>NC_143583.1:197934828-199134828 GCF_048544385.1 Mastigoproctus giganteus | reverse complement strand
GAATGCAAATTTCCACACATTATTTCTGCAGAATCTTTTTCCAATTTAAATTTATGCTTCTTGTTTATTTAATCTTAGATAGAGTAAAGATGCCATCAGAATTCAGTTTACTTAGCCCTTTTAAAGCTTACCCTTCAATTAGGATATCTACAGAAACCCAGTCTTTTTCAGTAAGAATATCTTTTCATGTCCTGAACAAATCATCTTGCTGCTTGTACCTACACCCCTTCAAACATATCTGTGCCATTTCTACATATCTGTGCCATTTCTAAAATGATTTTTCCAAAGCTGTATACAGTACTCCAGATGTGGCTTCTAACCATTGCCTTATGCAGTGGAATAATCACCTCTTTGCTGCTACTAACAAAAGTTCTTGTATATCATATACAGAACATCATACATTGTTCTAGCAGCTTTTTTGCACTGCAGAGAGAATGTCATATCACACGGTTCAGATCTTTTTCATTCTCTGCTACTTGGTGTTTGATACAACCCAAATGTACGCTATTTTGGGATTACTGTAACTCAAATGCAGTACCCTACATTTGTCATTGTTAAGCCTCAGTTGCCATTGTACAGCCCATCAGCTCAGTTTATCTAGACTCTGATAACTATACTTGACCATTGTGCTCCTTTCTGTCATTATCAAACTTGAAATAACTACATCAATAAACATTAAAAAGTTAGTTAATGTAGTTACATTTCAGGCACATTAGCAAATGGTAATAATTATGCATGAATGAAGAACATTGTGTTTCTGCTTATCCATCACATTGCCCATTCAGTCCTCTTACCAGCACTTTGCAACAAACATAATATCCTGTGCTTTAGCTATCATATATGAATTTGGCTTTCTATTGGTCCAGTTTGAATGAAATTTTGGCAGGCTGAACAAATTGTTCTAATAGAGTGAAATATAAAATTTGATAAAAATTCATCCACTGGGACTCAAGTTATTACATGCAGTTAGAGAGACAGAGAAATAATAATTGCAATTTCTGTTGATCCAATTTTTATGAAATTTGGGAGGGTTTGACAAATCTTTGTAAAACAATGTAAATATAAAATTTTATGAAAATCCATTCACTGTAGTTAAGATTTTAGGTGCATAGACAAATTAAAAAAATAAATAATTTCCAGATTTCTTATTGATCCATTTTTAATGAAATTTCGGATGGTTTGACAAACCTTTTTATGGACAGATGTATGAGGGCTGTTCATAAAGAATGATCATAATTTTTCATGAACTGTGCTGCTTGCTATTTCTAGATGAGCTGCAGAATTTAATACCAAACCAAGCTGCACCACACAGCAACTGCATAGTTGACTCGTATGCACGGTGTGACCTCGGTGGTCAGTCAAGTTTATGCATGTTCAGCTTCTGTCAATGATATACAGGAGTTTTTCTAGCAGGAATGAGGAGGTGATTATCCCCTTGTATAAAGCAATGGTCAGGCCACACCTTGAGTACTGTATATAGGTCTGGAGGCCTCATTTTAAGAAGGATGTAGAGCTGTTGGAACGAGTGCAGAGAAGTGCAACAAGATGAATGGAACTAAGGGTTGCTCTTGCAAAGAAAGGCTTAAGTTTTGCAGATTACAGTGTCTGGAGACTAGGCACCTGCGAGGAAATCTGATTGAGGTGTATAAAGCCTTGAATGGTTTAAGCATGCCCATTGTTCATGGGACTTTTCCTCTTGCTCAGAATAATCACCTGAGAAGGCATAAATTCAAATTGAGGAAAGACAGTTGTAGGATAGATGTGCGGAAGTTTGCCTTTAGCCAGTGGGTAGTTGAGTGTCGGAACAGACTTCCATCTTTTGTTGTGGAAGTTGATAGCATAAATAAATTTAAGGCTGAGCTGGACAGGTATTTGAAACGAACGGAGGGGTGAAATGGGAGCAGTTTTTTTTTTTTTGTTTTTTTTTGGCTGATGTTGCATAAGCTTGCTTCCTTGCATTTGACAGACTTTAAGTGGAAGAAGATTTCATAATCATCCTATTTCTAGATCATTCATAGAAATACAAGGCAGTTATAATGTCTCTTTTTACAGTACATTTTATTATACCAACCTCTACTAATGCTGATACCCTATGTAACAATGTACATGACATGTGACATGTGAAGAACAGTATGCTGCTTTCAGATTTCATTTCCTTCTGAAGAAAACATCAGCTGAAGCATATGAAATGTCAAAAGAGGCTTATGGTGAATCTAAGCTTCCATATTGCACAGCTCATAAGTGGATTAGTATGTTTAAAGATGGACATGATTCAATCACAAAATTCGATGGTCCTGGAGCTCCAACAACTTCTGTTGCCACAGAAACCACTGCTTCTGTAATTGTGAGAGAAGATCATCATATAATAGTAAGGCAACCGGCACAGAGAAGTCAAGAATATCAGTAGGAAGCACGCACTGTATTCTCCATGACCACTTGTATATGACATGTGTTTGTGCACACTGGGTTCTAAGACTACTCACACCTGGGCAGCAGCAAGTTCACATAGAGGTTTGTCAGGAGCTTCAATGAATAGTTACTGAAGATAGTGAGGTTCTGCCCAAGGTGGTAAGAGACATGGCTTCATCATTTCAACCCAGAGAGTAAACAACAAAACTGGAAGTTTGTCCATTGCCAGCATCAAAAAACACAAAGTTGTGGCTTCTGCAGGAAAGGTTATGATCATCTCTCTCTCTCTTTTTTTTTTACATTCAAGGAATGGTTTACCAGCACATGTTATGTCATGTGACTGTTACTGGACCTTACTACGGAAGCTTTGTGGGATCACATTCATCGCAAATGACCACAACTGCACACGGGTGGATGGATGCTGCATCACAACAATGTGAGCCCTCACATTGCTCATATTATCGATATGTTCCTCATCTATCCTACAGCCCTGACCTTGCACCCTGCAATTTTTTAATATTATTATTATTTCCAAAGTTAAAGAAGGAGCTGCAAGTAAAACGTTTTCAGTTGTCAGAAGTTATAAAGACATCAGAGGCAGTTCTCAAATGCATGTCAAAAATGGCTTCCACAATGTTTTTGAAGAATGGCAGAACATTGGAGTAAGAGCATTTCATCAAATGCAGACTACTTTGAAAAGAACCATCAAAATATGGATGATTAACAAAGGTATGTTATGCAGAAAAAAAAAATTATGATCATTCTTTATTGAACAGCCCTTTGAACTACTTACCATCTATAATAAAAGTTTGCTACTGTTTGATTTTTACTGCACAGTTTTATTCTGGAACTAACCAGAATAAATAATTAAAAACATCTATATGAGTGAGAACATTTGGTCAGTCAAAAATGACTAAGTTCATTTGCATTTGAGGAAAAAATAAATAAATTTCGAACAGGGTGTTCAAATTTTATAATACAGCTTCTGATAGATATATTGCTTTAAATTTTTGTTAGTAGATGCAATATGCACTAAAAGGAGAAAGTATAATTTTTTTCCCTTGGATAATAGGAAAACTGCTTGGCACACTGTATATATAAAAAAAAAAAGCTCTCGTTAATTGTTTTTTATAAAGAGTATTGGTATAACAAGTTTCATTCTTCCCCCAATCCACTATCCTTTTATTCATTTGTAGCAACTTGCTACAAATGGATAAAAGGGTACTTGAGTGGGAGAAGGCAGAGTGGTAATCAATGGACACTGCTTTTCGTGGACTAATGTTATTAGTGGAGTTCTCCATTGTTGTTTTGTATATTTATCAGTGATATTGACGAAGGTTTAATGTCCAAGTTTGCAGATGATACAAAGGCTGGCAGGGTTGTATGCTAAGGGAACAGGATCTAGAAGAGTTGGGTAGATGGACCTTGAAGTGGCAACTGAAGTTTAACATTGACAAATGCAAAGTACTGCTGTTGTTGTTGTTGTTATTTGGTTTTTAGGAGCATTAGCAACTAAGGCCATATTGCTCCAGGGATATGCGGTGGTCATTCCCTGACCTTTCCGCATCCTCCGTATTTGGTGGTCACGGGCTCGAACCCCGGTCTAATCAAGAGGCGTGTACTACTCACTGTAGCTCCTGCCCACCTGGCTACAGAGGCGCCCGCAAAGTACTGCATATGGGTAGAATAACCCCCCAAAGAAATGTGCCAACTGTGTGGTACTACGCTCAGGGTGATAGAGAATGAAGACCTGAGGGTTATTGTGCAGTCGGATATGAAGTTTTGGTGCAGACAGCCTGCCAGAGCAGGTCATGGGGTTCTCATCAATGATATACAGAAAGTTAGCTAGTAGAGAGAAGGAGGTGATTATTCCTTTGTATAAGACAGTGATTGGGCCACGCCTTGAGTACTGCGTACAGGTGTGGAGGCCTCGTTTTAGGAAGGATTTAGAGTTGCTAGAACAGTAGAACTGAGTACAGAGAAGATTGGTGAGTGGAACAAAGGGGTGCTGTTACCAAAAAAGGATTAAATGCAGCAACTTGCGGCATCTGGAGACTAGGCACCTGCGAGGCAATCTGATTGAGGTGTATAAGTTCTTGGAATGTGTTGAGCATGATGGGATTCTTCCTCTTGCTCAGATTACGAACCTGAGAGGGCCTGAATTCAAATTGAGGAAGGACAGTTGAAGAATTGATGTTCGGAAATTTGCCTTTAGCCAGCAGGGTTGATTGCTGGAACAAACTTCCATTTGTCATTGTGGAAGTTGACAGCTTAAATAAATTCAAGGAAAAACTGGGCAAACATTTAGAGTGAATGGTTGTGTGACATGGGATTTTTTTTTTTTGGCTGATTCTGTATAAGCTTGCTCTCTTGCATCATATGCCTCTACTAATGCCTCTTAATATGCCTCTTTGGAATATTAATTAGTGTGGTACTTGGGATTTGCTGGAAAGAACAAAGATTTAAGATCTATCAACTGCTTGACGTGAATTCAAGAGAATTGTATCATCAAGATGCATCCAACCTTGGATTATAGCACAACTCAGGAAGGCCTGCATAGAAGAAAGTGTACAAAAAAAAATTGTCTGTCATTAGCCTTTAGTTAGAACAGTAGAAACATCTTGTGGTAAGTGATGCGTTGCAACAGACATTTAAATGAGACACAGGAAAGTGTGTAGACACCAATTTTTGTTGGATATGTGTCAGGAAAATCTTGCACCAGGATCTTCAATTGTTTCTATGTAAACTATAGCTTGTTCAGTTCTTGATACTCTCAGGGAATGTTAAACAGTCTTGAAAACAATTATGTTATAATATACGGTGATTATTTATTTACAGTCATAAAATCATTAAAATTGAATGGTTTCTTTTTTAAAATTTACAATTCGCAGGAGGTGAAAATGTTAAAGGAATATGGTATTGCACTATTTCATCTCTTGTATGACACACTTTCTTTCAATTTCTGCTGTACAGTTGCAAGAGCATGTAAAATACGTGAGTCCTTGTCTTATTCATAGTGTTCACAACTAAACAAGCTTCTCACAAAATCTCTGCTTCTAACATTAATCTCTTAAATTTTATTAATCATTGAGTTAAAGTAAGTAAATGATTTAATTTAAATATCTTTTCCCCCCATACAGAATTACACTAAAGATCCATCTAGCCACTGGAAATCTAAAGATGCTGCTATCTATTTGGTAACATCAATGGCAGCGAAGGGACAGACTTCTAAGGTATGTATTCTCGTTATTAAAAAAATAATAATAATAAAAATAAATAAACCTGTAAATTAATATATAAAAATTATCTATTTAATTGCCTATCTGTTCTAGTAATTTGACTAACCCTTATTTTAATTTATTCAGACTTCCCACTTCTATAATACTAATGTGGATGTTTATTCCAACAAACAATTACTCTTGTTGAAGGTAAATTTCTGCACACTTCTATTTATGCAGCCATCCTTTTTCATTTTATGTTTTTGTGTATATTGTTTGAAAAAGAATAATGATGACATCAGTATTTAATTTTCTCAATCCTTTTAAAGTCTTAAAAAGATTGAGAAAATCTCTTCAGTTAGGTCTGCGTATGGATTTAAAGTTTTCAGACTGCAATTTACAGAACTCAAGTCTTTCTTGTTGCCCCAAAACATCATCCAACAGATCATGTTACTATTTCTCGAACCCTTTCAAGGGTCTGTATTCTTCCTATAATGAGATTTCTAAACTCAGTATTCAAGATGTATCTTAGCTGTTGTTTTAAATATCTTTTAACCCTTCTGGCAAATTTCCTACATGCATGTGTATCAGATCAGAGAATTTTTGACTATCTTGGTGTGGTGCAAGTCAAATCCTGAGATTACTACCACTTAAATTTGGTACCTTTCATTTATTAATCATATTATCAGTAATATTTATCAACCAGTCTGAAAAGAATTAGAAAAGAGTAATCTTATTTTGTGTTTAACAGTGAACTTTTATAATCAAGATTTGCTGTTTATTTGATTTTTTTTTTGTGACCGCTCACCTGGAACAAATTACAGATGACTGATTTTTTTCATGTAAACCCCACTTGACTTGTTTGTGACAGAGTGACCTTATATATACACTGGTGTTCAAAGAATGGGCATCACCCCATTAAAATTGTAATTGTCTGCCGAATAATGTAAGTATATGGCAAGATTTCTTACAGATTGCATCATATAAGATTGACATGCATAGGTGATGATGTAATATTGCATCAGCTGTTACTTTCAGCTATATAAGCACGCTCTGCAAGAGTTGCAGTCATTCCTTCCTTGTGTCAGGATGGCGAGTTACGTGCAGTTGAAGCCATGAAGAAAGAGTGCGATTGTTGCTTTACAGGACGGATGTTCTTCCTGTCATATTGTTTATAGAGTGTCTTGTAATCATCCGACAGTGAGTAGATTTCTTTCCAAACTCAAGAATACTGGTTCTGCTGGTAGAAAAAAAAAAAAAGGAACCGGATGCAAACGAGTCTCTGTGCCAAAACAGGACCCCGGTTTGATGTGCTTATGCCTTAAAAACCATAAAGCTTCTTTGTGTGAGCTGAAAAGAGAATGTCAAGAACATACAGGTGTGGTAGCAAGTGCAGTAATAGTCAGAAGGCATCTCTTCAAAAATGGACTTGTAGCCTGTTGTCCTATGAAGAAGCAAGCCCCTTCTCACACAAAAAATGAAAAAGGCCCAATTAATTGGATGTAAGGAGCATGTCTAATGGACCCCTATGCAGTTATTTTCTCGGATGAGAAGAAATTCATCCAGCATGGCTCTGATGGGAGACAAACAATTCACCGTAGACGCGGTGAAGAATACCATCCAGATTATATGATGTCTACGGTGAAATTCTCTACCAGCCAAATGATATTGGGGTGCATTTCGTAGATCACCCACATTTTATAAAAGGTTCCGTAAATGCCAATGGATACCTGGCTATATTGGAAGGCAAATAGCTGCCAACCATTAGAGACCATTTCAACCTGCCAAATAACTGCATCTTTCAGGACGATTCTGCTCCTTGTCATCGGGCGAAAAGTGTAAGTAGGCACTTCTGTAGTTACTTTAGCTTCATTTCTGCATTAATGGTTTGACAATAATGTGTTTAAATTTTGTTACAGGAGAAAAAATGGTTGGAAGAACAGTCCATTACAGCTGTTAGCTGGCAAGGAAACAGCCCAGACCAGAATCCTCTAGAGAACTGTTGGCATCATGTGGAATCTGCAGTTGCCAGAAAGAAAGCAAAGACTCCTCGTGAACTTCAGGAAGGCATAATTCGTGTTTGGAACAACAAATTATCAGTTGATTATCTTCAGAAATTGATCTTGTCAATGCCTCCGATGGTGTGCTGCTGTCATCAGGACCAGAGGCGGTTCAACTAAATATTAGTTTGCACCTGGTGAACTTTTCATTTTGTTTTCCAATTAAAATGATAAACTGAAGCAAATTGAGGGCTTCTGATAACATTTCAGCCACAATTTTCATGTTTACCAAAACTGTTATATAAAGACTGCAAATGCTCATTTTGGAATATTTTGAGAGTGCCTGTCAAATATTACTTAACTATTAATAAATATCTTTTGTTTATATTTCTATTTGTGATGCTAGTCATTAATGTAACATACCATCATGAAAAAGGGTTAGAAATGTGAAATTCCCAGTTGATGCACTTTCTTTAAACACCAGTGTGTGTATATATATATATATATATATATATATTTTTTTTTTAAATCAATGAATTTATACACACGAACACACCTCAGCCGGCATTTTCCAGCCTGTCTAGTTTATCTAGATCAGGGATTCTCAACGGGGGCAATATTGCTGCCAAGGGGCCAAAAAAATCATGGATATTACAATGGTTTTGGCCCTCAAGTTCAGCCCTACCCAACGATATCTTATTCCTTAATATTTAATTTCTCTCATTGGGTTTTCTTTTCTCCCTGAGACAACTGATTTTTAATATAGTGGGCATGATTTAATGCAACCACCTTTGCTCTTTGCTTTTCATAGGCATTAAATGCCTAAGTGCTTTCAGAAATTCTTGCCATTTGCGCCTTTGCGATCTTGGGCGTGGTTTATTTATTTATTCTTGTTTCATTGGCCAATATATGAGGCATGGATGGGATGAGGAAATGTTTGTCTATTGCGACAATTAGTATTGATTTATTGTTTCCTTGTGGAAGTTGTTTATTTTTGATCCACAGTGCTTTTGCGAGTGACATGGACTATGTGAATTAAATAAAAATTGTTTATATTTTATTATTTAATTCTTTATAGTTATTCAAGTCCTCATCAATCATGTCAAATGCTGAAAGAAAAAGTGTCAACAGTATCTGGATAAATATCTAGCTTGTGGTTTTATTGAAAGCCTATTCGACTCAAGATAGCCTATGCACCTTATGTGTAAAAGCTCTTTTTCAAAGAGGCTATGAAACGATTAAGTCTTTTAGATCACTTAAAATCCTGATAAAATTGGTAAACATATTGAATATTTTTAAAATTTAAAACAGAATTTTGAGCAGCGTAACAGTGTTATTTCCTTATTTAAGAAGAACACACAAACAAATGATGATGGAATGATTGCAAAAACTGGTAGTTCTCATACAGTTGCTGAGACTGTTATACAACCACCATTAGAGACAGTAATTGAAACAGTGATGCATCAAAATCCTTCCAGTATTTTAAAAGCATTGCCATTGAGCAAGATTCAGTTCGAAGATTAATCGATGAGATGTAAATTAACATTGTAGAGCAGCTAATGAACAAACTAAAAATGAGAAAATTTTCTATTCAGAGTGATCAGTCCACAGTTACTGACAATAAGGCCCTTCTAATGGCATATGTTCGTTATTTCGATGATGATTTTTGTAAATTACAAGAGATGTTTGTAAAATTTACAGAAAGTGACTGTACTGTATATCCATTTTTGATGCTGTATAAACATGTTTCGACAAAAAACAAGATTCATTGGAAAATTTGGTATCCTGTTCCACTGATGGCGAAACATAAAAAGGATTTTTAGCCCACCTAAAGGAAGTATGTCCCTAAGTTCTTGCAATACACTGCATTGTGCAACGATATCATCTGGTTGCAGAAAATATTAGTCCAGTTCTTTATCAATCTCTCAGTATAGTTATTAAAACCATCAATAAAATAAAGTAAAATAGAAAATATGATCGTCTTTTCAGAAAAATTTGTGTTGATAATGAAGAACAATATGTGAGACTTCTTTTACATACAGAAGTCAGATGGCTTTCTAAAGGAAACTGTCTAACAAGATTTGTAAACCATTTTGATACGATAATTAGATTTTTAGAAAGTGAAGGAAACAAAGATTTAGCAAACAAGATCACCAAACACAAAAACAACTTATACTATATGGCTTGGATTTTTCAAAAACTTAATGAAGTATCACTTCAACTTCGAGGGAAATTAATTGCGCTGAAAGACTGCAGTTATTCAACCCATCATGCAAATGCGTATTAAAAAGCCTTCACTGAAAAACTGGAAATTATTTGAAAGCAATTTAATGAGAAAACAATTTCATGGCATGCAAGAGTTAGCTGAAATCGATCTCACGGAGAATGACCTAAAGAATTATTCAGATCATTTGTGTTCTTTAAAAGGTGAAATGAAAAATAGATTTTCAGCTTTACTTTCTTTCGAAATGAAGCCATGGATGTTAGATCCAATTTTGGATGTGATTTTGGGTCTGCTAGTGAAGAAATTCAAGAACTCATTGAATTAAAATGTAACAAAGAATACAAATTTGAATTTGTATTCTTCTGTACTTTGCACTTCTGTAGTTACTTTAGTTTCATTTCTGCATTAGTGGTTTGACATTAATGTGTTTATATTTGTTACAGGTGAAAAAATGGTTGGAAGAATGGTCCATTAGAACTGTTAGCTAGCCGGACCAGAATCCTCTAGAGAACTGTTGGCATCATGTGGAATGTGCAGTTGCCAGAAAGAAAGCAAAGACCCTTCATGAACTTCAAGAAGGCGTAATTTGTGTTTGGAACCACAAACTATCAGTTGATTATCTTCAGAAATTGATCTTGTCAATGCCTCGATGGTGTGCTGCTGTCATCAGGGCTAGAAGCAGTTCAACTAAATATTAGTTTGCACCTGGTGAACTTTTCATTTTGTTTTACAATTAAAATGATAAACTGAAGCAAACTGAGGGCTTCTGATAACATTTCAGCCACAATTGTCATGTTTACCAAAACTGTTATATAAAGGTTGCAAATGCTCATTTTGGTATATTTTGAGAGTGCCTGTCAAATATTACTTAACTTTGCCTTAACTATTAATAAATATCTTTTGTTTATGTTTCTATTTGTGATGCTAGTCATTAATGTAACATGCCATCGCAAAAAGGGTTAGAAATGTGAAATTCCTAGGTGATGCACTTTCTTTGAACACCAGTGTATATTTACATTTTACAGATAATAGCAACCATTTTTATATTTATGATATTTAAAATGTGGAAAGACACACCCTATTAACAGTACTTAAGATGATTTAGGAATACACAAGCTGAAATTATAAAAAATTTTCTGCAATTTATACCCAAAAGTTGAAACTGAATAAAATAATGGGTATATAAACACAGAGGATATTGTGTTTATATGCCCGTTATTTTATTCAGAGGATATTGGATTTTGAACTCCATTTCAAAAAATATATGATGGAGTGTTTTTATTTTTTTTTATGTGATTATAATCATGTAAAGCAAAATAAAAACACTCCATTCATTAAAATAACTATTTTTAATATTTCGAGTTTTTTTCCCTATTAAGTCAAAATAATTAAAAAAAAAATAAATAAATAAAAATATTTTTAGCAGCATTTATGTACAGTTTTTCAATTTTTATTGACCTCTAAATTCCTTGAATTTAGAGGTCAATAAAAATTTCCTATATTTTAATCAAATATAGGAAAGGGTATGATTTTTTTACGAAACACATCATGCAAAAAAATTATACAAATAGTTTTTTTTAATACCACTGATGATAAAAATATATCATGGAATGAGGCTAATGATGTATGAAATCTTTATTAAGTGGAGGGAAAATTGAAGTTAAACATAAAAAAGACATCTGGGGTGGATGGGATCTATCCAGTTATATTAAAGGAGGCAGCGAAGGAAGTAAGCAAACGCTTAGCCATAATTATGAGAGCTTCCTTGGACTCAGGGAAGGTCCCAATGGACTAGAGGTTGCAAATGTATCACCAAATCACAAAGGGGGTTCAAAAGGTGACCCAAGTAACTATAGAACTGTTAGTTTAACTTGTGTTCTGGGGAAAATAATGGAATCGCTGGTTAGAGGTGCATTGCAGGATCATTTAGACAAGACTGCAGTAATAGTTAAGACACCGCATGGGTTTGTTAAAGGCAGTTCTCGTCTGACCAATTTGATTGGATACTATGATGTGGTCACAAAGGAACTGAATGGCAGAAAAGCGTTTGATACTGTTGCACGTGGAAGACTGCTGTACAAATTGGCAAGATATGGCATTATGGGTAAGTTGCTAAAATGGATAAAGGGATGGTTGAGTGGGAGATGACAGAGAGTGGTAATCAATGTACACTACTCTTCATGGAGACGGCCTCCGTAGCCGAGTGGTCAGGAGCGGGAGTGCAGTAGCACACGCTCTTTGAGTAGACCGGGGTTCAAGCCCCTGACTGCTGAATACGGTCGATCTGCCAACCCGCACTAGACCAGCGTGGCAGATTATGGTCCATTTCCCTCAGCATGAATTGTTGAGGAGGCTTCCATCCTGCAGTGGGTTGATAATGGCTGCACTTTACTTTTACTCTTCATGGATAAATGTTATTAGTGGAGTTCCCCCAGGTTTGGTGTTGCGCCCATTGATATTGATATATTTATCAATGATATTGATAAAGATATATCAGGTTTAATGTCCAAGTTTGCAGATGTTACAAAGGTTGGAAGGGTTGTTAACAACAGTGAAGACAGACTCCAACGGGATCTAGATAAGTTAGGCAAATGGGCTGAGAAGTGGCAACTCAAGTTTAACATTGACAAATGCAAAGTACTGCATATGGGTAGCAATAATCGAAGAGAAACTTACCAACTGTGTAAGCTAAAAAGACCTGGGGGTAATTGTGCAGTTAAATATGAAGTTTGCTGAGCAGTGCAGATGGGCTGCCAAGGGCAGGTCATAGAATCTTGTCAATGACATATAGAAATTTTGCTAGCAGAGACAGGGAAATGATTATCCTGTTATACAAGGCAATGGTGAGGCCACACCTAGAGTACTGTGTACAGGTCTGGAGGCCTCATTTTAGGAAGGATGTAGAGTTGCTAGAATAAGTAAGTCCCGTGCATTTTTCTTCATTGCTAGGAGTCTCGTTAGGTCATCTGACATCCATATTTGGACCTTAACCCCCAGGGGCTCATATCTGGTGAGTATCGACTTGGCACACCCAGGGTCTTGAGCTGGATATCATCATTCTTCTCTTTCTTGGTGATTCTCTTCTACTTCTGACTCTTGTTCTCTCTCTCTCCCAGCATAACTCGGAATTTTTTTTTTTTTTTTTTTGGCTGGTGCAGCATAAGTCTCAAGCTTACTTGTACTATATGGATAATAATAATAAACCTAGAACAGTATTTCTTATTTGGAACAAAAAAAAGCCTAGTAGCTTCCAAAATTACTTCCTTGAATGCTTCATTTTAGAATTTGGTCCCACTATTTAGAATTTAAAAATTCTCTGAGGCCACTGTAGTCACTTTTACGAAAGCAAAAAGCCTTCCCTTTATCCCTGATGGTAGTTACATCTGTAAGTAAATCCCATATCAGTACACTGTAATCACTGCTGATAATCAGATCGAGAGTGTTACTCCCTCTGGTTGCCTCTCTAACATGCTGCTGGAGAAAACAATCATCCAATAAATCCACAAAAGCCTTGCTAGTGTGCAAGTGACCAAACCACAAGTTCCAGTCAATATCTGGCAAGTTAAAATCTCGCATTATAAGAGACACTGATTTACTGGCCCACTCTATTTCTCTGTATAATTGTTCTTTGTACTCATCAGAGTCATTAGGCTATCACCAACTCCTACCTCATTTTTGCTTTCCCAGTGCTTACATCACACCAAGCTCACTCAACATTGCATTGTCCATCTATGTCAACTGGATGCACTTCCTTAGATTTTGTGTTTCTTAGTGAACAGATACAAGAAATGCAGAACTGGAATGTGTGGAGTACAATATGAACAGAAAGGATAGAAAGGGAGCCCCCTCCCTTTCTATCTGTTCTTTCTATCCTTTCTGTTCATATTGTACTCCACACATTCCAGTTCTGCATTTCTTGTATCTGTGTGATCCCACGCCTTTGATATCCCAAAAGTATCTGCCTTTACTGTCTTGACCAGCACTTAAAATTCATTAAATTTATTTACTATACTCCTAGCACTTATGTACATGCAAATATAGTTACTCTAACACACCCCATGTATTTACTTGTTTCATGACTCCCAGCAGTTCCTGAATAATTTCAATAATTACAGACCTATTAGTTTAACTTCTGTTCTGGGGAAAATAATGAAGTCACTGGTTAAAGAAGCACTGCAGGATCATCTAGACAAGATTGCAGTTAGTTCAGACTCAGCATGGGTTTATTAAGGTGAAGTCTTTTCTGACCAATTTGATTGTATACTATGATGTGGTCACAAAGGAATTGGATGCAAAAATAATTTTGATATCATATACTTGGATTTCAGGAAAGCTTTTGATACTGTTGTACATGGAGGACTACTGTACGACTTGGAGCAGTATAACATTAAGGTCAAATTGCTACAATGGATAAAAGGACGGTCGAGTGGGAGAAGACAAGAGTGTTAATCATGGACACTGCTCTTCATGGACTAATGTTATTAGTGGAGTTCCGCAGCAGTCTGTGTTGGACACATTGTTGTTTTCTATATTTATCAGTGATATTGATGAATGTATATCAGGGTTAATGTCTAAGTTTGCAGATGATACGAAGGTTGGTATGCTACTGCAACAGGATTTAGAAAAGTTGTGTAGATGGGCTGAGAACTGAAGTTTAACATTCACAAATGCAAAGTACTGCATATGGGTAGTAGTAACCCTAGAGTAACATACCAACTGTGTGGTAATGCACTCAGGGTAGTTGAGAATGAAAAAGACCTCGGAATAATTCTACAGAATTATTCTGACTGCAGAATTACTCTGGAATAAATCTGCAGTCGGATATGAAGTTTTCTGAGCATTGCAGATAGGCTGCAAGAGTAGCTCATGGGGTCTTGTCAATGAAATATAGGAATTTTGGTAGCAGGGATGAGAAGATAATTATCCCCTAATATAAGGCAGAGGTAATGCCACATCTTGAATATACTGCATACAAGTCTGGAGGCCTTATTTTAGCAAAGATGTTGAGCAACTAGAACGAGTATAGAGAAGGGAAACGAGATTAATGAGTGGAACAAAGGGTCGTGCTTACCAAGGTAGGCTTAAGTTCTGCAAATTGCGGCATCTGGAGACTAGGAACCTGCAAGGTGATCTGATTGAGATGTATAAGGCCTTGAATAGTTTGAGCAAGCTCAATCCTGTTGAGATTATTCCTTTTGCTCAGATTCCACACTTGAGGTGTCATAAATTCAAATTACGGAAAGACAATCGTAGAATAATGTGCGGGAATTTGCCTTTAACCAATAGCCAAACAAACAAACAAACTTTAATAAACTTCCACGTCATGGAAGTCGACAGCTTAAATTTATAAATTCAGGGATGAACTAGACAAACGTTTGTAGCGAATGGATGGGTGAAATGGGAAGGTTTTTTTTTTTTTTGGCTGATGCTATATATGCTTGCTTTCTTGCATCACATGCATTCTGCTAATGCTAATGGCTTAAGCTGCTGATGAACATGAAAACTAACAGCAGCAATTGACAGAATATTCTTCATAATATATATTTTGAAATATCATTTACAAAACTAACTTAAAAGTGTATCACTGTTTGTATCACTAAACCTGGATTTCTGCCATATCTCTTCTGCTCAGTTAGAAGACATTTTCCAACCAGCCTTTTACTTTCTGTTGAGTGGGTCAGCTTTGGTTTGAAACTAAAGTAACTGCTTCTGCAAAAATTCATTCTACTTGTGTGTTGTGAAAAAAAAAATATATTTAGAAATTTTGGGCTTTCAGTTCTTCATATATTAAATGAAAATATATAACAATAACTCTATTAAGAGTAATTTATCATAGGAAAAATCATTTCAATTTTCCAAATGATATAATTATTCAGTTTCCTCTTAGAAATTATTACTGACAGTTTTAAATAGCTAGTCTTCATTACATTATGTTAAGAGATATATACTTTTATTTGTGTAATTTTATACTAAGAAATATTTTAATTTTTTCATTATGATATAATTTTATTTATGGAATTATTGTTTTTTTTTTTTTTTTTTTCCCAGCATGGAATTACACAAACAAATCAGCTAGTTAACTTGACAGACTTCTTTAGGGAACACATACTTCCAGATTTACAGAATCCTAATGGTAAGCTAGAATAACATATCACTTGCATAATGAAGATTATATTAGTAAAGTGACTTTTTATTTTATACTTTTTCTTGGATAAGTAAACTCTGACTTAAAAGTACACTAAACTTTCTAAATCAGGAACCAGCCAAAACCCATGGATTTTTGTGCCTCTCAGAAAAAATAGGCCACTTCACAACTACTTACATCATCATAATTTTTCTGCCACATGACAAATCCAGCATGATTTTTCTGCCACATAACAGCCAGAATTCAAATGCCACCTTTCCTTGTCTCCTCTCCTTCAACCCCATCAGCCTCTCTCAAATCCAGCATACCAGTTCCTCTCAATCTCTTACCCAGCACTTTCCCTTTTGTTGTATCTCTTAACAAATCCAATTTTTTCCTAATCCAATATTTCTTTCTCTTACTTGTAGTTTGTATCATATTTCTAGTTCCTTGTACCTTACAAGCTTCTTCCACACTCACTCAAACATCAATTCTTTTAATATCCTCCTTCATTACTACCCATATCTCAACCTCATAAATCATCAAGTTCTACACAAAACATTTAACTAAACTTTTCTTTAATTGATATCCATTCTTCTTGAAATACGGTTCCTCTTCTCAGACGCTATTTTATTGCCAGTGGCAACTAGCAAAAAAGTGCCACTGAGCCATGACACTGCCACAATAACACATAAAAAATAAAAGAAGTACTTTTTTGTATTTTTATTTATTACTGATTTATATTTATTATTGTCGTGTTTATTTTTTACGTATAACAAAGTTACATGTTTTAGATAATTAAATGTCACATTTATATAACATTTAATTGTCTAAAACATGTAACTTTGTATATAGTAATAGTAATAGAGGCATGTGATGCAAGAAAGCAAGCGTATGAGCTTATGTAGCATCATCCAAAAAAAAAAAAAATTTCACACAACCATTCCCTCTAAATGTTTGTCCGGTTCCTCCTTGAATTTATTTAAGCTATCAACTTCCACAATGACAGATGGAAGTTTGTTCCAGCAATTAACCATCCGCTAGCTAAAGGCAAATTTTCGTACATCTATTCTAAACCATCTTTCCTCAGTTTGAATTTATGCCCCCTTAAGTTCGTAATCTGAGCAAGTGGAAGAATCCCCTCAGAATTCAGCATGCTCAACACCTTCAAGGCCTTATACACCTCGATCAGATCACCTTACAGGTGCCTAGACAATTACTTGAAGCAATGGGAAATGAAAGAATAACAGAATTAAGAGATATGTAGATATATATGAAAAAAGGAAAAATGGCAAAAGGATTTTATGATAGGAATAGAGAATAAGAATGTAATTACTGTAAATGCATGGATTTTAGAACCATCAGCTTGATGTTGTAAGCAGCCAAGTTGATGATTCTATTGGTTCCAACCACTTTTCCCTCCTCCTTGTTAACCCATTTCCTTTAATGAGGCTCTAACCTCTGTTTAATTTATCATTGGACCTAATTCATCCCACGTTCATCCTCAATACCTTATTCTTATTCTTGCTCTCTTACGTAAATCCTCTATATATTCAGTCCATCTATTCAATCTAGCTTTATCTTTTAACAATTTTCCATTCTCCTTTGCATTCTGTTTTAGTTCTTTATTTAAAAACTCCCTCCACTATCGAAAAACTACCTATTTTCCTTTCCCCCCACACCACCCATAATCTGCATTTCCCTACACTTCTCCCTTAGACATTCCTTGCTTGCTTGCTTCACGTGATCTTCTGAATCTATTATTATATGGTAGAATCTCAGTTATCTGAAATAGTTGTGACCAAAGGTATTTCAGATAGTCATTTTTTTCTTATAATTGATTCTAAGTGGCCTCTATCTATATATAAAAGAGAAGCATGAAAAAAAAATTAATTATAATAATTTGCATTTATTATTTACACATATTATATAATATACATGTTCATGGTGCTTGAAAATAACAGTGATTTTCCACTGCAAGATTTTGTATTTTTATCAGATTGATGAACTGGTTCTCTTTCAGTTCTTGTAATTTGGCAAATCTAGTAGCAATCTAAAGCACAATAAACATTTCACTGGCTGTTAGTTTTTGTGGTATAAATTCATCATAATGCCCCCCCCCCTTTCCGCTTCATTTTCAATTTCTCTCTGGTTCAGATTACTCTTTAATAGTGAAACCATTTTCTCACATGTTGAAGAGAACCTGGATCATTATGAAAACAAGCTATAGTTAATAGTTCATGCTTTATCTCTAGGTTTGTTCTTTGCTGTTAAAATTTCAAAAGTATTTATTACTGAATTCATACTTTATACAGAAGATTTTACACGAGAAACAAGTAGAGGAATAATCTGCTGGGACTAAGAGGAGAAAGAGAGAATATGCAGTGATGTAAGCCCTGTGTAAAAATAGGAAGTTGTGCACCAGGACAATTTTAAATAAATCTAGGAAGCCTGTAAATAGGATGTCAGATGAACTGTTTGTAGAATGTTGGAGCAGTGTTTTTTTAGAATTTGTACAGTTTGTAATTATGAAAAATTGTAACATGTTGAAAATGTGTTGAATACGTATATGGGCTCTTCATCATATTTAATGGCACCTTTTGTCATGTTATACACATCTGTTCACAATTTCATTGTGTATGTTGGCTTTGAATTCCTCCAGTTTGTGGAGATTATTTTTATGCACTGCAACTTTCAGTAAGCTTCACAAATAATAATCCAGTGACATTGGATTGTTTGACTGCAGTATAAACATGCTGTCAGGCAGAGATTATTTCATAATTGTTTCATTACCAACAACTAGCGTGTATTAAGTTATGTATGTGTTACCTAACAAACATTGTTTGGCATGCAGAAGTATACAGTATTGTGACCAATTGCTTTGTAAGAATTGCCTATAGTGGTTACCAAAATAAGAGAAATTAGCTGTTACATTTTAGGTTTCATTAATTACGGGTTACCCTACTCCTCAAGCAATCTGCCCATTGTAAAAACCCAACAGTGAATTATCCAAGAGTTTGTTTTTCCTTGCATTTATTCAAGCTATTTGCTTCCACAACAACAGATGGAAGCTTGTTCCAGCAGTGAATCACCCATCTGCACATCTATTTTTCAACCATCCTTCCTCAATTCAAACTTATGCCCCCCTCGTGTGCATAGTCTGTGCAAACAGAGAAATCCCAGCATTAGAGGCAAGCTACTGCTATGGAGGGATGCTATTAATTGAGTTCCTTGGGATTCAGTGCTGCACCCTTTTACTTTTTTCAATATTTATTAACAATATTGATGAAGGTGTATCAAGTGTAATTTCGAAGTTTTTGGATGACATGGTGGTTCATGGGAAGAATCAGAATATGCTACTGCAGCAAGACAGAGAACTAGGCAATGCGACAGTTGAGGTTTAACATTGAAAAATTTAAAGTACATAGCATTGCATGTGGGTAGCGGCATTCCCTGATAATAGGCCATTTGGGTAGTATCAGAATCAAAGTATGAAAAGATCTAAAGGTAATTATACAGTTTAATATGAAATTCTCTCTTCAATGCAAACGATGCTAAAACAGCTCATGAGATTCTGTCAGTGATATACAGATATTTTGCCAGCACAGGAAAAAAAGGGGGAGGGGTGAGATCCTGCTCTTATAAGGTAATGATTGGGCTGCATCACAAGTATTGCATACAGGTCTAAAAGCCTCATTTTAGAAAGAATGTGGATTTTTTGGAATGGTGCAGAAAAAGCAGTATGATTAAGTAAGGGACATAATAATGGTAATCTTACCAAGAAACACTTCATTTCTGTAAATTGCAGCACCTGGAACCTTTCTCAGAAGAGACACCTAAGGGAATATAAATTTAAATTGAAAAACATGGTTGCAGGATAGATATGCAAAAATTTGCTTTCGGCCAGAGTATTCGATTGTTATAACGAACTTCCATCATGTTTTGTGGAAGTGAGAGTAGTTTGTATAAATTCAAAGGACTACACAGATTATCAGTGGGAATGGACAAATGATGTGGGTAGGTTAATAATAATAAATAATTATTATTTTAGCTGATATATAAGCTTGCTTCCTTGCATCTTATCCCAATCCATGTAATAAAAACAAAGGAAGAGTTATATCAAAGAAACATAATATGAAAAAAGGAAGATTTAAAATCAAGGAGTATTATTAAAATTAACTTTCTTAATTAAATGATAAAAGGCATAGTATACAAGTATATCTGACATGTTGGGAAAATTATGCTAACAATGGAATACCATTATAGAAGAAAGGCAACTAATTATTGAAGAGTCAAAACATAGAACAGTCTTAGTAAAACTTGTTTATAAATAAAATTCTCTGAGATAAAAAACAAAAAGGGCAGTGAGTGATATCAAAGAAACGTTTAACCTTTTATGAAACCATAATGAAAACCATAAACTGCCTGTAAAGTCTAGTAATAATAGTAAAGTGTTCTTCTTTTAGGTATCCTGTGATCTTTTCCACACTGGAAAAGATCACAAGGTATCTGAAACTAGGAGATTCCAGTGACTAGCCAGAAGCCAACCTCAGACACTGTATTTATCTTCAATATTTAAGCCTCTCCTTCCTTCCTTCTCCCTATTTCCTACATCTTCCCTTCTCCCTGTTCAAAAATTTTCCAGGAAAACTTTCAACTTCAGCAATTATAGTATCCTTCTAATCTTAGCCTAAGGGCCTTATTTCCCACTTTTTTTTTAATCCATAATCCCTAAAACAGTTAATCTGTTTCCCATACCCCTATTCTCAGGGCTTTACATCTTCTTTCCCATTGATCTGGGTCTATCCTAGGCTTCATAAGCCCTGTACCTCCACATACTCTCCAGTTCTGGTAGTTCAAGCCACTGAAATCTAGGAGCTACTCTAACATGTAAACCTTTCTCATCGTTTCATCAACTGCATTTTCTTTATAAATTTTCCTGTTTTCTGGGGTGTTATTAATGCTTTGTTCAGCACTGTAAATTAGTGTTAATATTAGTAAATGATGCCAAAAAATTTCAATTAAAAAATAATAATAAATAAACAAAACAAAAAAAAAAATCACTTCCCACACCACCCATCCACCAACCTGTCCAATTCATCCCCAAACTCATTCAGACTACCCGCCACCACAACACCAAATGGAAGTCTATACCAACAATCAACACTCTTGCCAAAAGCAAATGTGTGCACATCCATCCTGCAACCATCTCTCCTCGCTCCAAACCTGTCTCCTATGCATGCTTTCCAAGCTAGGCTGCCACCAACATTCAGCTCACTCAATCTATTCAAAGTTCCAAACATCTTAGTTAGATCCCTGCAGCTGCCCATCTTCCAGATACCACAACCTACAAAACCATATTTGCCCCCCTCCAATCTTGCCTGAAAAACTTTGCTGACAAAATCCCACGAGCTTCCCCAGCAGTCCATAATGCACTGCCCACACTCATCGCTGCTCAACCACCTGTAGCTTCTCATCCCATTTGTTCAGTCCTTCCAGATCCTGCTGCAGAAGTGCATCCTGATCATTCCCACCAACCTTCACAGTGCTGCTTTGTGCTATATCAATCTGCACAGCATGAAGCAGTGCTGTGCAGGTTAGCAGTGTAGCATTGTGGGCAGGCTGCTACTGTGGTTGTTGGTAGGAACTGCTCTTCTTCCAGAACCATCAAAAACCTCTCCAAAATACAAGCATGATGTCAATATCACATCTTGTATCTGGTTCTCCCACACGGCACTGTGCCACTTTACCTAACCAGATAGGCCATACAAGATTGTCTCCTCCGATAAATCCACACTGTGACCACCACACAACTGTACTACCACTCCTCAGAATGGAAACCCACAGGCCTGCAACCACTCACCTCAGCAATCAATCCAACCAACACCACTTGCAAACTGGAGAGACATCTGGTCTACAGGAACACCAGAATACAAGGATGTCTTCATAACCATGGCAAAGGCCTGCTTACCTCTTCTGCTGCCTAATTGTCTTTCCTTTCCAAGTTTTGTATGATTTCTAGTACTTTTATTAAATTACATTAAATAGGATTCTAATGCAGATTAACTAATCATTTTGCTAAGTTGGCCATATTATTATTCTTGTAATTAGATGTATAATAACCCTTGAAAGTCACATTCATCATAATTAATTTTTTAACTTTGCCTATTATTGTCCAGTGAGAAACAGTGACCCTCAAAATCTCCAAATTGTTTGTTTTTGTAACATTTTCAATACAAATCACTTCTTTCTTATGGTATATCAGTGTTGCTTACTTAATTCATTCTCATATGAGTTTCTTTTTTGTATAATTGAAAGTTTTTAAAAAAGTTAAATAATAATACTTAAAAAGTCACAAACCAAATATACTACTGTTTTAATTTAACTTACCTTCATTTTCTTTGTTTTTTTATTAGTGAATGAATTTCCTGTATTAAAAGCTGGAGCAATTAAGTATATTATGATCTTTAGAAATCAGGTAGGCATTAGTTTTTCGATCCATATTACAATAAACTCTTTAAAACCTTCAGCACTCTCAGGGATTGAAAAGTGTTGAATTTTAAAATATTCTGGATTTTAAAGAGATATACATAGTGGTTGAACAGTTTTAGAGAGTCACATTTAAATGAATATTACATACAAACAACTTATTTACATCTCTAAACATCTATAATGACTGTTGTGGTTCTTTTATTTGTTTTTGTGGGCAGCAAAATTTAAACTGCATGGATAATGCAGTGGTCTTAATTCTCGCAGCCAAACTTGCATTTTAGCAAGTTGCCTCGGTATTATACTGCTGCTTTTTCTATTATTATTATGAAAACCTCAAATATGAAAGTTATTAGAACTTATAATATAGAAGCATGTGTGGGTTGAAGGTTTGGATGATAGAAGATACACGTTGACATTAGACTTGAATTTCTGTAGATTATATAATTTTCAGGAAATATGTGTATGGGAGTTTTTTCCAGAAAACAGAAGATGAAGGGTAAATTACAAATACTGCTTCCTCTGCATCTAAAAAACTTGGTTTTCTCTTTTGCTCTCGTCTTTACTTTTCTTCTAAACAGCTGTTCACTCTGTACAAGTCGCAAATGTGCCCTACCATGAAATATTGTTCCCACATCTGGGGTGAAGCCCCCAAAACCCCTCTCAGGCTTCTAGATTCCATTCAGAAGAGGGCAGTTAGGATAATTAATGACTCATCTCTAACAGAGTCTCTCCACTCTGTCTCATAGATGTTCTGTTTCTGCTGTATGCCTTCTCTACAGATACATCCATGGGCACTGTTCTTCTGAATTTGCTTCTATAATTCTCACTCTCTCTTTCAAAACAGTTCGAACATGTGCCACCAACATCCATTTACTGTCCAACTTCAAACTCACAGAACCAACTTTTCATCTTCCTCGATAATTCATTCAACTACCGTTTTCTGGAACAGCCTTCCTTCATGTGTATTTCCTGAAATTACAGTCTACAGAAGGTCAAGTCCAATGTCAACAAATATCTTCTTTCGTCTTCTCAACCTCCAACCCAAGCAAGGTACTAAGTAGTATAGGTTCTAATACCTCTCGTGTTTGGGATTTTCATAAAAAAAAAATAATAAAGAAGAAGAAAAGTTGGTTCTCTGAGTTCAAAATGGGGCAGTAAATTGATGCTGACTGGTCATGGCACATGATCGGACAGGTTGGAAAGAGGGGAAAGAATTTTAGAAGCCAATTCAGAAAAAATTATATACCCATGGAAGTATCTGTAGAAAGGGCATGCAGCAGGAAACAGGATGACTGTGCGACAGAGTAGAGAGAGAGAGAGAGAGAGACTTTGTAAGATTTGGGTCATTAATTAACCTAACTGCCCTCTTTTGAATGGAGTCCAGAAGCCTGAGTGTATGAATATTCCATGGTAGGGCAGATTTGAGATTTATACGGAATAAGTAGCGGTTTAGAAGCGAAGTAATGCTGAAAGCAAAAGAGAGAACCCACTTTTTTAGATGTGCTTGTTCCAAGAGAGAGAGAGAGAGAGTGAGAGAGAGAGATTAGAAGTCAGGGTAATCCCTCATAGAGATATGTGATCTTGTCTAGAAATCTGAGTGTCATCGAATATAAGTACAGTGGTAGAAGAATCCTATGTGCGAGATATAAGACAGGACTGAGCTTTAGAAGGAATGAAATTAACTAAGTTATTTTTGCCCAATTGGTGATTTATGTGAAGATCAGCATTTAAGGTCGGAGCAATATGGCCTTAATTGCTAATGCTCCTAGAAACCAAATAACAAACAACAAACAAGCATTTAAGGAATTGGTAGTGGATAGTCAAAATTGTTTGTGCAGGGCAAGGTTTCTCAGACTGGAAGGAAGAATGCAATGCTGTCATCAGCAAAACTATGGATAAGATTTCCAGTCAATGGAAGGTCATTAATATATAAGAGGAAAAGAAGCAGAGAAAGAACTGAACCTTAGTGAACACCAGCATTAGTGGAGAAGTTAGAAGACAGAGAGCCGTCTACCATTATCTGCAGGTCAGAGAGAAAACTGGATGCCCAATCACAAAAAGACAGTTGACAACCCATAAGATGAAAGTTTATTGAGAAGACCTTTATGCCAAACATCATCAAAAGCCTTTGAAATGTCGAGAGTCACTGCTTGAATTTCAATAAATTTTTCCATAGATGGGCAAGCCACTGGTGATATATGTCCCTATATCGCCGATGGATTGACACTGACAAAATCCATATTGGTGATCATTGATCAGATGGAAGGTTTCGAGATAGTTTAGTTTATTTTGGAAAGAGTAGAAATGAGTGCAATGGGATGATAATTAGATGAGAGGGATTTGTCACCCCTTTTTAGGAACTGTCTGGATATGAACAAATTTCCAAGCAGAGAGGGAAACACCATTGGAATAAAGTATAAAAAGGCGAAGCAGTTCAGGAGTAAGCTCAGGAACACAGGTGTTGAGAATAAGTGGAGAAATACCATCAGGGTCTGACGATTTGTGGCTTCAAGTTTGTTCAAAATTCTTCTGACATCTTTATAATGGATGACCATAGGAGTGGAGTGTATTAGATATGATAGAAGGTGGTTTATCAAGATTGTCAGTACAAGAGTTAGAAGAAAAGTAAGTTGCTAGTGAGGTTGGCTTTATCTTTTGCTGAGGTCCCGGTACAACCATCAGGTTTAACAGAGTGGGAGTATAGATGGGCAAAAGCCGTGATCAGTAGCTTTGGCAAGATACCAGAATGCTCAACTACCATTTGGACAAGAAGCATTTGCTACTCTTAGCCTGTTCAAAATCTAATTTGGTCTGATTAATAACTGCTTTACAGTTGTTGTGCACTTTTGTATAGGCAGAAAATGAACCTGGAGATTTCAATGCAAGCCAATTATAATATGTGACATTCTTATCTTGAACAGCCTTAGCATATTTATTGGAAAACCAAGGTTTAGATAAATTGTGAGATTTTAAGGTGGAGTGTGGAATAAAGATTTCATCCCTACAAGAATAATTTCACTGACATGATCTGAGCAAACTTTGACATCGGCAGATGTGAAGCAGTAATCCAACTGAGGAAAAGTAAAGAAATCTCATAGATCATTCCATTTTCCATTCTTGTACTGCCAAACAACACAAGGTTAAGAATTTCCAAGAGAGAGAGAGACTCCATCAGAGAAACCATCACCAAGTTGTGGTCCGAGATGCCTAGAAGCCGCTCACTTCAACCATGTACTTGGAAAGGTTGTTGGTGAGAAAAAAAAAAATAGCTGTGGGGTTAGGATTTGTTTGATATTCTGGTAGTTAAATGAACAATCTGTGTGAGGCCAATAGTAATTGCAAAACTCTCAGCATCTTGACCTGCTGAGTCCATGCAACTATGAAATGAAAGCTAGCTGGAGTTGTGAACACATTAAAATCACCAAGGAAAATTACCTCACTGTTAGGAAAGTTGAACCGAAGAAAGTCAAGTTTCAAAGGGTTCTGTGTGATTAGTGGAACTTGGAGAGTGATAGAGGCAACAGATGAATTTGACAGAATGGGGTAGAATTTTAAGCAAGAGAAGATCAAAAAGGAGATTCCAAATTACTAAGTCTCTGAAATGGAATATCAAAGTGGACATATGCAGAGGTACCACCTTTGAACGAAATTGTACACGAAATAATTGGAACAACTGAGATCAGCTGGTAATTGAGATTCTGTCAGAAAACAGTGGGGCTTGGCAGACTGTAAATGGAAATGACATCATTAAGATTGGAACTGAGACCATGTATATTTGTGAAATAAATGAAGAGATGATTGGGTGGTTTATATCTTTATGCAGATAAGTTTCTTCTATTAGTTTGACTATTTGTGAGGTATTCAGTAGTAAAGAAAAGGTGGGGGAGGGGATCATGTTTTATGAAGTAATGAAATTTTCGATATAGTGTTTGCACAGCATGAATATACCCAGCTCCTTGGCATAATGTGACCTCAACAGTGATGCCCCGTATACATACTACTCGGACTCATTCCAATCACTATATGGCAGAGGAGAGGCAGCAAGATTATACACTAGCTGATTTCAATGCTACCTAGAGAGTTAATAATAGGTTCAGACTATCTAGTGGCCAGTCTGTGAAGACTGATTTTAAGTTGTAACTTCAAATTTAGGAAATTTTGGATCTTGCCATGATGCCCGTCATAACCTCAAAAGACATTGTCATACTCTTTATTCAAATAGTCCTCTGGGATTCATAAGTTATGATCCATAACAGTCGCCCCGAGTGCCAAGCGTTTCTAGTGATCAGGCGATTTCTCGGCAATTATAAACCGATTCTTAAAGTGAAAGAGTGTTAGATATATCAAGAGTTTAAAGTTAATTCTCTGCTGTAAATATATATAGTTGCTGAAAAGTATCAGTGCAAAGGCTCCTAAGAAAGGAAAGTCACCTTTCTTTTATTTATATTCTAGTCCTACTAACCACTAATCTACTTCCGCTTGGTCACTAGGTGGCACCACTCCTGCCTCCCCATGGCGGGGCCGGAAACCTGGGAAGAAAAGCTCTCACTCCCAGGGCCAAAAGGAGCAAATATGAATGACTCAAACATTACCACGAATCCCAAAGATCTGACTCCTTTGAGTCGGAAAAATGAGGACAATGAGACTATTGCAACAAAAAGGCAAAAAAAAGGAAATAACATCTCTTAATGCACCGACCTTTATTGTCTTTAATTCTATGACAGAACAGCCATTAGGAAAACTCACCATTCGTCATCCAGAAATGTTTAGAAAGTGTGGCTGGAACACCAAAAAATTTTAAGCAATTAAAATCAGGCGACATTCTAGTCGAGACAGCAAATGCTAAACATGCAGAAAGACTGCTTCAAATGAAAACATTTGGTGGGATCCCAGTAAAGGTCTCTCCCCATAATACGCTAAATACATCGAAAGGAGTAATTTCTGAGTGGGACCTTATCAGCGTCTCTGAAGAAGAAATTAAAAATGAACTTGAAAATCAAGGTGTTATAGCTGTTAGAAGGATTAAAATTACAAGAGATGGGACACTTATTCCAACCAGAAATATCATACTGACGTTTAACACTCCTAAACCACCTACATCTGTGAAGGCTGGATATCTAAATTGTAACATCAGACCATACATTCCGAATCCTCTCCGCTGCTTTAAATGCCAAAAGTATGGTCAATCACAAAGGCATGCCGTGGTGTAGCTATCTGTTCCAACTGCAGGTTTCAGGAGCACAGCAATCAGAACTGTTCATTGGAGAAACCGAAATGTCCAAACTGCAAGGGAGACCATTTTGCCTATTCCAAGAATTGTGAATATTGGAAAAGAGAAAAGCAGATTCAACAGTATAAAGTGAAACATTCTGTCACATACCAAGAAGCTAAGGGAACTATACTCCCGACTATCTTAAACAGACCTTCATATGCGCAGGTCATAATGAATCGGCGTACAATAGAAACCCAAACAGATTTTACAATTTCTTCAAAGAAGTCCATCTCAGACTAGGCACGAGCACTGCTTACAATATCCCAGCCAAAACATCAAGAGAAACTCACCAACACACCACTTTCCGTACCTCCCAATGTAAAATACTCAGAAACGAAAGCCCCTCAAGGAAAACGTAATGTCATAAGTCAACTGAACAAATGGAGACAGAAGCGACCAACCAAGCAGATGAATCAGTATTAGAGATTTTCGCGGAAGAAGAGATGGACACCGGAAAACCATATTTCCCCAAAAAGGGAAAACCAACGTGTGAAAGACTTAAAACAGCATCTAGGAAACAGTCCGAAAACCTCTCCAAAACCAAATAATGAAAACCATAATCCAGTAGAATTGTAAAGGACTCCACACTAACATAGGTGATATATATGATCTGATTGCATAGTATGCACCGCTATGTCTTTGCTTACAAGAAACCTACCTCAGACCTCAAGACTCTACCTTAATAAAGAACTATACAGCATATCGAAAGGACAGAGTAACAGGCGGCACAACCCATGGTGGTGTGGCAATACTAGTAAATTCTCGCATTCCTTCCCAGATTGTCCCGCTAAACACAACCCTTGAAGCGATTGCAGTACGCATAGCCACTAGATCCCTCATAACAATAATAACAATTTATGTTCCACCAAACCAAAATTTATTACAATAGGGCTTAGAAGACATAGTAAGGCAGTTACCTACCCCTTTCTGTATACTAGGCGACCTCAAAGGGCATAGCCCTGTGTGGGGTAACACAACCACAGATCGGAGAGGAAAACAAATTGAAAAATGGACAGACGAGAATGATTTAACTTTGTTGAACGACAGCACACATACTTATACACATCTTCCATCAGGAAATACTACAGCTATTGACCTGTCTGTATGTTCTCCAATACTATTTCCAATACTTGATTGGTCAGTGCACAGTGATCCTCTCAGCAATGATCATTATCCAATAATCATCACCATGGCATTAGGGACCACATGCAAGTCACACAAAACTCCCAGATGGAAAATAAATGAAGCAGATTGGGAAACTTATAAATCATTAGCAAAACTAAATGTTGATACTATCAAGCAAAAACCGTTAGATGCAGCAGTACAATATATAACAAATAAAATAATTCAAGCTGCTGAACACTCTATCCCAAAAACATAGTCTCACTTTCCAACACATCCAAAATCATGGTGGAATGCAGAATGTGCGCAGACTAAGAAAGAGCAAAACAAAACCTGGAATACTTTTCGAAGATGTTCAACTTTAGAGAACCTCATATTGTTCAAGAAGGCACGGGCAAGAGCCAAATATATTAGGCGAGCCAGTAGGAAAGCATCCTAGATAAAATTTGCATCTACATTAACAAGCTCCACACGATCTAAAACTGTCTGGAATAAAATTAACAAAATGAGTGGCAGATACCAGATTACTCCAACTCCGATCCTAAACTGGAATGGACAAGTCACTGCAGAGCCATCAGAAATAGTGAAACCTTTGCCAGAATATCAGTGACCACGTCATATACTCCCAGTTTTCAAATATATAAGGCAAGAATAGAAAGACATAAACTGAATTTTTCCACAAGAAATAATGAAGAGTACAACCTACCTTTAACATTCTCTGAATTGAAACACGCTCTATCACAGACAAAGCAAAGTGCTGTAGGACCAGACCAAATCCACTATATGATGTTAAAGCAACTCGATGATCAATCCCAAATGGCATTACTAGAACTATATAACAGAATCTTCCTAGAAAAC
Source organism: Mastigoproctus giganteus (assembly GCF_048544385.1). NCBI lineage: Eukaryota > Metazoa > Arthropoda > Arachnida > Uropygi > Thelyphonidae > Mastigoproctus > Mastigoproctus giganteus. Next base: position 199,105,109 of record NC_143583.1, on the reverse strand, counting down.
CAATTTCCAGACAGTTGGCGTCATGCAATAATTCTTTCTTTCCCAAAAGACCTCTCTGACCCACGCAACTACCGTCCAATTGCTCTAACCAGTTGCCTAGGAAAAGTTATGGAGAAAATTATCAATGCTCGTCTAACATGGTTTTTGAACAGAAATAACCTTCTCAATCCAGCACAGCATGGTTTCAGAAAAAATCGTTCAGTACTAGATTTACTTATCAAATTAGAAAACAGTGTGCAGAATGCCTTTATCCGAAAAGATCACCACATAATCTGTTTCGATATAGAAAAAGCTTACGATACTGCATGGCATTATGGATTACGTGGACATCTTCCTAAATATATTCAAAATTTCTTACTCCACAGGTCATTTCAAGTTAGGTTGCAGAATGCTCTTTCAAAAGTCTTCACTTAAGAAGAGTGCGTGCCTCAGGGGTCTGTGCTTAGTACAACCCTCTTTGCTATCAAAATAAACTCCATAACTGAACATATACCAAAACCTGTTGATCCGCTTGTTGACGATTTCAGTATTTCCTATCACTCTCAGAATATGCGAAGTATAGAATGGCAGCTACAAGGAGCAATAAATAAAATAATTCAATGGGTACAAATGGCTTCCGGTTTTCCACACAAAAAACTGCATGTATACACTTCTGTAGGAAACGAAATCTACACCCTGAACTTAAACTAGACGGATATATGATCCCAGTTGTACCAAATATAAGATTCTTAGGGCTTCTCTTAGATAAGAAACTGACATTCCTTGAACGTATTAACAACTAAGATATTCTTGCATCAAGAAGTTAAACCTACTCAAAGTTCTTTCCGCAACAACTTTGGGTGCAGATCGACATACACTACTTAAACTTTATCGAGCAATAGTGCATTCCAAGCTGGACTATGGAGCACCTGTTTACGACTCCGCAAGACCAATTGCACTGAGATGGTTAGATCCCATACACCACAGTGCGCTCTGTATAGCACTTGGAGCTTTTCGCACTTCACCTGTATAAAGCCTATATGCAGAAGCCCATGAACCTTCACTGCAACTTAGACGACAGAACTTATTATTACACTATGCCGTAAAGATAAAATCCATCACCGATCATCCAAATAGAGAGGTTCAGTTTTCATCATACTGGGAAAACTTATACCAAACCCATCCACGAATAAACCGACCTTCCAACATCCGTCTAAAAGATTTACTGTTAAGCCGAGAGCTTAATTATGATAGCATAGCTACTACAACTACACAGATCATTCCACCATGGATTATAATTCAACCTGTGTATGACCTGCATTTTCAATCCTGGGGGGAGGAAACAAATCTCCCGAGAACAAACTACCAGCAACTACATGCAGCATACAAAGAAAAATACGAACATCACACTTTCATATACACACAGACGGCTCAAAAACAGACTTGTGTAGGAGCTGCGATTCACTCTGAAGACTCTACTTTCATCCAACAACTCCCAAAAGAATGCAGCATCTTTACAGTAGAATTACAAGCCATTTTGATGGCCGTAAATAAAATTAAACATGAACAGATAGCAGACAGCATAATTTTCACTGACTCGCTTAGCTCTGTCATTGCCTTGCAGAATGCCAATACTAAAGCACACCCAGTTTTACAACAGGTCCCAATATTCAGTATCAAAGCTATTACAAAATAATCACAAGATCAGATTCTGCTAAATTCCAGGCCACACAGGAATAACTGGAAATAAAAGAGCAGATAAAGTGGCAAGAGAAGCTGCTCCCTCTTACTATGCCTTCCGCTGAATACCATATACCGATTACAATTCTTTAATCCACCAAAGCAGTTCAAAACAATGGCAACAACACTGGAAAGATCAAAATAACAAACTTTGTGTAATTAAACAAACACTCTGACCATGGACTACCAGTTGCCGATCCAACAGACACGAAGAAGTGATCCTTGCTCGATTGCGAATTGGGCATACCCATGTGACTCATTCTTACCTGTTCAGAGGTGAAGACCCTCCTCAATGCCAAAACTGTCAAGTTCCGCTCACTGTACATCACTTCATGGTGAACTGTCCAAGATTTAATTCAGAACGTATAAGATCCTTTCAAACAACCATGAATGCAAAAAACAACCTAACGCTCAAAACAATTTTAGATAACCGGCCAAATATTACCAACGTTTTCTTTTTCCTTAAGCTAATCGGATACTACCAAAACATATGAAAATTAATAGTATAACATTTACGAAAAAGCTACGTAATTATAAAATAAAATCTTGGCTTCCTTCTGAACAACATAATGAAAAATGTCGAAATATGAAACTCTGTAACTTAGACTAGGTGCATTATACAAAGTAGCCTAAGCTGCTCTTGCGCCAATAGCTCTCAAACAACAACAAATCTATAACAATATTGCAATGGAATACTCTAACCATATATGGCCAAAACTTTATTAAATTAAAATAAAAATAAGACAGTATAAAATATGTAAAAATAAAGTGCGCTGACACCTGTAGAGTTAAAAGCAATAAAATTATAGGTAGAATTAAAATACATAAAATTAAATATTATAACTTAAAAGCAATGAAGCAACAGCATAGCTTTCAAAAGCACCTCCTTTATCAACAGTGGAACTTTACTGTCACGGCACAACCTTAAATAACATTATCAGGATTGTGGCTCATGGCACATGTTACTGCAGTAGCATGGGAATTGTCCTCCACCCATGCATTGAGACCAGAAATGGCTCAAGACCATGCCAGGCAGAACCATTCACCTTGGCCAAGAATTAGTTTCAAAGATGACTGAATACGGACTCTGCAATCTCTGTTGATGGTATTATGGTCCGAACAACGAATCCACAAGCTCTTGGGGCATTTCCAGTCCAATACAATATGCAAATGATCAACAAGGACAGCATCATCTGGAGAAATTTGGGAGTCCTCCTGTCTTTATTGCACTAGTACGTTCCCCTTATGATCTTGTATATAATTCCATTTGTACTTTCGATATATAAGTATCTTTTACCTTTGGCACAACTGTACAATCTCCACCTCAGTAGCCACACACACGTCTGACACGTGCATAATATTGTAGAGATCCTCTCTGTTAAGCCCATATAGTAGGGCAGCGATTTCCAAACTGGGAGGTGCGGACTAGTGCAAAAGGAGGTACGAAAAGTTTAACAGAAATGTAATTTTCATAACATAACATTTAAATTTTATAACCTATTTTTTAAAGCATTTACTGCTACCTATCTCACTCTAACTTCGATATAAACATGAGATAAACATTTATTTGGAAAAAAATATTATATTTTGCTGAAATGGATTGATGAATTATGATTGATATGATGTAATGTAATATATATAATGTAGTGCGTACTATGTATGACCATATATAGGTAGATTGCATAGCATAGCATTAGCTGCATGGTTGAAAATATGGTTTCAGTGGTGTGCGATTGTGTTTTTTGTTTTTGGCATGATTACTTACTGATAATAATCATTATTAATTTAGAAGTTGTATTTTTTAAGAATATAAATTTAATCCTAATATTTTTAGACAAATGGATAAATTTTTGAATGGTTACAAGAGAAAATCCTCTAATAATGAAGATACTGATGCTGATACAAGTAAAGATAGTGGGAATACAAGCAACAGGGAACAAGGAGGTAGAACTCCCAAGACAAGAAAATATGATTCATCCTATTTATCATTAGGATTCACAAGTGTTATTATAGATGGCTTGAAAAAACCAATGTGTTTGTTTTGTACGAAAGTTTTGGCAGCAGATAGTATGAGACTAGGCAAATTAAAATGGCACCTTAAAACTAATTCTGAATACGTTGGTAAGACCATAGAATTTTTTCAAAGAAAATTAGATGAGTTTAATAAACAAAAGCAAACGTTCAAAAATATAGTTTCTGTTCCATCAAATGCATTGCTAGCGTCGTATCAAGTTTCTTACAGAATCGCAAAATGTAAAAATCCACACAATAGGAGAAACTCTAGTTTTGCCAGCAGCTGTTGATATGGTTAAAATAATGTTCGGCAAATCATATGCGAAATGGCTGCGACAAATACCGCTTGCTGATAATACAGTTGGCAGAAGAATCGATGATATATCTGAAGATCTTTACGATCAGTTAGTTTCTCGACTGTGTACTTCGAAATTCGCCATACAATTAGATGAGGCAACTGATGTAGCTGAAGATGCTCATTTAATTGCATATGTTCGATATGTTGCAGAAACTAATATAATAGAAGATATTTTATTTTGCAACCCCATTCCTGGAAAGGCCACATCCAATGAAATTTTTAATATAATTGACACTTTTTTTGATGAGAACGACATTAAAGTGCATTGGACTCTGTACTTACGGAGCACAGTCAATGTCAGAACATAAGGCAGGTCTTCAAGCATTAGTTAAAAAGAAAGCACCCGAAGTTATCTGGATGCACAGCATGCTTCACAGAGCAGCTCTTGTGTCAAAAAATATGAGCGAGGAACTTAACAACATTTTTACAAAAGTTACGAAAGTTACAAACTACATAAAAAAACAGTCCTTTAAACGTTAGGTTGTTTGCAAAGCTGTGTGAAGATATGGAAGCTAATTATACTTCACTTCTATGCTATTGTGAAGTGTGCTGGCTATCTCGTGCAAAAGTGATTCAAAGGGTGTTTGAACTCAAAGAAGAGATTGCAATTTTTCTTGATAAATCATAACGAAGAGACAAATTTATTTAGGAATGATAACTTTATTGTTAAACTTGCCTATTTGGTTGAAATATTTGGAAAATTGAGTGTTTTGAGTAAATCAATGCAAGGACCACAAATGCATTCACTGATTCAAAAAGACAAAGTGAAAGCATTCATAAAAAAATTGGTGCTATGGAAATCAAATTTACAAAAAAATAAGTTCGACATGTTTCCACATGTCGAACTTTTCTGCGCCAGAGTTAATATTGAAGCAAACAAAAATCTATTTACTGAACACTTGGATGGTTTACTAATGCACTTTTCACATTATTTCGAAGATCTTGATTTTACGAAGTTTGCATGGATACAGAATCCATTTGTCGATGAACAAGATGATGAATTTGGATTGACAACTATTGAAAAGGAAGTATTGATAGAATTATCATGGAATACTTAATTGAAACAAAAATTTCAGAGTGAAACCCTAGTTCAATTTTAGTTGAATCGAAGTGAAGAATATAATACTTTGTCAAGCAAAGCAATGCAAGTACTGCTGCCATTCGTAACATCATATTTATGCAAAACGGGATTTTCTGCATTAGCTGCAATGAAATCCAAATATCAAGCCCGTTTAGTAGTAGAAAAAGAGCTACAAGTAGCACTCTCCTTAATGACACCTAGATTTGATAAATGTTGTGCTAATAAACAAGCACATCCATCGCATTAAAAACAAATTAATTTAAAAATGAATATTTATATATATATAGTAAAACCTTGTTATTATTCTGTCAATTATATATATATATTTTTTTTTCATTTTTTGTATTAATTCATTTTTTACCATTTAAAAATGTCTATTATTTTATGAAATAAGGGAGGGGGGAGGCACCAAGATTAGATTTTTTTAAAAAGGGGCCGTAGCAACATAAAGTTTGGAAACCACTGTAGTAGGGAATATATGCCCATGCTCTTTGCCCATGTTCAACTTCTTGGATGTGTTTGACAAAGATCTTTTGGGGGGAGCCACACTGTGACATTTAATCTCCTCCATTCTTTCCTCGGAGATGCTGCAATGGAACCCAGGCCTATCCATCCAATAGAGCCATAATTACACTCTTTTGTGATCATTGGCTTGTTTCCTGTTAGCCATGGAGGAGCTGGATTCCAGAATTTTTAATGAGCCTGTTCTGCTCCCCCCCCCCACTGCTTGCATGGGAACACTATGTCAATGATACATTTGCCATTATAAAGAAGGTGGGGGATGGGAGAACAATGTTCTCAACCTCCTTGGTGGTTTCTCCCCTTTCAGTCAATTTATCTTGTAGGTGGGAATAGATGGTACTCTTCCCTTGATGGTACCCTTGATGTGTTGTTTTATAGGGATGGCCCCAGTGTAAAAACAAGAGTGTGTAGGTTTCCTACACTCTCGTTTTTATTTTTATATGAATGAGAGTTTTTATAATACCGTATTTTTATAATCATGAAAATAGTGTAATTGGGTTCCACCAGAGCACCTCCAAGGATAGAATGGAGGAGATTAAATGTGTCACAGTCGATTCCAAAAGTTGGTACCCCAAAAGATCCAGGACAAACGTATTGAAGAAGTTGAACCCAGACAAAGAAGCATTCTCACCTGCTATTTGGGCTTAGATCAGAGCAGATCTGTAGAATATTATGCACTTGTCAGACACGACTGTGTGCAATCTCCATCCACCCCAATATCTGAATGCAGCTACCAGGGTGACGATTGCACACAGTCATGTCAAAGGTAAAAGATCCTGTACCTATCGAGGGTACAATGGAATTATGAGATCAAATGTCTGGACTGTGGGGAGTGTTAGACAGAATGTAGATTTAATGATCCTGTGTAGCCACATGGAACGTCCGAAGTTTGTAGCAACCAGGAACAAGCAGAAAATTGGAGAAAGAATTGAAGAGATATAACATAAGTAGCAGCATTACAAGAGATAAGATGGGGAGACTTAGAAATTATAGACCTCCGAGACTACACCCTAATAAATGGTGGAAGCAGAGACAACATTCTGAGGACTGGCTTTATGATTAAGAAGGACACTAAAACACGAATGATGAGTTACAGTGTAATCAATGAAAGAATATGTACGCCAAGGCTTAGAGGGGTCTTTTTTAACACAGTCATAATCAGCGTACATGCTCCGACAGAAGATGCAGAGGATGCACCAAATGATGCCTTTTATGAAGCACTGGAGAGAACATTAGATGAGGCCCCAAGACACTATATTAAATACATCCTTGAAGATTTCAATGCCAAAGTAGGGAGAGAGGAAGTGCACATACCAACTATAGGAAGAAACAGCTTATATGAAACAAGTAATGAAAATTGGGAAAGGCTAATAGACTTTGCAAGAGGGGAAGACATGAGCATTAGTAGCACAAATTTTCCACATAAGAATATCCACAACGAAACTGGGATATCACCTGATAGTGTAACACGTAATCAAATAGATCACACCCTCATTAATACCTGTCATGCTACGGATGTAATGGACGTGAGGAGTTACAGGGGGATAGATTGCGATTCAGACCATTTCATGGTACGGTGCGGTCTGCGAAATAGGCTCTCAAAGGAATATAGAAGGAAAGGAGAGATAACAAAGAAAAGATATCAACAAATAAGCTTAAAGAAGATGGAGATACTAGAGAAAGATTTAGAATGAAAGTTGAGGAACAACTGGAGAAACACCAACAACAGGATGGTGAGCCCATCAATAAAAAAAATGGGAATATATTAAGGAAGCACTGAGTGTAGCAGCAGAAGAGGCACTTGGAGTGGAATGAAAAAGAGTGAGAAATGACTGGTTCGATCAGGACTGTGAGAAGATCCTAGAAGAACGAAACCAAGCCAGTCAGAAAATGTTACAGAGAGGAACTAGAAAGAATATTGAGGATTACAGGGTCAAAAGAGGCAAAGCAAAGTCAGTATGTAGGCAAAAGAAAAGAATAGAAAAAATGCAAGAAGAATACGACAGAGGGCAGATCAGGAAATTCTATAAAGGAGTATGAAACATAAAAAAATGTTTCCAGCCCCGTCTTAACCTGTGCGAGAATAAGAAAGGAGAAATAGTGGGGGGGGGGGGGAGTAGTTGAGATCACAGAAGTTTGGAAGGAGCATTTTAATTCCTTACTTAATAAAGAATAGGCACGCCCAGAAGAAATTGTAGAAGAACACAACTTCGAAGTCAATTATTTTTTATGATCTCAAACAAGCACAAGTTCAATAGCACAGAACCTAACCCAGGGATCTCCGAACAAAATACAGTGGATCCCCCTGCTTTAAATGATACATGAAAATCTTAAGAATATTAACCAGTTAGCAAAATAAAAATTAATTTATGTTTACATACATAGCTTAATTAATTAATACGTACTGTAATATGTTATATACTAACAGATATTTTTGTTCACTGACCTTTTTTTTTTTTCTTTTTTTTGTAAAATTTAAAACAGCAAAAATGATAATCAATTAATAATAAAGAATGCGGCACACACAAGTTGCAACAAACACAATATGTAGTAATGAGTTTCTGAAAATGTATTTATGTTTTTTATGATTGAATATTTCATGGAAGGGGAAATACATTTCGCCATAATAACGTGAATTCCAGCTATTGGAACTATAGAATATGCAAGGAGATTGAGTTTGCTAACTGTTTATAATTGATTACACTAACAGGAAACTGCAAATTGTTTTTATTGTTTTATGGTAATAACCTCCAGAAAAATATCAAGAAGGCGATAACAACTAGCGAGTCAACAGAAGGGTTTCACAAAAAGGAATGGAATTGTTGAAAAGTACATCTAACATAATAGCAGGGTTTTCACAAAAGCTCAAAAATACCATGTTGCGCAAGATTTCCAGCAATTCTCAAACCATGTTGTAGACGTACTGTGTTATACGGGGATTGCCTGTATTACAACTTTGAAAACTGATTTTGTTTCCTACATAGTAGGAAACTCTGCTGTGGCTGAACACTTCTGGGAGGAGAACAACCTAATTTCTCCAGGTGATTACTGACAACACAAGACAACTGTTTTGTCTTGTGTTGTCAGTTTTTTTTTGGAAAATGTGCTGGATTTTTTAGGAATTTTTTAGAAATAACTGCGCCTTTATGCATTAGCATTGGCAGTGGCAAATGGTTCAAGAAAGCAAGCTTATACAGCATCGGCTGGGGGGGGGGGGTGGAGAACGCCATAATATCTCACATTCCAGCTATTCATTACAGCCAGTAGTTTGTCCAGTTCTTCCTTAAACTTATTTAAACTATCAACATCCACAACAGATGGAAGTTTGTTCCAGCAATTTCCCATTCTGATATTGATATATTGGCCAAGTTAATATATTCATTCTTTTCTTTTCCTTGATTTCTGATAAATCTCCACATTTATTTTACAAGCCATAAAAGTCATTTTTTACTAGTGAGTACTTATTCCAAGAGTCTTCTTTTGATTTTTGTACTGCAGCAACTACTTGGTTTCTCAACTTTTTATATTTTTCATAATCTTCTTCCATTTTTGTGTGTAAATATGTCATGTAGATTTTCTTCTTGTTTTCAGTCATTTCTTTTATCTGGTAATTAAACCAGGGTGTTCTATATCTGGATCTTTTCTTTGTGATGTTTTTATTCCTAGTCCTTTTTGGCCACTTCTATTATCATCATCATCAGCCATTTTCAATCCACTTCAGGATGAAGGCCTCTCCAGCAACTTTCCAGTTCCTTCTGTTTTGTGCAATGGCCATCCATTTACTACCCACAAACTTGTGAATTTCATCTGTCCATCTCCGTCGTTGGTAACATTTTGTTATTTTCTTAGTCCATCTGTCATCATGTCTTCAAGCTATGTGCCCTGCCCAAAACCATTTTAGTTTAGTTTTGATAAGAATGTCTTTTACTTGAGTTTGCTTCCTAATCCACGTGTTTCTCTTCTTATCTGACAGTCTGATTCCTAATATAATTCATTCTGATCTTTTCTGTGTAGTTCTGAGCTTCTCTTCCATTCTTTTGGTGAGTGCTCAAGTTTTACTTCCATAAGTCATGGTGGGAATTGGTTCATTATTTTACATTTCAGACAAATTGGGATATTGCTCCTCAGTATATGACTATATTTCCTGAATGCTATCCATTCAAAATTTATTCTTCTCTTGACTTCCAGCCAATTATCATTATTACAGCTAATGACTTGTCCCAGATAAGTATATGAATCCACCTTTTCAATTACTGATCCCTCAATCATTATATCCCTTTCTGTGGCATACTTGTTCATCATTACTTTTGTTTTAGCCATATTCATCTTTAGTCCAAAATCATTACTAACTCTGCATAACTGATTAAGATTTCCTCTTAATTCTTTGGGATCGTGGTTTATGATCACAATGTCATCTGCAAATCCTAAATAGTTTTGGTACTCTCCTTTCACATTGACTCCTTTCTACAACCAGTCTAATCTGAAAGCTTCCTCAAGAGCAGCAGTAAACAACTTAAGAGATATTGTCTCCTTTCTAAATTTTAAATTTGCTACTGTCTTTGTCTAGTCTAATAAAGGAGGCAGCATTCTTATATATTTTCTTCAAAATCATAATATATGGGGTATCTATGCCTTGTCTTTCCACTGCCCGAAACATTGCCTTATGCTGTATAGAGTCAAAAGGCATTTGACTCTATACAGCATAAGGCAATCTAAATGCCAGGCATAATGGTGTTTTATATTCATTTGCTTTCTCCATTAGCTGTGATATTACGTGAAAGTGATCCATAGTTGAGAATCCTGTTCTAAAGCCAGCTTGCTCTTTTGGTTGATTCTCATCGAGTATTCTCTCTAAACTGTTAATAATGATCCCTGTGAACAATTTGTAGATGTGACATAACAAGCTAATTGGTCTATAAGTTCCAATTTCTGATTTATCTTCTTTCTTATGCAGCAGAACTATGATTGCATTATTCCTCTCCTTAGGCATCACACCTTTTCTAATGCATTTTGTGTGAAGTCTTGCCAGTTTCTGTGTCATGTCTCTTCCTTCCAATTTTAACAACTCTACAGTAACTTCATCTTTCCCTGAGACTTTCTGATTCTTCATTTTCTTCAACACATGTTCTAACTCATCAGGAAGGATATCAGGCATGTTGTGTGTGTTACTAATTTGCAATCCATCTTCCTCACTGCTGGCATCATTCCCTCACTCCTTGTATAATTCTTTATAGCAGTCTTCTGTTATTTGAATTATGCCTTCTCTGCTATTTATAAGAACACCATTGCTATTCTTCAGTTTCAGTATCATTTGTCTTTCTGTATTACTGCTCATGGCTGCTGATTTAAGTCCTTCGTTCTCCCTTAATGATTGTTCTACTCTTCTTGTTAGTCTCTTTCTAATGGCTTTGCATAACTCAGTATACTCAATTTTATCCTTGTCAGTGTTTATCTTGCTCTTCATTTGTCATCTTCAGCTAACCATAACAAGTGTTTCTTGACAAATTTTTTCTTCTTTGGATTTCTTTTTACCTATATGTTTCTTGGGTTTTATCCCTTTCAGAAAGTTGTAGTATTCCTCGTCAATATCTTGGCTTCTACCTCTTCTTGCTATCGACTTCTATTATAGTCATTTTCATGTTCCATCTTTTTCAACATCACTTTGTTATCTTCTGGCATTTCTAGCTTTTTTGGCTAACTTATTTTGTTACAGTGTTTTTGATGAGTCATCATTGAATAGTTATGCTTTGAATTTTTCAGAAATATGTTTATTTGCATCTTTTAAATTTTTAGTGGAGTGTTGATTAAATCTAATTAGACGGTTATGGTTTTACTTACAATTTCTGCAAATGACAGGAAATTTTATATCGATTATTGAAAATTGAAAAAAAAAAAGTTTTATTTAAAAAAATGAATAATCAATTTTTATTCTGATAAAACAAAATTTTTAAACTGAAAAGAAAAGTTAATTTAATCTTTTATGTTAATAAAATTATTGTCTTTTCCTTACGTAATAGCATTTTTATTCTTTGGTGTATTTTTGTGGGTCAGGGGAAGGGAAGTTCTGTGTAGATATCCATTTTACATTGTGTATGTATACATATTTTCAGGTCATTGTTAATATACAATATTAACTTAATTAGAGGCTGTAATTGAAACAGTGATGCATCAAAATCCTTCCAGTATTTTAAAAGCATTGCCATTGAGCAAAGATTCAGTTTGAAGACTAATCGATGAGATGTCAGTTAACTTTGTAGAGCAGCTAATGAACAAACTAAAAACGAGAAAATTTTCTATTCAAAGTGATGAATCCACAGTTACTGACAGTAAGGCCCTTCTCATGGCATATGTTCGTTATTTCAATGATGATTGTAAATTACAAGAAGAGATGTTTGTAAAATTTACAGAAAGTGACTGTACTGGAGCATCCATTTTTGATGCTGTATAAACATGGTTCGACAAAAAACAAGATTCATTGGAAAATTTGGTATCATGTTCCACTGATGGTGGAACATAAAGGTTTTTTAGAAGACATAAAGGTTTTTTAGCCCACCTAAAGGAAGTATGTCCCTAAGTTCTCGCAGTACACTGCATTGCAAGAACTTAGGATATCATCAATATCATCTGGTTGGAAAACATTAGTCCAGTTCTTTATTAATCTCTCAGTATTGTTATTAAAACCATCAATAAAATAAAGTTACATAGCAAATATGATCATCTTTTCAGAAAAATTTGTGTTGATAATATAGAACAGTATGTGAGGCTTCTTTTACATACAGAAGTCAGATGGCTTTCTAAAGGAAACTGTCTAACAAGATTTGTAATCCTTTTTGATTCGATAATTAGATTTTTAGAAAGCGAAGGAAACAGAGATTTAGCAAAGGAGATCACCAAATACAAAAAAAAACTCATACTATGGCTTGGATTTTTTGAAAACTTTTCAAAAAAAGTTTAAATGTACAGGCAGTTCTTGCTTTACAGGTTCCCGGGCTTACAAGTTTTTTTTTTTCCCGAAGTATCAACAAAATCAAAAATATGAACATTAATTTTAAATATTCATAAATACTGCATTCCAAACCACGTTCGTAGCTATACAATACAGTGTATCCTACTTTACGATATTAATCTGTTCCAGAGACACCATTGTATCGTTAAAATATTGTAATGTGAACCCAATAATACATTGTTTGTTTTTTTGTTTTTTTTTGGTAATTCATTTCAAGATCTCGGAAGGTGAAATTTTCACTGTATAACTAAGCTATTTATCTCTCTATAATGTAATTTTTAAATTTACGAGTGTGACCTTAAGGCCATATAAAAGGTCGTGAGCGTGGTTTGTAAATTGTATTAGTTACCAGTTCAAATCACTACACTTCAAATGCACTACCTTTCATCGTTATCATATGTTCCGTTATAAGAATCAGTTTTAAATGCCTTTGTGATATTTTTCTAAAAGCACATTTCTGGAGGTCACAACCATAAAACAATAAAAACAATTTTGCACTTTCTGGTTTATTGAATCTTTACTTTAAGACAGAGATTCATAACTTTTTTTGTTGCCGTTATTTAAAACCATGTTCTACAAATTACAACTGCTGAAATATAAACAGGTGAAGGAAAGGAGAAGGGATGGAGAAAGTGTATTTTTCTGTTACTGCAAGCCATTATAAACACGTAGTAAACTCGATCTTCTTGCATTTGCAAAAATACCGATAGCTGGAATTGTGTGGTTTTTTTGTGATATTTTTCTAAAAGCACATTTCTGGAGGTCACAACCATAAAACAATAAAAACAATTTGCACTTTCTGGTTTATTGAATCTTTACTTTAAGACAGAGATTCATAACTTTTTTTTGTTGCTGTTATTTAAAACCATGTTCTACAAATTAGAACTGCTGAAATATAAACAGGTGAAGGAAAGGAGAAGGGATGGAGAAAGTGTATTTTTCTGTTACTGCAAGCCATTATAAACACGTAGTAAACTCGATCTTCTTGCATTTACAAAAATACCGATAGCTGGAATTGTGTGGTTTTTTACATTATTATGGTGAAATATGTTTCCCCTTTACTGAAATCTTCAATCATATAAAAAACATAAATAAATTTTCAGAATCTTCTTTTCATTCCTGTTTTTTTTAAGCTTCGTAAACTTGTTACTCCACACGAATCGTGTTAGTTGCAATTTGTGTGTGCCATTATAAAATGCTTACGCGTGCAATCACGAAATTTTTAATTAAAAGAGAAGATTATATTGGAAACAAACGCCTCTTGAAACATTTCTGAAGAAGACGACTCCTTGTGCAACAAACCGACAAGTGCCAAGCCAATAATGAGTAATCAACGAGTGTGCATTGAGTGGATGATGATGGTAAAGAATAAACATTCTTTAATATTTGTAAGTCGTAAATAATTTCTCTATTATTATAATTTCTTGATTTTACAGACTACGTATTCATTTCTTTCGATAAATCAATCATTGTTTAAGCATAAACTAATTAGCTAACTAATTTCATTGTTGATAATGTAACCCCTATTTTTAACATTATATCTATGCCAAATAAATTCCCACTTTACGAGCACGTGCTAGAAACGATTTAACTCATAACGTCGAGAACTACCTGTGCCTGTAAACCACTATTAAATTATTTTTAAAAGTGGTTTACAATGTTTTAAATTATTTTAAATTACAAATTGAAATCACCATTGATTACCATGGTTATGAATTTGTGTTTTAAGATCATAATTTTATACAATATTAACAAAGCCTAAGGAAAAAATACTGTCTAATAATAAAATAAAGCATTAATTAAACTATAAAGCGTTTAGGGCTGCTGCCTCAAGCTATGGAAAAGTCTAGACTATGTATAAGCATAGTGCGAAAGCATCAATAATACATAGCCAAATCTGAATTAACAGAATGTTAGCAAATCGACATCGTTTTAAGTTATATCTCATATTGTGAATACCTTCACAACGAGTTGCTATGATATTGCACTACTTCGAATAAGTAACGCTTCACCTGAGGAGAAGACTAATGTTACTTATTCTCAGATGGATACCACCACCCAGACGGCACCGTTTCAGGGCTATTTGGCCCTTCTTCGGTGGGTGGGTGGGTAGGTATGCAAATAATGCATACCTACCCACCCGGGTGATGCAAATAATACCCCTGAAACGGTGCTGTCTGGGTGGTGGTATCCATCTGAGAATAAGTAACATTAGTCTTCTCCTCAGGTGAAGGGTTACTTATTGGAAGTAGTGCAATATCATGGCAACTCGTTGTGAAGGTATTCACAATATGAGATATAACTTAAAACGATGCCATTTTGCTAACATTCTGTTAATTCAGATTTGGCTATGTATTATTGATGCTTTCACACATACTTATATGTAGCATTAATTAAATTATTTCATAGTGTATTAAAGCAAATGGTAACATTTTTATCGGATATTGTCTTGATAATTTTGACGGTATCAGTTTCTTTTGCAAGGTGCATCTTATAGGTTTGAAACCACTGCTGTATATATTAATCTAACTTGATTTTGAATATTTTCTCATTTCTAAATTCTTTTTTTAATAGTATTTTAAAATTTGTTTAACAGCTACCCAAAGAAGTTGTTGTTGGTACAATTCCCCACTTAGTAACTCTTCTAACAGCATCCAGTAATGTCGTCCATACATATGCAGCACATGCAGTTGAAAGGATTTTCACTCTTAGAGACAGCAATGGGGCACCCAGGTATATTTTCCTTAACTAATTTTATTGATTGTTGTATTAGGATTTTGACTTAAACAAAATACATTTGCCCACTCTTGTCAGGAATTGACATCTTTACTTTAAGGCAGAGATTCATAACTTTTTTTGTTGTTGTTATTTAAAACCATGTTCTACAAATTACAATTCTGAAATATAAACAGGTGAAGGAGAAAGGATGGAAAAAGTGTATTTTTGAGAGCTTTCCCATTTTCTTTGAGCACTGCCTTGCCTTTCTTAGTGAGGGGGGTTCCGTAAAATTAAAAGAATCCATGTTTTGAGGAAATACACTTGAAACTTCTCTAAAGCAGACACCATTGGTTCAGAAGGAAGTGTCCATTATAGAGGGGTGTCTGCTTTGCAGAGGTCAGTGTTAGCCAGTTTAAATAATTCGGAAAATGAAATTTGTGGTAACTGGTTGCTTGCTTACTCGGTTTGTTTTTTATTGATTAACATTGTACATATGTTTCAATTAACTTTTAGTAAAAAATGAATGTAAATAGCTTTATTTATTGCATGTCATTTCCATTATGGATACTTAAATCGCATATTATTTTTAGTCGATTCATTGTTTTGGCTCACAAATTTTTTTTTAATGTAATAGGATGCACCCCCCCACCCCCTTAATGAGTCAAACCCCTCCTTGCATACAGCTTGCCATAAAGAGCAACAAATTTCATTGCTGCCTAGAAGAATTCTGACCATTATTCCAAGGAAATATCTGCATACACAAACAAATTTTGTACGTATATATTTAAATAACAACCATTTCTCACTACCAAGTGAAAGTGGTAAAAGATGGTATGGGGAAATTGTCATCATTCCCTCAGTCAAAAAGCTAGGTATCACTAAAGCAGTTATGAAAGTAATGTCCAACATGAGCTGGATATCATAATTCTTCTCTTTCTTGGTGATTCCCTTCTACTTTTGACTCTCTCTCTCTCTCTCTCTCTCTCTCTCTCAGGGCAACTTGGGAATTTTTTTTTTTTTTCCCCTGGTGCAGCATAAGCCTCAGGCTTCCTTGCACCATATGGCTATTAATAATAATAATAATAATCACATGGCATTTTTATTGAATGTACAAGGTGTCCAGGAACCTCCTTTAAAAAACTAAAACACTTTTTCATGAATAGAATATATGATACAAATCTGAAACCACTTCCAAGTAATAGAGGATATCTTCAAAATTTTAATCATAAAGAAAGTCCATGATTACAGTTTTGCTGAATTCTATCCCCTTGGTTTTGTTGTCAATCAAATGCTTCTGTATACAGCATACAGCAACTTGTATAATTTCAGACTCAACCAGCAGCATAATGTTAGGAACTGTTGACCTTGATGTATTAAGCACATGACTGGAATGTCCTATGGATTTCCCTGGACTTCACATTAAAGTTCCTCAAACCAGCTCCACTGCACCCTCACTGGTTTTTATTTAGCCTTCAATTCTTCCTGGATGATTGTACAAGCAGATGACCTTTATGAATTTTCTCCACCATGGCAGAACTGTTGATCTACTTGGTAGCTTATTTTGAAACCATGTTCGAAATTCATGAGTAATTGCAGTGGTGGAATCGCAGCACGTTGATGTAAAGTACTCACTGTACCTTCTTAAGTTTGGTCAATTCCGCCATGATTAGTTTTAAGAGTCTGCTGCCATCTACTGCAGAATGCAATTGGCAGATTGTAGGTGGAAATGGACATCATTGAAGTTGGAAGAGACTATGTATACTTGTGACATGAACGAGAAAGTTTTTGGGAGGTTTAGATCTTTTTTTCCAGATAAATTGGTTCTATTAGTTTGTCTATTCATGATGTATTCAGTATTAAAGAAAAGATGATGGGAGGCATATTATATGAAGTACAGGCGTTCCTGGGCTTACATAAGTTTTTGCCAGCTAGTGTCAACTTAAAAAAAATTGTGGAAGTGTATTTTGTGGTGTGTTGGAAAAAACTCCCTCTAAATTTCAACAGCCCTCAACCTCTTCAGTGGCGTACTTATCAGCTGGAGACGTTGATTCTGGCAACGATGCTTAAAAGGTAAAACTTGCTGACATTATGCCTGTCCCCCTCCCGTTTTTTTTTTTTTTTTTTTTTTTTTTGAAATTTTTGGATATAGTGTACACACACACAGCAAGTATATACTAAGCTCCTTGACATAACATGGTCTCTATGATGCTTCTTGCATACATACTATTTAGACATCCAATCACTAATTAGCAGAAGAGAGGCAGCAAGATTACACACTAGCTGATTTTGATGCCTCCTAGAGAGTTACGAATAAGGTTCGGTTTGGTGGATTTTCTAGCAGCTGCAAATTGATTAAAGCTGCAGCTTTGGATTATAAGGAATATTAGGTCTTGTCATGATACTCATTAAAAATTGCAACCTCAAAAGACATGCATGATGGGAGAGCTTTCTGTAGACTAAACATGGATTAACATACTTTTTACTGCTCTCTTTTCAGTTCTGGAAATTGCTTCCTTTGTGTGGCTCTGTATTTCTTAGCATTCTCAATTATTGTTCTTACTGTGGTAGGAGCCAAACCTACCACAGTATTGAATTATAATGTCTAGCAACATCAGCAGCATGCTCACCTTTTCATTCTGTATAATTAAGTGTGGCTCCCTTAAGTAAATGTTTTTATTTCTTTTTCACAGATTCAGAAAAGCTGCTCATTGAAACTGTTGCTACCGTTTAAATTATTAGATACGGGTACTGTAAATTAATCACGTACTCAGACCTCAAGATTGCAGTCAACAAAAATTGGAGTAGTGCCAAAATGAGATAGAATGAGCAACATTCTAAATTGTGTGATGATAACGTCATCAGCATGGTAAGGGAGAGAACAATCATCCTACTTGAATTATTTTCGACATTTACAAAATGAAAATATTTATTTTTCAGTACTCTGCATATTTTATTATCTTGTTCACTTTTGCAAGTGACCCCAGTACTTTTTAGCTTGTTAGGTGAGTTAGCTGTTTTGTTGGACATATAAGTGAGAGAATGGATGTATGGTTGGGGAAGGTGATAATTGATTATCAGCAAATAAGTTAAAGGACAAATTTCAGAGCAGTTGTAAATTGAGGGATGCCTGTATCTGCCAGAACCATCCTGATTATAAAAATGTATAGTTGCAAAGATTACAATGACTGATCAGACTGTAGCAAAAAAAAAAAAAAAAAACTGTTTTGATAATTTAATTAATGTAATCTAACAACTCATTATATTCCATCAATTTCCTATACAGTGAAACAGAAAACGCCACCAACTAACTGTTCAGTGGTGATGTAGAAAAAATTGTAAATTATATGTATGTGAAAATAATATTCTAAGGGAAAAAAAAACAAACAAAATTATTTCCTGATTATACAGAATTAATTTGCTTGTAACCACAGCTAAGGCATTACTATGATTACTATCAAATCATATGCGTCACTAGAAAATCACAGTACACAATCAGTGTTTCTCTAAGCACCCCAGATAACAAATTGATGTTCTCTTCTCCAGTTTAGTCTCTCTCATAATCTTAGTTGATCAGCTAGGTAATAATATGAAACATAAGGTAGCCAAGGTAATCTGACTTTATTTCAGTGAGGTTAGTTGGCTTAGGTTACATTCTGTGCAGGAAATGAATAAACCTGACCAACAGCATAAACAAATTACACAAAATGTAATACAGTAAACTGTCGAAATAACGGAACAATCAAGCTAATGGCACATTGAGATCGAGATGTTTACATTCGGTGCAGATGTCTTGCAGTGCCTAAAAACGAAAGCAGCAAGTCAGTTGATTACTATATTTGTTTACATTCACCATTTTGAAAGTGAATTCTGTACTGATATCATGGATTATACTGCTGTTTTTACATGGATTATACTCCTGAAATTAATAAACCTTATACAGAGAAGAAAAGAAGAACAATGATAAAGCTTAGTGACAAACTTAATATAATCCAAACTATTACATTAGGGTTGTCCTTAAAGTTAATTCATATACCCATGTGCATGGTGTCTGTAAATTGCATGTGTTTCTAGTCAATTTACCTGTTTTTCTGGATGAAAAACCCCAGTTTCTGGGGGAGCACCTGACTATCTATGCCTGAGATCGACTAACTCAGCCACAGAGTGAAAAAAGCCCGTAAGAGTTCTTTGCGTCATTGCCAGGATTAGAACCAGGGCCTTTTCCACCCGGTGTGGGAAGAACGGTGACGATACCAATGTTGTTGTTATTTGGTTTTTAGGAGCATTAGCAACTAAGGCCATATTGCTCCGGGTGGTCATTCCCTGACCTTTCCGCATCCTCCGTATTTGGTGGTCATGGGCTTGAACCCCGGTCTAATCAAGAAGCGTGTGCTACGCACTGCCACTCCTGCCCACCTGGCTATGGAGGCGCCGATACCAATGTGCTACTGTGCAGACTAAACTTAATATAATAAAGAAAATAGACTACATACAACATTAGATCGTCAACATTTTTATGTTTTTTATGTGTGGTTAATAAAAGTGCATTCTTAATCTCTCTATTTCTTATTTAGCCCCATTATTTCTGCATTAAATATATTAAAAATAAAACTTTCTAGATAACGGAAAACTACACTGACAAGCTGTACCTGGGAGTCTAAAACACGGATGGAACTGATATTCGGGTGACATTCAAGTCAAGTGGACCCAATTTCGTCGATGTCCGGACAGTCTATGACAGCCAAATCCTCTGCTTGCACCTTCACAATGGTGGGACTGTTAGTAATCCTGGGTATAACCTCCATGCACAAGCACACTGTAGGTGACCACCCAGGTG
The DNA here is from genome assembly GCF_048544385.1 of Mastigoproctus giganteus. Taxonomy (NCBI): domain Eukaryota; kingdom Metazoa; phylum Arthropoda; class Arachnida; order Uropygi; family Thelyphonidae; genus Mastigoproctus; species Mastigoproctus giganteus. The sequence goes on along the minus strand of NC_143583.1, from coordinate 199,084,858 downwards.
TGAACCGACGTAAGCAGGGGGTCAAGGAGTGACGCCCGCACCACATGGAGGAATGCCGCCCCTCTGTGTTACCAGGCAATACTAGGTGGTAGATCATTCTCATCAGCCGGTGCAATACCACCGCTTTGCTTATTTGGAGGCTTGTTATTATAATTTGCTTGATTTTACAGGCTACTTTTTCATTTCTTTCGATAAATCAATCCTCGTTTAAACATAAACTAATTAGATAACTAATTTCATTGTTGAGAACATAACCGCTAATTTTAACCTGGAATGGGAAATAAATTCCCACTTTACAAGCGCATACTAGGAACGAATTAACTCGTAAAGTCGAGAACTACCTGGACTTGGATTTCAGGAAAGCTTTTGATACTGCTGTTCATGGAAGACTGCTGTACAAATTGGAAAGATATGGCATTAAGGGTAAGTTGCTACAATGGATAAAGGGATGGTTGAGTGGGAGAAGACAGAGAGTAGTAATAATGGAGACTGCTCTTTGTCGACAAATGTTATTAGTGGAATTCCCCAGGGTTCAGTGTTGAGTCCATTGTTGTTTTCTCTATTTATCAGTTATATTGATGAAGGTATATCAGGTTTAATGTCCAAGTTTGCAGATGATACAAAGGCTGGCAGGGTTGTTAATGACAGTAAAAAAAAAAAAAAAAACAGTAAAGTGCAGCCATTATCACCCCACTACAGGATGGAAGCTTCCTCAACAATTCATTCTGAGGGAAATGGACCATAATCTGCCACGCTGGTCCAGTGCGGGTTGGCAGATCAACCGTATTCAGCAGTCAGGGGCTTGAACCTCGGTCTACTCAAAGAACGTGTGCTACTGCACTCCCGTTTCTGTCCACTTGGCTACGGAGGCCGTGTTAATGACAGTATGCTAATCCAACTGGATCTAGTTAAGTTGGGAAAATGGGCTGAGAAGTGCCAACTGAAGTTTAACATTGACAAATGCAAAGTACTGCATGTGGGTAACAATAACAGAAGAGCAACGTACCAACTGTATGGTACTACACTCAGGGAAGTGGAAAGTGAAAAAGACCTGAGGGTAATTGTGTAGTCGAATATGAAGTTCGCTGAGCAGTACAGATGGGCTGCCAGGGCAGGTCATGGAGTCTTGTCAATGATATATAGGAATTTTGCTAGCAGTGACAGGGAGGTGGTTGTCCCATTATAGAAGACAATGGTCAGGGCACACCTAGAATACTGTGTACAGGTCGCCGACCTGGCTAGCCGAGTGGGTAAAGTACCTGCCCGGCAACCCAAAGGTCGTGGGTTCGATTCCCGCCTCGGGCTTGGATCAAAGTACTGCAAAAACCTTGGGAGGTGCAATATGGCCACAGAAGCCAATGCGCCAACAACTACCAAATCAAATCAAAACAGTGTACAGGTCTGGAGGCCTCATTTTAGGAAGGTTGTAGAGTGGCTAGAACGAGTGCAGAGAAGGGGAACAAAGGGGCGCTCTTACCAAGAAAGGCTTAAGTTCTGCAAATTGCAGTGCCTGGAGAGTAGGCACCTGTGAGGTGATCTGATTGAGGTGTATAAGGCCTTGAATGGCTTGAGCAAGCTGAATGCTGATGGAATTCTTCTTCTTGCTCAGATTAAGAACCTGAGGGGACACATTCAAATTGAGGAAAGACAATTGTAGAATAGATGTGTGGAAATTTGCCTTTAGCCAGCAGGTAATTGAATGGTGGAACAAACTTCCATCTTTTATTGTGGAAGTTGATAGCCTAAATAAATTTAAGGCTGATCTGGACAGGCATTTGGAACAAATGGAGGGGTGAAATGGGAGGGGTTTTTTTTTTTTTTTTTTTGGCTGATGCTGCATAAGCTTGCTTTCTGCATCGTATGCCTCTGCTAATGCTAAATGAAGGTGGAATTCTCATTGTTATAAAGAATACGCAGATTGATACTGCCTTTTAAGTATCAATCATTTAAGGTCATACATTTAAGGGTGCCTCCGTAGCCAGGTGGGCAGGAGCAGCAGTGTGTAGCACACGCTTCTTGATTAGACCGGGGTTCGAGCCCGTGACCACCAAATACAGAGGATGGGGAAAGGTCAGGGAATGACCACCGCCTATCCCCGGAGCAATATGGCCTTAGTTGCTAATGCTCCTAAAAACCAAATAACAAATAACAACAAACATAAATTTAAGTTACAGGTTGAGATTTAGATTAGATTATATATTAAGTTTTCTTTTAGCCAGTAAATCATAGGTTGTTTGAACAAGTTGCCCTCAGAGGTAGTTTAGGTTGACAGTTTGAATAAATTCAAAGGTCAGCTGTATAGTTGTCTGTGTGAGGAAGGAAACATATAATTTTTATTTTCTTATCATATATATATATATATATAATACTTGGGGTTTTTTTTTTTTTTTTTGCCAGTGCAGCAAAAGCCTGTGGTTTTCTTGGCTATATGGCAAATACTATTAGTATTACATCAGAGGGCCTTTCAATTAAGAATGAGTCGACCATTCTGAAGTGGTTTTTTTGGTATCTTCTCTCATTTTTCCCATTTTCAAACGGACAACACGTACATTTAATAGATGTTGGTATACTGGTGCCGAAGCAAAAAATCCAACCTGTTAAAACTTAAGTCTGGGAAAGGAGCCAGAAATGAATTGTAGTTGCTGTGGTACCTACAGATCAGTAACCAATTAGGTCAATTTTTTAGCAGCTTAGCATGCCATGCAATTTCTGTTTTTGTGCGAATTGTTTAATACTGTCACTTTAAAGGAATTTTTTTTTTTTTTTTAGTGTGTCACCAACAGAAATTCAACCCATTGTTGAAATTCTTCTGAAAAATCTCTTTGGTGCTCTGGAGCTTCAAGGATCATCAGAAAATGAATATATTATGAAAGGTACAATTTTTGTGTATTATTGTTATTATTATTGGCATCTAATTTTTAACATATGGTATTTTCTCAAATATTTTGCACCCTTTAATGTGCCATGCATCCCATTTTTTAAACATGAATAGAAAAAATAATTTTTATGTAAAAAAACAATGTTTTCAGTTTTCAATAACTGAAAGATCATAACTGCATTCCTTTGTCTCTCGTGTTTAGCAGCAGAACATATATATAATACCTTACCGATAATATTCACTATAGTAAGGAGAGATTCTAAAGACAATTGAAGATGATTTGCTAGCTGCCCTCTTCTCTCTCTCATTCTGTATACCTTTCGTCCACATAATTCATAGTGCTGATGTCTTACATAAGCAACATATCTTAGATCACTAGTGGTATTCTTCTGAAATTCAATCAGCTTGAATGCAACAAAAAAGGTCCAGATTATAAATTGCCATAAGCTAAAAATAAGCTTGTTAGATCCCAGTGCTTTTTAATTAAAGCACCCTATATATAGCCTCCATAGCCGAGTGGTCAGGGGCGGGAGTGCAGTAGCACACGCTCTTTGAGTAAACCGGGGTTCAAGCCCCTGACTGCTGAATACGGTCGATCTGCCAACCTGCACTGGACCAGCATGGCAAATTATGGTCCATTTCCCTCAGCATGAATTGTTGAGGAGGCTTCCATCCTGCATTGGGTTGATAATCGCTGCAAAGGGATCTGGAACCCCGACCGGGAATCTGTTACCTTTATATATAGAATGTACTGCAGTCTTTCCAATCCTATTCTGTTTTGCATGCACACTGCTAGATTTCTCTAAATTTTCCTTTCTCTTGTGCCACTTGCATAACAGTAAGAAGAAATTTGTGTTGTAGGTTGTATGTGAATAATTGTCATGTGTTACATCACTTTGCCCTTTGTATCCCGGCTCCAGGTGCCAAGAAATTCTGTGATCAAGTGACTTTGCTCTGAATTAGCGCTCTTTCTTGAAGTAGAAATCGTTTCCTTATTTAAAGTATTTATTAACATACAATTAAATAATCTATAGTAAAGAAATCAACTGTACTAGATTAAGAAAGAAAGTAACCTTCTCTTTTCCTTTTTTTATATTATATATCTTAATTACTAACACCCTAGTGCTTGGTCACAGTGAGGCACTGCTCCTGCCTCCACGTGGCGGGGGTGATAACCTGGAGGGGGAAAGCTCTCCCTTCCAGAACAAACTGACTCCAATACCCAGGAATTCACTGGTTCAATAGAATCAAATAGAACTGATCCAAGGTGGTATTTTAGTAGATATGAGGAATCGAGTTCTTTCAGAGATACTTCTAATATTAGAATATATCCATTCTGTATACCTTTCGTCCACATAATTCATAATGGAACAAAGAGTGCCAGGAAGCTAAAAAAGAGAGAAATAGAGCCTGTAATTTCTTTCACAAAAATCCAACAACAGACAATCTGATACAATTCAAGAGAGCCAGGGCTAAGGTCAGGAAAGTGCAAAAAATCAGCAAAAAAGCAACTTGGATGAAATTCACATCCACTATAACCATTTCCACACCAGCCACCCTTATCTGGAAAAAGATCAGAAAGATGACAAACAATTTCAACCAGAAAAGGTGAAAGAAATGAAAGAAATCTGTCTCCACAAAGATTAAAACTGACATTAAAGCTTTAAATTCTCCAACATATATATTATTATACATTCAAACACTGAGAAAGTGATAGACCAGTTGTCACCCTTTCTCATACAAAAGACTTAAGAGTTATGTCGGCCCACCAAAAAACATTAAAAGATTAAAATCAGGTGGTATTTTAGTAGAAACAGCCAATGCTAAACATTCCAAAAGATTATTTACAAATGACAACCTTTGCAGGAATACCAGTAACAGTATCCCCTAATTTTAAATACCTCAAAAGGTGTCATTACGGAATGGGACCTTCTAAATGTGCCCGAAGAGAAAATTCAAATTGAGCTTCAGGAACAAGGAGGCATCAGTGTTAAAAGAATTGCAATTAAAAAAGAAGAAATAATCACCCTGACCAGGAATCTGTTCAAGAGTGTGAAGGTATTCACAATATGAGATATAACTTAAAACGATGCCGCCTTTGCAAATATTTTGCTAATTTAGAATTGGCTGTGTATTAATGATGCATTTGCACTTAACTTATACATAGTCTAGACTTTCCTGCAACCTGAGGCATTAGCCCTAAACACATTATAACCTTCCTTCATATGTATAAGTATAGTGCAAAAGCATCAATAATACATAGCCAAATCTGAATGAACAGAATAGAATCGTTTTAAGTTATATCTCATATTGTGAATACCTTCACAGCGAGTTGCCATGATATTGCACTACTTCGAATAAGTAATGCTTCACCGGAGGAGAAGACTAATGTTACTTATTCTCAGATGGATACCACCACCCAGACAGCACTGTTTCAGGGCTATTTGGTCCTTCTTAGGTGGGTGGCTATGTATCCGAGTGATGCAATGATGGATATCGTTGAGTTATACTTCATAACTGTTTTGCCATCATTGCATCACTCGGGTTAATGGGTGATAATAGTGATTGCATCACTTGGGTTATCGGCTTATCTCGCTGATAATGTAGCTTGAGCTAGCACCTTCAAGACTGATGGCTAAAATTATTATCCCACTCCAATTGCTCTGCTATCATTTTGATAGTCATTCTTCCTTTAGTATGAACAAATTCCCTGCCAGATTGAGAATCTTGATGGATGTTTTCTCTTCAAAAAATTGGTTGCACCTTTGATGTTAAAACTCTCCTTTGAACTTGTAACAAGTCTTAAACTTAGTTTTCCTCAATTTAACCAGGAAGTTCATGTTTATGCACTGTTTCAAATAAATTTTTGAGAGATTCTTACATTTTCGAAGTAAAATTCACTTTAAGGTACAGAATAAATACAGCTTATGATCACTGTAACAATAGGATTAAGAATGTGATGTAATATGTACTCTACTTTCTCAGATTACGACAATGTGGCTGTCTTGCGAGCTTCCTGATCACATTTCCCAAGCCTAATGCATTTGCAATAGAAGTGTGAAAGTACTACTTATTTTCGAGTGCAAAAATCGAAGTGGCCTTAAGTGTTTCTAGCCAGTTAAATTGAGGATCCTCATGGGTGTTTTCTTCTCCTTCAGAAAATTGCTTGTACCACTCAAATCCATCCCTTTGGCTCTGCTGCGAACTCACCTTTGAACTTGTAACAGATCTTAATTTTCAATTTCTTGCGATAAATTTCTTAACTTTGTATTTTTCTCAATTTAACCAGAAAGTTCAGGTTCATGATGTATTTTATAAATTTTTCAAACATTTTTACTTTTTTGAAGTAAACATCACGTCAGTTTAGCATTTATTATATTAGCTATATAGTGAAAGGAACCACAGTGTTATTCTTTACTGCCCAAAAATTGAATGCATAAAAAGTAAAGGGAATTTGTCTGTTGAAAAAAAAAAAAAAAAAAAAAAGTTCAAAGCATTACAGGTTGTTTTTTTTTTTTAACAATATCACTATAGGCACCTTTCGTTATATGTATATGATTTTGTAAAAAAAAAATTAAAGAAAAATCTGTTAGAAAATTCTTATACAAATTTAAAAACTGTTGTGAAATTAATCTTCGTGATCACATTCATTTGGGTTTTAAGAAAGAAGTGCTCATTCTTTATAAAAAATAATAATAAATTATTAAAAATTGAACATTTAGTGTGTTTAGCTTTAGTAACCAAATTTCAAGGAAATTTATCACTTGGTAGTTGCACTATTAAGCAATTTTTAAAATTGCAGTCATAGTGAAATGAAAATAAATGAATATATATTTCTTTATTATATTTATTTATTTATTATTATTTTTTTTTTTTGTATGGATTTGTGAATACATATAATTAATGCTGATATTAAGATATTTTGGTGTTGCAAACTAGGTAATTAATTTACCAGAATCAAAAAAATCAGAGTTTGCAAGACCCCATGTGGCTAGAGTGGGGAGGGGGGAGTATTAGTAATTGCCACACAGTTGCTGATGGTTTAAATGGAATGATTGGTTTTAAAAGGATCTACAGAAATTTACTTTCAGCCTATATACTTTCACACAATGTATATATATATATATATATACACAGTCAGACCTCTCTTTAACAAACTTCCATATAGGGAATTTTTTCTGTCTAGCGAACATTTTTGATTTCCCCTTGAGGATGTCATTACATCAGAAAATATTATCTGAATAACGAAGAAAATTTCCATATAACGAACTGATTTCGAGAGACCCAGGTGCACATCGTTTGCACCTCTCGCCTTCAGGCAATACAGCTGATGCTGTAGAAAGCACGATTTATGAACTAAAAGGGTTAAGAATTAATTCCTTTAGCTTTTAAGAGCTAAAGGGATTAATTCCATGAATTAAGAGCTAAAAGATTTTACAATTTAGTGGTGCCCATAAAACCCTGCAGGAGGAAACTGGCCAACCACGGTGCATGATAGAAAAAGACAGAAGGTTTTGGGAGAGGCCTTTGCCCAGCAGTGGTGAGCAATTGCTGAAAAGAAGTAAAACATATATTCTACTGTACCAAGAAGTCACACTGGCTAAATGTTAAAATGTTCATGAAATTTAAAAGTTCAATGTTCAAACTTCAATATCAATTTCATCATTGATGAAATCGATATTGAAGAATTTCCTTTAATGATACCAGTTTTATGATCATATATGGAACACGTAAGCAGCAATTACAGACATTAAAAAAATAAAAAGTTGAATTTAAAACCTGCTTCAGAACTGACCAGTTTTTATTAGTCTGTAAAAAAAAAAAAAAAAGTTTCTTTTGGTACTCCAATACAATTATCCATGGCAGGTGTAGTTGAAAACTTCATTGTCTTTACAGCAGCTAATATAATTTCTAAACCAGCTGTGTTTTTTTTTTTTTTTACAGATCTGAGTACTCACTGCGTATTTTATTAATCACACATACTATTCCAGAATTACATTCTCATCAAAACCAAATCATTTCAGTTTGTTTTGGTAGGTGTCGTTTATCTGAGATTAGCAACCTTTTGTTTCATTATAGTAAAACTTCACTTTAATAGACTATATGTGAGTAAGGCTTGTCCACTAAACACAACTGTCCATTAAATTCAAAAGAAATACTTTATAAATACTTCATAAATTCAAAATAAATACTTCATAAATACCTTAGCAATTTCAGTGATTCAAAAGAATCACTGAAATCGCTAAGGCGTTATGAAAAAGACTTTACTAGTAGATGAGCTTGAAATTTTAGTATTTCTCGACGGACTAGTTTAAATTGATAATGAGAAGTATCCGGATTCCCTGGCATTGAAAATATTAGCTGACAGTAAATAACATTGGACTGAGGCAGTCATGTCAAAACTATGGACCTAAAGTTCATTTGAGTGGATGTTGTCTTCCTTGAGACAAGGGTTTACTGTATTAATCAGGAAAACAATCCAGAATATTATTCCAGCTGAAAGTCAGATCTGTTGTTAAAATGTTTCACGTTTCATATTTTTAAAAGTTGGCACATATGACTTTGCTTACTATCACAAGAAGCTTGGCCATTGCTTGGTGGGTGGAAGATACTAAATACAGTGGTGCCTCGCAATTCAACAGTCAGATTTTGCGGGCTGGCGCAAACGCTACATGATATTGCACGATAGAATTCTTTGCTGGACTACATAGTTGCATTTAATGTTACTAAATAGCGCTAAATAGTGACGGTTGCTTCGTACATTTTAACCAATGGTATTAAAGAGCGGGAACTACAATCGTTCAGCTACGTTAGCCACCCTCAAAGATAGCTACAGGTATGCCGTCAGTTCTTCCTCAGTTATGAGACAACATTATCTCGTTAATAATCGTAGTCTGAGTTCATGTTTGCACAAATTGTTTGTGCTAATTTATAATTCTGCATTTCTCGTAAAGTAAAAAATTTTGTGCTTTGGCAGTTATTTATTTTTTGAGTGAAATTTGAGAATGGGTCCAAAGAAAAGTGAACAGCGGAATAATTCAGGAAAGAAATACACTTGGTTGAGCATAGAAAAGAAGAAAGAAATATAAAGTGCAGAAAGGTAGAACAATTACAGATGTAGCTCAATAGTATGGCATCCCTAGTTCAACCTTGGCAACTTTTTGGCAACAAAGAGACAACATTATAGGTGTTCGCTGGAGCAGTGAAAATTTCTGACAGAAACAGATCTTTAATCAATGAAGAAATGGAAAAGCTGCTTCTTACCTGGATTAGAGAAAGACAGATGAAAGGAGATCCAGTAACTCAGGCAATGATCTGCGAGAAGGCTAGGTTAATTTTTGAAGAATTGCAGAAGAACATTCCAGGACATATCTCATATCAAACTGATGAATTCAAGGCAAGTCGTGGGTGGTTTCACATATTCAAAGGTAGAACAGGTATCCATAGTGTTCTCAGACATGAGGAAGCAGCTAGTGCAGATAAAAAGTTTGAAGATTTAATCAAGAAGGAAGGCTACTTGCTGCAGCAAATTTTTAACGGGGATGAAACTGGGTTATTTTGGAAGCGCTTACCAAATCGAACATACATCACGCAAGAAGAAGTGACGCTCCCAGGACATAAGCCTATGAAAGATAGACTTACCTTGTTATTGGCAGCAAATGCAAGTGGAGACAAGTAAAGCCACTTCTCGTTTACCACTCTAAAAATCCTCGGTGCTTTGGGAAGAAAATCATCAAGTTCAAACTGCCAGTGATGTGGAGATCCAATGCAAAAGCCTGGGTAGACCAGAAAGTCTTCAAAGATTGAATTTTTGAGGAGTTTGCCCCGGGTGTAAAAAAATTCCTCATTGACAACAATTTACCTTTGAAAGCACTGCTGATTCTTGACAATGCTAGTGCCCACCCCCAAGACTTGGCGAACATTCTTGAAATTGACTTTGATTTCATCAAAGTCCAGTTTTTGCCTCCAAACACCACATCACTGATCCAGCCCATGGATCAAGAAGTAATTGCCTGTTTTAAAAAAACTTTACACCAAGGCTTTGTTTTCACAGCTTTTCGACATGACTCATTCTTCTGATAAGACACTGAAGAGTTCTGGAAGACTGAGTTCAATATTCTTCATGCCATTTCCTTTATTAAAACTGCCTGGGAGGGAGTGACACAAGGACCCTTTGTGCATCATGGAAGAAACTCGTTCCTTCCTTTTTTTGGGATGACAACAGTGCAGTCCAAGCTGCTGAAGAATCAGAAGCAGTTGTGGCCATGCAAGAAATCATTTCGACAGTGGAGAACCTCGACATAGGAGAAGTTGATGAGGCTGATGTGGAAGAGCTTGTGGAGGATCACGATGACGAACCAACCGTGGAAGAACTCAAAACATTCAGCAAACAGGAAGCAAAAGAGAGAGAAAAGGAAATTTCACATGAAGAAGAAGAAGACAGGGAAAAAGGGCCGATGCCAACAGCTGCCATTAAAGAAATTTTATTCCATTGGGAGAAGGTGCAGTCTGCTTGTTTAAAATGGCACCCCAACATTGCTGTTGTAACTAGAATGACAGACTTGTTTAACAACACTACTATGCATCACTTCAAGGCTATCTTGAAAAAGAGGGAGAGACAGTCCACCCTTGATCAATTCCTCATCCCTATTCAAGCCAAGAGGAGAAGAGAAGGGGCAGAACAAGATAAATAAAACATCCTTCCAACATCTAAGGCTCAATGAAATGTATGTACTCATTATGTATTTTGTAATTTCGTTTGTTATATGGTAGAATATAGTAAAGTCAATATTATTGTGTATTTCTGTCTGACAACGAATTAATCAATTTGCCATAAACTTATTATGGAAAATATTGACCCGCAATTCGACTCTAATTCAGCGACGGATTACAGTCGAATTGCGAGGCACCACTGTATCAACCTTCTTTATGTTGTTGTTCACCTGGATGGATAACTCTCTCTCAGATGTAAACCTATTAGATGATTTTGGATTAGAAAAAAAGTCAAATTTCCATGAATCATGTTAATTACCATATATTTCTGTAAGTGTAGATTTTTTTTTAATATTTAATTAAATGACATTATAAGAGTGCATTCTTTATTCTTTAGCTATTATGAGAACATTTTCTCTTCTTCAAGACATTGTTATCCCTTTCTTGCCTACTCTTCTCACAAAGCTCACTTTGAAATTAAATCAAGTCAGCAAGGTAAGATCAAGTTTCACTGTTCATTATTTTTAATGCAAAAAGTCAGCATTACTTTCGTGCTTAAATTATTTTGTTGCTTATATTAGGAGTAATTTAAGTGCTTAGTGGATACCAATGCTATGAGTGCTAGAAAACATAAGTGCTACCTGAAGCCATTTTTCTGAAGCATAAATGAACTGCTCCAGTGAGAAGTATATTCCAATATATTTCTCCACTGGAGCAGTTCATTTTATTTAGAATAGTGCAATACTAAGGAAACTTGTGCTGAAGGTGCTGCCAAAATGTGAGATGAGTGCACTAAGTAGCAAACTGAGTTTGCTCAATGCTACGTATGACAAGTTAGTTAATGTACACATTGAATCACGTTTTTGATTTATTTATTTTTTTTTTTCAAGTTAGTTGAATTTATATTTTCTTATTCTGTGATTAATAGAAATGAAAAGTAAATATAGTTGTTCTTTATCAATTATTTACTAATTAATTGATAAGGAGATTTAATTGATTGACTTTGTGGAACACATGATAAAAGAGCACAAAAGAGATAAAAGGTGGTATTGTTGTACACATTGGCACTAATGACATTAAGAATAGGGGGTCTGCTGCTTAACAAGTACAGGGCAATGTTGAGGAAAAGTCACAAGTTAGGGTTGAATTTGAAAGTGCAATTCTGTGCAGGCACAATAGAAGGGGGTATATGATGAGAGCCTTGTCAATCATTTCAGCTATAGAGAGATTGTGCAAGGCTCGTGGGTTAGAATTTTTCACGGTATGATTTGTGCTTGTTAACAGGAGAAACTGCTTCTACAGTGTTGGGATGCCCTTAAATAGAAAGAGTGTAAGAATATTTGCTGATGCTATTGAAACGGTATTAGGTGGGTCAGAAAACTGCTAGCTTAGGGGATACACAGTCTAATAGATTAACAATAGCTGCAGGCAGAGATGAAAGTCATTCTTAATGTGCTTTTATTGGAAAAAGCAGCATCCCGAAAAGCAAGATGACAGTGATTTCAAAGGCTTCTGGGAGTCATCATGGAACAAGTAAATACATGGGCTGTGTTAGGGTAACTAAGAGTAAGAATAGGTGCAGGTATGCTTGCACGTACAACAATACTAGGAGTATAGTAAATAATTTTGATGAATTTGAAGTGCTGGTAAAGTCATCAAATGTACACATTGTCGTGATATCAGAGACATGGTGTCACTCAGATATAAGGGATTCGGGATTTGAATATGTGGAATACAATGTGTACAGAAAGAACAGGCAGGATAGGAGGGGTTATGCTTAGTTAAACACATAAAATGTAAGGCAATGCATCTAGTTGATGTGGGTGGGTGGGTGACCAGTGCACTTTTGTGTTTGGTGTCAGTCAGTTTGGTTTGACATAAGCAGTGGGAAACATGTAGGTTAGTGCAAAAGCATCATTTTAACGTAGCCATCTACCAAAGTAGTTAAATTAATTAATTAAATTGGCATCGTTTTGGTTATATCTCATATTGTGAATGCCTTCACAATGAGTTGCCATGGTATTGTACTACCTCGAATAAATAACACTTTGCCAGTAGAGAAGACTACTGTTATTTATTCTCAGCAGATACCACCGGCGCCTCCATAGACAGGTGGGCAGGAGCAGCAGTGCATAGCACACGCTTCTTGATTAGACCAGGGTTCGAGCCCATGACCACCAAATACGAAGGATGCAGAAAGGTCAGGGAATGACCACCGCATATCCATGGAGCAATATGGCCTTAGTTGCTAATGCTCCTAAAACCCAAACAACAAACAAGCGGATACCACCACCCAGACGGCACCATTTCAAAGCTTGTTGGCTTCTCTTCGGTGGGTGGGCAGGTAGCCTGGCGTTGCAATAGTGACAACCCAGTTATGAAGTATAACTTCACAATATGAGAGATGCCTGATGGTGTGCAGTGATATAGACTATAAAATATTTAAGGGCAAAGGCCTCATGCTACGAGGTAGAATCAACACCTTCAAATCTAATATTACCATAACCAGCATATAAACTTTTGATTTCACCAACCTTTTCACTTCAATCCCACATAACCTACTGATTTTTGTGCTAAAACAACTTTATCACAGATACAAGGATAAATTATATATAATTGATAATACGTGGAACAATTATGTAAAACACTGTTTACTTAATAATTATATATTCAATGGCAAACTTACTTATAAACAAACCATTGGTGTTCCCATGGGTTCCCAAATTTTTAGATTAGTGTCCAACCTATTTTTACACTATTATGAATAACTATATACCATAAACAATCCTAATTATAACTTTTTAGCTTTCAGTTATGTAGGTGACATCCTAGTTTTCAATACAAACTTTAAACCTATAGCCAAAGCAATTTACCCCATTGAACTTAAACTAAATAAAGAAAATAGCCGACTTCCTTGACCTCAATATTACTCTTAGCAATTATAATATTATAATCTTATAACATTACTCTTAGCATATTATATGGTAGTATGGTATAATACTACCATATAATATTAACATATATGATAAAAGAAATAAATTTAACTTTTATGTCATTTACCTTTCCAACAAAATACATAAAAATATAATTTGTACTCAAACTACCAGATTGGCTAACATATGTAGTAACCAATTACTTTTCACCAAAGCTGTACAACTACTTTACAATAAGCTTATCAACAATAACATCCCTATCTATTTTATAAAATACTGTTTCAATATAGTTTCCCATTTGATCAGAAATAAATTCAGTTATAATTTACCCTCATTCCCTTTATAATATAAAGGGAACAAAAGTAGCCTTGTGCAGGCGAAGTTTTTATGGCTCAGGAAAATAGAGAAGTTTTTTCTGTTTTATTAACATAGATTGGCTTAAATTGGCATATTAACTTATTTTCTAGAGTAGCTTTATATTCCTAGTTATGATACTTAGTTTTAACTTAGATAGAGATTTTGTAGGTTATTACTTAGTATCGGTAAAGATATCCAATTGATGTGTCTTACAAATTTTGCAGAGCCGGCAAATGGCAAGTTTTTTGGATATATTTAGCCGCTTAATTGACTAATTGTTATATTAAATTAAAGTAGCGTATAGACCTAGACAAGATCCTTGGTTTATTCTGAATTCAGACAGCCAGATTTTGAAATTTAATTAATACTTAAGTGTCTGTAGATTTACCATTCGTAACTTGCCGCCATTGTTATATGATACGTTATATCCCGAACTAGATAGTGTTAGCTTAGTATAGGATAGTATATAATATTATATTATATAATATTATAGTATATAATATTATCGATTAATCAGTAAAATTTATTACTCTTGTTGAACTTCATTGTCAGTTAAATTGTACCTTTTAACTAAATACATATAATGACTTAGATTTCACACACGTAACATAATTAATTAATGCATAACTGATAAGGAAGTTATATAAAGAAACTTGATTTATTTATTTTTGTTACACAGAGCATTAAAACTATGATAAATGAATTAGCTTTCGGCTGGGTGGCAGCGTTCATCAGATTAAAATACTTTGAATGGCAGTTAGAATAGAGATGCACTGCCAGGATGGTACGTGAGACACGTGGTTAATTGTTTGTTGATGTTTGTGGCTGTGACGTATGGTGGTGACGTGGCCAGCGTTTGTCTATGGACAGAATTACTGTTTCTGTGATGGGGTTAAGTTGACAACCACTGTTCCTGTTCAACGAGGTATCCGAGCATTTTATACTTAACGATTCCAACCAGGTGCGCCTTAGGTAATGGTGGGACTTGTCTACAACCACGACATCGCGGTGTGGGTCGATGTCGTGGTGGGTTGTCCAGACATGCTCGGCAATAGCTGAGTGTTCTACATCCGCCAAACGGATCGCCCTTTTATGTTCTGAGAGGCGTTTCTCGAGACGACGACCAGTCTCTCCAAAGTAGCAGCTCATGCAGTCACGGCAAGAGATGCGATAGACCACACCACTCTGTAGAAGGGTGGGGACAGGTGTTTTTATGTTGTAAAGGAGAGAACGCAGTTTCTTGCCTGGGAGTTGGATGCACTTTACCCCATGCGATCTTAGGATTCTACCGATCTGCTGTGACAGGTTGGGGTAGTATGGGATGAATGCCCTCGTGGAAGACTCGTCACTGTTGGCGTTGCTGTTGGTCGTCACGTTGTCGCGTGCTTGTAGATCACATCTGTTAAGGACATCGATGGGGTAGCCACACCTCGTAAGGTCTACTTTGATCTCTTTGCGCCTTTCATCTGCAGAGCTGGAGTGTGTCCAGGCGCGAGTTAGCAAGGTTCGGGCGGTTGAGAGGAGGTGGCCCCGTGTGTGTGCTGACTGGAAGTTGGTAAATTGGCCAGCACACATAGGCTTACGATAAACCGTCGTCTTCAAGCATGTGTCTTCGCGCCGGACAAGTGTATCTAGGTATGGTATAGAGTTGTTCGACTCCAGCTCAACCGTGAATTTTATGAAGGGCGACAGTGAGTTGAGGTGGGTTAGGAGTCGCTGACTTGAGTCTCTAGGGATCACTACGAACACATCGTCTACGTAGCGACACCAAAAGGCGATGTGATCCGGTGCGTGTGTAAACGCACGTCCCTCTAACTCCTCCATCACGATGTTTGCTGTGACCGAGCTGACAGGGGAACCCATGGCTGTGCCATGTATCTGCTGGTAGATTGAACCATTAAACATGATTGTACCCTCTGTTAAGCACCGTCTGAGGGCGGCGGAAATGTCATCAGGCGTCAGCTTAGTTCTGTCGCTGAGGGTTCCATCATTGTCCAAGAGTTGTTTTGCGCAAGAGATGGCAAGTTCCACAGGGATGGAGGTAAAGAGTGATACGACATCGCATCAACGATGCCATGACTTGATCTTGCGAGATGGATATAGTGCGGATCCTTTCTATGAACTCAACACTGTTGGAGACGGTGTAGGTGGTCTTGCCAACTAGAGGAGAAAGAAGTCTCGAGACAAATTTAGACAGCTCGTAAGTCGGTGATCCACAGCAGGATACAATAGGTCTTAGTGGCGTGCCTTCTTTGTGCACTTTCGGCAGGCCGTAAAACCGTGGGATCTGACACCCGGAGGCACGGAGGTGATTACGGGTTGACTGTGTGATTTTCCCTTGCTTCAGCCAAGTGTTGGTGAGGATATTCACCTCTGACTCCCATCGTTCCAAAGCCTTGTTGGGGTCGATGGTTAGGGGTTTGTAGACGGTAGTGTCTCGTAAGAGCAGTAAGGCTTTCGCCATGTAATCAGTGTGGTTCATTACAACTGCCTTTGTCCGCCGGTAGAATGACGATGGACGAATCCCGTTTCAGTGCCTTGAGGGTAGAAATCTGTATACGGCTGAGGTTTGAAGAGACGGGGCGAGCATGGTGTAGAACTGCTGCAGTCTTTAAGCGGATTGCGTTGGCTACATCTTCTGGGAGGCGTGATAAGCTTGCTTCCACACCCAAGGCGATGTCGGTGATTGGTGGGTGCTAAATAGGAAACTTGAAGATAATACTTGATACTGAAAAAATATATATAGATATATAGTGTTACAACTGCATTGGGATACAAGTTTAGGGTTATAATTTGTGTACCGAAATTGAAATTTTATTGAAATCGAATCGAAATCATGACTCAGACCAGAACAGCAAAGCAAAAGGCTCAAGCTAAATGGAGTGCTGTGGCTCAGGGGAGAACTGAGGGGGCAATTGCCCTCTGAATCACAGCCTTTTAAAATGCACTGCTTGCTTGATGTTTGTGGAGGTACGGGACATGATATTGCCAAGGGGGATGTCTTTGTGTGTGTGGGCGATGTAAGGAGTGTGAGGAAATGAGGCGACAACTCAGTGTTGTTATGGGCCTATATGAGAGCTTGAAGGACAGGGTGGATGCCCTTGAAGGAAATAAATTGAGGGGCCCATCAAGCTCTCAGCTGCCCACATCTTGATCAAGTGCTAGAGCTTGTGATCATCACGCAACACAGCGGCAACCCCCAAGGTAGAATTCACTGGACCCACAGGAACTAGTAGTTGTTGGTGACTCTATTGTCAGGGAACATGCTATGTAAAAAGGATAGGTGGAACAGGATCAGGGTATGTCTGCCAGGGGCAAAGGTTGATGACATAGAGCGGATATCATCTTTTAAGTGCACAAAAGGTGATATTGTTGTACATGTTGGCAGTAATGATATTAAGAGTAGGAGACCGGCAGAATTACTTAACAAGTACAGGTCACTGTTGAAAAAAAGCCGTGAATTAGAGTTGAATTTGAAAGTGTCTGCAATTCGACCATGGAAAGATTGTGCAAGGCTCAAGGGGTACAATTTTTTTCAGCCTGGTCTGTACTTGTTAACAGGAGAGACTGCTTCTACAGGGTTGGGATACCCTTAAATAGAAAGTGTGCAAGAATATTTGCTGATGCTATCGAGGCAGTGTTAGGTGGGTCGGAAAACTGCTAGCTTGGGGGGGATACAAGGACTAATAGATTAGCAGTAGCCACTGACAGAGATGTAAGTGATTCTTGCACTGCTTCTACTGGAATGAGCAGCAGCCTGGAAAACAAGATGCAGGGTATTTCAGAGACTGCTGGAAGTCATTGCGGTACAAGTAAATACATGGGTTGTGTTAAGGTAGCTAAGAATAGGAACAGATGCATGTATACTTACATGTACACCAATGCTAAGATTTTGGTAAATAAATTTGTGAATTTGAGGTATTGCTCAAAACATCAAAGGCAGATATTAGGAATGCAGAACTGGAATTTGGGGAGTACAATGTGTACAAGAAGGATAGACAGGATAGAAAGGGAGAGGGGGTTATGCTATTGGTTAAGAAACACAAAATCCAATGGAGTACAGCCAGTCGACATGGCTGGACAATGCAGTGCAGTGTCGAGTTGGTTTGGTGTGACATAGGCACTGGGAAAGCAAAATTGAGGGTAGGAGTGTTATAGGCCTAATGACTCTGGTGAGTATAATAAACAACTGTAGAGGGAAATAGAGTGGGCCAGTAAATCAGAGTGTCTTATAACGGGGGATTTTATTTTCCCAGATATTGACTGAAATTTGTGGGTTGGTCACTCACACTAGCAAGGCTTTTGTGGATTTATTGGATGATTGTTTTCTACGTGTTTGAGAGGCAACCAGAGGGAGTAATACTCTTGATCTTATTATCAGCAGTGATTATTCATGCATTAAGAATCTGCAGATAAAGGAATGACTAGATGGCAGTGATCACAGTGTGCTGAAGTGGGATTTACTCAAAGAGGTAACTACCATCAGGGGTTAAGGGAAGGGTTTTTGCTTTTGTAAAGGTAACTACGGTGGTCTGAGAAGTATTTAAATTCTATACAGTGGGACCAACTGATGATGTTACCAACAGCAAATTCAAAATGGGAAGCATTCAAAGAATTAATCTTGGAAACTACTAGGCTTTTCATACCAACTAAGAAATGTTGTTCAAGATTTAGGCCTAAGTGGATGTCAGATGAACTAATTAGACATGTGGCAGAGAATAGAAATGCATGGAACATGTATAAATTAACAGGTGACACTAGATATAAGCTTTTTTTTTTTGTTATTTGGTTTTTAGGAACATTAGCAACTAAGGCCATATTGTTCCGGGGATATGCAGTGGTCATTCCCTGACCTTTCCGCATCCTTCATATTTGGTGGGCACAGGCTCAAAACCCGGTCTAATCAAGAAGCATGTGCTACGCACTGCTGCTCCTGCCCACCTGGCTACGGAGGCACCAGATATAAGCTGGTCTGTATCCAAGTCACAAAGGAGGTTAGGCAGGCAAAGGCAGATTACGAGAAATCTTTGGCAAAGGATGCAAAGAAAAACAGCAAAGAGTTCTTTACTTATATAAACTCTCGAAGGGCATGAATCAGATTGGTCCACTTGATATCGAACCTGGTCAGGTAGCTAACAAACTAAATGAGTATTTTGCATCTGCATTCACACATGAGGAGTTATTCAGGGAGGGGAATGCCAGAGGTGTATTAAACTCTGGTATTCTATTAAGCTAGATAATCTTGTAATAACTTGTAATAAATGGAGGAGAAATTGTTGAAGACAAACTGACAAACTTGTATTTGTCAGTATTCAATTTCACCCGCTATTTCTTAGCCCCTCTGCCTAATTTTGTTAGATCTTGATCAGTAACATACCCTGATTACTGTCGTTAACCATCCTGCCAGCCTTTGCATTGTAAACATAGACATCAAGCCTGATGTGCCTTCATCATTATCATTAATAAACACAGAAAACAACAGTGGACCCAGCACTAACTATGGGGAACTCCACTAATAATATTAGTCCACAAAGAGTAGCCCATTGATAACTACTCCCTGTCTTCTCCTACTCAACCGTCACTCTATCCTTAGCAGTTACATGCCCTTAATGCCACACTTCTCCAATTTGTACTGCAGTCTTTTTATGTGCAAAAGCTTTCTTGAATTCCATCTATACAATGTCAGAATTATTTTTTGTATTGAGTTCCTTTGTTGTAGTATTCAGTCATGTGGGTCATACAAGATCGCCCCTTAAAATTTGATGCTATAACCATAGTATAACTGCATTCCTGTCTGTATAGTCCTGCATTACTTCTTTAATCAATGATGCTGTTATTTTTTCTGAGAACAGAGCCATCAGATCACAGGGACATCCCCTGAATCCGAAGATGGTCTCATAATTATGGCCAGTGGTTTGATAACCATTTTTACTGACTCCCTTAATATAATTGGATTGATCCTATCCACCCCCAGGTGCCTTTTTTTGTTTTTAGCTTCAACAAATTCTCTTCAGTGTTCCTCTCAGTTATCATGAAATCATTTATCTGCCTATTATAATTTGATAAGCTTCTAGCATCCATTCTCTAAAGAATTCCTCATGTATGAATGTAGATGCAAAATACATATTCAGTTTGTCAGCAACCCGAGCAGCAGCAGCATCATCATCATCATCATCCACTGACATCAAGCAGTCCAATGTGATTCATCCTCTTTCTTCTACTGTTAATATAAGCCTTTGCCACTGCTGCTGCTGCTGTTCTTTGCATTCTTTGCCAGAGACTTCTCATAATCTGCATTAGCAGATTATGAGAAGATGCAAAGGAATTTTGCATACATGAATGATGAATTCATACATGAATTCATCAAGGTGCAAAGGAAGTTTGGCAAGCTAATGCTTGTCAAACTTCCTTTGCACCTTGATTACAGATTAGTTTATATCTACCACAAGCTTCTGTATTGCTTGATAATTTATATGCATACCATGCATTTTTCTTCTCTTCCACAAATCTCATCAGTTCATCTGACATCCATTAAGGTCTAAGCCTCGAACAGTATTTCTTAGTTAGTATGAAAATCCTAGTAGCTTCTATGATTATTTCCCTGAATGCTTCTCATTTAGAATTTGTTGTTAGTATCATCGTTAGTTGGTTGCATTGTATAGAATTTAAAATCTGTCTGAGACCACTGTAGTCAATTTTTAAAAACAAAATTCTCTCCTTTTACCCTTGATGGTAGTTACATCTTTAAGTAAATTCCACATCAATACTGATAATCAGATCAAGAATGCTTTCTGTTATATTATAAGCTTAGCTAGAATCTTAATAAAAACACTACTAATATTAATTATACTCCTATACAAAAAAGGAAATATGAAAGCAGAATATTAAATATTGATGCAACAGTAGTGGCAGAATTACCTCTTGTTGTGACTCTCATTTTTAAACCATTTCCAGAGCCAAGTGCGAAACAGTCTCACGTACTTTATCAAGTAAACAAAGATGATAACTCCAGTACTGATTTTAAACAAAAAAGGGGAAAAAAAAAAAAAATTTAAGTAAGGAAATGTCTACTTGGCATATTGCAAATAATTCCACTCACTCCGTTACTAGCCTCATTCTTGGCTCTGGGGAAGAATTTTTTGTTTTGTAATTATTATTATTCTTGAACACATACCATAAACTAAAATACCACTATATTACATCACACTTTTTTTTTTAGGTGTGTTGGGCATAATATGCATAGTACACCTGTTGTCTTTAATCATGTTCATGTGTGACAACTCAACTCCCAGTGGACAGATTTTCATGAAATTTTATATTTTAGAAAGATTTATCCAAATTCTATTAAAATCAGACCAATAGAAATCCAGAAATCATTTCTTTTTTTTATACATACTATGTATTGTAGCTGAAGTAATGCATATTTTGTTAGTTGCTATGAATGAATGAGAAAATATCAAAAATAAGCTGCACAAATGAACGAGCAATGAATGAATGAATGTGGCAGAAAATCATCTTGATCTGTGCATACAGGTCCTTGGGTTTTACTTTTTTTTTTTTTTTTTTTTTTTTTTAGAAATGAATTCTAACTATTTGCTAATGCACTGCATACATTAACTATTTTTATATATATTATGACAGTGTACTAAACGTTAGATTTCTATTCATTTCTCTCAGCTGCTCAAACTGTGGTGTCAGTTACTTTTATTAGCCAATATAAACACTTCTTTGGCTTGAGTCTCTCTCTCTCTCTCTCTCTCTCTCTCTCTCTCTCTCTCTCTCTCTCTCGTGCATCAAGATGTAAAGAAACTTTTTGCAATAGTCTTTGCAAACGAATAGAATTGATTGTTCAAAAAAGTTCATATTCTAACACATACTGGAAGGCTGATCCCTTTTTATTTTTCAACGTAATTGCCAACCACTGCAATCCACTTTTCCCCACTGATGCTCTAGTGCCTTGATCCCATTGAAAAAAAAAAATAAAATAAATAAATATAATATATATATATATATATATACAGGGTGTTTCAGTTAAACGTTTCAGAACTTCTAAGAGGGGTACGGTACATCCTGACAACTCGAAATCATATAGCAATGTGGGGTCGGAAATGCTTTCCTGAAGCGGTGTTGTACACAGAAGCACCATAAAGAAAAGAGACCGTAAGTGAGAAATCGTTTTAATAATACATGAAAAGAAGCAAAAGGTACATGGATTAAAGTAAGTGTTCGAAGTTTCTTCCACGGGCTACAATGCACGCCTCACATATCCGACGCATGGACATCCGAACATTCTGGAATACTCCAGGCGAATTTCGAATTTCTTCGGCAGCTACTGCGATTCTTGCAACCAGCTCCTCAGCATTGTCAACAGGGGTGTCATAAACTAGCGATTTCATATGACCCCAGAAATAAAAATCAAGACATGATAGGTCGGGTGACCGAGCAGGCCAACGCACGGGACCACCACTGTTGACCAAATGTGACATCCGGGTAGTTACGAACATCTCCGCTATAATGGACAGGGGCTCCATCGTGTTGGAACAACATTGTCTGTTGCGTCGATGCAGAAATCTGTTCATCTCTCAAAAGTTGTGGCAATGCTTGCTGCAGAAAGATCAAGTAGATAGGTCCGGTTAGACGACACGGTAACAGGTAAGGTCCGATGAGGTGATCTCCCATAATACCGGCCCATACATTGACCGAAAATCGAATCTGTGCTGCACGACGTCGTATTGCATGCGGGTTCTCGACCGCCCAGATATGGTCGTTATGCGTGTTGAAAATTCCTTCCCTTGTGAAGGATGCCTCATCGGAAAACAACACTTCGGCAGGAAAAAGGGGATTTGTAGCACATTTTCCAAGGTACCACTGTGCGAAAGCAATACGAGGTTGAAGAAACTTCGAACACTTACTTTAATCCATGTACCTTTTGCTTCTTTTCATGTATTATTAAAACGATTTCTCACTTACGGTCTCTTTTCTTTATGGTGCTTCTGTGTACAACACCGCTTCAGGAAAGCATTTCCGACCCCACATTGCTATATGATTTCGAGTTGTCAGGATGTACCCTACCCCTCTTAGAAGTTCTGAAACGTTTAACTGAAACACCCTATATATATCCTGGTCTTCCAACCACACGCCCACAGCTGTTGATGGAATGAGCACAGATCATAACAAGATTAGTGAGTGGAATAACGGGTTACTGTTACCGAAAAAGGCTTATGTTCTGCAAATTGCAGTGTCTGGAGACTAGGCACCTGCGAGGTTATCTGATTGAGGTATGATTTGAGTGAGCTCACTGCTGATGAGATTCTTCCTCTTGCCCAGATTCTGCACCTGATGGGGGCATAAATTCAAATTGAGGAAAGTCAGTTGTAGAATAATGTGCAGAAAATAGCCTTTAGCCTGCAGGTGGGTAATTGCTGGGAAAAAACTTCCATCCGTTGTTGTGGGAATTGACAGCTTAAATAAATTCAAGGCTTAAATAGACAAACTTTTGGAGTGAATGGATGGGTGAAACGGGAAATGTGTGCGTGTTTTTTTTTTTTTTTTTTTTTAGCTGATGCTGCATAAGCTTGCTTTCTGACATCATATGCCTATGCTAATGCTAATCTCGCTGTGAAACAGCTGCTCCAAGATTTAAAGTGACTAAAAAGTGAGTTACAGTTGTGGTTTGCACTAATGCCAGTTGGTAGGAAAATTGATGAAACCCCTTTGTTTTAAAAATGTTTTCTACCTCCCTGTGAGTTATAAAAGTGCCAAAAAATGCACGGATGAGCTCAGAAGTGGTTACCAATTGGTTTACCAACGATTTTATTCTGAATGTCAAAAAGTATCGTGAACGAGGAGGCAAAATGGACAAGGTCTTGGTTATCCTTGACAACACGCCATCACATCCTTAACTGGAAACATTAAACAAAATAGATGACAGATTTGAGCTCATGTTTCTTCCACCAAACATTACTTCACTACTCCAACCGATGGACCAGGGAATTAACAAAAAATTAGTCTTGTATCATTTACTTTTAGCAGAAAATAACGAAGAAAGTATCGTAGCTTTTTTGAAAAACACTGTCTCGAGTACAACTGCTGCATGTTAGCTGAAGAATTTAAAAAATGCTTCGAAATAACTGTGGCCTATTGCAGTAGAAGCCGTGGGAGATGAGCAGAATCAAACTGAAGAAGATTAGGGACAAATACTGAATGTGTTGATCAAGTTGCTTTAGTCGATCCCTGGATTTGAAGATTGCAATGGTGCAAGGCTGTGGCTGGGAAATGATATTGATGCTACAGGGTTTCCTGTTTTAAATGAAAATGTGAATGTAAAAGAAACTGGACTTCCTGTAAATGATATAGATGAAGACGACGACAAAGAAAATTACGTCCACACTGAGCCTGCACATGCTGAGGTATTCACCGTGCTAGAGACGACAGTGGCTTGGTACGAGCAACAAACTGAATGTTGTCGAACTCAACTACTCTTGCTGAAAAGAGTGAGAAATCTGGCACCAAAGAAACAAAGTTTGAAAATGGTGCAGAAAAAAATAAGTAATTATTTTTGTTAAAGGCCTATAAATATGTGTTATTGTGGTTGAAAGTTCCAGTTCTTTTGTTAGCTATGAATAAAAATACATGAGTACAGCTTAGTGTTTTTATTTCTAAAATTACTGAACCTTTTTTTCTTTAGTCTCCAGAACAGTATTTTTGATGAGTTCAGAAGTCCGAACATTCCCAGTTAGTTAGGATTAGCCATACTCTACTGTACATAGTATCAATAACATACAATCTAGGTAATATGTAAGAGAGAGAGAGAGAGAGAGAGAGAGTGAGTGTGTGTGTGTTTAGTATTGGAACATTGTTAATAAATCCAGCTCCTGTGGTTCTTTTTTCAAGTCTGATTATCTTCTACTCTTTTACAATTAACCACCCTCAATAATATTGCCTCAAAACATGCTGGATCTTTCAGGTTCTACTGTACTTTACACATTATGCTATTGGTTTTGCTAATACTACTTAAACTATCCATGAGGCTTTTGCTACGAAAGCATACACATTAGCAAGCGCACAATGTGTATGCTACTAAGGCAGATTTTTTGATGCATTACAGATATTTTTTTTAAATATGTTTTATAATTTTAACCATGGAGCTCATTTTGTGTAGTGGCTTGTTCATAAATTTTCAAACACCCAAATTTATTTTTAACAAATTAAATATACATTAAAAATAAAGTATATTCAGAATTAACTTTTATTCTGTATTCATTTTTATTTATGGACGCGTATTTAGTTAAGGGAGCACTGTCTTATCTCGAAGATATGGTTAAATTTTTCTTCAAAAGTATATAAAATTCATTCTTTTTATTATTTCTAGAACCCCAGCAAGCCTCACTTTAATCATTATCTGTTTGAAACTCTGAGCCTGTCTATTCGTATTGTGTGTAGAAATAATAACAAGGCTGTTGCAACATTTGAAGAGGCACTTTTCCCTGTATTTCAAGATATTCTGCACCAGGATATACAAGGTAAGACATCTATGTGCATTCACATGATTGTATGAGGTGTGGCAATAGAGTTCCTGGACTGGTGCTGTTGTGATCATGTTTGATGAGTTAGAAAATAAACAGAAGTGGTATGTTGTGGTTTACACTTTCTCCAGCAAATGGTGGTACAGAGATTGTCCAGTAGGCTGAGGTTGCAAGTAACAACCAATTTTGTTAGTAGCGTTAATGTTCCATGTCACGATTTTGCAATGGAGCAACAAACGAATAACATATGAAATGTTAAGTCATGCCAGTGTGTTTCAATGGTATAAGCAGTTCAAAGACTGACATGAGGATGTTTGCAATGACACATGAAGTGGCCATTGTCAACCTCTCAAAATGAGGAGAGAGTTGCAATAGTTCAGGAAATTGTGTGCAAAATATCGTCATTTAATCCTCACAGTGGTGGCTGATGAGTTGGATATGAATAAGGAGAAAATTCGTCAGGTTCTAAATGAAGAGGAAGGTCTGCAAAATTTGTGCTGCACAGCTTCATGAATGAGGAAGCAATGAAGAGTGTCATTGTGTGGAGACTTCATCCAGACATGTCAAGACAGTCCTAATTTCCTTGCCTCTGGAGATGAGGTTAGATGATGAGGAGATGAGTTTGTGTTTCAGTATGACCCAGAGATGAAACATCAGTATGCAGTATACGTCAAAATCATTATCAAGGCCTTAAAAATGTTGTTTGTAGAAGTTCAGGATTAAGGCAATGCTGCTGATCATGTTTTTTGATCAACAGGAGGTGATTCACAAGGAATTTGTATTTGAGAGTCAGTTCTGCATTTGACATACAGCTTCTTCAAAGATTATTGAAGTGCTTTATCAGGTGAGGCTGCAATTTCAAGAGAATGGTAGCTGGTTCTTGTTGCATAACAATGCCCCTACCCATTCACACACTTGTTGTGAAGACATTTATGATGAAACATGGCATTAAACAGATCATCCATCAACCCTACTCTCTTGATCTAGCACCAGCAGACTTCATCCTCTTTCCCAAAAAGTGAAAACTGCCCTCAAAGGAAATAGATTTCAGAATGTGTTGAGCACATAAGAGAAATGTAACTTCCAAATTTAACATCATCTCTTTGAATGCCTTTGCTGACTCTCAGAAACTTTTAGAATGGTGTAATCTTTGGACAAAAATAAAACCATTTTTGATCTCCTGAGCTTTGTGTTCTTTTTATTACACCAATCTGGGGACTTTATTGCTGCATCGGTATGTGCAATATTAAGCATGCAATCACACACACATGCAATCACACACATGCAATATACGAAATAACATTATAAGAAGTATTTTTCAGCAAAAATGTAAAACAATTAAGTGAAATTTGGCGACATTTTCGTAGAGACATCCCCTTCTGAACATGAGAAATGCAAATTGTACAGTGGAGTATTGCCAGTCATTGTTACTCCACACTGGATATTCAACACTGAGAGGAGTAATCCACTGAAGCCTCGTTTTGGCAAACTGCATCCTTCTATCACACTATTGGATAAATCTCTTGTACAGAGTGTTGTTTTTATTGTTTCCATTTTTGTTCTGTTTTCAAAATTTTCTATACAGAATGGTAAATCGGCTTGGTTTTATGCACACACGTTTTAATGGAGTTCTTGGGACTCTTTTTTTCATACTATATTAAGATATGAAAAGTATTACATGAAGGGTGGTTCATGGACAGCACAGCACAGCAATTAATTCTCCACTGTACTTTCTATCAGCCATAGACCATTGTCATCGATTTCTGGTATAAACCTTAGTTTGAAGATGTTGTGTTGTAATCCTTACTCTTTCAGCTTGCCACTCTCTGAACAGCTGTTATTGATTTCCCCCCCCCCCCCCATTTATTTCATATCTGGATGTAGTCTTTGCTCTTTTGCTAATACTCAGTTGCATAGCCATTAGTTATCAGAAACAAAATTAAATGGTATTAATTTTTCTGATGAAGATAAATTTTAATATTTGAAATTTTGCATTTATACAGCAGCATTTTAAAAATAGGAATAACATTACAATTTTCTGCATGTATTATCAAAAATAACTTTGAATTTCAAACTTTACAAAGTGGTAGCAACTATTTTGTTAACAAGAAAGTAGTTGCTGCCACTTTTGAACCCTTCAAATCCATAACGAAAAACTAATTTTTGCAAAATTTGGAGATTAATAAACCTGACAATCCAAGTGGTAGTTGTCCCTGTGAATTATTGCTCAGTCACTGCAGTTTGGCAGTGACTGAGCAATATTTGAATAGCAGTCAAACCAAGAAACATCAAAAAAATAGAACCTGGAACGAACCTTATCTCATCTTTTCTCATTATAAATGCTACTATCAAACCTATGGATAGGCTTTCACTCCTTCACATCCAAAAAGAATCAGAAAGTGAAGCAAAAATCTAAAACAGTTAAGTGACTGAAATTGGGTGACATCTTAGTAGAGACATCCCCTTCTGAACATGAGAAATGCAAATTGTACAGTGGAGTATTGCCAGTCATTGTTACTCCACACTGAGAGGAGTAATCTTAAGTTAAAAATATTAAATAAAATTAGGTGTAATAAATAGTTTATTCTTTAAAAAAAAAAAAAAAGGTTGCTGTAAATACCATTGCCTTTCCAAAATATGCCAGTCTTTATTTACATTATGTGATCCAATTAGCATGCAGATGTATGTATGCACTCAAAACACTTGCTAAATTTCATTGTAAACAAATATAGTGCTTAACTTAGTGCCACTGTATGTTCAGTTGATATATTCATTTTTACATCCTATCTATTTCATGATAGTTGCAGTAATAAGTACAGCTCTCCATTCACACATGACTGGCATTTGCTTAGTTTCATTTTACCCCAAATCAAGCCAAATGCCTTTTTTTTTTTTCAGTCTAGTTAAAAAAATAAATAAATAATAATAATCACATGAAGAAATCTGGTGAATATATGGTTGCTGGGCTTGAATGATTGTCTGGCCAAAAAAAAAAAAAAACTCTATACAAGTAGTACTGAATTTGATAGTTTGGTACAGCATTTCCTAAAGTGTGGCACACAGCCCAGTACCAAGCCATGGAAAAGAAAATAATAATATGATCATGCAGTATTCATGAATGTGGCAAGCAACAACATACAAGTGTGATACTATTTTCTTGTCCTTGATTTTCTTCAAAAAAACAAGTATTGAAACAGATACCATGTTGAACCAGATTTGAGAGTAAAATTCTCTCTCTCTCTTTTTTTTTCTCTCCTCTACATAAACTTGCTATGTGTTGTTAAACAACAGCCTTTCTCAAATTAGTTTATTGAAGCTGTAAAGTGCACACATGTTAATTTATCATGTGTGATAATAAGATTAATGAAGAACAAAATATATATATTTGTTTTTTCATATGCATTTATATTTTTGTGTTACAAAAGAAATGTACTAAAAAACAGTCACCAGCTATATAAAATTAGTGAATTTTATACTCATATCAGTATTGATTTACTCCCATTTGAACAAAAATTTTGACCATATTCACATTAATTTGCATGAGACTGTAGCTACTAATGAAAACTATCAGTGCAGCTCATGTTGGCTTGGTAACTGATTTTGTTGCATGGTTTCTTCTCAGCAGTCTTCAGCTTAAATTTTTCGTGTTGTGAAAGGTCTTTAGTGCAGAATTCCATTTTTGGAGCTACTGTTGCTAATTTTATTGGTTCAAGAAGGGGGGGGGCGGCATCATATTGGCAAATGAAACGTTTCTGGATGCAACTGTCTTTCTGTATATGCTGAGTTCTTGCATGCTTCTTTTGGAAAAATTTGTAGTTCTGCCAAGGAGTTTTTTTTTTTTTTTTTTTTTTCTGTCACTCTCTCATATATTTAGAACAGCAAAACTGTACTTGAGTATTGTTATTCCAAAAAGAGTTGTGTGGAAAAATTGCAACAGCAGATTGGAATTTTTTGTGACACATCTTTAGGCATTTTCTTTCTTGATAATTATCAATTTGTTGAATTATTCAATAAAGAAACCAAAGATCAGTCTTTGTATTTGCAGGTGGTTTTGCAATATGGAAGTCATTGGAATTTTTAATAACTCCTTCACTATTTAATCAGCAGCTTGGCTTTAATAGGTGCCTGCATAGCCAGGTGGGCAGGAGCAGCAGCAGCAGCAGTGTGTAGTACACGCTTCTTGATTAGACCGGGGTTCAAGCCTGTGACCACCAAATACGGAGGAATGCAGGTCAAGAAATGACCACCACCGCATATCCCTGGAGCAATATGGCCTTAGTTGCTCCTAAAAACCAAACAAACAACTTGGCTTTAATCTAACCTGTAGCCATATTTTGTTTCATAATACAAAGTACCATACAGGGTGTTAGTGCAACCCAAAGATTATAACCTATATAACAAAGAATAAGTGCAAGTGGTTTAAAGTATGGTGTTTTCTAAGGTAGTAGTAAAAAAAAAAAAAAAAAAAAAAAAACAGATAAACCTCACCCTTCTAAATGTGGGTCCTAATACTTTTTTTCCCCACATGCCTACCTGTATGTTTACTGCCATTGTTCTTTCTATCTGTCCACTTCCTTGATATCCACCCTGTGCAATCATTTTACCCACAAATGATTCCACAGTGGAACACAGATTAGGGTCACTGGAATGCCGTGGGTAAAGTGCCTGCCTGGCAACCCAAAGGTCGCGGGTTCGAATCCCGCCTCGGGCTTGGATCAGAGTAAAATGCAAAAAACTTTGGGAGGTGCATTATGGCCACAGAAGCCAATGCGCCAACTAACAAAAAAAAAAAAAAAAACTGGAATGCCTTTAAACATCTGGAAATTTTATATACAACCGCAGTCAGCCTGTCAATAAAGCATAAAGTTCATCACAAAAAGGATAGTCCAGGCCACAGCAGTTGCAATTTCAAAGATATCTACTTGGTTTCTATCATTTACAAAACAATAGTAGAATGCACATCAGCAAGACAACACAAAACAAAGCATGAGAATATTTCGATAATATTCCTACCACAGAAAATCTGATAGCTTTCAAATGTGCATTTGCCAAACATATTACATCTGATGTCAGAGCCAAAAAGAAGCTTGGACCTGCCTTCACATCATCCATCACCTAGCTGGACAACCCCAAGGTTGTCTGGGACAAAATCTAGAAAATGGGGGCAAATACACATATCCATTAAATATAATGGATATTTAACTCAATTGCTATCCAACATTCTAGAGGAAATATTTGCTAAAATAGCTGAGGAAACATAGTAATAACCATATAGTGCAAGAAAGCCACAGGCCTTTGCTGCACTGGCCAAAAAAGAAAGAGAGAGAGAGAGAGAGAGAGAGAGAGAGAGAGAGAGAGAGAGAGAGAGTAGATAAGAAAACACAAATTATGTTTCCCTCCTCATATAGGTAACTATCCAGTTGACCTTTGAATTTATTGAACCTGTCAGCCTCAACTACTTGTGAAGGCAACCTGTTCCAGCAATCAACTATTCGCTTGCTAAAAGAAAATTTCCTACGATCTAGTCTAAACTTCTTCCCCTGTAATTTGAATTTATCCCCGAGTTCTGAAATTCTCTATAACAGTGAAAATTCCACCTTCATTCATTTTACTAACCCCTCTCTAAGGTGCCTGGTTTCCAAGCTTTGTAGCCCACATATACAGTTTTTCCTCATATAGTCATCACTTTGCCGATCTCACCATGCGAGTTGCCCATTATTGGACCCTTTCAAGAAGCTGATTGTCTTTTTTACAATGAGGTCTCAATACATGAATGCAGTATTCCAAATGTTTTATAATTGATAAATCATTGCAATCCTTCCAGCAATTTTGCTAGCTTTCAAACATAAATCTAAAAAAAAATCAGCCATTGTATCTGTCTTCAAATGGCTCTCCCCCCCCCCCACCACCACCACCAAGATGAGTATCATCGGGCCAGACAACATCTATTTTGGGATAATTTAGTCTTACATTTGAATCTATGAATCACCTGCTCTTTCTATACAATAGAATATACTTTGAAGAGTAGTTTCCTCCCTGAAATAAAGTAACTGTGTTTACCTTCACTAAACCAGGAAAGGATCTAAAAATCCTTCAACAATTGTCCTATAGCTCTGACCAGCTGCTTGTGTGGTATTTAAAATGTAATGAGCACCTTTCTAGGACAAAGTATTGTTTTTGAAGGAACAGTCATCATCCGACCATTTTATAAAACTGGAAACATCCGTCCAAAAAGTAAGCACGCAATGTCTGTCTGTTTTCTTTGACATGGAAAAGCTAATGACGTGACTTTGGAATTTTATGAGAAATCCAAAACTTTAGTCTTAGGAGTCACCTCATAGTTTTTATTAAAAATTTTTTTTGCTATCAAGGTTAATTCTCTTGCTGAACAACTTCCTCCAATCATGAATAGTGCCCTCTTCATTGATGATTTCATTATTTTTATGTCATTCATATGACACAAGGGTCATTGAAAGACAATTGCAAAAGCTGATGATCACCTCAACTAATGCCTTCAGTTTCTCATGTCAGAAGATTGTTTGCATTTTGTTCACAAACAAAACCTTTGCCTTGAACCAGAACTAATGCATTGTAAAAAATGCCATTCCGGGGCTTTTATTTGATAATCAGCTGACATACCTCCAGCACATCCATGAACTATGATAAAGTGCACAAGGAGCTTAAACCTCTTATGTACTATTTCTTCTATCAGCTGGGGAAGCAGTACGTTGCACTTTACTTCACCTTTGTCATGCAGTTTTCTGGTGCAGTAAACTTGTTTATGGGTCTCAAGTGTGAACATCATCAGAAACAGTATTTGGATGGCTAGATCCAGGCCATCCATATTGCTACTGGAACATTTATAACATAACCTGTTTGAAATCTGTATGTCAAAACAACTAAACAGCCTGTTTTTCTCAAGAAAGTGCAATTGTATTTACAGTATTTTTTCAAGCTGAAATCCCTACCAAATGCTTGAGGGAATCAGTTTTTGAGCCAGGATGAGAATATCTGATGAGAAGATCCCAACAGACTGCTAACTGTCCCTCTGGCATTCAAGTTCAAGAGCTACTCTGAAATTTGAACATCATGGTAGAGAATGTTGCCCCATCACCAAGGTAACTGGTGGTAGTAGTGGAGGCATGTGATGCAAGCATAAGAGCTTGTGTAGCATCAGCCAAAAAAAAAACCCAGTTTCACACATCCATTCCCTGTAAACATTTGTCCAGTTTCTCTTTGAATTTATTTAAGCTATCAACTTCCACCATGGCATGTTTGACTACCATCTTGTAACTTCTTTAAAAATTAGGGAAAGGCATGACTTCATCTTCTGGCTACTTGCAACTCTGTGCTGCCCATTGGGTGGGATCCCATTCTTTACAGATGGTCCAAAATCATCATTGTCAGAGGAGATTCTGCAGAATGGAGAATTATTTTAGCATAGAATACAACTCTGCCATATATGGTCGAGTTATGTGCTACACACAGTTAGTGCTGGACTACCTTAAAACTTAAAGCTGTCAGAAATGTATGATTAATGCAGGCTTGCAGTCTGTATATATCACACATGCTCTTATGCATAAAGGCCTTATTGGAGATCAGATATAAACCTTATTCAGTCCTAACCCAGATTCAGCAGATACCAAATTCTATTTTTGAATGCTCATTTGACTTCCACTTCTGCTGAATCCAAGGCCACGATGGGATCAGGGCTAATGATCTGGCATATTCTGCTGCAATTAGCACAACCCCAGGACAGTCATAGCCTTCTGATCCCCTATATAGATTACACAAAGGTGTTTCCCACTTAGTGCTTTTAATTGGGTTTATGAAAACATTACTAAGTGAATCCAAATTAAGTAGGAGAGATTTATCCATAGAAAATAAGTTAAGTATTTTAAATGATTGATGTGACTGATATTGCTAGCTGACCAATTTTCTATATAACAGTATTAGCAGAAAAATTAAAAATTTTAACCTTTGAGTATAGATGCATTAAAACATAAATACAGTATATATTCAAGAAAACTTACCTTAACATTATGGAAGTGTGTGCATGCGTGCGCATGCGCACACATGCACTGTATTTACATTATTTATAATAACAGCTTGCAATACTGTTCATTTTCATTTGTAACACTTGTAACATTTGTAATGTAACAATTTTCCAAATGTAGTGTTGTTTTTGTGTTCAATTTAGTTTCCAATGAAAAGTTTTTCTGGTAGCTTTTAACTTTCCATTATTAGCACTAGCTGGCTCACTTGATCAATTTGAGTTTTTTTTTTTTTTTTTGTAGAAACTACATGGTAAACTGTCATCTGACAAAAAATGCACATACCAGTACATAAACCAGAACTCACTGTAAATCAAAACTAAACTGAAAAAAAGCTTTGCTGAGCAGTGTGCAACTAAAAGCAACTGGCTGTCAGGAAGCAACACTTCCAAAAGAGAAATTTTATACAAAAAAAAAAACAAAAAAAAAACACTTCAATTAATTAGAACCACTGGAGGATGGGAGGATGTATGAAATGTATAATTTTGTAATGTGCAAGAAATGGTGCATGTGACCATAGCATTTTACATTCATAAACACAGGAACTTGTGTCAGTATAAACAGTTACAGAAAATTAAAAGAGAGAGAGAAAGAGATGTGAATCCTTCCCCCCTCTCCATAAATTGGAAATGATTTGCACTATGTCCAATTTGGCTAGCAATTCAGCAGTTTATAATAATTATAATATTGGTTAAAATTCAAATTTTTAATAGTGAAATGAAAGGTAAACATGGAGTGGTAGTAGTGGAGGCATGTGATGCAAGGCAGCAAACATAGCATTAGCCAAAAAAAAAAAAAAAAAAAAAACCCCGGTTTCACACATCCATTCCCTTTAAAAGTTTGTCCAGTTCCTCCTTTAATTTATTTAAGCTCTCAACTTCCACAAGGACAGATGGAAGTTTGTTTCAGCAATTAACCACCTACTGGCTAAAGGCAAATTTCCACACATCTATTCTACAACTATCTTTCCTCGATTTGAATTTATACCCCTTCGGGTTCATAATCTGAGCGAGCGGAAGAATTCAATCAGAATTCAGAGTGCTCAACCCATTCAAGACCTCATACACCTCAATCAGATCACCTCGCAGGTGCCTAGTCTCCAGCCGCTGCAATTTTCAGAACTTATGCCTTTCTTGGTAAGAAGCCCCCTTCATTTTCCTCACCAATCTTCTCTGTACAGCTCAAACAACTCTACATCCTTCCTAAAATGAGGCCTCCAGACCTGTATGCAGTACTCAAGGCTTAAACTAACCATTGCCTTATACAAAGGGATAATCACCTCCTTTTCCCTACTAGCAAAATTCCTGTACATCATTGACAATACCCCATGACCTGATCTGGCAGCCCGTCTGCATTGCTCAGAAAACTTCATATCTGACTGCACAATTACTCCCAGATCTTTTTGATTTTCTACAACCCTAAGTGTAGTACCACACAGTTGGTACATTTCTCTGGGGTTACTTCTACCTATATGCAGTACTTCCCATTTGTCAATGTTAAACTACAGTTGCCACTTCTTCTCAATCCTTGAGAACAAGTGGCAGAATCTCAAGGATTGTCAGTAACAAACACTTTTTTCAAGAAAAGGATGAACAGAAAGTGGACATGGAAGAGTCCAAATGAATTAACAACTAATGAAATCGACTTCATGCTCACTAACAGAAGATATATTGTGAGTGATGTTACCGTTCTGAATAAGGTAAATGTTGGAAGTGATCACAGAATGGTA
This sequence comes from Mastigoproctus giganteus, assembly GCF_048544385.1. NCBI lineage: Eukaryota > Metazoa > Arthropoda > Arachnida > Uropygi > Thelyphonidae > Mastigoproctus > Mastigoproctus giganteus. The sequence continues at coordinate 199,049,669 of NC_143583.1, read as the reverse complement.
AGATGTACACTTGATATAGATGAAGGAAAGTAAAAACTGACTCGAGTAAATAATACAAAGGTCTTTGAGATAACAGAAGAGGAGAAAAAGCAGTATGTGCTGAAACTTAAGAACAAGTTTGTGCTTCTGCAGACTGCTCAGGACCAAGATATCTACGAGGAATATTACAACTTTCTGAAAGTGATAAAGCCCAAGAAACCTATAGGGAAAAAGAAATCCAAAGAAGAAAAATTGGTCAATAAACACTTGTTATGATGAACTGAAGGCGAAAAATGAAGACCAAGATAAACACTGACAAGGAGAAAATTGAGTATACTGAGGTATGCAAAGCCATTAGAAAGAGACTCAGAGAGGACATCAGAAAATTTAACACAAGAAAAGTAGAACAAGCATTAAGGGAAAACAAAGGATTTAAATCAGCAGCCATGAGCAGTAATACAGAAATACCAATGATACTGAAACTGAAGAATAGCGATGGTGTACTTATAAACAGCAGAGAAGGCATAATTCAAATAGCAGAAGACTACTATATAGAGTTATACAAGGAGCGAGGGAATGATGCCAGCAGTGGGGAAGATGGATCGCAAATTAGCAACACATATGACATACCCGATATTCTTCCTGATGAGGTAGAACATGCATTGAAGAATCAAAAAGCCCCAGGGGAAGATGACGTTACTGTAGAGTTGTTAAAATTGGAAGGAAGAGACATAACAAAAACTGGCAAGGCTCTTCACAAAGTTCATTAGAAAAGGTGTGACGCCTAAGCAGTGGAATAATGCAATCATAGTTTTGCTGCATAAGAAAGTAGATAAATCAGGAATTGGAAATTATAGACCAATTAGCTTGTTATCCCACATCTACAAGTTGTTCACAAGGGTCATTGCTAACAGATTAGAAAGAATACTTGATGAGAATCAACTGAAAGAGCAAGCTGGCTTTAGGACAGGGTTCTTCAAGATTGGTTCACCTTCATGTAATGTCACAGGTAATGGAGAAAGCAAATGAATATAAAACACAATTTTTGTGGCATTTGACTCCATACAGCATAAGGCAATGTTTCGGGCACTGGAAAGACAAGGCATAGATACCCCATATATTATGATTTTGAAGAAAACATATGAGAATGCTACCTCCTTTATTAGACTAGACAAATACAGTAATAAATTTAAATTTGAGAAAGGAGTTCGACAAGGAAACACAATATCTCCGAAGTTGTTTACTGCTGCCCTTGAGGAAACTTTCAGAAGATTAGACTGGTCGCAGAAAGGAGTCAATGTGAATAGAGAGTACCTATACCATTTACAATTTGCAGATGACATTGTGGTCATAAGCCACGATCCCAAAGAATTAGAGGAAAATCTTAAATCAGTTATGCAGAGTTAGTAAGGATTTTGGACTAAAGATGAATATGGCTAAAACAAAACTAATGATGAACAAGTATGCCACAGAAAGGGATATAATGATTGAAGGAGCAGTAATTGAAAAGGTGGAGTCATACTTATCTGGGACAAGTTATTAGCTGTAATAATAAATGGATGGAAGTCAAGAGAAGAATAAATTTTGGATGGATAGCGTTCTGGAAATATAGTCACATACTGAGCAGCAATATCCCAATTTGTCTGAAACGTAAAATAATGAACCGATATATACTCCCCACCATGACTTATGGAAGTTTGGATGCATTAGCACACTACCATTACTGTCATTAACAACCCTGCCAACCTTTGTATCATCTGCAAACTTTGATGCTAAGCCTGATATACCTTCATCAATATCATTGATAAATATACAAAACAACAGAGGACCCAACATCAAGCCCTGTGGAACTCCACTAATAACATTAGTCCACAAAGAGCAGCACCCATTAATTACCACCCTCTGTCTTCTGCCACTCAACCATCCCTCTATCCATTGTAGCAACTTACCCTTAATACCATTCTGCACCAATTTGTACAATAGTCTTCCATGTGCCACAGTGTCAAAAGCTTTCCTGAAATCCAAATATATGATATCAAAATTATTTTTTGCATCCAGTTCCTTTGTAACCACATCATAATATTTTATCAAATTTGTCAGACAAGACTTTCCCTTAACAAACCCATGCTGTGTGTGAATTATTGCTGAAGTCTTGTATAGATGATCCTGCAGTGCATCTTTAACCAGTGACTCCATTATTTACCCGGAACAGAAGTTAAACTTACTGGTCTGTAATTACTCATATCACCCTTAGATCCCCTTTGTGAATCCGGGATACATTTGCATGTCTCCAGCCCATTGGGACTTCCCCTGAGTCCAAGGATACTATCATAATTATGGTTAAAGTTGTACCCACCTCCTGTAATATAACTGGATAGATCCCATCCACCCCAGGAGCCTTCCTTATGTTTAACTTCAAAAATTTCTCCTCCACTTTGCTCTCAGTTATTACAGAATCATTAAGCAACCTGTTACAGTTTGATAGACTTCTGGCATTTTACTCCCTTATTAATTCATATAGATGCAGAATACATATTCAGATTATCAGCTATCTTTTTTTTTTTTTTTTTTTTTTATATGAAAACCCCAAACACGAAAGTTATCAAAACCTATAGTACTTCGTACCGTGCATGGGTTGAAGGAGAAGTATGGGGAGAGGGGGATGCCGGAAACTTTGCTCTAGAGACTAAACATGGGTTTCGCCACTTCAAGCGTCCAATAAGCAAAGTGGTGGTATTTCACCGGTTGATGGAAGTCAGCAGGATTATCAACAGGTGAACCATCGATATAAAATGGAACAATCTGATTCATCCCTTTCCTTCTAGAGGCTCCTTCGTAGCCAGGTGGGAGGGAGCAGCAGTGCGTAGCACACGCTTCTTGATTAGACCAGAGTTTGAGCCCGTGACCACCAAATACGGAGGATGCGGAAAGGTCAGGGAATGACCACCACATATCCTGGAGCAATATGGCCTTAGTTGCTAATGCTCCGGGAGCATTAGCAACTAATGCAACTAAGCATTAGGAAAATACAAAAAAAAAATTGTATTTTGCATTTATATTCACACGATGAGTTAATAAGGAAGTAAAATGAAAGATACAAATTCAGGTTATCAGCTATCTGAGCAGGATTATCAACAGTCGAACCATCGATATCAAATGAAACAATCTGATTCATCCCCTTCCTTCTAGAGTTTATATAAGTAAAGAAGTCCTTGCTGCTTTTCTTAGCATCCTTTGTCAAAAATTTCTCCTAATCTGTCTTCACTTGCCTAACCTCTTTTATGACTTGATTACAGACTAGCTTGTGTCTGCCATAGACTTCTGTGTTACCTGATAATTTATTTGCATTCTATGCATTTTTTTCCTCTGACGCGAGTCTCGTTAGTTTTTCTGACAACCATTTAGGCCTCAATCTTGAACATTATTTCTTAATTGGTATGAAAGCCTAGTAGCCTCCATAATTAGTTCCTTGAATGCTTCCCACTTAGAATTTGCTGTTGGTAACTTCATTAGTTGGTCCCACTGTACAGAATTTAAAAACTGTTTGAGACCACTGTAGTCACCTTTTATGGAAGGAAAAAACCCTTCCCTTTCCCCTGATAATTATATCTTTCAGTAAATCCCACATCAATACAGTGTAATCACTACTGATAACCAGATCAAGAGTATTGCCCTCTCTGGTTGCCTCTTGAACATGCTGCTGCAGAAAAGTATCGTCCAATAAATCCAAAAAATTCTTGCTAGTGTGTGAGTGACCAACCCACAATTTCCAGTCAATATCTGGGAAGTTAAAATCCCCCATTATAACACAATTTAATATACTGGCCCATTCTATTTCTCTGTATAATTGTTTGTTGTACTCATTAGAGTCATTAGGCCTATAACGCACTCCTACTCTCATTTTTGCTTTACCAGTGCTTATGTCACACAAAACTGACTCAACATTGCACTGCCCATCTATGTCAACTGGATACACTTCCTTAGATTTTATGGTTTTCCTAATTAACAGCATAACTCCTCCTCCCTTCCTATCTTTCTGTACACGTTATACTCCTCAAATTTCAATACTGCACTGCTTATATCTGTTGGACACCAAGTCTATCATATCCCAGCGATATCTGGCTTTGATGTCATGGCCAGCACTTCAAAATCAACAAATTTATTACTATACATCTAGCATTGGGATACATGGAAATATACATGTGCCTATTCTTAGTTTTTTGTTTTTTTTTTTATGAAAAACACAAACGCAACAGGTATAAGAACCTATAGTACTTAGCACCTTGCTTGGATTGGAGGTTGAGAAGACGAAAGAAGATATAGTTTTGCATTAGACTTGAACTTCGTAGACTGTAATTTTCAGAAAATACATATGAAGAAATGTTGTTCCAGAAAACAGCAATTGAATGAATAAATGAGGAAGATGAACAGTTGGTTCTGTGAGTTTGAAGTTAGACAGTAAATGGATGTTGACTGGTGGCGGCACATGTTTGGACTGTTTTGAAAGAGAGAGAGAGAGAGAGAGAGCGGGAATTATAGAAGTCAATAATTCACAGAGGTGGGAGCAGAGATGGGCAAAAGTTGTGGCCAATAGCTTTGGCAAGAGACCAGAATGCTCAGCTGCCATTAGGGCAAGAAGAAAGTTTTCTACTCTTAGCCTGTTCAAAATCTAGTTTGAACTGATTAATAACTGCTTTACAATTGTTGAGAGCTTTGGTGTAGGCAGAAAATGAAACTGAAGAATTGGAAAGAAGCCAATTACGATAAGCAACGTTCTTCTCTTGAACAGCCTTAACACATTTATTGGAAAACCAAGGTTTAGATAAAGGACGAGATTTTAAAGTGGAGTGTGGAATAAAGGATTCCATTCCTACAGGAATAATTTCACTGACACGGTCTGAGCAAACGCTGACATCAGAAGTTTGACACAGTAATCTGACCAAGGAAAAGAAATCTCGCAGGTCATCCCATTTTGCATTCTTGTAATGCCAAACAACACGAGGTTGGGAATAGCCATGAGATAAAGGCTCCATTGGAGAAGAGACAATCACCAAATTGTGATCTGAGGAGCCTAAAGGACCACTCACTTCGACCGTGTACTTAGAAGGGTTGTTTGTGAGAAAAAGATCAAACGTGTTTGGCTGTATGGATTGGCTGAATGGTTAGGATTTTCCGGTATTCTTGTAGGTAAATGAACAATCTGTGCAAGGTCATTAGTGATCGCAAAAGCATCAGCATCTCGACCAGCTGGGTTGGTGTAACTAGAAAACAGAAGCCAGCTGGAGTTGTGAACATTAAAATCACCAAGGAAAATTACCTGTGTTAGGAAAGTTGGACTGAAGAAAGTCAAGTTTCAAAGAGAGGAAGTCAAAAAGCTCCAAGTAATTAGTGGAGTTGGGAGAAAGGTAGAGACAACAGATGAATTTTACACAATGAGGTAGAGAGATTTTAAGCCAGAGATGATCAAAGACAGTAGATTCCAAATTGCCAAGTCTCTGACAGGGAATATCAGAATGGACATATGCACAAGTACCACTTTTGAGGCGAAAGGAATTATACAGCGAATGATTTGGGCATCTGCGATGAGCAGTAGTTGAATCAACCGATAACTGAGATTCTATCAGAAAAAGTACGAGGGGTTTGGCAGATTGCAAGTGGAAATGGACGTTGCTGAGATTAGAATTTGCACCACATATATTTGTGAAATGAACTAGTAAATGTTTGGGAGGTTTAGATATTTTTGCAGATAAGTTTACTCTATCAGTTTGACAGTTCGTGGTGTATTCAATAGTAAGAAAATGTGAGAGGATCATACTGTATGAAGTAGTGAAATTTTTGGATATGGCATACACATGGTAAGAATATACCCAGATCCTTGATATAGCGTGGCCTCGACAATGCTCCCCCCCCCTGCATACACACACTACTTGGACTCCCTCCAGTCACTATCTGGCAGAGTAGAGGTAGCAAGATTATGTACTAGCTGATCCAGAAGCCTCCTATAGAGTTACCAATAGGTTCGGCCCGGTGTACTAACTAGCGGCCGGCCTGTGAACACTGTTTTAGAGCTGTACCCTCGAAATGTAAGGAATATTGGATCTTGCCATGATGTTCATCATAACCTCAAAAGTCATCAGTCATACTGCATGATGGAAGAGATAGAGAAGGGTTGACCAGAACTTAGCTCTGGAGACTAAATGTGGGTTCCACCACTTCAAGCCTCCAATAAGTAAAGTGGTGGTATTCCACCGGTTAATGAGAGGCATCTACCACCTAGTTACCCTAACACAACCCATGTATTAATTTGTTTCATGATGCTTCCCACAGGTCCCTAAAACTCACAGCACCCCACCCTCCAGACTGCTGCTCATTCTAATAGAAGCAGTGCAAGAATAACTTTCACCTCTGTCTGTGAATCCCTCCCAAGCTAGCAGTTTTCCAGCCCACCTAATGCTACCTCGATAGCATCAGCAAACACTCTTGCACCACTTCTATTTAAGTGTATCCCATCCCTGTAGAAGCAGTCTCTCCTGTTAACAAGCAAAGAACACGCTGAGAAAAAATATTCTACCCCAAGGGCCCTGCACAATCCCTCCAGGTCCGAATTGATTGACAAGGCTATCATCATATACTCCCTCCTATTGTGTTTTGGCAGAATTGCAAACACTTTCAAACTGAACCCTAACTCACGACTTTTTTTCAGCTTGGACCTGTACTTGTTAAGTAAGACTGCAGATCTCCTACTCTCAATGTCATTAGTGCTAGCGTGTACAACAGGGTTATCACCCTTTGTGCCCTTAAAAGATATCTGTTCTACAACATCATTAACTTTTGCCCCTGGCAGACATACCCAGGTTTTATAAGACCTATCCTTTTTACACAATATATTACCTGCCTTCCTCACAATGGAGTCACCAACAATAACTAACTCCCTTGGAACCAGCACATTCTGAACTCCAATTCTGAATCTTCAGAACTGGAAGGTGACTCTCGAAAGTTAAGCAGCACATTCAATTTTATTGAATGTGCTGCCATTGCTGAACTGTACTTCACCCATCATAGAGCTGTTGGAACGAGTACAGAGAAGGATAACAAGATTAGTGAATGGAACAAAAGGTTACTCTTACAAAGAAAGGCTTAAGTTTTGCAAATTACAATGTCTGGAGACTAGGCACCTGCAAGGGGATCTGATTGAGGTGTATAAAGCCTTGAATGGTTTGACTTTTGGGAACGAGAGTAGCCTTGGTCAGGTGAAGCTTTTATGGCTCCCAAAAATAGAGAATTTTTTTGTTTTATTAACTTAAATTGGCATATTAACTTATTTTCTAGAGTAGCTTTAATATTTCTAGTTACGATACTTAGTTTAAATTTTAACTTAGATAGAGATTTTATAGGTTATTACTTTGTATCGGTAAGGGTATCCAATCCGCGTGTTTTACAAGTTTTGCAGCTCCGGTGAACTGAAAGTTTTTTTAGCTATATTTAGCTGCTTAATTGACTAATTGTTATTTTAAATTATTTTCTATAAGTAGCATATAGACCTAGACAAGATCCTTGGTTTATCCTGAATTCAGGCAAGATTTTGGAAGTTAATTAATACTTAAGTGTCCGTAGATTTACTGTTTGTAACTTGCCACCATTGTTATACGATACAACGTTATATCCCGAACTAGACACCGTTAGCTTAGTATAGTATATAATATTATCAATTAATTAGTAAAATTTATTAACCTTGTTAAACTTCATTGTCGATTAAATTGTACTTTTTAACTAAATGCATATAACGACTTAGATTTTACAAACGTAGCATAATTAATTAATACATAACTTGATGTGGAGGTTATATATTGGAATTCGGAGATAATACTCAATACTGAAAAAAATATATAGATATAGAGTATTATCACTGCGTTGGGATACAACTTTAGGGTTATAATTTTGTACTGGAATCGAAATTTTATTGAAAGTGAATCGAAATCATGACTCAGACCAGAGAAGCAAAGCAAAAGGCTCAAGCTAATGGGAGTGCTGTTTCTCAGGGGAGAACTGAGGAGAGCAGTTGCCCTCTGAATCACAGCCTCAGAATGCACTGCTTGATGTTTTGTGCGGATATCATATTTTGAGGGCACAATCAGGTAAGGGACATGATATTGCCAAGGAGGATGTCTTTGTGCGAGCACAATGTAAGGAGTGTGAGGAAATAAGGCAACAACTCAGCGTTGTTATGGGCCTATAAGAGAGCTTGAAGGACAGGGTGGATGCCCTCGAAGGATCTAAATTGAGTGGCTCATCAAGCTCTCAGCTGCCAACATCAACGTCAGAGCTTGCATTTGATCATCACGCAACACAGCGGCAACCTCCAAGGCAGAATGCACTGGTACCACAGGAACTAGTAGTTGTTGGTAACTCTATTGTCAGGGAAACGGGGGACATGGTATGTAAAAAGGATAGGTGGAACAGGATCAGGGTATGCCTGCCAGGAGCAAAAGTTGATGATGTAGAGCGGATATCATCTTTTAAGGACACAAAAGGTGATACTGTTGTACACATTGGCAATAATGATATTAAAAGTAGGAGAATGGCAGAATTACTTAACAAGTACTGGTCAATATTGAAAAAAAGTGAAAAGTTAGGGTTCAATTTGAAAGTGTCTACAATTCTGCCCAGACACGATAGGAGAGGGAGTATATGATAAGAGCCTTGTCGATCAATTCAGCCCTGAAAGATTGTGGAAGGCTCAAGGTGTAGAATAGTTTTCAGCCTGGTCTGTACTTGTTAACAGGAGTGTATCCCATCCCTGTAGACTGCTTCTACAGGGATGGGATACACTTAAATAGAAAGGGTACAAGAATATTTGCGATGCTATCGAGGCAGTGTTATTTGGGTCGGAAAACTGCTAGCTTGGGGGCGGATACAAGGACATAGATTAAGAGTAGCCACTGGCAGAGGTGAAAGTGATTCTTGCACTGCTTCTATTGGAATGAGCAGCAGCCTGGAAAACAAGATGCAGGGTATTTAAGTAACGGCACCTCCATAGCCAAGTGGGTAGGAGCAGCAGTGCGTAACACACGCTTCTTGATTAGACCGCGATTCGAGCCCGTGACCACTGCATATCCACGGAGCAATATGGCCTTAGTTGCTAATGCTCCTAAAAACCAACATAACAAATAACAATTTAAGAAACTGCTGGGAGTCATTGCAGTACAAGTAAACACATGGGTTGTGTTAAGGTAGCTAAGAATAGGAACAAGTGCATGTATACTTGCATGTACACCAGTGCTAGGATTTTGGTAAATAAATTTGATGAATTTGAGATATTGCTAAAAACATCAAAGGCAGATATTGTTGGGATATCAGAGATGTGGTGGCACACAGATATCATTCCTTAGAATGGAGAACTAGAATTTGGGGAGTACAATGTGTACAGGAAGGATAGAAAGGGAGGAGGGGTTATGCTATTAGTTAAGAAACACATAAAATCCAAGGAAGTGAAGCCAGTCGACATCGCTGGACAGTGCAGTGTCGAGTCAGTTTGGTGTGACATAAGCATTGGGAGATCAAAATTGAGAGTCGGAGTGTGTTATAGGCCTAATGACTCTGATGAGTATAATAAAGAACTGTACAGGGAAATAGCATGGGCCAGTAAATCAGAGAGTCTTATAATGGGGGATTTTAATTTCCCAGAAATTAAGTGGAATTCGTGGGTTGGTCACTCACACACTAGCAAGGCTTTTGGGATTTATTGGATGATTGTTTTCTACATCAGCATTTTCGGGAGGCAACCATCTTTCCAAGCTAGTAGTTTATTGACCCACCTAACGCTGCCTCGATAGCATCAGCAAACACTTTCAGTAGTGATTCTTCATGCATTGAGAATCTGCAGATAAAGGAACCACTAAGTGGCAGTGATCACAGTGTGCTGAAGTGGGATTTACTCAAAGAGGTAACTACCATCGGGAGGAAAGGGAAGGGTTTTTGCTTTCATAAAGGCAACTACGATATTTAAGGTCTGAGACAAAATTTAAATTGTATACGGTGTGACCAACTGATGATGTTACCAATGGCAAATTCAAAATGGGAAGCATTCAAAGAATTTATCTTGGAAGCTACTAGGCTTTACATACCAACTAAGAAATATTGTTCAAAGTTTAGCCCTAAATGGATGTCAGATGAACTAATGAGGCATATGGCAGAGAAGAAAAATACATGGGATACATATAAATTAATGGGTGACATGCAAGCTTATGATAGATATAAGCTGGTCTGTAACCAAGTCACAAAGGAGATTAGGCAGGCAAAGGCAGATTATGAGAAATCTTTGGCAAAGGATGCAAAGAAAAACAGCAAAGAGTTCTTTACCGATGTAAACTCTAGAAGGAAAGGGATGAATCAGATTGGTCCACTGGATGTTGATGGTACTGCTCAGGTGGCTAACAACCTAAACGAGTATTTTTCATCTACATTCACACATTTAGGGAGCTGAATGCCAGAAGTGAATTGAACTCTGGCAGTGAGCTTGATGATTTTGTAATAACTGACAGGAAAGTGGAGGAGAAATTGTTAAAGATAAACATAAAAAAGGCTCCTGGGGATAGATGGGATCTATCCATTTATATTAAAGGAGGCAGCAAAGGAAGTAAGCAAACTCTTAGCCATGATTATGAGAGCTTCTTTGGACTCAGTGGAGATACTCAGTGGTACCCATGGACTGGAGATGTGCAAATGTGACCCCAATTCACAAAAGAGGATCAAAAGGCTACACAAGTAATTATAGACCTGTTAGCTGAACTTCTGTTGCAGGAAAATTAATGGAGGCACTGGTAAAAGAAGCACTGCAGGATGATCTAGACAAGATTTCAGTTATAGCTCGGACACAGCATGGTTTTGTTAAGGGAAAGTCATGCCTGACCAATTTGATTGGATACACGATGTGGTCACAAAGGAACTGGATGCAAGGAAAAACTTTAATATCATATATTTGGATCTTAGAAAGGCTTTTGATACTGTTGCACATGGAAGACTGCTGAACAAATTGGAGCAGTGTGGCATTGGAGGCAAGTTGCTGCTATGGATAAAGGGATGGTTGAATGGGAGAAGACGGACAGTGGTAATCAATGGTCACTGCTCATCGTGGACTAATGTTATTAGTGGAGTCCCTCAGGGTTCAGTGTTGGGTCTATTCTTGTTTTCTGTATTTATAAATGATATTTATGATGGTATATCAAGCTTAATGTCCAAGTTTGCAGATGATAGAAACGTTGGCAGGCATGTTAAGGATACTAATGATACATATGGGAAACAGCAACCCCAGTGCAACGTATCAACTCTGTGGTACTACACTGACAGTGGTAGAGAATGAATGGGACCTGGTGGTGGTTGTGCAGGCAGATATGAAGTTCTCTGAGCAGTGCAGATGGGCTCCAAGAGTAGCTCATGGTGTATTGTCAATGATATATAGGAATTTTTCTAGCAGGGATAAAGAGGTGATTATTCCCTTGTATGAGGCAATGTTCAGGCCACACCGAGAGTACTGTATACAGGTCTGGAGGCCTCATTTCAAGAAGGATGTAGAGCTGCTGGAACGAGTACAGAAAAGGGCAACAAGTTCAGTGAATGGAACAAAGGGGTGCTCTCATGAAGAAAGGCTTAAGTTTTGCAAATTACAGTGTCTGGAGACTAGGCACCAGCGAGGTGATCTGACAGAGGTGTATAAAGCCTTGAATGGTTTGAGAATGCTCAGTGCTGATGGGATTCTTCCTCTTGCTAAGGATAATCACCTGAGAGGGCATAAATTCAAATTGAGGAAAGACAGATGTTGGATAAATGTGTGGAAATTTGCCTTTAGCCAGCGGGTGGTTGGTTGGTTGGTGGAACAGACTTTCATCCCTTGTCGTGGAAGTTGATAGCCTAAATAAGTTTAAGGCTCAGCTGGAACAGAACGGTGAAGTGGAAGTGTTTTTTTTTTTTTTTTTTTGGCTGATGCTGCATAAGCTTGCTTTCTTGCATCAAATGCCTCTACTAATGCTAATGATGCTGCTGCAACAGGGTCTAGAAAAGTTGAGCAAATGGGCTGAGAGGTGGCGAAGGAAGTTTAACATTTGACAAATGTAAAGTACTACATATGGGAAGCTGTAACCCTAGAGTAACGTATCAACTCTGTGGTACTAAACTGACAGTGGTAGAGAACGAAAAGGACCTGGAGGTAAGCTGCTAATGCTCCTAAAAAAAAACCAAACAACAACAACAACTAGCAGGTATAAGGAGGTGATTATCCCCTTGTATAAGGCAATGGTCAGGCCACACCTTGAGTACTGTATACAGGTCTGGAGGCCTCATTTCAAGAAGGATGTAGAGCTGTTGGAACGAGTACAGAGAAGGGTAACAAGATTAGTAAATGGAACAAAGGGTTGCTCTTACGAAGAAAGGCTTAAGTTTTGCAAATTATAATGTCTGGAGACTTGGGACCTGCAAGGTGATCTGATAGAGGTGTATAAAGCCTTGAATGGTTTGAGAATGCTCAGTGCTGATGGGATTCTTTCTCTTGCTCAGTATAATCACCTGAGAGGGTATAAATTCAAATTGAGGAAAGATAGATGTAGGATAGATGTGCAGAAGTTTGCCTTTAGACAGCGGGTAATTGGTAGATGAAAGACTTCCATCCTTTGCTGTGGAAGTTGATTGCCTAAAAAAATTTAAGGTTGGCCTGGACAAATATTTGGAATGAGTGGGGGGGGGGTGAAATGGGAGAGGGGTTTTTTTTTTGACCGATGCTGCATAAGCTTGCTTTCTTGCATCATGTGCCTCTACAAATTCTACAGTTCAGTTACTTCACCCATTGCTGAAGTAGTGTTCAACAATGGTAGCACATTCTTAGTTATTCCACATATTCATATTAAAACTCCAAATTCACACCAATAGCCCGAAACAAAGATAAAAGATTTATCAATATAATTTAAAGAAATATCTCAATCTAAACTGGATTCACTACTTTTGGGACATCCTGAACTACAGAAATGAGGCACCTTCAACTTGTCTTGATTACTCAAAGGTGTTCCAGAGTAGACTTCATATGCATTGCAAGATTACATATCATTTCCAATGTTATACTTTACCTGCTTTGGATCTATATATCTACAAAAGTATCAGAGGGAGTCTGGATATAATAGCCAAGTTAGCACTAATGACATTAAGAGTAGGAGATCTGCAGATTTACTTAGCAAGTACATGTCAATGTTGAAAAAACTTTGTGAGTTAGGGTTAAATTTGAAAGTGTTTGCAATTCAGCCTTGACACGATAAGGAGGAGTATACGATGAGAGCCTTGTCAATCGGCTCTGCCCTGGAGAGATTTTGCAGAGTTCATGGGGTAGAATTTTTCTCAGCATGGTCTGTGCTTGTTAACAGGAGAGATTGTTTCTACAGGGATGGAATACACTTAAATAGAAAGGGTGCAAGAATATTTCCTAATGCTATTGAAGCAGTGTTAGGTGGGTTGGAAAACTGCTAGCTTGAGGTGATTCACAGACTAATAGATTAACAGTAGCTGTAGGTAAAGGTGAAAGTGATTCTTACACTGCTTCTATTGCAATGAACAGCAACCTATAAACTGTGGTGCTGGGTTTTCAAGCACTGCTGGGCGTCATCATGGAACTAGTATATACATGGGCTGTGTTAGGGTAACTAAGAGTAAGAATAGGTGAATGTATACTTGCATTTACACCAATGATGGGAGTATAGTAAATAAATTTGATGAATTTGAGGTGCTGGTCAAGTCATCAAAGGCAGATATTGTTGGGATATCAGAGAAGTGGTGTCACACAGATATAAGAAATGCCAAATTGGAATTTGGTTAGTACAATGTGTAGATAAAGGATAGACATGATAGACGGGGATGAGGGTCATGCTGTTAGTAAAGACAGGCATAAAATCTAAGGAAGTGCATCCAGTTGACATGGATGGACATAAGCACTGGGAAAGCAAAATTGAGAGTAGCAGTGTGTTATAGGCCTAATGACTCTGATGACTACAATGAACAACTGTACAGAGAAATAGTGGGCCAGTAAATCACATGATCTTATAATGGGGGATTTCAACTTCCCAGATATTGACTGAAACTTTGGGGTTGGTCACTCGCACACTAGCAAGACTTTTGTGGATTTGTGGGATGATTGTTTTCTGCAGCAGCATGTTCGAGAGGCAACCAGAGGGAGTAATTCTGTTGATCTGATTACCAGTAGTGATCACAGATTTACTCAAAGGTGAAAACTGTGGTCTCAGATTGTTTTTAAATTCTGTACAGTTGGACCAATTGATGATGTTGCCAACAGCAAATTCCAAATGGGATGCATTTGAGGAATTAATCTTGGAAGCTATTAGGCTTTTCATACCAACTAAGAAATACTGTTCAAGGTTTAGGCCTAAACTGATGTCAAATGAACTAATGAAACTCATTGCAGAGAAGAAATATGCGTGGGATGCACATAAATTATCAGGAAACACAGGTGCCTATGGTAGATATAAGATAGTTTGTAATCAAGTCAAAGGAGGTTAGTCAAGTAATGGCAGATTATGAGAAATCTTTGGCAAAGGATACAAAGAAAAACAGTAAAGACATCTTTACTTAGGTGAACTCTAGAAGGAGGGGGATGAATCAGATTGGTCCACTCATTATCTATGTTTCAATTGTTGAGGATCCTGCTGAGGTAGCTGACAAACTGAATGAGTATTTTGCATCTACATTCACACATGAGGAGTTAAGGGAGGAGAATGCTAGAAGTTTATCAAACTGTAACAGGGAGCTCAAGGATTTTTTAATAACTGAGAGTAAAGTGAAGGGAAAATTGTTGAAGTTTAAACATAAGGAAGGCCATTATGATGGCATCATTTGACTTGGGACGGTCCCACAGACGAGATATGCAAATGTATCCCCAATTTACAAAGAAGGGATGGGATCGAAGGGTACACTAGTAATTATGGGTCTGTTGGTTTAACTTCTGTTTTAGAGAAAATAAAGGCGTCACTGGTTAAAGAAGCACTGCAGGATCATCTAGACAAGACTGCAGTTATAGTTCAGACACATCATGGATTTGTTAAGGGGAAGACTTGTCTGGCCAATTTGATTGAATACTATAATGTGGTCACAAAGGAACTGGATGCAAAAAATAATTTTGATATATACTCGGATTTTAGGAAAGCTTTTGATACTGTTACACATGAAAAGCTAATGTACAAGTTAGTGCAGTATGTTATTAAGGACAAGTTGCTGCTATGGATAAAGGGATGGTTGAATGGGAGAAGACAAGAGAGTGGTAATCAATGGACACTGCTCTTCGTGAACAATTTTTTTTTTTTTTTCCCTGGTGTCCCCCAGTGGTCAGTGTTGAGCTCATTGCTATTTTTTGTATTTATCAGTGATATTGATAAAGGTATATCAAGCTTTTTGTCCAAGTTTGCAGACGATATGAAGGTTGGCAGGGTTGTCAGTGACACTAATGACAGTACACTGCTGCAACAGGATCTAGAAAAGTTGAGTAGATGGGCTGAGAGGTGACAACTGATGTTTAAAATTAACAAATGCAGAGTATTGCATATGAGTGGCAGTAACCTCAAAATAACATACCAACTGGGTGGTACTATGCTGAGAGTAGTGGAGAATGAAAAAGAACTTGGGTTAATTGTACAGTAAGATATAAAGTTTTCTGAGCAGTGCAAAAAGACTGCAAGAGTAGCTCATGTGGTCTTGTCAATGATATATAGGAATTTTGCTAGCATGGATGAGGAGGTGATTATCCCATTGTATAAGGCAGTGGTCAGGCCACACCTTAAGTACTACATACAAGTCTGGGGGACCTCATTTTAGGAAAGATGGAGTGCTTCTGGAACAAGTACACAGAAGGGCAATGAGATTAGTGAGTGGAACAAATTGTTGCTGTTACCAAGAAAGGCTTAAGTTTTGAAAATTGCAGTCTGGAAATGAGGCATTTGCGAGGTGTATAAGGCCTTGAATCGTTTGGGCAAGCTCAACAATGATGTGATCTTCCTCTTGCTCAGATTCTGCACCTGAAGGGGCATAAATTCAAATTGAGGAAAGAGAGTTATAGAATAGATGTGTGCGGAAATTTGCCTTTAACCAGTCGGTGGTTGATTGCTGGAACGAACAAACATCTGTCTTTGTGGAAGTTGACAGCTTAAATAAATTCAAGGCTAGACTAGACAAACGTTTGGAGTGAATGGATGGATGGATGAAACGGGAAGAGTTTTTTTTTTTTTTGTTTAGTGCTATATAAGCTTGCTTTCTTGCATCATATGCCTCTACTAATGCTAATGCATCTTCATTTGGAAACCACATCAAACTGCAGTAAAAGAAAATCAACCTTATATAAATACTACAAGTTCTTATATATCATTGAGAACGAGAGCAGCCTGTGCAGACGCAGCTGGACCAGGAACAGAGAAGTTTTTACTGATTTATTTTCTGTTTATTAGCTTAAATTGGCATATTAACTTATTTTCTAGAGTAACTTTATATTCCTAGTTACGATACTTAGTTTAAAGTTTAACTTAGATAGAGATTTTGTTGGTATTACTTATTATCGCTAAGGGTATCAAATGCACATGTTACAAGTTCAGCTCCATTGAATGAGAGGTTTTTTTTAACCATATTTAGCCGATTTATTAACCAATTGTTATATCAAATTATTTTCTATAAGTAGCTTATAGACCTAGTCAGGAGCCTTAGTTTATTCTGAATTGAGACAGCGAGATTTGGAAGTTAATCAATACTTAAGTGTCCGTAGATTTACCGTTCGTAAATTACCGCCATTGTTACACAATACAACATATACCGAACTAGATAGCATAAGAATAGTACAGTACAGTGCATAACATAATATTGTCAATTAATCAGTAAATCTATTAATCTTGTTAAACTTCATTGTCAATTAAATTGTACTTTAACTATATACATATAACGACTTAGATTATAAATATAACATAAATAATTAATACATAACTTGATACAGAAGTTATATAAAGAGAATTCGTAGATAACACTCGATACTTAAAAATAAATATAGCGTTATAACGGTGTTGGGATACAAGTTTAGGGTTTTAATTTTGTACTGAAATTGAAATTTTATTGAAATTAAATCGAAATCATGACTCAGACAAGAGCAGCAAAGCAAAAGGCTCAAGCTAATGGGAGTGCTGCTGCCCAAGGGAGAACTGGGGGGTGAAGTTGCCCTATGAATCACAGCCTTTTAAAATGCACTGCTTGCTTGATGTTTGTGTAGCAATCGTGTACGGGACATGATACTGCCATAGGGGGATGTCTTTGTGTGTGCGCGCGCGATGTAAGGAAATCAGCCGACAACTCAGCGTTGTTATGGGCCTATATGAGAGCTTGTAGGAAAGGGTGGATGCCCTCCAAGGATATAAATTGAGGGGCCCATCAAGCTCTCAGCTGCCCACATCAATGCTAGAGCTTGCTCTTGGTCATACACGCAACACAGCAGTAATTCCCAAGGCAGAATGCACTGCTCCCACAGGAACTAGTAGTTGTTGGTGACTCTATTGTCAGGGAAACGGGGAACATGCTTTGTAAAAAAGATAGGTGGAACAGGACCAGAGTATGTCTGCCAGGGGCAAAGGTTGATGACGTTATAGAGCGGACACATCTTTTAAGGGCATAAAAGGTGATATAGTTGTACACGTTGGCACGAATGATATTAAGAGTAGGAGACTGGCAGAATTACTTAACAAGTACAGGTCACTGTTGAAAAAAAGCCGTGAATTAAGGTTGAATTTGAAAGTGTCTGCAATTCTGCCCAGACACGATAGGAGGGAGTATATGATGAGAGCCTTGTCGATCAATTCGGCCCTGGAAAGATTGTGCAAGGTTCATGGGGTAGAATTTTTTTCAGTGTGGTCTGTACTTGTTAACAGGAGAGACTGCTTCTACAGGGATACGACACACTTAAATAGAAAGGGTGCAAGAATATTTGCTGATGCTGTCGAGGGAGTATTAGGTGGGTCGGAAAACTGCTAGTTTGGGGGGGATACAAGGACTAATAGATTAACAGTAGCCACTGGCAGAGGTGAAAGTGATTCTTGCACTGCTTCTATTGAAATGAGCAGCAGCCTGGAAAAGAAGATGCAGGATATTTCAGAGACTCCTGGGAATCATTGCGGAACAGTAAACACATAGGTTGTGTTAGGGCACCTAAGAATAAGAACGGGTGCATGTATACTTGTATGTACACCAAGGCTAGGAGTTTGGTAAATAAATTTGATGAATTTGAGGTATTGCTCAAAACATCAAAGGCAGATATTGTTGGGATATCAGATACGTGGTGTCACACAGATATAAGGAATGCAGAACTGGAATTTGGGGAATACAATGTGTATAAAAAGGATAGACAGGACAGGAGGTGAGGAGGGGTTATGCTGTTAGTTAAGAAACACATCAAACCCAAGGAAGTGAAGCCAGTCGACATCAATGGACAGGGCAGTGTCGAGTCAGTTTGGTGTGATATAAGTATAGAGAAATCAAAATTGAGAGTAGGAGTGTGCTATAAGCCTAATGACTCTGATGCGTATAATAAGATACTGTACAGGGAAATAGTGTGGGCCAGTAAATCAGAGTCTTATAATGGGGGATTTTAATTTCCCAGATATTGACTGGAAATTGTGGGTTGGTCACTCACACACTAGCAAGGCTTTTGTGGATTTATTGAATGATTGTTTTCTACATCAGCATGTTCAGGACGCAATTAGAGGGAACAATACTCTTGATCTGATTATCAGTAGTGATTCTTCATGCATTAAGAATCTGCAGATAAAGGAACCACTAGGTGGCAGTGATCACAGAGTGCTGCAGTGGGATTTACTCAAGGAGGTAACTACCATCAGAGGTAAAGGGAAGGGTTTTTGCTTTCTTAAAGGCAACTACGATATTTAGGGTCTGAGGTAGTATTTAAATTCTATACAGTGGGACCAACTGAAGATGTTACCAACAGCAAATTCAAACTGGGAAGCATTCAAAGACCTAATCTTGGAAGCTACTAGGCTTTACATACCAACTAAGAAATATTGTTCAAAGTTTTGGCCTAAATGGATTTCAGATGAACTGATGAGACATACGACAGAGAAGAAAGATGCATGGGATACATATAAATTAACACGTGACACAGAAGCCTATGATAGATACAAGTTGATCTCTAACCAATTTACAAAAGAGGTTAGGCAGGCAAAGGCAGATTACGAGAAATCTGCAAAGAAAAACAGCAAAGAGTTCTTTACTTATATAAACTCTAGAAGGAAGGGTATGAATCAGATTGGTCCACTTGATATCGATGGGTCAATTGTTGATGATCCTGCTCAGGTAGCTAACAAACTAAATGAATATTTTGCATTAACATTCACACATGAGGAGTTATTCAGCGAGAGGAATGCCAGAGGTGCATTCAACTCTGGCAGTAAGCTAGAGAATCTTATAATAACTGAGAGTAAAGTGGAGGAGAAATTGTTGAAGATAAACACAAGAAAGGCACCTCGGGTGGATGGGATCTATCCAGTTATATTAAAGGAGGCAGCAAAGGAAGTAAGCAAACCCTTAGCCATAATTATGAGAGCTTCCTTGGACTCGGGGGAGGTACCCACAGACTGGAGATGTGTAAATGTGACCCCAATTCACAAAGGAGGAACAAAGGCTGACACAAGTAATTATAAACCAGTGAGTAACTTCTCTTCCAGGAAAATTAATGGAGGCACTGGTTAAAGAAGCAATGCAGGATCATCTAGACAAGACTTCAGTTATAGCTTGGACACAGCATGGTTTTGTTAAGGGAAAGTCTTGCCTGACCAACTTGATTGGATGCTATGATGTAGTCACAAAAGAAGTGGATGCAGGGAATAACTTTGATATTATATACTTGGATCTTAGAAAGGCTTTTGATACTGTTGCACATGGAAGACTGCTGCACAAATTGGAGCAGTGTGGCATTGGAGGCAAATTGCTGTTATGGATAAAGGGGTGGTTTAGGGGGAGAACACAGAGAGTGGTAATCAATGGACACTGCCCGTGGACTAATGTTATTAGTGGAGTCCCTCAGGGTTTAGTGTTGGGTCCATTATTGTTTTCTGTATTTATAAATAATATTGATGATGGTGTATCAAGCTTAATGTCCAAATTTGCAGACGATACAAAGGTTGGCAGGGTTGTAAAGGACACTACTGGCCCTATGCTGCTGCAACAGGATCTGGAAAGGCTGAGCAGATGGGCTGAGAGGTGGCAAATGAAGTTTAACATTGACAAATGTAAAGTACTACATATGGGAAGCAGTAATCCCAGAGTAACGTATCCACTCTGTGGTACCACACTGATAGTGTATAGTGTTTTTAGGGTCTAACGGCACCAGGGGTTTCCCCCATCTCTGCGTAATATACATTGTGGTGTGATACAGAACACTGTAGAGGCCAGAGGTTTAAAAGTGTATGGATATTGTAGTGTGCAATGTTTTGTACCGTTGTTCATCTGGTCTTTTAGCCGTTGGGTCTCAAATGAGACCCACCGTTGCCCACACTATACCTCGTGGAGGCAGACCAGGTACACCAGTATTTTAGAAATTTACTATTTACTCTGGCAGGTCTTGCCACCTAATTTCCTGAGATTTCAGTGGCTAGGACCTAAAAAAAAAAAAAAAGTGGAGGGGGGGGGTGAGAAACGCTAGAAATTGGGTCAGACCGAAAGAGATATAAGTTATACGGGTTATAGTTCATTTTTAATTATTTATTTTTTTATTTTTTTAAATTTTTGTGTGGGGCTTGTGTAGTTTTGGCAAGGGTCAAACGCTAGTCGCAAGATATTTGCCTTTAGCCAGCGGGTAGTTGGTTGGTGGAACAGACTTCCATCCCTTGTTGTGGAAGTTGATAACCTAAATAAATTTTAAGGCTCAGCTGTACAGGTATTTCGAACAAACGGAGTGGCGGTGTTTTTTTTTTTTTTTTTTTGCTGTTGCTGAATAAGCTTGATTTCTTGCATCATATGCCTCTACTAATGCTAATTGTATTGATATGCACTTAAATAATACATATAAATGTTGCAAATATTTTCAGTTGGTGCCAAAATATTGACAGTAGATCAAAGCGAACAATATTTTTGATTTCAGCATGCAAAATGCAGTTAAATATAAACACAGATTTTTTTTTTTTTTTTTTTTTGATAGTGTCATACAGTACATTTTTTGGAGGAAGCCAGCTTTAATAGCACCTTGTAGGTTCAGTCTTCATATTGAGTGCATTTTTTGTTACTAATTTAAAGCTATTTGAGTGGTTACTCTTATTATTATTATTTGTTTTCTTTTGCAGAATTTGTCCCATATGTTTTTCAAATTCTTTCACTACTGTTGGAGCTTCAAGCATCCCCTGTTCCAGAACATTACATGGCACTATTTCCTTATCTTTTGGCACCTGTACTATGGGAAAGACCTGGAAATATTCATCCTTTGGTCAGATTATTACAAGCATATATTGGAAGGGGAGCTAATCAAATTGTCGCAGCCGATAAATTGGTAAGTTATGCTGTAATGTGTATTTTAAAACTTCTGTTATTTGGTTCTGAATAAAATATAACAATTCAAACGACCATCTGTGACTTTGGAGGAGCTTAATCTCTCCACTTTTTTTATGTGAAAACATCTATGGTGGCATTGGAGTAAAACTGATTGGTAATTAAATTTTCTTACAAAAATGATGTCAATTCCTAAATGACACTAACTCAGTCACTAACGTTGATTCGGAAGAGTAAGCAGCGGATAATAATATATATTATTTTATTTTTTATGAAAACCCCAACCATGAGAGGTATTAGAACCTATAGTACTTAGTACCATGCTTGGGTTGGAGGTTGAGATGACAAAAGAAGTTTTGTTGACATTTGACTTGAACTTCTGTAGACTGTAATTTTCAGGAAATACATATGAAAGAAAGTTGTTCCAGAAAACGGCAGTTGAATGAATAAACAGGGAAAGTGAAAAGTTGGTTCTGTGAGTTTGAATATGGCCATTAAATGGATGTTGGCTGGTGGTGGCACATGTTCGGACTGTTTTGAAAGAGAGAGAGCGTGAATTATAGAAGCCAATTCAGAAGAACAGTGCCCATGGAAGTATCTGTAGAAAAGGCATGCAGCAGAAACAGTATGGGTATGAGACAGCAAGTGGAGAGACTCTGTTATGAGAGTCATTAATTAATCTAACTACTCTCTTCTGAATCGAATCTAGAAGCAGGAGAGAGGTTTTGAGAGCACCACCCCAGATGTGGGAACAATATTCCATGGTAGACCGAATTTGTGATTTGTACAGAGTGAACAGCTGTTTGGAATAAAAGTAACTAACACATAGAGCAAAAGAGAAAACCAAGTTTTTTAGATGCAGAGGAAGCAATATTTGTAATGTGCTTGTGCCGAGAGAGATTAGAAGTCAGGGTAATCCCCAAAAGAGATATATCATTTTGCCTAGAAATCGGAGTGTCACTAAAGATAAGCGTAGGAGCAGAAGAATCCTTTTTTGCGAGATATAAGACAAGGATAGTTTTAGAAGGATTGAAATGAACTAAGTTGTCTTTGCCCTAGTGGAGAATTACCTGGAGATCGGCATTTAAGGAATTGGTAGCAGATATTTGAGAAGTTTAAGCTAATTGAGCAGGGCAAGTTTCTCAAAATGGAAAATGGAATGCAATGTGCTATCATCGGCAAAGCTATGGATAGGATTTCCACTCAATGGAAGAAGGTCATTAATATACTAGAGGAAAAGAGTGGGGGGGAATCCTTGGGAGACACCAGCATTAGTGGAGAAGTTAGAAGACAGAGAGCCATCTACCATAACCCTCAGTGAGCGATCAGAGAGAAAACTGGATAACCAATTACAAAAAAAAACATTTGGCAAACCATAAAATGGAAGCTTGTTTAGAAGACCTTTATGCCAAACAAGATCGAAAGCCTTTGAAATGTCAAGAGCAACTGCTTGTGTTTCAACGAGCTTTTCCATTGAATTTTTCCATAAATGGGTAACATAAGCCAGGATATCACCAGTGGATCAACACTGACAGAATCCATACTGGCGATCTTTGATCAGAATGAAGGTTTCTAGGTAATTTAAGAGTTGGCGATTAATTGATTTCTCCATTACTTTAGAAAGAGTAGAAGTAATTGCAATGGGACGACAATTGGATGGGAGGGATTTGTCACCCTTTTTAGGAACTGGCTAGATATGAGCAAATTTCCAAGCAGAAGGAAAAACACCTTTGGAATAAGAAAGTGAAAAAGTCGACAAAGAACAGGAGTAAGTTCAGGAGCACAGGTTTTGAGAACAAGTGGAGAATACCATCAGGACCTGGAGCTTTCTTAGCATCAAGATTCGTCAAATTCCTTTTGATATACTTTTGACAGAAAGCCACAGGAGACATTGAATGCAACATGTTGGGAATGATGGGAGGTGTTTTATCAAGATCGTTAATACATGATATCGTCAAAGTTTCTTGCAACGACTGACTAACTGGTTAAAATAAATTTATTAAAATAAAAATAATATATACATAAGATAAAACAGAAATAAAATAAGATAAAAGTGTTAAAATACAATAAGATAAGAGTTAAAATGTAATATAATAAAAGGGTTAAAATACATAGTAGCTTTCGTAGCAGAGTGCCTCTTCATCAGCTAGTCTGTGAATGGTATACTTCAGTATATATTGATAGTTACAATAGCAAAAGTCAGCTGGGCATGATCATGTATCACGAGTCTGGTGTCGGTAAAGCAGAATTACGTACACGTGATGATTGCCAGTGCTCATCGCACTGCAATACAATACGTTCTATAATAGGGCATAAGTGTACTCCCCTCATCTGATTCATAGTACTATTATTGGTGACTGTGTGTTGTGCTTCAAGCCATGAGCGCTGGCGGTAATCACATAAATAGTCAACGATTTCAATATCCCGTTGGGAATCAAGATTGTGTTGCCCAACCCAATAATGTTCAGCCACTGTGGAGCATTTAAAATTAGCAGTTCGTAGAGCCACCTCATGGTCAGAAACCCGGTCTTTCAATCTTCTACCAGACTCACCTACATAACATCCCCCACAATCCGGACATGTAATACGGTATACGGAACCACTCTGTAGGAAAGGAGGAATAAGTGTTTTCACCTTAGAAATAATAGATGTAATTTTCTCCCCGGAAGTTGCACACATCGTATATGATGGAGACGCAAAATCCTAATAAGTTGTTCCAACACGCCCGGATATGCTATTGTAGCCATCAATATACACTGAAGTACACCATTCACAGACTAGTTGATGAAGAGGCACTTAATGCTTCAAAAGCTAATATGTATTTTAAATCATGAAGAATAAATATCATTTTTATTTTAATAAATTTATTTTAACCAGTTAGTCGGTCGTCACAAGAAACTTTGATGATATAATGCAATCCGATGCACCAGGCCTGTTTTTCTAATTAATACATTAGTTAGAAGAAAAATGGGATGCTAGCAGGTCAACTTATCTTTGGCTGAAGTGACAACAGAACCATCTGGTTTTGACAGAGGAGAGAGCAGAGATGGGCAAAAGTTGCGGGCAATAGCTTTGGCAAGAGACCAGAATGCTCGGCTGCCATTAGGGCGAGAAGCAAGTTTTCTACTCTTAACCTGTTCAAAATCTAGTTTGGACTGATTAATAACTGCTTTACAACTGTTGCAAGCTTTGGTGTAAGCAGAAAAAGAAACTGAAGAATTGGAAACACTCCAATTAAGATATGCAACGTTCTTCTCTTGAACAACCTCAGCATGTTTATTGGAAAACCGATGTTTAGATAAAGGATGAGATTTTAAAGTGGAGTGTGGAATAAAGAATTCCATTCCTGCAAGTATAATTTCACTGACACGGTCTGAGCAAACGCTGACATCAGAAGTTTTGAAACAGTAATCCGACCAAGGAAAAGAAGAAAAGAAATCTCGCAGATCATCCCATTTTGCATTCTTGTAATGCCAAACAATATGAGGTTGGGAATAGCAATGAGATAAAGGCTCCATTGGAGAAGAGACAATCACCAAGTTGTGATCTGAGGTGCCTAAAGGACCTCTCACTTTGACCGTGTACTTAGAAGGGTTGTTTGTGAGAAAAAGATCAAGCATGTTAGCTGTAGGGTTAGTATTGTCTGGTATTCTTGTTGCTGGATCGGTGTGACTAGAAAACAGAATCCAGCTGGAGTTGTGAACAATAAAATCACCAAGGAAAATTACATCACTGTTAGGAAAGTTGGACTAGAGAAAGTCAAAGAGCTCCAAGTGATTAGTGGAGTTGGGAGAATGGTAGAAACAACAGATGAATTTGACGCAATGAGATAGAGTGATTTTAAGCCAGATAAGTTCGAAAAGAGGAGATTCCAAATTAATTGGA
The DNA here is from genome assembly GCF_048544385.1 of Mastigoproctus giganteus. Classification (NCBI taxonomy): domain Eukaryota; kingdom Metazoa; phylum Arthropoda; class Arachnida; order Uropygi; family Thelyphonidae; genus Mastigoproctus; species Mastigoproctus giganteus. The sequence continues at coordinate 199,024,238 of NC_143583.1, read as the reverse complement.
ATCTCCTCTGTCCAATATTCCAAGTCTCTGACAGGGAATATTGGAACAGACATGCACAAGTACCATCTTTGAGACGAAAGGAATCATACAGCAAATAATTTGGGCAACTGAGATGAGCAGTAGTTGAATCAACTGATAACTGAGATTCTGTCATAAAAAGTACATCAGACTTGGCAGACTGCAAGTGGAAATGGACATCGTTGAGATCAGAATTGAGAACTAGGAAGTGTTTGGGAGGTTTAGATCTTTTCACAGATAAGCTTACTGTATTAGTTTGACAATTCATTGTGTATTCACTAGTAAGAAAATGTGGGGGGGGGGACATGCTGTATGAAGTAATGAAATTTTTGGATATGGCTTACACATGGTAAGAATATAACCAGATCCTTGACACAACATGGCCTCGACAATGCACCCCACATACACACTTCTCAGACTCCCTCCAGTCGCTATCTGGCAGAGTAGAGGTAGCAAGATTATACACTAGCTGATCCAGAAGCCTCCTACAGAGTTATCAATAGGTTTGGTCCGGTGTACTAACTAGCGGCCGACCTGTGAACACTGTTTTAGTGCTATACCCTCAAAATGTAAAGAAGATTGGATCTTGCCATGATGTTCATCATAACCTCAAAAGTCATACTGCATGATCGAAGAGATGGAGAAGAATAAAAGCTTCAAAGCCACCGGAGTTCAAAAACGTGAGGGCAAAATAAAATCTACTTTTTAAGATTTTGATTAGCATCAACAATCTAAGTAGCATAAGTAAGTTTTGATTAAACCGTTTAAAAATTTAAGCAGTTTTGATTCAAGAGCTCAACAATAAAACAGTCACTTGAACAAATAACAATACCTTCTTGCAGTAAGTTTTTGGTTTGGTTATGACATCATACTAGTCTACAAATGGATTTCACTAACTATTGAATTGTGATAATAATAATAATGTAGACATGTGATGCAGGAAAGCAAGTATATGAGCTTATGTACCATCAGCCAAAAAAAAAAAAAAAAATTCACATATCCATTCCCTCTAAAAGTTTGTTCAGTTTCTCCTTGAATTTATGTAAGCTAGTAACTTCCAAAGACATAGAATTTTGTTCCAGCAATTAACCACCCACTGGCTAAAGCCAAATTTCCGCACATCTATTCTACAACTGTCTTCCTCGATTTGAATTTATGCCCATGAGGTTCATAAATTGAGCAAGTGGAAGAATCCCGTTCAGATTTCAGTGTGCTCAACATAAAACCTTATACACCTCAATCAGATGACCTCACAGGTGTCTAGTCTCCAGCCGCTGCAATTTGCAGAACTTAAGCCTTTCTGTAAGCGGACCCCTTCGTTCCCCTCACCAATTTTGCTCTTGTCTGTACGTGCTCAAGCAACTCTACATCCTTCCTAAAATGAGGCCCCCAGACCTGTATACAGTACACAAGGCATGGCCTGACCATTGCCATATAAAAAGGGATAATCGCCTCCTTTTCCCTACTTGCAAAATTCCTATATATTATTGACAATACCCCATGACCTGCTCTGGCAGCCTGTTTGCATTGCTCAGAAAACTTCCTATCTGATTGTGCAGTTATTCCCAAGTCTTTTTCATTTTCTAACACCGTAAGTGTAATAGTTTGGTACGTTTCTCTGGAGTTACTTCTGCCATATGCAGTACTTTGCATTTGTAACTGTTAAACTTCAATTCACACTTCTCAGCCCATCTGCCCAAATTTTCAAGATCCTGTTGCAGTAGCACACTTCCATTACTGTCATCAACAACCTTACCAACCTTTGTATCATCTGCAAACTTTGATATTAAGCCTGATATACATATACAGTAAACCCCCGCTATTCACGGTATCTGTATTCGCGCATTCGCAGTGGCTGATTTAACATAAAATGAAACCTAAAAAAATGTGAATTTTAAAGCGCCGTGAACATTTTCCGCCATAAAAAAAACATGGGCGTGGCTAAAATTATCTTACCCGGTCAAAACAGCGCTCATTGGGTGGAGGGTAAGGAGTGACAAAATCGCGAGCGTGGATGTTTCTCGCTAATCCTTGTTCGGTATGTGTTATGCGCTTGCCATGGAAGGTTTCGTCGTTTGTTTTTAATTTATATGCTTTTAAAATTGAATAAATTTATCAATTTATAAATTGATATGCTTACAAAATTGATAAATCTACCATTTTGCAATGTAAAACAGACTTTTTTGAGTGTGTTAACGGAAGAAAGTGACTTTACTTGGACAAATTTTTTCTAACCCGTACAAAAATATTGCTACAAATAACAAGGGAAATGTGAATGTGAAATTATCAAAGAAGGTGATGACATTAGCGAATAAAATTGAGTTAATAGACAAATTTCTAATGGTGAAAGTTTCTCCTCAGTGGCAAAACATTATAAAATCAATGAGTCAACGGTACGATCAATCAAGAAATCGGAAGAAAAAATCCTCCGTAGTGTCCGTGAAAACACGCTAATTGCTTCAAAAATTTGCTCTGTAACTCTTGATGTTAAATTAGTAAAAATAGAAAAGGCTTTAAATCTGTGCATAGAGGACTGAACTCAAAATAAAATTCCATTAAGTTCTCTCATCATTCGTGAAAAAGCAAAACTCCTTTATCAACACTTTAGGGAAACTGGTGATAGCACTGGTAGGATAAGTTTTTTAGCTAGCAAAGGCACTGGTTTGACAGATTTGTTTGAAATTTCTAATAAATATTACATTTAATATTAAATTGTTTCTTATTTTCATTTCAATGCCATATGCTTGCATTTCACTATGTACTGTCTATGTACATAGTCATATTATGAAGGTACATATAATACATACCTAGGCAAAATTTTAGACTAGTTTTTCTTATATACAGTATTTCATACTTTGGAACGGAACCCCTTTATTACTGTGGGAGCCATAACTCAGTATCCGCGTTTTCGGTATTCGCAGCATTTCTCAGGAACCACCCCCCCCCCGCGAATAGCAGGGGTTTACTGTATACCTTCATCCTACACTTTATCATTGATAAAGATAAAATACTTCCTTATCATTGATACCTTCATCAATATCATTGATAAATATACAAAAGAACAGTGGGTCCAACACAGAACCCTGGGGGACTCCGCTAATAACATTAGTCCACAAAGGGCAGCTTATTCATGTCCATTGATTACCACCCTCTGTCTTCTCCCACTCAGCCACCGTTTTATCCATTGTAGCAACTTGCCCTTAATACCATAATACTCCAATTTGTAGAGTTGGTACAACAGTGTCAAAAGCTTTCTGAAATCCAAGTATGTGGTATAAAAATTATTTTTTGCATCCATTTCCTTTGTAATCAAATCATAGTATCCAATCAAATTTGTCAGGCAAGGCTTTCCCTTAACAAACCCATGCTGTGTGTAAATTATTACTGCAGTCTTGTCTAGATGATCTCGCAATGCATCTTTAACTAGTGACTCCATTATTTTCCCTGGAACAGAAGATAAACTAACTTGTCTGTAATTACTCGTGTCACCCTTAGATCCCCTCCCTTTTTGAATTGGGGATACATTTGCACACCTCCATTCCATGCGGGACCTCCCTGAGTCTAAGGAAGCTCTCAGAATTAATGCTAAAGGTTTACTTACTTCCTTTGCTGCCTCTTTAATATAACTGGATAGGGTGCCTCTGTAGCCAGGTGCGCAGGAGCAGTACTACGCAGCACACGCTTCTTGATTAGACCGGTGTTCGAGCCCGAGACCACCAAATACGGAGGATGCAGAAAGGTCAGGGAATGACCGCCGCATATCCCCGGAGCAATATGGCTTTAGTTGCTAATGCCCCCCCAAAAAAACAAATAACAAACATAACTGGATAGATCCCATCACCCCAGGTGCCTTTCTTATGTTTAACTTCAACAATTTCTCCTCCAGTTTGCTGGAGGAGAAATTGTTGAAGTTAAACATAAGAAAGTTATTGCAAAATCATTAAGCATCCTGTTACAGTTTGATAAAACTTCCAGCATTTTTCTTCCTTAATAACTCCTTGTGTGAATGTAGATGCAAAATACTCATTCAGATTATCAGCTATCTGAGCTGGATCATCAACAGGCGAACCATCGATATCAAGTGGATCAATCTGATTCATCCCCCTTCCTTCTAGAGTTTATATGAGTAAAGAAGTCCTAGCTGATTTTTATAGCGTTTTTTGCCAAAGAATTCTAGTAATCGGCCTTTGTGACTTGATTACAGACTAGATTATATTTTCCACAGGCTCCTGTGCCACCTAATAATTTATATGCATTCCATGCATTTTTATTCTCTGCCACGAGTCTCATTAGTTCATCTGACATTCATTTAGGCCTAAACCTTGAAAAATATTTCTGAATCTGTATGAAAAGTCTAGTAGCTTCCACGATTAGTTCCTTGAATGCTTCTCACTTAGAATTTGCTATTGGTAACATCATTAGTTGGTCCCACTGTGCAGAATTTAAAAACTGTCTGAGACCACTGTATTATTATTATTATTGAATAGGATTCTGAAACTTTTAATGGGGACAAACTCTTGGAATGACCTGAATAAGAGAAGGCAATTTTTGTTGAAACATAAAATATTGTATCCAGTTCAAAAACTGAAGTTAAATCTATTCTTAAAAAATCTTAACACTATTTTTGAAGAGTCGAATCTGCAAAGAAATGTCTCACATAATTTAAGGAACCCAAAAGCAATTACTTTGCCTCACCCCAGGATACTAAATAGATTTGGAGATAGGCACACAATGAATGTAATAAACAACTTGTTGGCTAGCATTGATTTCAGGCTCAGGAGAAGTTATCCCATCTCCAAATTAAAATTCCTAATAAGAAAATTCTTGATACTCAATGATACAGTAGATTAGAATTGATACGCAGATAAACTACCTCTGTTTACAGTGTGGAATATACTATGTGTAGTGATTTCATAGTCTTTTCTGTAAGATAACAAATTTGTACAAAACTTGTAAAGGAAGAACTACAACTTGTTGTCAAGAAATTTACTTTTCTTAACAAGTTCATTTATTGTAAACGAATTTTCTTGATAAATAAAATTGTATTGTATTGTATTGTATTATATTATATTGTATTATTATTATTAGCTATATGGTGCATGGAACCCCGAGGCTTATGCTGTACCAGCCAAAAAAAATTCCCCGAGTAACCCCACATCTGTACACTGTGATCACTGCTGCCTGGTGGTTCCTTTATCTGCAAATTCTTAATGCACTAATTATAACTGCTGATAACCAGATCAAGAGTATTACACTTGCTGCTTGCCTCTCAAAACATGCTGCTGCAGAAAGCAATCATCGAATAAATCCACAAAAATCTTGCTAGTGTTTAATTGACCAACCCATAAGTTCCAGTCAATATCTGGGAAGTTAAAATCCCCCTTTATAAAACAATCAGATTTACTAGCCCATTGGCGCCACCGTAGCCAATTGGGCAGGAGCAGCAGTGCAAAGCACATGCTTCTTGATTAGACCAGGGTTCGAGCTCGTGACCACCAAATACAGAGGATGCAGAGAGGTCAGGGAATGACTACCACATATCGCAGGAGCAATATGGCCTTAGTTGCTAATGCTCCTATAAAAAAAAATAATAAAAAAAAAAACTAGCCCATTCTATTTCTCTGTACAGTTTTTTGTTGTACCCAATAAAGTCATTAGGCCTATAACACACTCCTACTCTCATGTTTGCTTTCCCAGTGCTTATGTCACACAAAACTGGCTGAATTGCACTGTCAACCTATGTCAATTGGATGCACTTCCTTTGATTTGATGCAAGTGGAGAAAAAAATTTTTATCATGAACTGAGAAATGCTACATCCACTCTTGCACTTCAAGCTGAAATGACCATGTTTTTGAGTTATCCTCTATTTTCCATGCAAGATACTTTATACAAACCCCTGGCACGGTGCTGTGGAGGGCAGGTACCACAATTTATGTAAAATTGTGGTACCTGCGTGTACCCATGAACCTTACAATAAAGATACAACTTATTCATCAGTAAATGACAAGATCTTTCTATTCTAGCGTTACATTGTCATAGTTTTTTTTTTTTTTTTATGAGAACCCCAAACACGAAAGGTATCAAAACCTATAGTACTTAGTACCGTGCATGGGTTGAAGGAGAAGTATGGGGGGATGCCGGAAACTTTGCTCTAGAGACTAAACATGGGTTTCACCACTTCAAGCCTCCAATAAGCAAAGTGGTGGTATTTCACCGGTTGATGAAAGTCATCTACCACCTACTGATATCGTCACTGTGAGTTTACGTACTCACAGTGACAATCTCTGGTGCAGTCACACAACAGTCCAATTTACTACTACTTTCTAAAAAGTGGCTAAATAACAAAGAAGGTATAAGCATACCTAACTTCGATTGTGTCATTCAGTTCAAACGAGAAAATCATACTCTTGTTACTTCTCATATGGAAGCGATTTATTGACAAACTGTTGGCAAATACGTGTGTTAGACCTGTTGGAGACATTTGTGCATCTGAATGCCTTCTTCCTGGTGGTCATTTATATTTCACCTAACCAAAAGATCGAACACTTCATTGAATTCATCCATTTCGCTTTACTTCCTTACACAATTGAAGGAGCTGCACTGCTACAACAATTTCCTCACAAAAAATGCAACCAAATACCAATGATACTTAGTGGAGATTTCAACATTAATTTTGCAGATACTCAATCCAAACCTTTGACTGATTTCTTAAAAAATAAAGTTGGACTAATGCTAAATACTTCTAGATCTGTATCAACTACTAATCATGGAACTATAATTGGTTCTGTGTTTCGAAGATATTTACACTCTTTATAATCTCAAGTGTATGTATCATATTTTAGCTATCACAAACCCATTGTAAGTAAATTGCGTATTGAACATGTATGCAACCTCAAATTCATGAAGCCGTTGAAAAAAAATAAATGCTTTAAAATGGTAAATGTGTTTGGATTCTTTTCCTGCTAAACCCCTTTAACCTCATCCAAGCCAAGGATGTTTTCATATAAAATAAACATCTTTCGTGCGTACAGGGGTACACATTCTGTTGTTTTTTTTTTAAGTAAAAAGAAAACTAAATTATGAGGAAATATTGGAAAAGTTCATGGACAATATGAAGGGTGTTAGGAGTCTAGTAACACGTTTACTTTTCAATGTTCCCCCTTGGTGTCAGTACACTTGCCACCGATGCTGCAATGCATTGACTCCAGCTGCACAGAAAGTTTTTTTCTTGAACCTCCAGGAATGTATCCACTTCAGCAACAACATCACTGTCAGTGGGAAAGTGGACACCAGCCAGGTATTTTTTAAAATTAGGAAATAGGTGAAATGACAAACTTGTGAGCAGGCATGTTGTCCTGGTGGAACAAGACTCCTTTGCTGAGTTTTCCGCGGTGTTTCTCCATGAGGTTTTCATCTAAACACCTCACAAGGTCTGCGTAACATAATAGACCACTGTCGTTTTCTGGCCCTTCTGAAGGTAATCCACCAACAACACTTCATCAGCATTCCAAAAAACCAATGCCACCTTGCAGGGAGAAGAGCTGTGTTTCTATATTTGGACTAATCTTTTATCTCTGGCTGAAAGTGATGGACTTACATCTCATCTCATGGTCACAAATCTTGCAAGAAAGTTTGCTGAATCTGCTTGAAAAAAATGCAACTTCACTTGATGACAACTTTTGTGCATTTTTGATCTGCTGTCAACAACTTTGGGACCCACGTGCTGACTTTTTCATTGTCGCATAATAACATTTTTAATGTTATTATGCAGTATACTCATTCAAATGAGATGCCCAAGATGCTGGTAATTTACCGAACTGTTACTCATTATCACTCAACACGCTGTCAACTACTTCTGGAATGATGGATGTTGCATGTGTTCCACAGTGTGGGTCATCTTCCAGGCTCTCCTTCCCTGGTTTAAATTCTACTGCCCACTTCTTAACTGTAGAATAGGAAGGGGCATCCTCCTAAATGTTGTAATGATATCCTCATGGATTGCCTTTGGTGTTAATCCCTTTTCCCTCAAATATTGAATGACTGATTTTGTCTGCCTTATTCTTACAACTTTGTTGACTTCAGGAACTGAAATTAAAAAAATAATAAAAAAAAAAAAAAAAAAAAAAACGTTACTGAAACTTGGTGGGTTTCTATTTGAAGTGTTATACATTAAGTACAAAAATTTTAAAACCGTGCTACTACCCTTTCATATTCAGGCCATGAACTTTTTAAACCCCCAATTATAATTTGATCCACAGCTATTTCTGTACTTTAAGGTTCAGTTCATAGCCTATGGACCTTATGAGGCTTGTAGGTTGTGTACCTCTAGTTGTAAGAAATTATTTCTCCACCACCTCTTAACACATTTTAACCACTTCAAATAATTTAAAAAAAAAAAAAAAAAAAAACTTAGATGGGTTACAAAAACGTTTCATGGAGAAGAAGTGCCAAAGGTATGTTGGTACCTCCATAAACTGTTTCTGTTTGAAGTATGCTCCCATTGGGACAATACGAAATGGAAATTTCCCAGTATGGTGCCTATCTAGAGGCAATGTGAACTTCAATCAAAGGTGACAATTGTTCCACTTGTATTACTGTTCCTATGATCTCTTGTTGGACTGGATTTTTTATATTTTGAAAAAATTACAAATGACTAAGATTTTCACCATCTTGTAGCACTGATAAACTAATTGTCGTACTGCTAAAAAGAATAACATAACAGTGGTGTCAGTTTAAAAAAAAAAAAAAAAAAAAAATCTGCAAATGATAACTGAGTTAATGGATTAGCTTGAAATTTGAATAACTAATTAAACCAGTTTAACTATTACTGTTATCAAATTAATTTTATTGGGTACAAAGTATTATATAAGTAAATTAAATTTCCACACAATAGAACTACTTAATAATTGGTGACATTTCTGGACTACACTCTGGATCCTGTCATCTGACCTAATCATAAAATATTTGTAGGGCGATACTAACAGCACAAAACCATTCTACCTTTTTCAGTTAGTAACAGCCGTCAACTACTTAGGCCAGATGAAAGGACTCAAAATGTAATCCAGAAGCATTTCCACTTGCGAGATTTTCAGCTTTTGATGACTTTACTTAAAATATGAAGTCAGATATTGTCTAGCTCTCACAGATTTAGAAAGGAATACTGGTTGTGCTGTGGAATTATGAAAACTTTGGTAAAATCTGAATAAGCAATGTCACTAAACACTTTGAAAGTTGGCTACAGTTGCTACACTTGCGTGTCTATCACACAAAATATGTTGTGCCCACCTGCTTTTAGCAATTTTTAAGTGGATATTTAACTGCTAACATCTGTTTCTGTATATGAGGTCATTGTTAAAATTTTTCCAAACAGTACATAACTTTTTCATTTTTGATCAAAAATTTTTTGTGTGTAAAAGTCAGACATGCTTCATTCTTGATATCTGAGCTGGCTTTCCCTCCAAGCATGTTACATCCACGTTTCCTGGATGCAGCCAGTTATGTTCAATAGTAAGCAAACAAATGTCAAATTTTAACCATTGCCATTATAAGACACCAATGGTAAAAATTTATAAAAAAAATTTTTTTTTCTTTACAATGGCCCAGCAGGTTATCCCACACAGAGAAACAAAAGTTAGACTTCCTCTAAGTGGTTGGTAAATGTTTGACACTGTTACTTGTAATCATTTTACCGTAGCTGACAAGTGCAGTGGGCTGCAAAAGGTTGCTGTGAAACATAGCAGTAACATCCGTGGAAGATAAACCATCCCAACTTTCTTTTGTGTAAAACAACTCTGATCAAAATAAAAAGGTCCCTTACTGCTTATGAATTTTTAGAAATGACTGAAAGTTAGTTATCCTCTTATTTCATTGATATAAATTTGACTCTTTGGTTTGTTGCCCACTGAGCTTGATGGCTGTTACTGTCAAGGTCAGTGGACTTTAAAAATATGCCACGAAACACAGATAACGCTGTAACACTTGCAGAAGGAAAGCCAGCTCGAATGGCAAGAATGAAATATGCCTGCCTCTCACAAGTAAAACGGCTTCAGTCTGTGGGAAGTATCATGTACTGTTTAAAATTTTTTAACAGCGAATCTACAAAGAAAAACAAATGTTAAAAGTTTACATGTACTGTTATGCCATTGGTAAAAAAAATACACGTCACTTTGGCACTGTCAACTTGCACTGCCAAAAAAAATGCTGTGAAACACAGCTGTAACATGTATGGTAGGGGAAATACTGCTGTAGCAGATGAAGCAGCAACATAATGACTTCTGATAACAGAAGTCATTAAGTTCCATTCAGAAATCTTCATGTTTGCTGAATGCCTTTAGAAAATAAAGAGAAACGTTATCTGTGAAATGAGCATACTAGCCTATAAAATTATACGAAAAAATTGTGATTGCCTGTCAGTCAGCTATGAATTAAACAAGTGGGCACTGCAACATTAACTGCTCTCTCCAATGAGCAAGTAACAGGAATTAACTTGCCAGCATATTTAAGAGCATCACAATAAACTAGTCTAAAATATAGTTTTTGATTATCAGGAGCTTCTCTGATCAATGCTCAGGCTGCAGCATACCTGGGCCTCCAACTTCCTTGTTTCATCACCAGTGTGTCTTGGGTTATCTGGAAATAAGTCTAAATTGGAATGGAAAAAGTGTATTTTTAGACACTGAATCAAATTTATTACAAACATACTGAGATTTTGGTAGGTTTGTAATAAATTCTCAATTAAGATTTTTATAGTTGTCTGCTCTGTTGTTGATCAGACAATGTGTACAAACTTTCCTGGAGGATTTTCAAGCTTCTAATTCCTCATATGTGCTGCACAATTAGTGCAGCACATACAGAGGAGCCCACCCTTTTGTCCTTGTCACCTGATTTGCAGCCAGAATAAAGTTAATTTGTGTTCTTTAATAGAGATTTTATAGATTGTTTGTGATATTTAATTCTGTGATCACTGCACACATAACAAGTGAATTAGCCCATTCATGTGACATTTTAAAAGTGCAATGAACCGGAACTGATACTAAAACTATAAAAAAAAAAAGACAAGTTCACTAATATAAAACAACTTTAACTCAGACACTTATAACTCTGACTGATTGAAGTGTCTGGGAGGTTTGCTTTACATATTTATCTGACATGCAGGGAGCAGGTGACTTGCAATAACTGACTACTGCAACAAGGTCTAGAAAGTCCTGACACCAGTCTTCTCAATGAGCAGTTCGACTAATGAACTACTAACATGAAAAGATAAAATCAAAATCTAAGTATATGAAAATATAACGTGAATATCTTAACTGAGAATGATAGGGAAAAATGGGCTGCACATTTGAAATCAGAATTAAAAAATACATAAAATCTACCATATTTCTATTGAAATTGTGTTTTTCATTGTTGTTCATTATTAAGTAATTCTGTTGTGTGGGAGTTGAACCGTATGTTCTGGTGTATAAGTTGATTTCTATTTAGTGCCTTGAAAATTCATGTGTAATGGTGTGTATTCATCATTTAAGTTGATTCCCTTTCTTTTCCAGTTATCTTTTATATCTCACACAAAATCTATGCTTAGAACCACTGTTTACTTTTTTTTTTTTTTTTTAGTTCAGTCATTTTTGCTCTTCAAAAAGTTTCATTGTGACATTTTATTACACTGCACAGTAAACTATAAAGAAGGTGGTAAACTTGTAAGTACTGTCTATAAGATACTATCTTATGTAGAAGATCATTAAACCTGAAACCCACAGGCTTGGGTAACAGCATGATATCAGACTTATCAATGCTCGATGTATATGTGGAAGGCTTTGATCATGTAACAGTCATTTCTTGTTCAATACAAAACTGCAAAATGTGCTACCATATTGAACATTGTTTACAATGCTTCAATATGGTAGCACATTTACTATTAGAAATTGAAAGTCTTGAAAGTTTACTTTTAAAGAACTCAAAAACAGAAATAACTCCCATTGAATTTGTCTTATGAAGATGATGGATAAGTTCTTGAGTTTTTAAAGGTGAACAGCATGCAAATACACTCCTGCCTAAAAGTTTGGAATCGTGTTTCATTTTTCTTAATTTTCAGTCTTTATTAAAATAGAACCAACTTATTTACCAGTTTTATTAACATATTTTCTATTATGTATAAAAATCAAAAAACTGAAATAATATTTAAGAAATATTTTAAAATTTTTTAAAAATTATTTCATAGAAAGTGGGAGTATTGTGTAAATATTATAGAAGATTGTAGACGATTCTAATGTGTTTGCAATAATATAAATTGAGTAACAATTGCAGATTATAAAATCAAACATCCGTCATTGAGAAAGAGTGTTTTGTGTGTTTCATTATAAACATCGTTTACTTTCATTTACTTTTAGCATTAGCATTAGTAGAGGCATTTGATGCAAGAAAGCAAGCTTATGCAGCATCAGCCAAAAAAAATAAATAAATAAAAAATAACCACTTCCACTTCACCCCTCTGTTCGTTCGAAATACCTGTCCAGCTGAGCCTTAAACTTATTTAGGCTATCAACTTCCACGACAAGGGATGGAAGTCTGTTCCACCAACCAACCACCAGCTGGCTAAAGGCAAATTTCCTCACGTCTATCCTACATCTGTCTTTCCTCAATTTGAATTTATGCCCTCTCAGGTGATTATTCTCAGCAAGAGGAAATATCCCATCAGCATTGAGTATGCTCAAACCATTCAAGGCTTTATACACCTCTATCAGATCACCTCGCTGGTGCCTAGTCTCCAGACACTGTAATTTGCAAAACTTAAGCCTTTCTTCGTAAGAACACCCCTTTGTTCCATTCACTAATCTTGTCCTTCTGTGTACTGGTTACAGCATCTCTACATCCTTCTTGAATTGAGGCCTCCAGACCTGTATACAGTACTCTATATCACCTCCTTTTCCCTGCTATAAAAATTCCTATATATCATCGACAATACACCATGAGCTACTCTTGCAGCCCGTCTGCACTGCTCAGAAAACTTCATATCTGCCTGCACAACCACCCCCACGTCCCTTTAATTCTCAACCACTGTCAGTGTAGTACCACAGAGTTGATATGTTGCTCTGGGGTTGCTGTTTCCCATATGTAGTACTTTACATTTGTCAATGTTAAACTTCATTTGCCACATCTCAGCCCATCTACTCAACCTTTCCAGATCCTGTTGCAGTAGCATAGTGTCAGTAGTGTCCTTAACAACCCTGCCAACCTTCGTATCGTCTGCAAACTTGGACATTAAGTTTGATATACCATCCTCAATATCATTTATAAATACAGAAAACAATAATGGACCCAATACTGAACCCTGAGGGACTCCACTAATAACTTTAATCCATGGTGAGCGGTGTCCATTGATTACCACTCTCTGTCTTTTCACCTTCAACCACCCCTTTATCCATAGTAGCAATTTGCCTCCAATGCCACACTGCTCCAATCTGTGTAGCAGTCTTCCATATGCAACAGTATCAAAAGCCTTTCTAAGATCCAAGCATATAATATCAAAGTTATTCCCTGCATCCAGTTCTTTTGTGACTGCATCATAGTATCGAATCAAATTGGTCAGGCAAGACTTCCCCTTAACAAAACCATGCTGTGTCCAAGCTATAGCTGAAGTCTTGTCTAGATGATCTTGCAGTGCTTCTTTAACCAGTGCCTCCATTAATTTTCCTGGAACAGAAGTTAAACTCACTGGTCTATAATTACTTGTGTCGACCTTTGATCCTCCTTTGTGAATTGGGATCACATTTGCACATCTCCAGTCCATGGGTACTTCCCCTGAGTCCAAGGAAGCTCTCATAATTATGGCTAAGGGTTTGCTTACTTCCTTTGCTGCCTCCTTTAATATAATTGGATAGATCCCATCCACCCCAGGTGCCTTTCTTGTGTTTATCTTCAAAAATCTCTCCTCCACTTTACTCTCAGTTATTACAAGATTCTCTAGCTTACTGCCAGAGTTGAATACACCTCTGGCATTCTCCTCGCTGAATAACTCCTCATGTGTGAAGTTTGAAGCTAAATATTCATTTAGTTTGTTAGCTACCTGAGCAGGATCATCAACAGTTGACCCATCGATATCAAGTGGACCAATCTGATTCATCCTCTTCCTTCTAGAGTTTACATAAGTAAAGAACTCTTTGCTGTTTTTCTTTGCATCCCTTGCCAAAGATTTCTCGTAATCTGCCTTCACCTGCCTAACCTCCTTTGTAACTTGGTTACAAATCAATTTGTATCTATCGTCGGATTCTGTGTCACGTGTTAATTTATATGTATCCCATGCATTTTTCTTCTCTGCCATATGTCTCATTAGTTCATTTGACATCCATTTAGGCCTAAACCTTGAACAATATTTCTTAGCTGGTATGTAAAGCCTAGTAGCTTCCAAGATAAATTCTTTGAATGCTTCCCATTTTGAATTTGCTGTTGGTAACATCATCAGTTTGTCCAACCGTATAGAATTTAAATACTGTCTCAGACCACCGTAGTCACCTTTATGAAAGCAAAAACCCTTCCCTTTACCTCTGATGGTAGTTACCTCTTTGAGTAAATCCCACTTCAGCACACTGTGATCACTGCCACCTAGTGGTTCCTTTATCTGCAGATTCTTAATGCATGAGAATCACTACTGATAATCAAATCAAGAGTATTACTCTCTCTAGTTGCCTCCCAAACATGCTGATGTAGAAAACAATCATCCAATAAATCCACAAAAGCCTTGCTAGTGTATGAGTGACCAACCCACAAATTCCTGTCAATATCTGAGAAATTAAAATCCCCCATTATAAGACTCTCTCATTTACTGGCCCACTCTATTTCCCTGTACAGTTTCTTATTATACTGATCAGAGTCATTAGGCCTATAGCACACTCCTACTCTCAATTTTGATCTCCCAATGCTTATGTCACTCCAAACTGACTCGACACTGCACTGTCCAGCGATGTTGACTGGCTTCACTTCCTTGGATTTTATGTGTTTCTTAACTAATATCATAACCCCTCCTCCCTTCCTATCCTGTCTATCCTTTCTGTAGACATTGTACTCCGAAAATTCCAGTTCTGCATTCCTTATATCTGTGTGACACCACGTCTCTGATATCCCAACAATATCTGCCTTTGATGCTTTGAGCAATACCTCAAATTCATCAAATTTATTTACCGAACTCCCAGCATTGGTGTACACGCTTTGTATTAATGCACCTGTTCCTATTCTTATCTACCCTAACACAACTCATGTGTTTACTTGTACCGCAATGACTCCCAGCAGTCTCTGAAATATCCTGCATCTTGTTTTCCAGGTTTCTGCTCATTCTAATAGAAGCAGTGCAAGAATCACTTTCACCTCTGCCAGTGGCTACTGTTAATCTATTAGTCCTTGTATCCCCCCAAGCTAGCAGTTTTCTGACCCACCTATCACTGCCTCGATAGCATCAGCAAATATTCTTGCACCCTTTCTATTTAAGTGTATCCCATCCCTGTAGAAGCAGTCTCTCCTGTTAACAAGTACAGACCAGGCTGAAAAAAATTCTACCCCATGAGGCTTGCACAATCTTTCCAGGGCCGAATTGATCGACAAGGCTCTCATCATATACTCCCTCCTATTGTGTCTGGGCAGAATTGCAGACACTTTCAAATTCAACCCTAATTCACAGCTTTTTTTCAACAGTGACCTGTACTTGTTAAGTAATTCTGCGGGTCTCCTACTCTTAATATCGTTAATGCCAACGTGTACAACTATATCACCTTTTGTGCACTTAAAAGATGATATCCGCTCTATAACGTCATCAACCTTTGCCCCTGGCATGCGAACAAATAACATCACAAACAGCATTCCAAACACTGTTGCTGAATATCTCTATGCAGATGATCTTACCATATCCTGCCATTCCCAGAATATGAACTATATTGAGAGGCATCTACAAATATCCATTAATAAAATTGAATTATGAATGGCACAAAATGGAAACAAACTGTCAAGCCACAAATCTAAAGCCGTACATTTCTGCACTAAGTGCAGAATGCATGCATCTTGAACCTGAGTTGCACTTGGCCAATCATCCTCTGCCAATTGTGAACAGTATTCTCCTCCTAGGGCTAATTTTTGATAAGAAATTAAACTTCCAGGAGCACATCAAATATCTAAGAACCACTTGCACAAAGAAAATTAATATACTCCGGGTTATCTCCAGTACATCTTGTGATGCAGGTCGCTATACTCTGCTCGACTTATATAAGTCCCTAATTAGATCTCGACTAGATTACGGAGTATATGACTCAGCTAGCGAAATGGAGAGCACAATAGCCCATATTGCGTCCATCCAACATTCTTCTCTAAGGATAGCTCTAGGTGCATACAGAACATCACCAGTTCAAAGTCTTTATGTTGAGGCTCACGAACCTCCACTTAGCATCAGAAGAAAGATGTTGTTAATGAACTACTCAGCTAAAATTAAAAGCCTGCCTACTCACCCTATTAAGCCACTACTGCATGATTCTCAGTGGAAAAGTCACTATGCAACTAAACCCAGAACTATTCGGCCTACTGGTATCAGACTGCAGAATCTAACAGAAAGCTGGAACATTCAACTTGATAATATCCTCAAAGAATCAAAAGATTCAGTTCCCCCATGGACTTCCTTCACACTTTCTTCTGATGAATACTTTGAACAATGGGGTAAAGGTTCTGTAGCAAATATTAACATCCAACGACTACATTTTGCTCACACACAAAATACCCCTACTTTACCAAGATCTATACTGATGGTTCAAAATCTGACAATTGAGTGGGTGCAGTTGCTGTCTTCCCTAATACAACTGTTTCAATTTTGCTTCCAACCGAATGCAGCAGTCATATTGCTAAGCTCCATGCCATTAAGCTTGCTCTGAAAAACATCTCACTGCTGTCAATAAATAAAAGCATAATATATAAAGATTCACAGAGTGCTCTTTTAGCTTTGAAAAACACTTCCTCACCTAACAATCCTTTATTAAAGCTCATAAGACATGAGCTAATATGTCTTCATGAGCATCAGCAAACTGTTATCTTCTCTTGGATCCCTGGCCACAGCGGTATTCCAGGAAATGAATGTGCAGATGAAGGATGCTGCAAAGTATCCTTCCAACATAGCCTCAACAAATGATCTAGTCCCATATTCTGATTATAGATATAATGTATGGAGAACATCTATGGAACAATAGACACTTCTGTGGAAAATGCAAACAAATAACAAGCTATTTCAAATAAAACCTGAACCACAATTATGGACTTTTAGCCTTCATAAAAATAGAAAAGAAGTAGTAATCTTAGCCAGAACTCAAATAGGTCACACCTACCTCACACATCTCTATCTGGTTGCAGGAAATGATACTCCTCAGTGTGTGCACACCACTTACAGTAAAACATATACTTCTTGAATGTAGCTTGTTCAACAATGCTCGGCAAGCGTCTTTTAGTTTGATTTCAGATCTACAACAACCTCTGTCTCTCAATAGCATCATAGGTAAATAAGCAAATCTCTCTGAATTCTTTCACTATTTAAAACAAATTTGAATATATGACCGTTTATAACTGCTGCTCAAGCAGTTTTTTATGTAAAGTCAATTGATTTGGGAGGCACAATGTGGCCTATGTAGCCCTTTCGCCAGAAAACACCACCACGACAACATCAAAGCAAGAATATAATATGAGGTTAGCTTTGTGAATTTTTATGCATTTTGATACACATCTCATTCTTTACACATAGTATATATTTTTTGCTGATTATTTAATATAATCTTCATTTGAATATGTTTCTTTAGTCCGTTAACTTTTGTAGAAACATCGTTCTCAGCTACGATCTACTCACATTGTCAGAACAATCTCTGCACCAAGCCATCTCTCACTTATTTCAGTGTCTTACATGGTTTGTGATTTGGAGAGGACAAATTTCATTATTCTCTAATAAACAGTTTTCTCTTTCTAGCCATCTAATTAGAAATTTTAAAGTCATTTGCTACCAGCTGTAACCTCTGGTACTTTTTGTACCAGAGGTTTTACCAGCCACTATTATTACTGCCATAAAGAAAATAATTCATTAATGTCAACATGCATGTGTTTTGTTTTAAAAACTGTTTAAAAATGTACTTAAAACCAGCAGTGGTGGTTTGAAACAATACTTTTGTCTTCACAATTAACAGACTGTAATTACTCTGTCCCCCCCTCTCCATTTCTTCCTCCAGTGAAGTTGGCACATATGCAGCACCTGTTTGGAAAAGTCTAGCTCTAATCATTGATGAAGTGTGGAACTTACTGAGGTCTTGTTCAACTGAATTAACAAGTACAGTTATTTATTTGGGAAATACAAGAGTACATTATCTTATTATTATTAAATATATGGCATTTATGACAGGAAGACTTGCCTAAAACCATATTAATAACAGATATTATCCTTTTAATATAAAACTAGTTTCTGGAGTTCAGATTACTATGAAGTGTGCAATTCTATATTTTAAATACAGTGATGGTCACATATTTTAGTTGTATTATCTTGAGTATGTTGTGATAATTTTATATTTTTTACTCTAACCCTTTTGCTGGCAAGTTTCCAGACAGCAGATAAGCCAGCTGGAATGAGTTGTTTGAAGAATTCAGATGTTTTATAAAAACTGAAAAACAATGTATATAAATGTTTTTAAATATTAATTTTTTCCCATTTTTGATTTTATCGGCTTTATAGTGATTTTATAGTCATACTGTTTTTTTTTTTTTTGATTCCTTAATCGTACTAAAAAAAATTTTTTTTTTTTAGTACGATTAAAATCAAAAATAAAATCAGAATTAAAATTGAGGGGAGAATAAAAATACACAAAGTTCCTGCTTTTTTAATGTATTGTGTAATGTCCTTTACATTTGTATATGTAGTACTTGATTTAATGTCATCAATTTCTGAATTTGAATTCCAGAGAATTTCTTCAATTTTGACTTGTGTAAGCCCACATCATCTTGACCTTACTTGAAAGGTTGCACCTTCCCATACCAAATTTCAAAATTATCATAAATATATATTTAAAAAAAAAAAAAGGCTGTTATTACTTATATAAACACAGTTGGTAGATGACACTGCATCCCTGTAGAGTTTCAATACAATGTGTTTTTTTTTGACTGGTGCAGCAAAAGCTTTTAACTTCCTTGCACTGGAGCCATTAATATTACAGTGAAAAAAGTAGAATGTAAAATATGTATTAGCAATTTGTGTTAATGTTTTTTTCCTCATCAGCATCACAATTTGAGGATTATTGGAAAATGTAGTGATGCAAAAATATCAAAAAATCTTACTAAATATGATATAAACTATATATCTTATAGTACTAAAATTACAACTGTGAATAATGCAAGTTTATTAAAAAGCGCTATTAAAATAATGAAGGAAACAAATTAGAATAAAAGTGGAATTCCAAAATAGCATGCACATAATTCTCATTCATCAAAGACTGAATATAGGACATTGGGCTGTTGCAATATGGAGTACTGCTGTTACTTGACAAGACTGCATTTGAAATAGAAACTTATTGACTATTCTTCCTACATCCTGGAATCTAGTGATTCCCTTGTATTAGTTTTTAATTTTTATGAAACAGAATTATGTGCACATTATTTTGGGAACTGCTTTTATTCTAATTATATATTTCTTTCCATTTTTAACTTTCTTTTTCAGTCAACTTGCATTATTCCCAGTGAGTACTGTAATATATATACATTATTATATCATATTTATAAATTGATTAACGTTTTGTACTTTAGTTTCTCAACAGTTATAAATTATGCAAAATTTTATGTGAAAATTCCCTTTTAAATGATTGTATTTTTAAATTTAGAGTGCTGTGCTTGGGGTATTTCAGAAACTTATAGCATCAAAGACTAATGATCATGAAGGTTTCTATATCTTGGAAAGTTTGGTTGAATATTTAAAACCGTAAGTACTTATTATTTCTTTATTGGTTTGACTTCTTTCCCCCTAATAATCATACTAGATTTTTTTTTTTTTTTCCCACAGAATTACTAATTCTTTTATCAACTTTCAAGAAACAACAGATATATATTGAATCTTATTTGTTTCACTTTCTCTTGCAGAAAAGGGAATATTAATTAAATATAGCCTATTCTTAGATGCCAAACTTACAAGTTTCTCACTCCAGTGATCCCATACCGGGTGCTGAGCAATTTTCAGTGAACACGTGATTAAAAGTGTTCTATAGAATGCTTTAATGACATATTATTTTAGTTTCAAAACAGTTCACCCACTCATTATAAAAAGTAGCTTATAGTTCTACAAGCAACACACTAGAGCCCATAATGAAAATTCACCTATCTGTTTATTTCTGCTTTATTACTAACTGAACTAACCTTTTCTGGTGCCTCCGTAGCCAGATGGGCAGGAGCAGCAGTGCGTAGAACACGCTTCTTGATTAGACCAAGGTTCGAGCCCGTGACCACCAAATACAGAGGATGCAGAAAGGTCAGGGAATGACCACCGCATATCCCGGAGCAATATGGCCTTAGTTGCTAATGCTCTTAAAAAAACCAAATACAATAACAAACTAACCTTTTCCGGCTGCTTGGTCACTGGTTTGCATCACTTACAAGTTAACCATCTGAAATCTGGCTATTTGCAGATGGAAACCATACATCATTCATACTCTGAGTTCCGACAACTACAGTGATGGAGCTGGAAACCTGAAAGGGGAAAAAATAATCCTCCAGAGCTAAATCAAGCAAATAATGAATTAACAAACAAGATACCGCCTAGATCTATGGATCATTCACCACTGTGCTGACAGGAAGATGAGTCTAAATCCATCTACTATCAAAAAGCAAAAGATGAGGGAAAATATTTTTCCACTCTTCCGGATCATATACTTGTCATACCAGGCTGTCAGCAAACTGTTAGCAGAGCAGTATCATGCATAGTGTCATTCCAGTATAGTGTATGTTTATGGATTTTGAGATGGAAATGCAGCCCGAATGTGAAAAGAGCTTTTGCTGAGGCTGAAGTTACGTCTGCCTGCATAGAATCTGTGTGGTGTGAGTTAATTGGAAGCAAAGGTATAGTGAGAGTGGGAGTAATCTCTACAAACTGTAAGATTGTGAAGCGTATGAGAGAACACAGCATATGCAGATGGAATGGATAAGTAAGCAGAAATGTCTTGTTATGGGTGACTTCAATCTGCCCCAAATTGATTGGAATAAGTGAGAGGTAAACTCGTCATTGGGGGAAAAAAATTTTTAATAAACTAGATGATTATTATTTGTTCCAGGTTGTTAAAGAAATACTAGGGGTGAGAACATTCTTGACCTCATCATTACTCATGAATCAGATGATATTGCAGGGCTTAAAGCACAGGAGCCATTGTCAGATAGTGAATATGCAGTTTTCATTTGGAAGATGAAGAAAGATGTTGCAATAGTTAAAAGTAAAGGCACGGAGTTTGATTTCAGAAGAGGTGACTTTGATAATATATGGCATCTATTAATTGGATGGATTGCAGAGTGAGGGCAAATACATTTGAACTGTGGAATACCTTTAAAGCAAAAATCACAGAAGCCATGAATGCATACATGCCATTAAGAAAATATTACAGGATGCTGCTGAAATGGATGAATGCAGGGCTGGCTGGTCAAATAGAGCATAAAAAGATAGCATGGGATAGTTACAGAGTGACGAAAAGTGCTGAAGCCTACAACAGATACAAAGTTGATTTGGAATAGTACCACAAGGTTAGGGACGCCAGGGCTGCTATGAAAAAGCACTGGCTAAGAGAGCACAGGATTTGAAAAATTACTTGCCCTTATCTCTGAATGTTTTGGTACCTTATATTCAGTGTTTATAAACTATTTCAGTGATCGAAGAATTGTAGTTAAGACACTACATACTGAAATTACGAGAAGTGTATTATGTGGATGTCCTCAAGGCTCGGTGATAGGTCCCTTCATCTGGAATATTGTCTTAGATGAATTCTTAAATAAGGACATAGAAGGAACAAGATATATATCCTATGCCAATGATTTAGCAATTCTGATTACTGGGAATTCTCGTTCTCAGTTAGAGAACAGAGCTGAAAATGTATTAACAGAATTGTACAGATGGTCAAGAATAAATAAGTTGCAAATTTCACAAGAAAAGACTGTGCAAATGCTATTGAAAGGTAAGTTAAGCATGAATAGAGCACCGAATGTCAGGCTGAATAGGGGGGGGGGGCAGTTCACTATGTCAAAGTCACAATATATTTAGGAATACAAATTGAAGAAAGGCTGTTCTTTACTGAGCATGCTAAATATCTTAAGAATAAGATTCAAACATTGTACACCAAGCTCCGGAGGATTATAAGCTCTGATTGAGGTATAAAGGGCCTGGTCATAAAACTTTTGTATGAATGTCTATTTGTCCTCATCATGATATATGCCTCGGGAGTTGGGTACATAGAATAAATAAGGTGGTAATGCAAAAATATACTTTACAGGCACAGAGATTTGCCTTATTGGGTGTGGCCAGGGCTTGCAGAACTGTCTCCTCAGAGGCTCTACAGATAATATTGGGAAAATGCCTGTTAAGTATGTTATGCTGCTGAGTGATTTATTATATTATACCAAGAGAAATATAAGAAAGACTCTTCTGGGATTGTCATCTTGCCCAGACAAAACTAAAGTTTATGTGTGATCAGATCTTAAAACTGAGAAAGCACAAATATTACAAGAACTGATGGCTTTATGACAAAGTGACTGGAAAATTTCTAATAAAGGAAGATAGACATATCTGTTCTTTCCCAAAGTTGGATTAGTAAATAAACATTCCTAAATAACAGGATGTGGCTTGGCATATAGATTGTTCCAACTAGGTTTAAAAGAGCGAGGAACTTGTCAATGCGGACAGGAGGAAACTTCTCAACATATTATGTTGGAATGTGGAAATTATGTCGATTTAAGACTAACCTTGGAGATGTCTTCTGGCGTGGACTTAAAAAGGCTCTCTGGGTATTGTTTAAATATTTTAATGACTTTGTAAGTGCTGTGTTTAGAAGACAGAAAAACTTATTACTAGATAGTAGAAGCCAGCCTTCTCACAGAAGGGATGGAAACTTCTTTGACTAAAAAAAAAAAAAAAAAAAAAACGGATTAAAAAAGTTGTCAAGATATATTCTCTTCAGAGAAATCTAAATGGCAGTAACAAAGTTTTTGTTTCGTTCGTTTATCTTAACATTTTTATAACTAACCATTTTTGAACTCTACAGCTCAGACATTAAGAAAACAGTATGTCCCAATCCATGGGTAGGTTTCAGGGTATGGTTGAACATGTGATATCTTAAATGTATATATGTAGTCCTTAACGAGAGGTTACTGTATAAGCTGGAATATTTTGGGATTACCGGAGAGATTCTAAGTTGGATTGTGCTGGGTTGCTGAAAGGCAGAAGGCAACATGTTGTGATTAATGGATATTCTTCAGATTGATGTAACATCAGGAATGGGGGCCTCAAGGATCAGTTCTTGGACCACTATTGTAAATGATTTTCTTAAACAATATTGACGGGAGGTTACTGAAACAATATTGACGGTGGATAGGAGGAGGCATAATGTCAAAATCTGTAGACGACGTAAAGATTCGTAGAGTTGTTGATGATCAGTGCCCCTCCTGGATGACTTGGACAGACTTCAAAAATGGTCGGAAAATTGGCAATTAATGCAGCAAAATTTTACACTTGGAGAATAACAACCCCAAAATAAATTATAGACTTGGTGAGGTCGAATTAAAAAACAGTAGAAGAAGAAGAAAGGGATCTGGGAGTTCTGGGTAGATACAGGCAGATATTAAGTTTTCTGTGCACTGTAAACAGGCAGGCAGGAAAGCCCATGGTGTCATATCAGTTTATCAAACATATAGAGATGTGGAGGTCATAATTCCAGATATTGATCTTAAGTTTTCTTTTATCCAGCAAGTCACTGATTGCTGGAGCAAGTTGTCTTAACCAATACAGATTCTGCAAGAATTCCCTAAATCCCTTGTTCAAAGTAGAATTGCATATAAACAATGCATCAATAAGAAAGGAACACTTGGTAATGGTTTGCATTTGATACACAGAAAGCCTTTGATACTACTTGGAGATACAGCATAATTTGATTTATACTCTTGAACTGCAAGGCAGTCTACCACTATTTATCCAAACTTTCTAAAAAATTCATTCATTCAGAAAGAAAGAAGGCATACCAGAGGGATCTGCCCAATGCCACATTATTTTTAACTAAAATAAACTACATGACAAGCAGTATTCTGAGTACTGTACATACTTACCTCTATGCAGATGACCTTACAGTTTCATTCCAATCTCAGGATGCTTGCTATAGAATGACGTCTGCTTGCATTGAATAAACTGCTTCTAATAAACTGGATGAGTGGTAATGACTATTGTCTGTCCAAAAATAAAACCATTGCCATACAGTTCCTGTTACTAACAGCATCCAATTTATTAATTCTTGATAATAAGCTTTTTATATCACATAAACTGTATATGAACTACATGTTTAAATAAAACAAACATACTTTGAGTAATCTTGTCAATGACATGGGATACAAATTTGTGTCCCCCTTCAATTTCGATCCATAATTAGATCCCATCTTGATTGTAGTACTCCTCCATATGATTCTACTAGAAGAAGTGCACCAAGGTCGATCAATCCAACACAATGGAACTCCTCATTATTCCTGTGCGTTGGTCACTCACCTCAGTGACCAGATTCCTGGGTGATGAATCAGTCACAGTGATCCACAAAATCAGCCACCTATGTCAGAGCTCTAATCACTTTAGATATTTGTCCATGGGTCGGATGAAAAATCTTGTTCACACAGAAGTGCAAGCATAAGATGTGTTACTTGATTGCATATTGAATTCTGTGGCCCACATTTATTTTTATATATTAATTTTATGTTGCATTTATTTTTATTCTTGATAACAAACTTACCTTTTTCGAGTCAGTTCATATTGTTCTGTTTTTCCTAAAATTCAAATAGCCACAGTTCGGAATTTGGAATCGGACCATGTTTATATGCACTTTTTAATTCAAATTCTCAGAAATCAACTCTAGTTATGCCGTATATTTGTGAATTTGCTTGAATATTAATAAGAATAATCCTTTCTGGTAATTTATTGGAGTGACCCACATTGTCAGACTCAACACACCTAAAACTTAATAAAGATACTTCGTTTTGTGTAGCACAAGGGTTTTTCAGTTAAAACATTTGAAGTACAGTAGTTAGCATTAGTAGAGGCATATGATGCAAGAAAGCAAGCTTATGCAGCATCAGCCAAAAAAAACCCTTCCACTTCACCCCTCCATTCGTTCAAAATACCTGTCCAGCTGAGCCTTAAATTTATTTAAGCTATCAACCTCCACAACAAGGGATGGAAGTCTGTTCCACCAACCGACTACCCGCTGGCTAAAGGCAAATTTCCGCACATCTATCCTACATCTGTCTTTCCACAATTTGAATTTATGCCCTCTCAGGTGATTAATATGAGCAAGAGGAAGAATCCCATCAGCATTGAGCATGCTCAAACCATTCAAGGCTTCATACACCTCTATCAGATCACCTCGCTGGTGCCTAGTCTCCAGACACTGTAATTTGCAAAACTTAAGCCTTTCTTCATAAGAGCAACCCCTTGTTCCATTCACTAATCTTGTTGCCCTTCTCTGTACTCGTTCCAGCAGCTCTATATCCTTCTTAAAATGAGGCCTCCAGACCTGTATACAGTACTTAAGGTGTGGCCTGACCATTGCCTTATACATTCTATTCCATTTTTCCATTTATTTGTACACACACAATTATTACATATATATATATATATATATATATATATATATATATATATATATATATAATGTGATGTAAAAGTTAGGCAAAAGTAATAAAAATAAATAAATATGAATATGAAGCTATCATTAGAGGCAGCAAATGCACATCCTCCACATGAAGCCTAATTATATCTAATAATTAAAATAAATATGATATTTAAAATAAAAAACATTAGCCAGTAGTATGGCAAAAATGCAGAGCGAAACGAAACGCAAAATAATATAAAATAAACAAACAGGGAAGGGAAAGTAGAGATAATAAGACAAAAAGGTAGTCGATAATCCCCTGTATAATTTAGTCATTAAACCCAATTAATAAAAAGGATGTAAATTTAAAATAATGCCAATTATATATAATTTAGCGGTACCCCCCTCGAAGGTACCAGTTCCAAAAGACGTGAAATATCACCAAAAAGGGGTTAAAGAAACTACAAAAACTAAAATATCAAAATAAGACTGACCATTATGCCCGATATCGACAGAGGACTACGAGGGCAGTAATGGTCATAGAATCGCTGCATTTCAATCGTCATACAAATCATCGCAAAGTCGGAAATATCGAAGAACCAAACCACCCTCCCGTTCTCTATTATTTTGATATTTTAGTTTTTGTAGTTTCTTTAACCCCTTTTTGGTGATATTTCACGTCTTTTGGAACTGTTAACTTTCGAGGGGGGTACCACTAAATTATATATAATTGGCATTATTTTAAATTTACATCGTTTTTTATTAATTGGGTTTAATGACTAAATTATACAGGGGATTATCGACTACCTTTTTGTCTTATTATCTCTACTTTCCCTTCCCTGTTTGTTTATTTTATATTATTTTGCGTTTCGTTTCGCTCTGCATTTTTGCCGTACTACTGGCTGATGTTTTTTATTTTAAATATCATATTTATTTTAATTATCAGATATAATTAGGCTTCATGTGGAGGATGTGCATTTGCTGCCTCTAATGATAGCTTCATATTCATTTTTATTACTTTTGCCTAACTTTTACATCACATTATATAAATTAGTGGTAGTAGTGGGTTGATATGCTAAATAAGCAGCGCCTGTGCCGCCATCTATTCTTTTCCTTTCTATTATATAAGCTGGTTAAGCTTGCATTATGTCAGTGGTGTGGCTCTGATCAAGAGTGCTGTCTGTTCTATAGATTATTTCTCGCTGCATAAGGACCACCGCCATGCAAATCCTCTGAATTGGTTGATATATCAGAGAATGGGAGGGTGGTTTGGTTCTTCGATATTTCCGACTTTGCGATGATTTGTATGACGATTGAAATGCAGCGATTCCATGACCATTATTGGCCTCGTGGTCCTCTATCGATATGGGGCATAATGGTCAGTCTATTATTTTGTTATTATTTTGATATTTTAGTTTTTGTAGTTTCTTTAACCCCTTTTTGGTGATATTTCACGTCTTTTGGAACTGGTACCTTCGAGGGGGGGGTACCGCTAAATTATATATAATTGGCATTATTTTAAATTTACATCGTTTTTATTAATTGGGTTTAATGACTAAATTATACAGGGGATTATCGACTACCTTTTTGTCTTATTATCTCTACTTTCCCTTCCCTGTTTGTTTATTTTATATTATTTTGCGTTTCGTTTCGCTCTGCATTTTTGCCGTACTACTGGCTGATGCTTTTTATTTTAAATATCATATTTATTTTAATTATCAATATATATATATACAATATTTACAAAAAAGATATATATACAATTTTATATACATTAACATTCTCGTTACACATATATAAGACACTATATTATACCTCCTGGTGCACTTCGTATGTGTATCCCAGAGTCAAGGGTGGCTCCTAGGCAAAAGTCCATCTCCACCTAGTTCATCTGTTTTGGCGTAGAACCTCAACAAATCTAGCCTAAAAACATGTGCGAGGTATTTTACCACCGCCAATATAAGACAGCTGTTGCCCGGTGCCCTTCTCTAGGCCTGGGGTTTGCGTTATGTATTTGTGCCGAATGCACAGTCCCACACCCACCGGATGTACTGCAATAGCAGTGGGTGCATTGCCTTATACAAGGGGATAATCACCTCCTTATCCCTGCTAGAAAAATTCCTGTATATCATTGACAACACACCATGAGCTACTCTTGCACACTGTCTGCACTGCTCAGAAAACTTCATATCTGCCTGCACAATTATCCTCAAGGTCCTTTTCATTCTCTACCACTGTCAGTGTAGTACAACAGAGTTGATACATTACTCTGGGGTTACTGCTTCCCATATGTAGTACTTTACATTTGTCAATGTTAAATTTCATTTGCCACCACTCAGCCCATCTGCTCAACTTTTCTAGATCCTGTTGCAGCAGCGTAATGCCAGTAGTGTCTTTAACAACCCTGCCTACCTTCGTATTGTCTGCAAACTTGTACATTAAGCTTGATATACCATTATCAATATAATTTATAAAAACAGAAAACAATAATGGACCCAACACTGAACCCTAAGGGACTCCACTATTAACATTAGTCCACGATGAGCAGTGTCCATTGATTACCACTCTGTCTTCTCCCACCCAACTATCCCTTTATCCATAACAGCAATTTGCCTCCAATTCCACACTGCTCCAATTTGTGCAGCAGTATCAAAAGCCTTTCTGAGATCCAAATATATGATATCAAAATTATTCTTTTCATCCAGTTCCTTTGTGACCACATCATAGTATCCAATCAAATTGGTCAGACAAGACTTCCCCTTAACAAACTCATGCTGTGTCCGAGCTATAACTGAAGTCTTGTGTAGATTATATTGCAGCGCTTTTTAACCAGTGTCTCCATTAATTTCTCTGGAACAGAAGTTAAACTAACAGGTCTATAATTTCTTGTGTCGCCCTTTGATCCTCCTTTGTGAATTGGGGTCACATTTGCACATCTCCAGTCTATGGGTACCTCCACTGAGTCCAAAGAAGCTCTCATAATTATGGCTAAGGGTTTGCTTACTTCCTTTGCTGCCTCCTTTAATATAACTGGATAGATCCCATCCACCCCAGGTGCCTTTTTTATGTTTATCTTCAACAATTTCTCCTCCACTTTCCTCTTAGTTATTACAAAATCATCTAGCTCACTGCCACAGTTAACTGACCTCTTGCATTCCCCTCCCTGAATAACTCGTTGTGTGTGAATGTAGATGCAAAATACTCATTTAGTTTGTTAGCCACCTGAGCAGGATCATCAACGGTTGAACCATCAATATCTAGTGGACCAATCTGATTCATCCCCTTCCTTCTAGAGTTTACATAAGTAAAGAACTCTTTGTGTTTTTCTTTGCATCCTTTGCCAAAGATTTCTCATAATCTGCCTTTGCCTGCTTAATCTCCTTTGTGACTTGGTTACAGACCAGCTTATATCTATCATAGGCTTCTGTGTCACGTGTTAATTTATATGTATCCCATGCATTTTTCTTCTCTGCCATATGTCTCATTAGTTCGTTTGACATCCATTTAGGCCTAAACCTTGAACAATATTTCTTAGCTGGTATGTAAAGCCTAGTAGCTTCCAAGATAAATTCTGTGAATGCTTCCCATTTTGAATTTGCTGTTGGTAACATCATCAGTTTGTCCAACCATATAGAATTTAAATACTGTCTCAGACCACTGTAGTCACCTTTACTAAAGCAAAAACCCTTCCCTTTACCTCTGATGGTAGTTACCTCTTTGAGTAAATCCCACTTCAGTACACTGTGATCACTGCCACCTAGTGGTTCCTTTATCTGTAGATTCTTAATGCATGAAAAATCATTACTGATAATCAGGTCAAGAGTATTACTCCCTCTGGTTGCCTCCCGAACATGCTGATGTAGAAAACAATCATCCAATATATCCACAAAAGCCTTGCTAGTGTGTGAGTGACCAACCCACAAATTCCAGTCAATAGCTGGGAAATTAAAATCCCCCATTAAGACTCTGATTTACTGGCCCATTCTATTTCCCTGTACAGTATCTTATTATACTCATCAGAGTTAAGCCTATAGCACACTCCTACCCTCAATTTTGATCTCCCAGTGCTTATGTCACACCAAACTGACTCGACACTTCTCTGTCCAGCGATGTCGACTGGCTTCACTTCCTTGGATTTTGTGTTTCTTAACTGATAGCATAACCCCTCCTCCCTTCCTATCTTGTCTATCCTTCCAGTACACATTGTACTCCTCAAATTCCAGTTCTGCATTCCTTATATCTGTGTGACACCACGTCTCTGATATCCCAACAATATCTGCCTTTGATGTTTTGAGCAATACCTC
The DNA here is from genome assembly GCF_048544385.1 of Mastigoproctus giganteus. Taxonomy (NCBI): domain Eukaryota; kingdom Metazoa; phylum Arthropoda; class Arachnida; order Uropygi; family Thelyphonidae; genus Mastigoproctus; species Mastigoproctus giganteus. Next base: position 198,994,056 of record NC_143583.1, on the reverse strand, counting down.
AAATTCATCAAATTTATTTACCAAACTCCTAGAATTGGTGTATACGCAAGTATACACGCACCTGTTCCTATTCTTAGCTACCCTAATCAAACCCATGTGTTTACTTGTACCGCAATGACTCCCAGCAGTCTCTGAAATACCCTACATCTTGTTTTCCAAGCTGCTGCTCATTCCAATAGAAGCAGTGCAAGAATCACTTTCACCTCTGCCAGTGGCTACTGTTAATCTGTTAGTCCTTGTGTCCCTCCCCCAAGCTAGCTGTTTTCCGACCGACCTACCACTGCCTCGATAGCATCAGCAAATATTCTTGCGCCCTTTCTTTTTAAGTGTATCCGTTGCCTGTAGAAGCAGTCTCTCCTGTTAACAAATACAGGCTGAAAAACAATTCTACCCCTTCGAGTCTTGCACAATCTTTCCAGGGCCGAATTGATCGACAAGGCTCTCATCATATACTCTCTCCTATCTTGTCTGGGCAGTATTGCAGACACTTTCAAATTCAACCCTATTTCACGGCTTTTTTTCAACAGTGACCTGTACTTGTTAAGTAATTCCGCCGGTCTCCTACTCTTAATGATATTAACGTAAGAGTAGGTGGAGTAAATTGATATGTACAAAGGGTACTAGGAAAGTTTTGCAATACAGCTTTGTTTATTTAATTTTTTCAAAGTAATTTCCTCTACATTCAATACACCTCTCCATCCTTCGAAACCAATCTTTAAACCAGTTCTGCCAAGTTTCACTAGGGAGTAAAGCACACTCGTTGTCCCAAGCCCGTAGAAGGTCCTCATCACTGGAAAACCGCCTCCCTTTTAGCTTCATTTTCACATGCGGGAACAGTGCAAAGTCGCAGGGAGCAAGGTCTGGACTGTAGGGAGGGCGCTCGAGAAGTTTCAGTCCTGTCGTGGTCAAATATTCGGTGCAGGCTTTGGCGCGGTGAACTGGAGCATTATCGTGATGGAGGTACCAGGTGTCCATTCTTGACTTTGGCCGCAGGTTCTTCATAGATCCAATGACTTTAGGCAGGCATTGTTCAGTATACCACTTAGCTGTGACTGTCTTCTGCGTGTCCAAAACGACACGTTCCACAATTCCACTCGATTTGAAAAATACAGGTATCATTTTCTTCTTTACAGATCGTGATTTTCTGACAATTACGGGTGTGTCGTCATCATCAAAGACCCAAACTTTGTTTTGAGCCTTGGTCGGCAGATCGTAATAGTACAGCGAAGTCTCGTCACCTGTCACGATGTTGTTCACATACCGAGATTGTCCTTTATCAAACTTTTTTAACATCTCCCGGCACCAAGTCATACGTCGTGTCATCTGCTCTTCAGTCAGTTGATGCGACACCCAGAGAGAACAAAGTTTCTTCACGTGCAAATGATCGTGCAGAATCGAACGAATTGCTGGTGCATTTAGGCCCAAAGTATCCTCTATCTGTTGGTAGGTCACTCGCCTGTTTTCGTCAAGCATTTTCCTCACAGCAGTAACGTTTTCCTCCGTAACTGACGTTCGTGGCCTTCCCGGCCTCTCAGAATCCTCCAGAGTGAAATTTCCCCTTTGGAATTCTCTATACCACCTGAATATCATTGTACGATGTGGACAATCATCATCTAGTAAGAGTCATTTCTTCTAAGCACTGGTCTATGGTTAAACCACGCACGAAATTATACCGCAAAACTGTCCTTATCTCATTTCGTGACCACGATGCCATCGCAAGCACTTTACACTCTCACTACTAATGAATAACTGAGCCCATCGACTTGGCGCGGCGGCTACTATGCACGTATGAACATGTCTCAACATGCAGCAACAAGCAGCTTCCTGTGATTCATTGTTGTGTCATATTGCAAAACTTTCCTAGTACCCTTTGTATGTGCTTAAACTAACACAATAGAATGATAATATATAATAAGAACTGCTTTGTTTTGTTTTTTTTTTTTATTTTGAGTTTTGTTTTTCATATGGCATTTCAACTTGATGACAACGCCCAAAAAAATTTTAACTAATTTAAAGCTAAAGCCTTAAGAAATACATGACAGTATTCACAGTGTACGGTTAAGGTTGCTCAAAGTGGTCAAGAAAGTATTATCAGTCTCCAAGAGTGAAAAAAAAGTGAATCCCAGTTTTATGAAGACAAGTTATGGTTACCGTTTTATTTTACCACCATAGTTCTTTTGCTGTTAGACTTCAGACACTTGATCTCATCAAGGTTGAATGACATGCTGTAACTTCGAAACTTGAGCATTCATACCAGACGCAAATGACCAGGATAACTTACAAAAGGTGGCGCCTCCGTAGCCAGGTGGGCAGGAGCGGCAGTGCGTAGCACACGCTTCTTGATTAGACTGGGGTTCGAGCCCGTGACCACCAAATGCAGAGGATGCGGAAAGGTCAGGGATTGACCACCGCATATCCCCGGAGAAATATGGCCTTAGTTGCTAATGCTCCTAAAAAACAAAAACAAGCCAAACCAAACCAACTTACAAAAGCATTTGTTTTTCTTTATAACCTGGGCATGTTGCTAACCCTATTCTTGGTTTCAAAAGTTGCAGTGGGAGATGCTCAGATATCCTACGTACAGTCCAAAATTTTCACCATATGGCTTTCATGTTATCCTTTAAAGCTTTATCCATAGATAAAGCTTTAAAAGACATTTCAATTTTGACATTGAAGTAAAAACAGCTGTTGAAGAAACTGCTGAATTTTTGAATAAGGATTGTATTGATTGATGTGGGTTATATACTAAATGTGAAAGGTGACTTAAAAATTTTTAAAGGGTTTTTAACAAATTTTAATTGACCAACTCTCATATATATACAGTTGAAGCTCTTTATAGTGTCCCCCATGGAAATGGAAAAAAAAACAATCATTATATCGAAAGGTTGGTATATTGATGATAGTTCACAAAATCAGCAAAAGAACAAAGAAAGGTTTGAATAGTTAGTGTAATTTTACCAATACAATATAGTATAATTTAATTCAGAATATGCACTTTAGCATTAAACAAGAAAATGAAGATTGCATTTTGCACTGATTCGTGAATTCATGAAAACGGTGAATTCATGAATTATGTATGCATACAGTAATTACTGTTTTAGAAATAAACAAGGAGTTACCTTTTATTCAGTCAGTAGGATTTCTTCTTTACCAAATCTCCTTATACAAATAAATTATGAAATGATATGTTGAAACAAAATTACATAATTTAAAATAATTTAAAACTCATATTGTGTTCCTCACTATTAACACACGGACAGTTCAACACCCCAGGATCACAGCGGTGAACCCCAACCCGATCCCAGAAATATTAAACCCCCGATGCAAGCTCTAGTGAAGGACAACATTTTGTCATAAATGTGAATTTGGAATATGAATAAAATACTATTAAAATAAGATTAAAAGTGCGATAAAACAATGAAATTAAAAAATTCCTCACTGGAATACGAATAAAATACTATTAAAATGCGATAAAACAATGAAATTAAAGAATTACTCCCTTAAGTGGACTAAAACTTTTTGACTAGTGTCACGGTGTAATGAAACTAATGAAACAGGTGTATGTTCGGAATTTTATAAATAGGAAATTAGTCTTTGGTATGCATGCGTTTGAATGCCCACGAATCAGATATGAGAAATGGACGACGAATGTTAATAGAGTTTTTTTTTTTTTTTCTATTTTCATTTCTAAAGTCTCAGCAATCAATAACTTAGTATAGTTATATTGAATATTTAAAATTTTGGCTTCATTAAACAGGGATGTGTGGTTTTCATTTATCGCATGGAATGCTAGCACCAATGCATTCACGCGTGATGCACAAACTGATGCTTCACATTGCTTAACCCTCGAGTTTAAAATACATCTGGTAAAGCCAGTGTAAGAAGAATCACAATTCTTACAAGAAATGTGGTAGATGAGGTCATGTGTTTGTCTGGAAGTCGATAGCACCGTGTGATTTTTGGGTGTAGCATATAATTTATGGACCAGTTTTGCTACTATTTGTAGCATAACCGGTCTATGTCAGAGATCTAATCCCTTTGGATGCTATGAAAGTATTCTCAGTCTCCAAGAGTGGGAAAAAAAAAAGTGAATCCCGGTTTTATGAAGGACAAGTTATGGTTACCATTTTATTTGAGCACTATAGTCCTTTTGCTGTTAGACTTCAGACACTTGATCTCATCAAGTTTGAATGACATGCTGTAACTTCAAAACTTGAACCTTTATACCAAACACAAATGACCAGGATAACTTACAAAAGGATTTGTAAGTTATCCTTTGCGTACCAAAGACTAATCTCCTATTTATAAGGAACCTATTTATAAGGTTCCGAACATACACCTGTTTCGTTAGTTTTATTCCACCCTGTGGACACAACACAATTTAGTGTACAAAAATTGGTAGACCTAAATTTTTCAGAAGAATTTCTTACATTATTAGTTGAACAAACTAATTGATAGGCTTTGCAAGAAATTGAAAAATGTGGACAATCACGAAAATCTGCCAGGTCGTCAAGGTGGAAGGACACTGACATCTCAGAAATGAAAGTGTTTCTTGGGCTTCTGTTACAAATGGGTCATTCTTTTCCTTCAATAGTGCATTACTGGAGTACAAGTTCATTCTTCAGTGTTATGTTTTGGGGTCATTTATGAGTCTAAATAGATTCCAGTTGATATTAAGATATTTTCACTTTGCAGATAATTCATTACAATCTGCTGACAGGCTATACAAAGTAAGACCGATTTTGAATCATTTCAATAATGTTAAGCGCAATAATTATGTACCGAATAAAAACATCTGTATTGATGAGTCAATGATGTTGTGGCGTGGGAGACTGGATTTCAACCAGTACATAAAAAATAAAAAGCACAAATACGGAATCAAACTTTATGAACTGTGCAAGTCCTTGTTATGAAAATAAAAATTTACTCTGGTAAATCAGAAGAAACTGAACAAAACATGGGTCATACTGCCCATGTAAGTTGTGCTGTACTTTCTTGAGGACTTCTTAGACAAGGGATATGTATTGTATATGGACAATTTTTATAATTTCGTTGCTCTGACGAAATTGTTGTCTTCTTGAAAAACTTATGTATGTGGAGCATTACACACCGGCAGAAAAGAAAATCCAAACGATTTGGTGATGCGAAAATTGAAGAAAGGGGAAATTGCATGGCAACGAAATGGCCCTGTTGTAGTATGTAAATGGAGTAATAAAAGAGAGTTTTTATCATTTCTAATATACATGTTGTTGAAATGGTCAAGGTACGTAACTGGAACGGAAAATTTTCGATAAAACCAAACATAATTCAAGATTACAATAGTGGAATATCCAGCATAGATCGATTGGATCAAATGCTCTTGTATTATTCAGCACTAAGAAAAACCATCAGATGGCCAAAAAAAATTGCATTACATATTATAGAAATATATATACATAATGCATACATCCTTTTCTGTCAAATTACTGTTTCCACCGTAAAATGTCTGAAATGCAGAGAAACATTCATTGAATCTTTGATTGGATAAAAAATTCTAAACATCCCAAAGAAGATAAGGTCTGAACATGAAATTCATTATTTAGAGGCTATACCACCAGCTGAAAAAAAAAACCATGCCAGACTAAGACGCATTGAGTATGTACAAGAAATAAAAAATGTTGCGAAACACTCTATTATTGTCCAGTGTGCCAAGAGAAGTAGAAGAATGTTTCAAAAAATATCACAAATAAACAATATTATTTTCATGAGTTTTAGTAATACACTTTTCTTTATGTATTTGTGAATAAAATATTTATATTCTGTTTTCTGATGCCGTGGTTGATTTGTCATTCTTGTCCCAGGATCCCACTATCCATCAGTTGCACATATTTGCTATGAATATAGTCGTAGCTGTGCTTAAAAGGCAAGTCATACAAGTCTGAGTAAACTCATATGCGGCATCCTGGGCCAGATCACCAAATACGAGTTAACTCGTATTTGGCAGTGAACGTGTTAATAAGTGAAACATGCAAAGCTTCATATGTTACATCATCAAGGTGACAAATCCATCTTGTTTGATGCAGTCAGTGATCACTTTTTTGCCAATCTTATCTCGTGTTGAAACACTTAAATATGTTGATGTCAATTTCACATTCTTTTGATTTTGAGACATGGCACAGTTTCTGTAAGGCATTTGATAGTTTTTCTTAAAAGCATTGGATTACACCTTAATCAAGGGGCTGAAGAATTGATGTCATATTAGGACATCAATTCTTCAGAAATATGAATATAAATGTGGCAGGCTCAACGGTGATTGCACATAGACCATTCACTTAGCAGTGAGTGGTGCAATTATCAACAAACAACAAAATTTTTTTATTTCCCCCTGTATAGCTTGAGATCTAAGTCTGATCCATTCGTGTATTTTCAGTGACACCGAAGAGCCTTTTAGTTGTAAAATATGTAGTCAGCAGCATCTTCAAACCTTTAAAGCATTAGGGCTTGCAGGCTTTCTTAATGATTACAGAGGAGAAGCTTCTCTGGGCCAGACATGTTTGCCATTAGGAGAATGGTGATCTATTGTTTTGCCTCCCCACCCACCACCACTATTTCTCACCTTATGTTAGTATTTTATCCAGTAGCAACTTAAAAATAAGTCCAATTTTATTAGCCTTAAACAGTTTCCTGGTCATGTGTAAACAAAAAAACTTTTTTAAATGGCTTTTCTTCCTTTCCTTGTTAGCTTCAGTGTCAGTGGCTGCTTTTTTTTTTTTTTTTTTTTTTAAGACAGCCTACGATGGCTTGAAATCTTTAATATTCATCAGCACAGACATTTCATCCTTAGTTTTTAAAAGATTTCCATCTACCGGAATGTTTTTGCATGCACCATCATTATTATGCATTTTTGTGCCTTGATATTACCCCAATAGCACATATCTCTAAGCTTTCAATTTTTTTAGATCTTTTAGAATAGTGAACAGAGTACTTTTAGGAATGGCAATTACTATTATAGCTTGAAAAATCTTAATTTTTGTTTGCAGTTGACATATTGGTAAACATACATCAGTGGACAATCAGTCTGTATGTACTATGGCTTGCAAACCTGTTTTATAAACCGGTTAAATCCGGTTTTCATATTGAGTTGTTAAAACTGAAACCGAGCTTCTAAAACCGGATTCAAATATTTTTTTTTAGTTAGCCCTCGAATATAGTGTTTTGTTATGCACATTTTCTTATGTTTGTTCGTTTGTCTGGATCGTTCAACTGCTTTATGTTTTTTATTTTATTTTAAGGTACGAATCTCATGGGCAAGTGGCCCAAATCTAGGAGGGGGTACCTTTTATCTTCCCACCTGTATCATGGCACGATGCGGGTGTACTCATTTACGACTGAGTGAGTCGGAACGATAGCGTAAAAGAAAATGCTCAACATTTCTCCGTTCCATCTATCTTGTTCGCCAGGCAAGTTATGGAACGCGCCTTATTGATGGTTACCCACTAGAAACAGATTCGCTGAATATTGCATCAAATTTCAATCGTAGAAAGTTTTTTGCTTCTTTATTCCTATTAAATTTGCAGACAAATGTTCTCCAAAAAACAGCTTCACCAAATTTAGCTTTTATGTAATTTTGAAAATGCAATAGATTTAATTGGGGAAAAAAAATTGCGAGTAAATAAATAAAAAATTTCTTTCGTGAAAATTTTGAAACTTGCCTCGTTTAGACTCTTCATTCAGTGCTTGCGGGAGTGATGCATAGTATTGTGCCTTTGTTATCTTCAATATTTTTATTTAAAATTGTCAGTGATATAAATTCCTACTAATTAATATTTATTACTCTTAATATGTCTAAGATGAAATCAAATTGATGGAATTATTTTGCTCGAAAAAGCAAAGATGAAGCACAATGTTAAAAATGTCAGAAGATAATGAAGTCGTCTGGAGGATGGTAAGAACATTAGAAAACTTTATCGTTAAAAAATCTACGGAAGAAGAGATTTCAAAATTAGCTGCTTTAGATGGATTTTCTTTTAATTCATTTGCCAAGAGTGAGTTTATACAATCAAGCCTTCACCTTCAGAGAAATAAATACGATAAATTACCACCAGCCTCAGTGAATGGAATTAAAAAAATGGTTCTGAATTATTATAAAACTAAGCAAGAAGAACTCATTCAGCATTTCAAAAATTCATTGGTTTTGGGTGCACGGTATTCATTGACTCTAGACGAATATACGTCTATACAAAATAAAACGTATATGAATATAAATGTGCATTCAAAAGACAATCATTGGTCGTTGGGTGTTATTGAGATTAATGGTTCACATGATAGCAAAAGAACTGAGCAAATTGTGAATGGACACTTGAAGGAATTTGGTTTGAACTTGGATGAAGATATTGTTGCCTGCACCACCGATGGAGCAGCAATGATGATTAAGTTTGGCAAGAAAATTGCGCTTAATCATCAACAATGTATAGCCCATTGTATACATCTGTCAGTTATAGATGTACTTTATGAAAAATCAATCAATTATGGTGCTACAGTCTCTGAGTCTCCCAAAGACAATTAAGAAAATGAAAATAATGAAGAAAGTAGTGATGATGAAGAAGTTGAAGAAAGACAGCAAGGCATGCTTTATCAAGCCGACTTTACCGATAAGCTCATTTATTTCTTCAATCCAACGGCCAATATTGCACAAACTATTAACAAAGTCAGAAAAATTTGCAAGCTTTTTCGAAAATCGCCTACTAAAAATGACATATTACAAAATTTTGTTAAAGCAAAATTTAATGGAAAAGAATATAAACTTATATTAGATTGCTAGCACATTCTATATGATTGAGAGATTTTTGAAATTGAAAAATTGCATTCCAAATGCTCTATGTGCAGTACTGTCAACTGAAGCTGTGTCTGACGATGACTGGAAAACACTTGAATTGCTACGTGAAACTTTGCGACCTGTTGAAATGATTCTGAAGGCTATAACCTCAGAAGATACAGACTTACTTAAAGCAGAGTTTTCAACAGCTTGATACAGCAGAAAACCCATTTGCTTTAAAGTTTCACCAAAGCTTTTTGCAGCGTTACAATGCAAGACGAAATGGCCGAACTGTGGCTTTGCTGAGCTATCTACACAACCCCAAAAAGTTCGAGAACTTTTGATTTTCCAAGTAAGCAAGTTTTGAAAAAGCATGCTGAAGAGATTTATCAGAGATTATTTGCAAAACATTCCGAAGGAGTCTTAGCATTGAATGAAGAAACTGAAAATAAACGAACTGTTCTTTTAGAAGAAAACAAAGACTTGTCTAGTTCCGATGTTGGAGATACACTCAGCAAGAGTATGATAGTGTAATAAAGATATTAACTGAAGAGCCTTCAAAATATCCGAGTGAATTGGAAATCAGCAAATAATTTAAACTTTTGGAGGCAACTAGCAGTAGAAGTGAAAAGCTGGAGAAAGTTTATAGAGCACTGCTGACCATTAAACCAACAAGTATCCAATCTGAGAGTGTTTTCGATCACTGGTCTCTTTAACACAAAAATAAGGTCAAGTCTATCAGGAAAAATGCTTAATATACTGTGTTTTTTAAAGGATCATTTTCAGAAAAAAGCTGAGCAATAAATAGTAAAGTAATTTCCCCAAGCTGTTTTTTTTTTTTTTTTTCACATTATTTTTATTTATTTATTTATTATTATTATTATTATAGGCTTATTATTTTTTCGTTTACTATACAAGAAGATAGTTTTTATTCAAAGGATTTGAATACAATTTGTAATTTTGTATAATCTCAAGCTGGTTACTTTTTTGGAATATTTTAATTTTTTTATTTTTTTTTTACTATAAGAGGTGATAGATTTTGTTTAAAAGATTTGATTACGATTTGTACAATCTACCCAAGATAAAATAAATACCTGTGTTATACGCTTTTAATTATTTTCCCTAAGTCTGAGAAAATCGGTTTTAAGACTAAACTTCGGTTAAACTCGGTTTTGAAATTTCTCGGTTTTATGCAAGCCCTAGTATGTACTATATACAGGAATACCTCGCATTGTGCGGATTTCGCTATAGCACGGTTTATAAATTGAAAAAAATTAACTGCATTACGCACCAATACATTTGATATGTATGTATTATAATGCCAGCACATGGGCCAATGCGTTATGGATTCAAGGCCATGCTGACTGTTGTCACAACTCCCATTGTATCCGGACTCTGCTAGCATTTATAGATTAGTAAACACTCTAGATTCCGAGCGGTGAGGTCGTTGATTGTGCGTAAGCTGTACAAATATTTTTCACTGTGTATTTTTATTAACCATAAAAGATTATTTTTTTAAAAAAGTTACACCTTTATGCACACACATGAGTGGAAAGAAGAATTGTAATGGTGCTGTGTTCTTCTAGATCCAAACATCGAACGAGGTATAAAAGTAAGGCAGGCATTGCCAAATGACATTCAATGTTATAAAGAGATGTATGCAGATAAAAAGAAGAAAAGAAATGTGCAAACTAAGCTGATCAGTTATTTTTCAAAATAAAAATACAGTACATACTTCACTTATATTCTTTTGATATGTACATACTGCAATAAAAATCATTTGTACTGTACTTACTAGTATTTTCATATTTATCATTTTAATTTCTTTTTTTTGCAAGAACTTCGTGTGCATCAATTTATGGTAAACAAACACCTATGTATTTTTGCAACTCTACCCATATAATCAAATTGTCGGAACACATTACATTAAAATACATACTAATAATACCTCGTGGTTTCGAATAGTGCGGTATTTTTTTGGCATGAATTAACCGCACTATGCGAGGTATTCTTGTAATGAAATGAACTTTAGTCGAAGTTAAGTTCATTACACCAGTGACTGTGAGAATTGCTAACAAGCTTAAGAAATCACCAAGTGATTTCTCGTGGTCAGCCTGCAAGCTCATTATTAACTTTAATAAATTGGTATTCTTTCATTATGAATGTCAAGTACTATAATTAGAAAAAAGTTAAGAACAAGATAGTGGTGGAAATTTTGAGTCATTATAGAGAATGTGTTCATCTTTCAAGGTCATTACATTACATTTTCAAGGTCATTACATTAGGTTATGCAAAATCAGCCAGGACCTGCCACAGGTAGGTCCTGTGGCAGGTCCCAGCATAACACAATATAACATTAAAAAGAGAATCACTATAAAGAGCCTTCAACTGTAGTAATTTCTGTTTTATGACACTGAGTTAATTATCACACTTTTAATTTTCAGTGAGGATCTCAATCAGTTTCTTAGGCAAATTTTTGTTTTGCTGTTCCAGAGGTTACAAAGTTCAAAAACAACCAAGTATATAAAGAGTAAGTATGGTTTTCATTTAACTGATATGATACATTTTTTTTTTTTTTTTTTTTATATATATACATGCTGCTGTGTAATATATGCCAAATTCAGGTTTCACCTGTTCTGTTTATACAAATTTAGAAATATTAGTCTGCAAATACTAAAGTATAACTAACTTGTGATATCCTGCAAGAGTGTCAAACCGATAACTGAGCCATAGACAAATCATTGTAAATTAAACATCGGGTATATTTTAAGAAAGGAAGAAAACTATAATTTAGAATTTACAGATATAGTAAGAATATAAGCAGAAATTCACTTTCTCTAGAAGAGTTTCATAAACTGTATACACTTGGTCGTCGACTTACGACTGGCCGCACTTACGACCACAAAAAAAAATAATAATAATAAATAAATTAATAATAAATCAGGAAGTCACTACGGAGGACACCCATAACCCAGGTGAGGAGGCACATCGATGACGGGAGGCCTGAGGACAGCACCAGGCACCTACACTCAGTCGCTCTCTCTCACATACACCCAGTTGCTTTCAAGCATCTGTTGCGTGTGGTGTATTAATTAAAATTCTACTGAAATACACATAAAACATTTAGTAAAAGGAAAATGCCTTCATCTACATATACGCCAGCTAAGAAGTCAAGGAAAACTATTGATTTAGAGTGTAAAATGAAAATTATCCAGCAGTATGAAGGCGAAAAGAAAGTGAATACGACAGCACATGACTTGAAGTTATCACATTCCATGGTATCGACGATACTTAAGGACAAAAAAAGAATTCGGGAAGCTGTGAAAGGTTCTGCATCTATTAAGTCTGCAATTTTAACCAAACAACGACAGGAACCCACCCATGAAATGGAGAAATTGTTGTTTGTGTGGATGGAAGACTTAATACAAAAAAATACACCCATGAGTCTTCACACAGTGCAAGCAAAGGCTAGAAGTTTGTTTCAGAGTTTAAAATGACGCGCCGGAGACGATTACGCAGAAGATTTTCAGGCTAGTACTGGGTAGTTTAAACGTTTTAAAAAAAGATTTGCTTTGCATAATGTCTCTTATAAATAAACAACTCCTACCTCAACCCAAGAACATGACCCTGACGATGCACAACCCAGCACAAGCAAAGATTAAAAATTGATTTTGTAAATTTCATTTGTATTAATTTTTACATTAATTTTAGATTGTATTTTTGTGTTTACAGTACATTATGTACAGTATAATATTTCACATTATGTACAATATAATTATAGATTGTAGTTTTGTTTTCTATAAACAGTATGAACAATAAACCAATTAAAATGTAGAGAACATTTGAATTTAACCTCAGAGAGAGAGATAGCCTAGGCATAGAAACGAAGGTATGTACAGTACCGCTAAATAAAAGATGAAAACATTACTGTATTTAAAATGAAAAATAAAAGATGATAAAAATTTAAAAGATTATAAAAATAAATTATAAAGATAATAAAAAGATTAGAAAGGTTAAAAAATACTGTTAATAAATGTATGGCCGACATACGACCAGATCGACTTATGACCTGTCAGTCAGAACAGAAGTCGGTCGTAAGTCGACGACCAACTGTATATAGACCAGCAGATAATTAAATGCAACTTGGTAGCATGCAAGAAAGCTAACTGTAGTTAGCTAACCCGGTTTTAGTTCGGCATGGAAATTAATTAAATTTCCATGCTGAACTGAATTCTTAATTGCTTAATTTTTTATAAAGAAGAAGTGTTGAGTTTCTTTTAAAAAGAGGTTATTTCCACACTGAGGCAAAGTCCCTGCCAAACTTTATAAATCAGGATTTCTTTCCCCCAGCACTGGTGAGATACTGCAAAAAAAGAATTGGTCTTCCTTCTTTAAGTGAATACCAAATCTTTCTTATATTTCTCTTCAATGTTACAATTGCTATTGATGTATCATTTCTCATTAGCATTAGTAGAGGCATTTGATGCAAGAAAGCAAGCTTATGCAGCATCAGCCAAAAAAAAAAAAAAACCCGCTTCCACTTCACCCCTCTGTTCGTTCAAAATACCTGTCCAGCTGAGCCTTAAACTTATTTAGGTTATCAACCTCCACGACAAGGGATGGAAGTCTGTTCCACCAACCAACCACCCGCTGGCTAAAGGCAAATTTCCGCACGTCTATCCTACATCTGTCTTTCCTCAATTTGAATTTATGCCCTCTCAGGTGATTATTCTGAGCTAGAGGAAGACTCCCATCAGCATTGAGCATGCTCAAACCATTCAAGGCTTTATACACCTCTATCAGATCACCTCGCTGGTGCCTAGTCTCCAGACACTGTAATTTGCAAAACTTAAGCCTTTCTTCGTAAGAGCACCCCTTTGTTCCATTCACTAATCTTGTTGCCCTTCTCTGTACTTGTTCCAGCAGCTCTACATCCTTCTTGAAATGAGGCCTCCAGACCTGTATACAGTACTCTAGGTGTGGCCTGACCATTGCCTTATACAAGGGAATAATCACCTCCTTATCCCTGCTAGAAAAATTCCTGTATATCATTGACAATACTCCATGAGCTACTCTTGCAGCTCATCTGCACTGCTCAGAGAACTTCATATCTGCCTGCACAACCACCCCCAAGTCCCTTTCATTCTCTACCACTGTCAGTGTAGTACCACAGAGTTGATACGTTGCTCTGGGGTTGCTGTTTCCCATGTGTAGTACTTTACATTTGTCAATGTTAAACTTCATTTGCCACCTCTCAGCCCATCTGCTCAACCTTTCCAGATCCTGTTGCAGCAGCATAGTAGTAGTAGTAGTAGTGGCACATGATGCAAGAAAGCAAGTGTAGGAGCTTATGCAGCATCAGCCAAAAAAAAAAAAAAAAAATCACACCATTCCCTCCAAATGCCTGTCCAGTTCCTCCTTAAATTTATTTAACCTATCAATTTCCACAACGACAGCTGGAAGTTTGTTCCAGCAATTAACCACCCGCTGGCTAAAGGCAAATTTCCGCACATCTATTCTACATCTGTCCTTTCTTAATTTGAACTTATGTCCCCGTAGGTTGGTAATCTGAACAAGTGGAAGGATCCCATCAGAATTCAGCGTGCTCAACCCATTCAAGGCCTTATAGACCTCAATCAGATCACCGCGCAGGTGCCTAGTCTCCAGCCACTGCAATTTGCAGAACTTAAGCCTCTCTTGGTAAGAGAATCCCTTCATTCCCCTCACCAATCGTGTTGCTCTTCTCTGTACACGCTCAAGCAAATCTACATCCTTCCTAAAATGAGGCCTCCAGACCTGTACGCAGTACTCAAGGCAGGGTTGTCCTTGACAACCCTGCCAACCTTTGTATTGTCTGCAAACTTGGACATTAAGCTTGATATACCATCATCAATATCATTTATAAATACAGAAAACAATAATGGACCCAACACTGAGCCCTGAGGGACTCCACTAATAACATTAGTCCACGATGAGCAGTGTCCATTGATTACCACTCTCTGTCGTCTCCCCCTCAACCACCCCTTTATCCATAGCAGCAATTTGCCTCCAATGTCACACTGCTCCAATTTGTGTAGCAGTCTTCCATGTGCAACAGTATCAAAAGCCTTTCAAAGATCCAAGTATATAATATCAAAGCTATTCCCTGCATCCAGTTCTTTTGTGACTGCATCATAGTATCCAATCAAATTGGTCAGGCAAGACTTCCCCTTAACAAAACCATGCTGTGCCCGAGCTATAACTGAAGTCTTGTCTAAATGATCCTGCAGTGCTTCTTTAACCAGTGCCTCCATTAATTTTCCTGGAACAGAAGTTAAGCCCACAGGGCTATAATTACTTGTGTCAGCCTTTGATCCTCCTTTGTGAATTGGGGTCACATTTGCACATTTCCAGTCTATGGGTACTTCCTTTGCTGCCTCCTTTAATATAACTGGATGGATCCCATCCACCCCGGGTGCCTTTCTTGTGTTTATCTTCAACAGTTTCTCCTCCACTTTACTCCCAGTTATTTCAAGATTCTGTAGCTTACTGCTAGAGTTGAATACACCTCTGGCATTCCCCTCGCTGAATAACTCCTCATGTGTGAATGTCGATGCAAAATATTCATTTAGTTTGTTAGCTACCTGAGCAGGATCATCATAATTCAGTTAGGTCACCTTGCAAATGCCTGGTTTCCGGAGACAGGCTACAATTTACAGAACTTTGGTTTTTCTTGGTAAAAATATCCTTTTCTGTTTCCAGCTAATCTTGTTGCTCCTCTCTGCACCCTTTCCAACAGACCCATATCGTTCCTGAAATGAGGTTTTCAAACCTGTATGCAGTGTTCCAGATGTGACCTAACCATTGCCTTATACAATGGGTTGATCACCTCTTCATTATCACTGCTGACAGAGTTCCTGTTATATGGCAATTCTAGAACCTTGTTTTTGCTGCTCAGAGATTTTCATGTTGGACTGTGCATTACTCCTAGATCTTTTTCATACTCCACTTACCTTGAGTTTGCTACCAGCCAGGTGATGGATTATTCTGGGATTACTGCAAACCAAATGCAGTACCTTGCATTTATCATGTTAAACCATTTTTGTTGCCATTTTCCAGCTAATCTGCTGAATTTATCTAGATCCTCTTGAAGTAGTCCACCCCAATTATTGTCATTAACAACTTTATATCATCAAATTTGAAATTAGCTGCACTCAATTAGTTCTTAACTATACTGTGATGGTCTTCCATCGTGGTATAGTAAGTTTGCCATCAGTTACCGTTTGAAGAGATCTGGGTTCAGATCCTGTTGGAGAATCTATCTTTTTGACTCGGTATTTGAATCGTCTCCTTTTTCGTCATAACATGGTCACCTGGGGTTCTCCATCTCCCCCCCCCCCTTTTTTTTAAATAGCAAACCTGCACTGAAATCTGTGTGCCAGAGAATCCGTCTTTTTTACTCAATTTGACCCTTCTCCATCATAATACAAGGTATGCTTCAAAAAATTCCTGGAATTGTTTATTGAGTGAAAAGTTGGGCTTACTAACCTAATCACCTTTGAAGGTGATTAGGTTAGTAATCCCAACCTTCTGTGCACATGCACACACACACACACTTGCTCCATCTGTCTTTCCAAGCTTTGAAACATTCTTTAAAATTGTATTATTTTATTGCACACATAGGGCCACTTCAGCATTTTCTTTGATTTCATCCACTGTAGCAAAACAACCACCCCAAACCTCCATTTTCAGTTTAGGGAACAGCCAGAAGTCAGGCAGCACAATGTCCGAGGGGTAGGGAGGCTTCTTCATGACTGATTTTTTTTTTTTTTTTTTTTTTTGCAGCCAAGAACTGATGTAAAACATTGTGTAACTGAACGCTCATGAAGCAGGATCTAGCCATCCTTCCATTTTTAAATGTCATCTTTGCCTCACATTCTCACACAAACATATTAAAACCTCACAATGTAGTGAGCAGCAGTAATACTTCTCCAGTCACAAATCTGTGGTGCATTATGCCCTCATTGTCAAAAAAAAAAAAAAAAAAAAAAAAAAAAAAAACAATTGGCATGACTTTGACATTTGATTTTGCTGCACGTGACTTCTTGATCCATTTTTGTGTGCCATTCGAACGCATCCACCTTTGTCTCAGGGGTTTATGTAAGTGAACACCTAACTCTCATCCCCAATGACCGCTCTTCTTAGGAAACTTGAATCCTATGTAGATTTTTTGAACAAATCACCTGCTATGTTCAGTAAGTTAAAGTCACCCATGGGCATTAACATGTTTGGATTTTGGCATATTGCAATAATACCTTTGTATTATTGCACCAGTAAATCGTGACTACTGCAGAGGGTCTAAAAGCCTCATTTTAAGAAAGGTGCGGATATCTTAAAATGGGTGCAGAGAAGAGCAACCAGAATAGTCAAAAATGCAAAGAGATACTCTTGCCACAAGACTTCAGTTCTACAAATTGCATGCTTGGAAACTAAGCATTTGCACAGAGACCTGACTATAGCATTTAAGGCTCTAAATAGAATGAGTAAACTTAACAATGATGACATTCTAACTCTTTTTCAGACAATACATAAAGTGAAATTGAAAAGGGTTGACTGCAGGATAGATGTATAAAAGTTTGCTTTCAGCCAGAGAGTAAGTGATTGTTGGAATACCATCTGGTGTTGTGAAAGTGGGCAGTTTGAATAAAGTTAGGAAGAATTATACATATTATTAGATGGGATGGACAGCTGAGGTGGGTAGTGCTCCTTTTTCTCTCTCTCTCGCAAGTTGCATAAGCTTGCATCATTTGCCTATACTACTAATAAAATAATACTGATTCACCATCTGTGATAGTATAGGTGTTTTTTCACTTGACACTAATTTGGAGAGGTCTAGGTTCAATTTCATTTTATGATTAAAGAAATTTCTAAAGTTCGCTTCAGTTCAGACTGTAGTTAGCTGATCTCAGGCAGACAGAGTAGGGTTTCATTATGAGTTATTCCAAATTTTTCATCCCACACAACATGCATATCAGCTGTGCATGAACACAATAGTCAGACCTCTCTTCAATGAACTTCCATATAGCAAATTTTTCTGTTTAGCGAATTATTTCCTCTTGGTTCTTACATTGAAAATAGTTTCTGTATAATGAAGGAAATTTCCATATAACAAACTGATTTCGAGACACCTGAGTATGCATTGTTCACATCTCTGGCTTTTAGACAATAGAGCTGATGCTGTAGAAAGTACGAATTAAGAGCTAAAGGGTTTAATTCTTGAGAGCATTCCACAATTTAATGGTGCCCGTAAAACCTATACAGCCACCTTTACTGTACCGAGAAGTTCTGCTAGTCAACTGCTATCTATGTGTTCACAGCCATTGGCAAAGATTAAGACATATTCCCAACATGGACATTGGCTCTAGTCAATCTGTTTTCTATTGTAAGCACCCTATTAGAGAATTAGGAGAGAATAATTTTCCTTTATCACAGAAATTCACTGTTGTTTCACAAAAATGAGCCATCAACACTTTCACTAAATTTCACCTGTCTCTGTGTGGTAGGTACAAGTGGTCCCTAAATCAAATTTGTTTTAGCTGCTGTGCAAGTAACCTTACAGTTAGGGATTGTCTTTTTCCCGGATTTCGGTAATCCCAGGATCCAGGGATAAAAATGTTCTTTTCCCGGGATCCCGGGATTATTGTAGGTGGAATTAAAACTGAAAATTCCACAGCATTTTATTCACACACACACACACACACACACACACACACACACACACACACACACACACACACACACACACACACACACATATATATATAAACAAATTGAAACGAATTCAAAACTTACTTTTCAGAAACTTAACATGTTCTTTTTAAACCTTGACAGACTAGTGACTACATTGTTAAACAAAAATTTATTTCACTTTAGTTTATTTTGAAACTGATTTGGCAATTGACGTGTAATATGAACGTAAGAAACACAAGCAATTTACACTTTTATCACTGAGTCTAGTTCTACGTTTGGTTATAAATAGTCGTGCAGCCGAAAAGGACCTTTCAGCTTCTACACATGTTGGTGGTATGCATTCAAGAGCATCCATTAATTTTAATACATTTGTTGTTTTTTCACCAGTTGCCTCAAAGATTTCAAACTCCTTGGATATATTCTTTGCAAGTGATTGACCTTCAGCTTCATGTTGAGGGTCTTTAGAGACACATTCAGTTTGTTTTTTGATTTGACGTGCCAATTTCTCACAAAGCATCTGCTGTCTTTCGCTCTCACTGTCACACTTTCTCAGAGTCGGAATGTGATGAATCAGATTGCGATGATTCAGAAGAGGAAAACCCAAGATGAGTTATTATTCGTTTTGCTGTAACCAACAAGGCTGACTTGCTTGGAAATGGTTGCAACTCGGTTTCTACTATTTTTCTATTTCTTTTATAATACGTTTTTCCAGTTTTTATATACTTCAATAATCCAACCAAAGCTTTTTGCCTTCTCTCGTTTATCCTTAAAATTAGTGCTTCCTGAACTTTTCTCAAAAAGATAGAATTTTGCTCAGAAAGTTCTTGTATGATGAAAGAAGACTCCCTCTGCAGTAAGAAGTGTCGCATCACGACTGCAAAGGTTTTGCGATCCGATTTCGACGGGTTTCAACGCACGCACAAGGTCATTAAGAGCTGTATACTCTGCTTCACATATTGAATTTTTCATGTTATAGTCAATCATTGTTTTTTCAATTTGTGATTTTAACTGTAAGAATTGTTCTAACATGGCTACCAAACTGTTCCATCTAGTTTTAGAATCGAGTACTAGGCTTAAATTTTCTTGCTTGAATGAAGATTTAACATAATTCTGAAGAGTATCATTTTTCAAGGGAGACTTTCAAACCATTCACACAATCGTTCTAACTTTATTAATGATATTAGCTATGTTTAATGCATCGGAGAATAGGTCATCTCTGAAATCACATTTTTGTTCCTTATCAGGATTCTTTTCAAAGCTTAGATTTGAATCGTAATTTTCCCTTTCATCCTCTTCTAAATCTTCCTCACTGTCTTCAGTTGTTTCTACCTCAATTACACCTTCCGAATCATTCCTTCTCTTGTATAGAACATCGCATATTGCAAGGTATATACCATGGGCATAGCAAAGCTGATGTTCATAATCTATCAACTGTCCGAATTTCACCATAACACTCGCCCCATGCGTTAACTTCTGTTTTACTTCTTCAACCATTTCTTCGGTGTTTATTCTACCATTAATAGCAATCATTCCTAGATTCCAAAATTTGTCTTTATCTTGATGAACATTGATATTTAAATAATGTTTGTTTTTAAGCGACATCTAGAGAAAGGCTTAGTCTCTTACCATTTTTTAATGATTGTTCAATTTCTTTTATTATATTTTCTTTTATAATATTATACTGTTTATACACTAACTGCATAACATGATTGGGATTTTTAGGAAGAAGCAAACCTTTTTCACTGAATGCTTGCTGAATAAATTCACTTTTACATGTGGCACTGATAGGAAATCCATCTATAGCTACAAGCTTTGTAATGATTTCTTCTTTTGTGTCTTTCTTTAAAAAACTAAACATTGTTGGCTGAGAATGAACACTTTTTAAACATTTCGAAGAGCTTTTCTACAGATTCATCCCCTGCAGAACATTTGAGGTTACAATCATTTGCCGACGTAGGCTTCTCAATAGAATGTTTAGTTTTTAAATGCCAAAGCAAACCACTTATAAAAAAACCTCTACATTTCAGTATTACACCACAATGACTACACTTTGCTTCTTCATTATTATTACATTTAATGAAGTACCGCCAGACGAATGTTTTTGATCTCTCCATCATCACAAAATATTAAAACAATAAAATGTATATAAAGTGGCTTAACTGCAAGAGGATCTTTCTAGGACAAATGACATGTATAATCGAGAAGAGTCGAGACTCGACAACGATGACATTACAGAGATATGTAAGAAAGTGCCGGCCTTTCGCTTTCTGCTTTATATATATATATATATATATATATATATATATATATATTGCAAATGTAATGTATGAAAATAAATATTTTTCTAAATTAAAATAATACACATCTTTATTGCTGACGATATCTCAAATTATGAAGAAACTATTTATCTTGCCAGCGCACGATGATCGCATATATATAATGTGTGTGTGTAAGGCTGTTAGTATTGATTATTAAAGTTAGTAATTCAGACCGGGAAATCCCAGGATAAAGAAAATTTCCCAGGAAACAATCCCTTCTTACAGTGTCTAAGAGGAACTCCTTGAGTGTAGTGGAAAAAGTGGAGGTGCTGAATAGTGTAGATTGGAGTGTTAAAAAAAAAAAGAAATCACTTTAAAATTTGGTATCCCTGCCAGTAGTGTTCAACCATTCTGAAAAACTGTTTCGATTCTCAAACTGTTTGGGGAAACAGGACCCAGTCTGAAACGTGCGGAATTATGTCTGTTTGAAGATGTAGATGAAGCCGGTTTTAAGTGGGTGAAGTATGAAGTTGATTCGAAACCAAAACATGCCGATATCAGGGCAATTAAATAAAGAAATGGCCGTGGATTATGCATCATTTTTAGGGCATGAAATATTCCAAGCTAGTTCTGGTTGGCTGGACAAATTTAATAGTGCCGTGGATAACTTGAAAAAGTTATTTCTGGTGAAAGTGGGGTTATAATCGAAAAGGCTGTACCCATTGGCAATAAAGTTTTGAAAAAAATTATGGAAGACTACGAGCCCAAAGACATATTAAACATTGATGAAACAGGTTAACAAGACACTGGCTTTTTGAAGGTGATAAATGTGTAGGTGGTAAAAATAGTAAGGAGAGAAGTCTTACAGTCTTGGTTGCTGTAAATATGGCTGGTAATGAAAAACCAAAGCTTTTGTAATAGGCAAAAGTAAACAACCCCGATGTTTCAAAGGAGTAAAGTCATTAGAGTTGGACTACAGCAAAAAGGCTTGGATGACAAGCGAAAGTTTTGAACAGTGAATTTTAAATTTCGATAGAAAGATGAGGAAAGTAAACAGAAAAATCACATTTATTGTCGACAACTGCCCCATGCCCACCTTCACTCGGTAATTTTGAAACTTACAAGTGTGAAGTTTGTTTACTTCCCTCCGAATACCTCGTCTAACCTGCAGCCAATGGACCAGGGCATAATCAAGAATTTGAAAATGTACTACCGATGGTGAATGCTGAAAAAAACTATACTGAGAATAGAAACTAACCAACCTATAGATTTGCAGATATGCATATAAGAGTTGGTGAAATTGTGGAGTCAAGATGTGATGGAAACAATGATTGAGAATTGTTTCGCTAAAGCAGGTTTTGCTAAAATGCCAATTAACAGTGATGAGAGGGATGAACTACCACAAGACATTTAGCAATCTTGGGAAGAACTCCAAGCGAGAGGTTTGGTCAGTGAAGAAATTGTTTTCGATGAATTTTTAGGAGTTGGTAATGATGTCAGAGTAGGAAAATATCCAAGTGACTCCAACATTTTGGAAAGTATTCAAAATAGTGACAATATCGACGATGAGTTGGATGAAAATGAGGGCAACGAAGGCATTTGAGTGCAATATTAAATCTTCCAAACATGAAATGTTGGCAGCATTTGAAACTTTACATCGAGGCCTTCAGTGTGAAGAAAATGTGCCAGAAAATATATTTGAGATGAAAACATTTTTATGTACAGTAAAATCCAATGTACAACAAAAAATAACCAAATATTTTTACGACATAATTCTTAAAAGTGTACTAATATGTTGTGCGCATCACGTAAGTACGGGCAACCACCGTATAACACAGTATTTTTGAGCTTTTGTGCTGGGAAAACCCTGCTATTATGTTAGATGTAATTTTCAATGTCAGTTGAAAATTGTAATTGCCTGACTGAAGTCAGGCAATTACAATGATGTCTTTTAATTCTTGACACTTAAGCAGTTCCATAATTCCTAAAAGTTTCCTCCATCAAAGTTTCCCTCTAAGCGTTTAGTGAATGCTGTGATCACATGGTAGTACCGTTTTAAGTTAGCAATCACATTCTGGTCCATAGACTAAGATTGATTTCATATTAGAGGAAAGAAGGTAGATTTCATCTTCACATCTCTGCCATCCCATCATTAAGTAATCTAACAAGGCTTTATGAGTGATCTGGACCACTGTTGACAATCCATAGTGTCTTCTATGCAAAGTTGTTCTTCCTTTGGTAAATTTTACTGCTGAGTAGAAATGCTTGCCATCCTTTCAAAGCACAGTCAACTGATACTTCCTATTCAGAAGAAGTTGGTTCTCTCATGACTTATGCAGCAAGCCCTTCCCTTCTCGTCATTTGTGATAGCAATTCTGTTGGGAATCTTTTTCCCAAATGCCATTTCATCCATGCTAATGACTAATTTAGGATTATAACTGAATGAACTAATAAAGCCAAAAAGAAAAGAAAACGGAAAAAAAAGCCATTTTCTATCTACCTCTAGAAGGTGCCATTCCAACAACCCCTTAAGCTTGTTCAGTCTGTCAACCTAAACCAACAACAAACAGAATTTATTCTAGTGATTGGCAAAAATGCTCACGAGTTATTTTTATTTATTTATTTAATTTTATTATTTGGGTTTATCTTTTAGATCTTTTAATAAACTAAAATATCTTTTAGATCTTTTAATAAACTTAGAGCTAGTCTATTATGAGGAGCATTTGAAAAGTTCATGGCCTGAGTATGAGGGATTTATCAACACAGTCCCCTTTGGAGTCAGTATACTTTTGCCACTGATGCTGTGGTGCTTTGATTCCAGTGCTGTGGTGCTTCTATTCCAGTTACGAAGAAATTTTTCTCTTGGACCTCCAGAAATGCATCCACTGCAGCAGTAATATCAGTGTTTGGTGGGAAAATGGATGCCAGCAAGGTATTTTTTCAAATTAGAAAATGGGTGAAAGTCCGATGGTGCTAGGTCTGCTGAATATGGTGGTCAGTCCAAGATTTCAAAACTCATGCAGTGCAGCCATGGAAATAACAGACCTATCAGCAGGTGCATTGGCCTGGTAGAACAGACTCGTTTACTAAATTATCCTTGGCATTTGTCTTTGATATTTTCACACAAATGCCTTAGAAGGCTGCTCGACGTGGGTGCCTGTACGTGGTGAGGGGACCTCGCAGTGACGCTGCTGGACCTCCAGTTAGCATCACTGGGATCCAATGCCCAGGTTCCAGGCTAACATCAATGGAATCCGGCGTGTTTGCTGTGCGCTGTGACCCATGGAAATTCGGAAAGGGGGATCCTGGTGGTTGAGAGGTCCAGCTTCAATACACCACTTTGGCTCCTGATTCGACAAGACAGGTGGTCCTGGAAGGCCCGGCTAGGATCAATCAGCTTGTAGGCTTGCCTGCGAGAGTCAGCTGTGTCAATGCCACACCCCTACCCTCATGGTCTGAGGGACGGAATTCAGGCTGGCGGTGGTGCGGGTATGGTGTTTGGGTAGCTCTGGCGTTCTACTCCCGAGCGCATTTATTGCATTCAGGTAGTGGGTGTCCCTTTGGGCTTCGTGGTGGATGAGAACCCCGGGCACTGAACCACTTAAAAAAACTTCATGAATCCTGATAAATTAATTTCTTCTGGGGCTCCAACCCAGTCCCAAACTGAAAATTTGACCATAGACCAAGAGAATGTCACTTCTGCAAAAAAAAAGACAGAAAAAGGAGGTTATTTCAGGTCCAACACCTCAGTTCCTGATAATTCACTCAACTAGTGAGAAGCCTATAGGAAAAATGTCACCCTTCTTTATACAGAAGGGTTTGGAAGGGTTAACAGGCTCTCCTAAGTCTGTCAAACGGCTTCATTCGGGTGAAATACTTATAGAAACCAGAAGTGATATACACTCAGAACAGCTCCTCCGTGCTACATCTATCGGGGGAATGCTGAACTCATCCCGTGGTCATCGCGGAATGGGATCTGATGGATGCGACTGAAGAGGAAATCTGTTCAGTTAAAACCACAAGGAGTGACAGCTGTTAAACGTATATTCATGCGCAGGGATAGGAAATTAGTTCCCACCAGAAATATTATCTTAACATTCAGTTCACCAAATTTTCCTCATGAAATCATAGTTAGCTATATTAACTGCCCAGTGCATCCGTATGTCCCAAATCCGTTATGGTGCTTCAAGTGCCAGAAATACAGACACTCACAGATGGTTTGTCATGGAACTCTTGTATGCGCTTGGTGTGGTGCAAAGGACCATGAAACAACATCATGTTCAGCTGCAAAACCAACCAGCATTAACTGCCAAGAAGAACACCCAGCCTACTCAAGAGCATACCAGAGGTGGAAACGAGAAAAAGAAATTCAACGATTTAAGGCAGAGCTGAACGTATCAAGAGGTAAGGAAAACAATGAAACCTTTAAATACAAATAAACCAACCTACGCTCAGAAGATAGCAGGGAGATGTTCCATCGGAACTCAGACCGAAATGACCATACCACCAAAGGAGTCATTCGCTCCTATTGCTCGCTACCTGCTAAGTTCAATAAAACCCGCACAAAAGGACCAATCAGCTGCCACTCCAATATCTGTACCTCCTAATGCCCCACCAGTAAGAAAACAAGTTTATGGATAAAAGAATAAGAAATCTGACGTACATCCTAGTTCTCAGAAAAAAATGGATGTTGAGGAGAAGGAGGTACATGAAGAAACAGTCTTGGAACTCTTTCCTGGGGAGAATATGGACACTGGGGCAGTGTCCATACTTCCCCAGAAAGGATAAATCTAAGACTGACAAAAGTAAGCCCTTGGCACCTTGGGAGCCACCTGAAGGAACCACCAAGCCAAAATAATAGCTAAATTCCTACAATGGAATTGTCGTGGATTCCGGCAAAATGCAGAAGAGATCAAGGCACTCTTGCCAAAGCACAAACCATCTTGCTTTTGCATGCAGGAGACTGACGTAAGGGCAAATGATGACCCCAGGATGCATAACGTTACTATCATTCGCAAGGATAGAATTGGGGATGGCCCCGCTCATGGAGGAGTCGCAATCCTTGTGGGCAACCATACCCCTTTTCAGCCTCCGCGACTTACTACCAGCATAGAGGCAATAGCAACTCGAATAACAGTGGGGTTTTTAATAACCGTTTGCTCTATATATTTGCCATGTGGTACTGACATCTGCCAGAAAGACCTTGATGATCTCGTAATACAGTTGCCTCCCCCTTTCTTACTTCTTGGGGACTTTATTGGACATAACACCCTGTGGGGTAGTGCTAGCATCAATAGAAGAGGATGAGTCATAGAGCATATGCTAACTAACAATGATCTCTCGTTAATGTGGGAACAAACACCTTTTTCCACATGCCTACCCGTACGTTTTCTGCCATTGATCTTTCTATCGGCTCCCCTTCTCTTCTCCCTTCACTAACTTGGGAGGGAGGGGGAACCCGTATGGAAGTGATAACCACCTTAATTACTGGGAGACCTTGTCTTCCCGTCAGGTTACTGCAGTGGAAGTTTGATCAGGCTGACTGGAGTGCCTTCCAACACCTGGCAAAGTTTGACAACTCTGCAGTCAGTCAAGAGCCTATCAATGATGCAGTTACGTACATAACAGAAAATATTGTCCATACAGCTGCAACTACATTTCCAAAAACATCCACACAGTTTCCTGCCTTTCCAAAACCATGGTGGAATCCAGAATGTACAGCAGCCAAAAAAGCTCAAAACAAAGCTTGGGGGATATTTCGACAATATCCTACCACGATCAACCTATTATCCTTTAAACATGCACGAGCCAAAGCACGCTACATCTGCCGTCAGAGTCAAAAGGAATTGTGGATCCGTTTCACATCACCCAGACGACCAGCACTAAGGTGGTTTGGGAAAACAATCCAGAAAATGAAGGGAAAATACACGGCATACCACTCATCATCGGTCCTTGAATATAATGGATGTACTATTGCAGACTCTATTGCAATAGCCAATGCTCTTGGGGAAACATTTTCTAACATCTCTGCAACATCATCCTACTCCCCAGAGTTTCTGGTCTTAAAACAGAACACTGAAAAACAGGCCCTTAAATTCACATCGAAGGGTTCCCACCCATATAATGGGCCATTTACCATCCATAAGCTGAAAACAGCAGTTGCCCGTACAAAGGCTACCGCTGTTAGACCAGACAACATCCATTATAAATGATCAAACATCTTTCAACAGAATCTTTCTTGAAGAGCATTTTCCAGATACCTGGCGCAAGGCAACTATTCTTGCTTTTGCCAAGCCAGGAAAGGATCCTAAATCTCCAAAAAACTATCGTCCTATTGCTCTGACTAGCTGTCTGTGCAAAATATTAGAGAGAGAGGTCAGTGCTCGTTTCTTATGGTATTTAGAATTGAATGACCTCTTCCGCTTTCAGTGTGGCTTCCGAAGAAACGGGTCCACACTGGACCACTTAATTAGACTAGAAACATCTATCTGAGATGCTATCCTAAAAGGAGAACACTTGGTGTCCATCTTCTTTGATATGGAAAAAGCGTATGACACAACTTGGAGATTTGGTATTTTAAAAGACCTTTACAACCTCGGTCTAAGATCGTGGATCCGTTTCACATCATCCATAATAAAGCTGGGAAGGTGACCAAGAGGTTGGTCACCTTCCTGGTTTTATTAAAAAATTTTTATCCTGCTGTTATTTCCAAGTTTGTGTAGGATCTGTCCTTTCTCGGTCCTTTTGCCAAGAGAAGGGGGTACCACGAGGATCTGTCTTAAGTGTCACGCTTTTTGCCATTAAAATAAACTCTGTTTTCCAAACAACTTCCTCCAACTATAAATAGTGCACTCTACGTTGATGACTTCAGCATATTTTGGTTGGTGATCTCTCAACACCATTCTGCACGGTGTTGAGAGACAGCTGCAACAAGTTATTGACCATCTTAACTCCTGGGCCACGACCAATGGTTTCAGGTTCTCACCGGAGAAGACAGTTTGCATCCATTTTTGTCGCAAACGAAATCTCCACCCTGAGCCTGAATTACGACTTGGACAAAGCACCATTCCAGTTGTATCAGAGAAGAAATTCTTGGGACTCATTTTTGACAAAAAGCTGACATTTGTCCAACACATTCGTCAGCTATGCACAAAGTGCACGAGAGGGCTTAACATTCTCCACTCTCTCTCTCTCTTCTACCTCTTGGGGTGCAGACCGATGCACTCTACTCCATCTATACCATGCACTAGTATGCTCAAAATTAGATTATGGGTCTCAGGTGTATGCATCTGCCAGAAATAGCATTGTTCATTGGCTTGACCCCATCCATCATCAAGCCATTCGCATTTGCTATTGGTGCATTCAGAACATCACCTGTCCAAAGTCTGTATGCCAAAGCAAATGAACCATCCTTGTCACTTCGACGAATGCAGTTGTTTCTACACTATGCCTTCAAGCTGAAATCCCTGCCAGATCACCCCATGTGGACATCTGTTTTTGAGCCACAATGAGGAAACCTTTATAACACACGACAGATCGCCCATTCAGCATTCGTGTTCAAGAGTCGATGAGCTTAACATCTCAGTAGACAAGGTTGCTAGATCACCAATGCAGCCCCCTCCACCCTGGCATGCTCAAATTCCAGCATGTGACTTCTCGCTCAAGATTGCGACGAAGTCTAATATTCCATCTTCTGTCTACTTTCAGCTCGATTCACAACACCGTGCAGAACATTCTGACTTCTTGCCAGTCGGCTCGGAGCCAGAATCGTATGTGGAATCTGCTGCTGTTTTTCCAGATAATACCATATCAGAACAGATACCCCTTGACTGCAGCACTTACATTGCAGAGCTGCATGCTATAGAGTTAGCTCTAGATCACATAAGAAAACACCAATACCAATGGTGTATTATATATGCCGATTCAGTGAGTGCACTATAGGCTTTATCAGCAGTGTCACACTAATCATCCAACCCTGTCCCAAATTCAGCAGATAATATACTGCTTCTATGCAAGTGGATTCGATATCTGCTTCTGCTGAATCCCCAGTCACATCGGGATTAGAGGAAATGATTTGGCTGACACTGCAGCCAAATTGGCAGCCCTGACGGATAATCTTGACCTGTTAGTCCCCTATGCAGACTACAGGCAAACGATCCGTAGTAACTTACAGTCTCAGTGGCAAGATTTGTGGCGCCTGATTACTGCAAACAAACTATGTCGAATTAAGCCTGTGATCCATCCTTGGTGGTCCACTTTACACAGGGATCGCAAAGAGAAAGTTCTTGCTCAGCTCCGCATAGGACACTGTCGTCTGACACACTTCTTTTTGCTGAGGGCTGATGACTCTCCTATGTGCAAGCAATGCAACACCATTTTATCCGTTCAACATATTTTATGTGATTGTACCAGTTTTAGAAATGCTCGTTTTACCGCTTTTACCCATCTGACTGAGCCATATGCGCTCAGTCAGATTTTAAATGACAATGACAATGTGTCAGCAGTTTTTAAATTTTTAAAATCAATTAATATATATACTCATATGAAATATAACATTTGCTTTTATCATTGTACTGATTTTATTTATTGATATGTCTGTATATATATGCACTTTTCAACAAAGTAACCTTTTTAAAAGTTACTAGTCTTATCTTTCTTGAATTTTAACCTTTTCATGGCACTATAACCTTGCTGTTTTGTGCCACAAAAATCAAAATCAAACTCAAACCCTTAGAAGGCCTTCTGATGGAGTGTTGCTCGTGGATTACCTTTCTGAGTAATCCACTAGCAATACTCCATCAGCATTCCAAATAACTGAGTCCATCACCTTGCCAGAAGAAGGAATCAACTTAGCTTTCTTTGGAGAAGGAGAGGAGCTGTTTTTCCACTTTTTGGACTGCTCCTTTGTCTCTTGCTGAAAGTGATAGACCCACACTTCTCATCCATGGTCACAAACCTTGCAAGGAAATTTGTTGGATCTGCTTGAGAATGATGCAAATGTTCTTGAAAAGTCTTGTGCTTGAAAAGGCTTGACTTGAAAAGTCAACTTTGAAACCCATTGTCTGACACCTTTTTCATAGTAAGAACTTTTGTTATTATGTGGTACATACATTCATATGAGATGTCTAGGAATACTTTGCTCATCGCTCACTGATCACAAGATCATGCACACTGTCAAATTACAGTGATGGACATTTTAGGTCTTCCACAGTGTGGGTCATCTCCCAGGCTCTCCATCCCTCCTTTAAATTCTGCTGCCTCCTTCTTAACCATGGAATAAGAAAGGACATCCTCCCCAATGTTTAATTATATCCTCATGAATTACCTTTGCTGTTAGTCCGTTTTTCCCCAAATACTGGATGACTGCATGGTGACTGATTTTGTCCATCTTTTTCTCGTTTATACAAATTTGATGACTTCAGGATCTAAAATGAACCTGCATGAAACTCTATGATTACTATTTAAAGTGTTATACATTAAGCACAGTAAATTTTAACACTGGACCACTACCCTTTCATACTTTGGCCATGAACTTTTCAAACTTATTTCAACATGAGAATGCCACAGTCATTCATTTTGCTATTTCCCTCCCTCCCAAAGTCCTTATACCCCTAAATCAGATAATCTCCATCTGAATTACATGTGGTTTCCCACTATGTAATCCCCTCTTTGCAGTCTCATATGGAGAGACTGTTCATCTTCTATTTTCACAAAATGAGTTGTCCATTTTTGGACCTTTTGCTGTTAGTCCGTTTTTCCCCAAATACTGGATGACTGCATGGTGACTGATTTTGTCCATCTTTTTCTCGTTTATACAAATTTGATGACTTCAGGATCTAAAATGAACCTGCATGAAACTCTATGATTACTATTTAAAGTGTTATACATTAAGCACAGTAAATTTTAACACTGGACCACTACCCTTTCATACTTTGGCCATGAACTTTTCAAACTTATTTCAACATGAGAATGCCACAGTCATTCATTTTGCTATTTCCCTCCCTCCCAAAGTCCTTATACCCCTAAATCAGATAATCTCCATCTGAATTACATGTGGTTTCCCACTATGTAATCCCCTCTTTGCAGTCTCATATGGAGAGACTGTTCATCTTCTATTTTCACAAAATGAGTTGTCCATTTTTGGACCTTTTGAGAAACATCTTTCTTTGACTACAGCTTTCAGACCTGAACACAGTATTTTAAATGTAGTCTCACCAGTCTTGATTTAAATTTATTGAACCACGTAATGAAGAGAGAAGTAGGCTGTGGTTCAGTAAACTTTCCATTTTCTTAACTCGCCATTGTGATTGTTGAAAATACTCTTAGATTCCTGCTTTTAAAAAAAACAGAATTCATAATAAATTCTCCATTTTCCAGAGAAATTTTTCTCTCATTCCAGTCATTTAATTGTGTTTGTAACTTTAATTTTGCAACATCATTATATTTTTCTTTATCAGCTACAATTCACATCCACTATGAACTGCTCATTTGCCAGCTTGGAAAAAATAATTTTCGGTTTTATTTCCAAAACAGTGATTACTCTTGGCTTCTCGGCTTTCTTATAGCAAAAAGTGTGTTGCAAAAACAAAGTAAATAAAACAAATTTGCTGGAGAACTGGTTTTAGAAATGCAGCATTCATTATAAAGTATACTTTTAGTAGAGACTGTAATGGCTTTTATTTAAAAGACAACTATTAGTTTTATTTAGCTGTTCATCAAGTTCTTCAAGTTCATCCATACAGTATAGATGCAAGAGTTTTATGTTCTGAATTGTGTGTGCGTGTGCGCGCAGTGATTCAGGAGGAATAGTAAATATTTTGGGAGGTTATAGTATTGATTATTCTGAGTAAAAAAGTTCATATAAACATATGTCCAATTGTCCAATTCTCAATAGATACAGAGATACAGTTGTTTGAAACTGGCATGCACAGCTCCCTGAATCAGATGTGATCAATAAGCAGTATAACCTGATGCTGTTTTCTGTGGTGGAAGTGCTACCACTGCTTGTAGAGAATACCGTTGATGGTTTTCTAACCGCAGAATACTAGATTCAAGAGCATTTACTAGTGTTTACACCAAACTGCACGAGACTGCTACAGTTCCCAGCACTGATATTTCTTCTGAATGTGCAAATGAACAAAATGTGGATGAAATAGAACACATTTTTCAGTCAGTAGAACGTAGTCCAACTATGAAGAATTTCTACACATATCGGTGTTCCACAGACAAGAGTATAGCGAACATTACATAAGCATAGCTTGTATCCATTTTATATACAGTGGGTGCAACACCTTCAACCAGTAGTCAACGCCCAGCAATTGGAATTTTGTCGGTGGATAAATGCTAATCACCGATTAATTCCATCAATACTGTTCAGCAGTGAAGCTACTTTCACCCATAATGGTATCAACAACACCTGTAACTCTCATAGGTGGTCAGACAAAAATCCACATACAACTGCAGAAATAATTTTCAAAATTGCTTCTCTGTAAATTTGTGGTGCAGTGTCATCGACATTCAGTTGATTGGGCCTATTGTGTTGCAAAATCATCTTACAGGGCCTATTTACCTACAATTTCTGCTAAACAAACTTCCACTACTATTGGAGGATGTTTTCTTGACTGCAAGGATTGGTATGTACTTTTGGCATGACAGAGCTCCTGCACTTTATAAAACCTGTCTGGTGATACAATATCTAAATCAAACTTTCCCTGAATGATGGATCAGCCGTGGTGGTCCCTTTCATTGGCCACCAAGGTCTCCAGACCTCACTCCGTTAGAGTTTTGTTTGTGGGGATGGATGAAAAGCACAGTATACAAAGAAAAGGCGAATACAAGAGATGAATTGCTTGCTTGCATTTTGGATACTGCAGCCCTCATAAAGGAACACCAAGACAACCTCAGAAGAACAACATGTCATATTACCACAAGAGTTTCAAAGTGCAATGAGGTTGACAGTGGGATTTTCGAACATTTATTGTGATATGTAAAAAATTTGTCAATTATTTGTGTTTTGTATTGTTCAAAAAGTCAATAAATACAAACAGTGTCATTTATCGTTCTTTAATACCTCTCATAATGGCTTTGTGTGTGCCAGTTTCAAACAGCTGTATCTCCATGTCCATTGAGAATTGGACACACGTTTATATGAACTTTTTTACTCAAAATAATCAATACTTAACCTTCCGAAATATTTAATATTCCTCCTGAATTACACCGTTTATATATATATTATTTTTATTTTTTATTTATTATTTTTTTTTTTTTATTATTATTATTATTTTTTTTTTTTATTGTTTTTGTTTATCTTTTAGGTCTTTTGGTCTTTTTCTGCCTATTTGTTTTCAGATATGGTGCAATGGCTCTTATCAACACAGTTGATGGAATTCAGCCCAGGTAAGGAAGTTTTGACCAGAAGCATTCATTGTGATTATCATCTTAGCATGCTTTATATTGTCATTACATTTGTGACTGCTGTTGGTTATGGAGAATGGAATTCACCCTGCTTAACAAGTCTACTTGAACACTCAATTGAGAAGCAAAATATTTTTCACATAGCATAGGAATTTTCAAGTTTTGGAGGTTAATTTTCAGTGTTAACATTAGTATTACATGTAGTTCTCAAATTTCATGTACTTAATATTCAGACAACTTGTTCTTTCAGGCAAGTTGAAAGCTGATTTATGATACCCATAAATCAGCTTTCAACCTTCAGTCTTTTGGATACTGGCAAAATCACAAATGAAATTTGTGAATCATCGCATTTTGTGTGGCCTGCCCCTGCCAACACTTTCGGCATTATTGCTGTTTTGGTCTGTGAAACAGAGTTTTTTACAGTTATTAAGTAATTTTAGTGTATTTTGCTCTTATTGTTTTATAAAAGTGAATGGGGAGGACTTAAAGTGGCAGTAATAGTGGTAAGATGCATAGTCAGAGGTCTTATAAATAGATAATTATAAATATTCCTCCTGATTGATTGAGAATTAGGGTTTTTAGAACAAGTGGAAAAATGCCATCAGGATCTAGAACTTTCTTGGTATCAAGATTTTTAATTCATGTTTGTTTGTTTGTTTGTTTGTTTGTTTGTTTGTTTTTTTTTTTTTTTTTTTTTTTTTTAGTATTAGTATGACAAACGATGTAAGAAAACAAGCTTATACAGCATCAGCCAAAAAGAAGGAATGGAGGGAACCCTTCCCAAATAAATTTATTCAAACTATCTGCTTCCAAAACAACAGATGGAAGTTTGTTCCAACACTCAACCACCCACCAGCTAAAGGTATACTTCTGCATCTCTCCTGCAACTATCCTTCTTCGGTTTGAAATATTGTCCCCACGTGTGAAGTCTGAGCAAGAGAAAGAATGCTGATGGTCTTCTTTCTTTTGCCTCTGATATGGAGCCATCTTCATGAGCTTGCTCAATCCATTCAAAGCTTTAAACACCTCAATCAAATTTTAGTGTCTAGAGACTAGGCACCTTGCAGGTGCCTAGTCTCCAGACACTAAAATTTGCAGAAATTAAGCCTTTCTTGGTAGATATATATATATAATGCCACGCTTTGTATACATATAAAGTGTAGGAGAAAGAACTGATCCATGGGGAACACCAGAAGTAGTGGAGAAGTTAGAAGACAGAGACATCTATCATAACTCACAGTGAGACATCAGAGAGGAAACTGGATACCTACTTGGGAAGACAAAAAAAAAAGTTAGTAATCCATAAGATGGGAGCTTCTTCGGGAAGACCTTTATGCCAAACTCGGTGAAAAGCCTTGGAAATGTCAAAAAGAACTTCTTGAGTTTAACCATACTTTTCTGTCAAAATTTATCCCAAAATAAATAACATTAGCCAGTATATCACCAATTGATTGGCAGTGGATGGATTTCTCCATTACTTTGGAAAAAGTAAATGTACAAGCTGGCCTTGATAATATGCAATTAATTCGTCCTGCGAGTGCATCACACAAAACAGAAACACATTAATAGAATATACTTTGGAAAAAGTAAATGTACAAGCTGGCCTTGATAATATGCAATTAATTCGTCCTGCGAGTGCATCACGCAAAACAGAATAATCAATAGGAAAAATTATAATTGATCCGTGACCTTCAGAAATGTCCATAAAGAATTTTAAAAATACCTTTTAAATAACTTTTTTTAACTGTATACCATGTAAAAGTTAATAATTATAGAATTAAATGTTTATTGCATAAAATACATAATGAAGAAACTAACTACAGGCATACCTCGATTAACGAATAGGATGCGTTCCACGAAATTACTTCGTTAAGCGAAACTTCATTTTCAGAGGTAAAAATACTATGGCCAGAATAGGGATACGTTCCTACGTAAAGAAAATGAAAAGCTTTTTTTCCAACAAAGAAAAGTTTTATTAAATAAACAGTCAACTTACATACAAAGTGAAATCACATTTTAAAATGTGAGGTTAAAGTTGATTGTTTATGCTTTTTTTCTCTTTCATTTAACAATTGCCTATACGGAGCTATTGCATTTAACATTGATCGCTTAACTATAACACTTCTAAATCAGGATCATTTTCATTAAAAAAATTTAAAACGTTTTCAATGTCATTTAAGCACCTTTTTAAATCTTTGGTTGTTAACACTTTTTCGGCAGGAACTTCTTTAACTTCGCCTTCATTATCTTTGTCTTCGTTGCTAACAAGGTTTTCTAAATCTTCCACTGAAAAACAATCATCTTCTGCATTCAATAAATTTCCTAACATCCTCTTCATCAACATTTTCGAAACCTATTGATTGAGCCATCTGGATAACTTCATTTCTAATTTCTTGGATGTTATTTTCTTCTTCTAGTACAACTTCTGGCCATATTTTGCGCCAAACTCCATTTAAGCATTTCTTAGTGACTTCTTTCCAAGAACTATCAATGTTTTCAATTGCATTTTTAATGGTGTAGTTTTTCCAAAAGGTTTTAACTGTCATTTCCTCTTTATCCTCTAGTTCAGTTAAATTGCTTAAAGTTCGACGCAGATAATAAGCTTTAAATGATGCTATTACTCCCTGATCCAATGGTTGAATCAGGGAAGTTGTGTTTGCTGGAAGAAACACAACTTTGACAGGAATGCATGTGTCCAACGTGTT
The DNA here is from genome assembly GCF_048544385.1 of Mastigoproctus giganteus. Taxonomy (NCBI): domain Eukaryota; kingdom Metazoa; phylum Arthropoda; class Arachnida; order Uropygi; family Thelyphonidae; genus Mastigoproctus; species Mastigoproctus giganteus. The sequence continues at coordinate 198,958,156 of NC_143583.1, read as the reverse complement.
AAGATCAGTAGGATGTCCCGGAGCATTGTCTAACAACAAAAGAGCTTTTTCTTCAAAGTTGTTTTTTTGACAATACCGTTTTACTCCAGGACAAAAGTGGTTAACAAACCAAACAAATAACTCCTTGGTAACCCACGCTTTTCTATTTGCTTTCCATATTACAGGTAAATTCATTTTTATGTTACCTTTTAAGGCCTTCGGATTTTCTGAATGGTAAACTAATAACAATTTTAATTTATAATCGCCAGAGGCATTTGATCCAAAGAGTAACGTTAAACGGTCTTTTGCTGCTTTGAACCCAGCAGCTGATTTTTCTTCAATAGAAATGAAGCTTTTTGTTGGTAGCCGTTTCCAGAACAAACCGCTTTCGTCAACATTGAACACCAAATTTGGTGGAAAATTTTCACGTTCAATTATTTCCTTTAGTTTTTCTGGAAACTTATTTGCAGCTTCAACATCTGCACTTGCAGCTTCTCCTGTTAATTTTACACTATGAATCCTGGCCCGTTTTTTAAATTTCTCGAACCAACCACGAGAAGCCCCAAAGGTTTCCGTAATTTCTTCAGTTTGTTTATGTTCAGTTTGTTCAGTTTGTTTGTACAAAAATAATGCTTTTTCTTGAATCACCATTTGACTTAAAGGCATATGACGTTGTGACATATCATCTATCCACAAACTTAACATTTTCTCCATTTTTTCTAAAATTGGATTCCTTAAGCGAGTTAATTTTGCCGCTGTAACATCTTTACAATTCTGAGCAGACTGTTTTATTTTTTCTGATTGACTTAGTATGGTTGTTAAAGTTGATTGCGCTAATCCTAAAGAATGTGCCACATCGGATTTCTTTCGCCGCTTTCAACACGTCGTACGATATTTAGTTTAGTTTCCAAAGAAATTGCTTTTCTTTTCTTTGATTCTGACATTTTAATTAACTAAAACAAAAATATTTCCAATAAAATTTACAAAATCTACGTTATGTAATGCTACAAAGAACCTACGTCAATTATTGCAATGCGCCACACTGAAACAACGTCAATCATGTAAACAACAACTAAATTAAGCTATTGACGTGCAAAACTGTTATAACAGACACGCCCGCAGCTCGGGAGCACTCGGGAATACGTAACGAATCGCTGTCAGTCACCAATCGGATGATTGTCAGGCGTTGGCGTTAAATTGGAATATTTTTTTATGTTAAATGGGCTTGAAATTGCGGACTTCGTTATATCGAGGCTTCGTTATCAGAGGTAACGTTAACCGAGGTATGCCTGTATTTGCTATGGAAATGTTTGAACACTGTTGTTTGAACAGTGTTGGCTTTCTTTTGCATCGTACAATTTCCGATAGCCGACAACAAGCTTCTCTAGGCCCTGGAAAAATAACATGCTTCTTTCAATGTTAGTATCAATGTCCATTATCTTTGGTTTGAGGTTCTCTGTGATGCGAAAGATTTTGCCTAGTTCTTTTACCATTATCTCCTTTGCCGTAACGTTTTCATCTGGCTCACCCTCTTTTTTTTTTTTTTTTTTTTTCAGCTTCTCGCGTTGTTCCTCTATTTGAAGGAGATTGTTGTCAATTAGCTGTTCTGAATGCGAATTCAGTGATTCTCAAACGTTAGCCATGTCCAAGCCTTCGAAACTAAGATCATTACCAATATTAGTTATGTCTTCAATAACTTTTTGAACTGCATCCTTGAAGCCAGTAAAATCATTGCACAGTGGGGTAAAAGATGCTTCCAAACTGCTCTCATATTGCTGGCTGTCGCTTCTTCCCATTCTGCATGAATATTTTCAATGGCCACTTGTATGTTATATTTTTTCCAAAAAATTCTGGTACAGAAATTGCATTGTCTCCTCTTCTAGCTTCAAGTGCCTATGCAAATGTTCTGTGGAGATAGTAAGCCTTGAAAATTGCAATCATCCCTTGGTCCATAGGTTACAATAACAAAGTCATATTCACTGGTAAAAAAGGTGCCTCCGTAGCCAGGTGGGCAGGAGCAGCAGTGCGTAGCACACGCCTTCTTGATTAGACCGGGGTTCGAGCCCATCACCACCAAATACGAAGGATGTGGAAAGGTCAGGGAATGACCACCGCATATCCTCGGAGCAATATGGCCTTAGTTGCTAATGCTCCTAAAAACCAAAATAACATAACAACTGGTAAAAAAACAACTTTTGCATTTTCATTTAAGTCGCCACGTGCAGAAGGATGCATTATCTACAAGCTTGTTGTTTGTTTGTTTGTTGTTTGGTTTTTAGTAGCATTAGCAACTAAGGCCATATTGCTCCAGGATATGCGGTGGTCATTCCCTGACCTTTCCGCATCCTCTGTATTTGGTGGTGACGGGCTCGAACCCCAGTCTAATCAAGAAGCATGTGCTACGCACTGCTGCTCCTTCCCACCTGGCTACAGAGACGCCTATCTACACGCAACAGAGCTTTAAAGTAAGATTATTTTTATTGCAATAGGGCTTTGGTCATCCATGCTTTTTTATTTGAACACAAAATGACTGGAAAAGTTTGATGGCTGTATCCTTTTAAAGCCCTAGGATTTTGTGTACTGTACACAAACATAGGCTTCAGTTTAAAATCATCTTCAGCGTTACCTCCTAATAAAAGCATTAGTTGAGCTTATGAAACACTTTATACCCAGATGATGCTTCATTTGCAGCCAAATAACTTTTAGTTGGCATCAGTTTCCAAAATAGGCTCGTTTCGTCTACATTAAATATTTGCTGATCATCCTGAATGATTTTTTGCAATTCTGCAGGAAATTTGGCTACAGCATTTTCATTAGCATCATCAGCTTCCCCTGTTACTTTAACATTATGCAGTCCTGCTCGATTTTTGAAACATTCAAACCACCCTGAACTAGCAACAAACTTTTCAGTCTCCCCTTGATATTTTGTTCCTGTAAGTTTAGTAAAAATGTTAATATCTTTGTTCTGAATATTGTCCTGGGATAATGGAATTCTTTTTTGATTACAATCTACTATCCAAATTGATAAAAGATTTTCCATTTCAAACATTATTGGAGTTCTGTTTCTGGTATTTTGTAAAACAAAAGAAGTTGATGAAACTTTACCTTTCTCTTTATATTCGTTCTTACTACTCAAGATACATAGTTCATATAGTAGACTCACTGTATCCTAGATCTCCTACGATTTTCGCATGTTTTGCACCACTCATGTTTTTTAATAACTTCAAGTTTTTCAGCTAAAGTAATAACTTTTCATTTTTTTTTATTGCAATCATGTTGGCTTTCACTTTTTCTTTTATCCGTAATTAACAGGGGTAGAAAATTAGAATTTTTAAATGCATCTGCACATGACTTTATTAGCAGGAGACAAACAAGTAACCCATCTGTTTCCAATGGTTGATGGAACACACTGCGGCGGGCAGTGGGCAAATGTTTGTTTATTGGCTGTCAGACTCTTAGCATGCGATTTGAATATTTTTCAACTATCACGTAAAAAAAGATCGCGTTAACTGGAAATTTTCATTGCATAAAGTAAAAAGTGGTATAATTTTTTCAAATAGCAGTAACTGAAAAATTCATTAATTGAACTTGCGTTATGCGAGGCCTGGCTGTAATTGCAATAGGGTGATAACTGATTGTGATAGATTTTTCACCCCCTTTTTTTTTAAGTGGGGGCTGGCTAGATAGCAAATTTCCCAGCAGAAGCAGTTAATTTTGTACTAGTGGAATAAGAAAGTGCAAAAAAGTGACACAGTGTAAGCTCAAGATCACAGCAGGTTTTTAGAACAAGTGGAGAAATGCCATCAGGATCTAGATCTTTCTTAGTATCACGATTGTTTAGACTTAACGTTGGTTTAGCAGTAATATCAACACATGAGTCAACAGTTAATTGGATGCTAGTAAGTTGCCTTTGTCTTTGGTTGAGGTTGCAATACAATCATCAGGTTTTAACAGAAGTGAGAGGTAAAGATGGACAGAACTGGTGCATAATAGCTTTGGCAAGTGACAATGCTTGACTAACATTTGCACAAGAAGCACATTTTTTCTCTTAGCCTGTTCAAAATTAAGAATGGATTGATTAATAACTGTTTTACAATTGCTGCCAGCTTTATTGCAGGTAGAAATTGACGCTGAAGATTTTGTATGCAAGCCAATTGTGCAACATTCTTATCTTGAACACTTTTAGTGCATTTATTGGAAAACCAAGTTATAAGTAAAAGATGAGGGTTTTAAGCTTTGTTTGACAATATCTGAATCAATATTGCAATAAGAAGATTTAAAACAGTAATCCAAACAAGTAAAAAGGAACAAGAATAATAGAAATCTTGCATATCATCCCACATCATATTCTTGTAAACGTCATATTCTTGTAATGCTGGACAGCACGAGCTGAGAATGGCCATAAGAGAGCTCCATTGGAGAAGAAACCATCACCATGTTGTGATCTCAAGTAGTTAACTATATAATATCTGTGCAGATACACCAGAGTTTACCCATAAATTTAAACTACATATGCCGACCGGGCTAGCCGAGTGGGTAAAGTACCTGCCCGGCAACCCAAAGGTCGCGGGTTCGATTCCCGCCTCGGGCTGGATCAAAGTACTGCAAAAACCTTGGGAGGTGCAATATGGCCACAGAAGCCGATGCGCCAACAACTACCAAATCAAAAAAAAAAAAAAAAAAAAAAAAAAAAAAACTACATATGTAGTGTAAAACGCATCATTTTAATTGTCTCTCATATTATAGCCTCCTTCACAACGAGATACCAGGTATTGCACTACTTTGAATAAGTAACGCTTCTCTAATAGAGAGAAGACTACTGTTGTTTATTCTCAGTGGATACCACCACCCAGATGGCACTGGTTCAAAGCTGTTGGCTTATCATCTGTGGGTGGGCAGGTACCCTGGTAATGCAACATGCCATCGCAGTTGCGAAGTAATTCCACAATATGAGAGATGCCAAATGGTGTACAGATGAAATGTACAAGGAATAATTATATATGGGTTTTGAGTAATTAACTATATAATATTGGTGTATATATACCATAGTTTATCCATAAATTTAAACTATGTATGTAGTGTAAAATTTACACTATATACATAGTATAAATTTATGGGTAAACTATGGTGTATCTGCGCCGATATTATAATTACTCAAAAGCCATATATATAATTATGCCTTTTGCATTTCATCTTCAAATACATTTGATCAAGAGTAGTATAGAGTCACTAACATTGACTGTGTACTTTGAAAGGTTGTTTGTGAGAAAACAATCAAGAGTGGTGTGTGTGTGGTTAGAATTATCCAGTCTAAATGAAAACAGCCTGAGTGAGATTATTGATAATTGCAAAAGCCTCAGCATCTGGTCCAGGTGGAGTTGTGAACATTAAAATCAACAAAGAAATTACCTCATTGTTAGAAAAGTTAGATTTGCAATTCAAGGAAAGGAAATCAAAGAGTTTGGCAAATAGGTGGAACAGTAGTAGCAACAGTTGAATTTCACATTACAAGAATGCAAAATGGGATGACCAAGATTTCTTTTCCTTAATCAGATTACTGTTTCAAAACTTCTGATGTCAATATTTGCTCAGATCGTGTCGGTGAAATTATTCTTGTAGGAATGGAATCCTTTATCCCACACTCCACTTTAAAATCTCATCCTTTATCTTAACCTTTGTTTTCCAATAAATGTGCCAAGGCTGTTCAAGAGAAAAATGTTGCATATTGTAATTGGCTTGTTTCCAATGTTTCAGTTTCATTTTCTGCCTACACCAAAGCTCGCAACAATTGTGAAGCCCAAACTAGATTTTGAACAGGCTAAGAGTAGAAAACTTGCTTCTTGCCCTAATGGTAGCCGAGCACTCTGGTGTCTTGTCAAAGCTATTGGCCGCAACCTTTGACCATCTGTGCTCCCACCTCTGTCAAAACCAGATGGTTCTGTTGTCACTTCAGCCAAGGATAAAGCTGACCTGCTAGCATCCCATTTTTCTTCCAACTCATGTGTTAATGATCTTGGTAAAACACCTCCCACCATTCCCAACACACTCCATTCAATGCCTCCTGGGGTCTTCCATTAAAAGCATGTCAGAAGGATTTTGACAAATCTTGATACTAAGAAAGCTCCAGGTCTTGATGGCATTTCTCCACTTTTTCTCAAAACCTGTGCTCCTGAACTTACTCCTATTCTTTGCCACTTTTTTCACTTTCTTATTCCAAAGGTGTTTTTTCTTCTGCTTGGAAATTTGCTCATATCCAGCCAATTCCTAAAAAGGGTGAGTGCAATGAGTTATCGTCCCATTGCAATTACTTCTACTCTTTCCAAAGTAATGGAGAAATCAATTAACTGCCAACTCTTTATCTGAAGATCTTTCATCTGATCAACGATCGCCAGTATAGATTCTGTCAGTGTCATTCCACTGGTGATATTCTGGCTTATGTTGCCCATTTATGGACAAATTCAATGGAAAATTTCGGTGAAACACAAGCAGTTGCTCTTGACATCCCAAAGGCTTGGGATCGTTTTGGGGATAAAGGTCTTCCAAACAAGCTGCCATCTTATGGTTTGCCAACTGTTTTTTGTAATTGGTTATCCAATTTTCTCTCACTGATCGCTCACTAAGGGTGATGGTAGATGGCTCTCTGTCTTCTAACTTCTCCACTAATGCTAGTGTCCCCCAAGGTTCAATTATTTCCCCCCACTCTTTTCCTTTTGTATATTAATGACCTTCTTCATTGAGTGGAAATCCTATCCATAGCTTTGCTAATGATAGCACATTGCATTCCACTTTTCATTTTGAGAAACCTTGCCCTGCTCAATCAGCTTCAACTTCTCGAATATCCGCTACCAATTCCTTAAATGCCGATCTCCAGATAATTCTCCAGTGGGGCAAAGACAACTTAGTTGATTTAAATCCTTCTAAAACTCAGTCTTGTCTTATATCTTGAAAAAAGGATTCTTCTGCTCCTATGCCTATCTTTGGTGACACTCCGATTTCTAGGCAAGTTGATATATCTCTTTTGGGAATTACCCTGACTTCTAATCTCTCTTGGCACAAGCACATTACAAATATTGCTTCCTCTGCATATAAGAAAACTTGGTTTTCTCTTTTGCTCTCTGTGTTACTTTTCTTCCAAATTGCAAATCCGTCCTATCATGGAATATTGTTCCCAAATCTGGGGCAGTGCAACCAAAACCTCTCTCGTGCTTCTAAATTCCATTCAGAAGAGGGCAGTTAGGTTAATTAATGACTCATCTCTAACTGAGTCTCCACTCGCTGTTTCATAGACATACTGTTTCTGCTGCATGCCTTTTCTACAGATACTTCCATGGGCACTGTTCTTCTGAATTGGCTTCTATAATTCCCGCTCTCTCTTTCAAAACAGTCTGAACACGTGCCGCCACCAGCCAACATCCATTTACTGTCCAACTTCAAACTCACAGAATCAACTTTTCATCTTCCTCGTTTATTCATTCAACTGCCATCTTCTGGAACAACCTTCCTTCATGTGTATTTCCTGAAAATTACAGTCTATAGAAGTTCAAGTCAAATATCAACAAATATCTTCTCTCATCTTCTCAACCTCCAACCCAAGCATGGTACTAAGTACTATAGGTTCTAATACCTCTCGTTTGGGGTTTTCATAAAAAAGAAAAAAGGTGGTTGTAGCAACAGTTGGATTTTACAAGATGGGGGTAGAGAGATTTTAAGTCAGAGAAGATCAGAAAGAGGAAATTTCAAATCAGGATGTCTTTGACAAGGAATATCAGAGCAGACATAGGTGCTGGTGTACTCCCTTTGAAACAAGAGGAATCATAAAGAAAATAATTAAAGAAACCTATTGATTGAAGCAATTGATAACTGGGATTCTCTTAGAAAAATTAAGTTGGGCTTGGCAGGCTGTAGGTTTAAATGGACATCGTTGAGTTTGGAATGATGATTTATATTTATGAAATGAATGAGGAAGTTTTTGGGAGGTTTATATCTTTTTATACAGAATTTTGTTCTATTATTTTTGACTGTTTGTGATACATTCAGTAGATAAAATGAAAGTAGAGGGGGGGGGACATATGAATTAATGAAATTGAATATGGTGTGTACATAGCAAGAATATATTCAGTTCTTGACATAACATGGTCTCTACAATGCCCTCTTTCCCACACACATTGTATTCTGACTACCTGCTGTCACTTGTTGACAGAATGCATGCAGCAAGATTATATACTAGGTGACCTGGATGCTTACAGACAGTTACCAATAGACTCAGTCCAGTGGACTAGATAGTGGCTGACCTGTGTAAACCATTTTCTGGATCTTCTCATAACCCCAAAAGATCACTCTTACTGCATGATGGAAGAAATTGGGAGTTGCTGCAGCTTTGCCCTGAAGACAAAAACATGATTTTCACCACTTCAAACCTTCAATAAGCAGAGTGGTGGTATTGCACTGTCTGGTAATATAAAGATGTTGCATTCCTCTGTTTGATGTGGGTATTATGCATCAAACGTTGGCTTTGGTTGGTTTATACCTGGTTTACTAACTCTCACCATTTTGAAGGTGCAAGCAGAGGACTTGGTTGTGGCAGAATGGCCAAATTTCACTTCACTAAATTATGGTCCTTCACAAATGGCACCAGAATATCAGTTCTATCAGTGTTTTAGACTCCGAGGTAACAAGCCTTAGGGAGTGATTTGAAGGAAAAGGATAAAAGTAAAGATAATTTATGAAATGCTGGAAATGGGCAGACAGTGGTTATGTTAAAAATGGAAGGTGAAATAATTTAAGATTGAGGATCTTTAAAATTATAGATTGAGAACCAGTATCCAAAAATATCCAGTATTCAGCATGCACAAACCTATTTGACAAAAGAGGTGAAAGCTGCATGTGGGCACAAGATAGACTAAGCTCATGCTACTGCTTGGTAGCATCCAACAGGTATATTTAAATTGAAACCAATTCTAGGCTACCATTCAGAAAACCTGGATTCTTGACAAATTCCTGATGATTTTGGATTCTTGAAGCTAAAGGTATGTTACTAGTCATTTGGAAATATAATTCATATGCCTGGGTTACTGGAACTATTTTTCATTTGGTTTAGCTCCTTTACCTTCATTTTGCTCCAGCAGTTAGACAGTATTGTAAACAGTTATTTAGCATTTAAGGCATTGTTACTTTTGGACAGTGCTACTTTACCTCCACTTTATCTGGATATTAGTTATGTGTATGATTCCAAGTACCTCCTGCAATATTCATCCTGTGGGTTAGGCAGTCATAGTTACCTTGAAGTGGTACTACTTGAGGTCAACTGGGCCAGCTCACAAGGAATGTGGATCCACCTTGGAAGAATTCTGGAAAGGTTGTAATATCTAAAGTGCAGTTATTCAAGCAGTAAACAATATTAGTGACTTTGGCTGAGATAAAGGACTCAGCAGTCCTTTATCTCAGACTCAACAGTGTTTGGTTGCTGAAAGCATTTGTGCCCACCATTGGTTACAAATTTAGAACTCTTTGTGGAGAATCCTGAAGCTGCCACAAAGGAAATTATTCAGCATATGAATCGGTTGGACTTGAAGTCAGCAATGAAGATGGGAATGAACTGATTGCATTCTCATTCATAGAGCCTATGTTCATTAAAGATCTGATTGTCATATAAAAGGAAAATAAGGCAACCATTTGAAGATCAAGATGACAAAAAATCATTAAAATCCTCCCACAAAGGCTTTGAGTGTGAGGAACTTCACAATCAGTGAAGCCTTCACTTCATAAATATTTGAAATTCATAAATATTGCGGAAAATTGTCCCTAAATGGAGAGTTTTCAGCAGTCCACAGAGAAAGATACATGTTGCTATAGACTTCTTCCACAAGAAAAAAATAAGGCATGTATTCTTTCTCTTGACAAATTTTTTAAGAAAGCTGGTGAGATGCCATTAAAGTCAGCAGAACTTTCAATGTAGAAGATTGCATCACAATCCTATGCAAAATCACCATCAAACAAGCTCATTTAATCATTAATATGTGCTTTTCTCTCTCTCTCTCTCTCTCTCTCTCTCTCTCTCTCTCTCTCTCTCTCTCACACACACCAATAAATGCACTAAAAAACACTATCCACTTTATCTCTCCATTTGTCTAATTCTTCTTTAAATTTATTCAAACTGCCTTCCTCCACAACACCAGATGAAAGCTTGTTTCAAAAATCAATCACTCTCTGGCTGGAAGCAAATTTCCATACATCTGTCCTATAGCCATTTTTCGTCAGTTTAAATTTATGATCCTCCCTCCCCCCCCTCGTGTTGTCTGAGGGAAAAAGGATTCCATTAGCATTTAGCATATTCAATCCATTCAAAGCCATAAACATCTCAATTGGAACTTCTCACAAGTGCCTAGTTTCCAGGTGCAATTTGCAGAAATGAACACTTGGTGAGAATACCGTTTTGTTCCCCTCACTAATCTTATTGCCCTTCTCTATACCCATTCCAACAGATCCACATTTTTCCTAAACTGAAGCTTCCAAACCTGTATGCAGTACTCAAGATGTACCTTAACTACTGCTTTATACAACAGGATAATTAACTTTATCTTTGCTAGCAAAATTCCTATCATTGACAGAACACTGTGAGCTAATCTAGCTACCTGTCTGTACCACTCAGAGAATTTCATATCTGATTGCACAGTTACCTCCCAGGTCTTCTTCATTCTCTACTATCCTGTGTGTGGTACCACACAGTTGGTACATTAATGTGGGATTACTGCTCCCCCCCCATACAAAATACCTTGCATTTGTCAGTATTGCCGCTCTTCTCAGCCTATATACCTAAGTTGTCTAGCTCTTGTTGCATACCCTGATTACTGTGATTGACCTTGCCAACCTTCATGACATCTGAAAACTTAAACGTTAAGCCTTCATCAGTAACATTAATAAATATAACAAATTAACAATTGGCCCAACACTGAACCCTGGGTGGTGACTCCACTAATAACATTAGTCCAAGAAGAGGAATGCCCATTGATACCCCTTTATCCATAGCAGTAACACTGCCCCATTTTGTATAGCAGTATTTCATGTGGAACACTATCAAAAACCTTGCTGAAATCTAACTATATACAGTCAAAATTTTTGTTTGCATCCAGTTCCTTTGTTGCCACATTGTAGTAGCTAATCAGATTGGTCTGGTAAGTTCTTCCCTTAACGAATCTGTGTTGTGATTGCTGTATATATGCTTTACCTCTTTGATGATTGACGCCATCATTTTTCCTGTAACAGAAGTCAGGGTTACAGGCTTCTAATTACTTACTTCTCCTTTTGATACCCTTTGTGAATAAGGGAGACTTTTACACATCTCCAATCCATGAGGATCTCCCCTGAAACTGAGGATGGTCTCATAATTATGTCTGAAGTCTTACTTGTTTTGCTGCTTCTTCCACTTTACTGTCAGTTATCACAATCATTTAGCTCCCAGTTGATATACTTCCCATGAGCTCATTCCTAAACACCTATTCGCATGTCAATGTTAGAACGAGAAAGGAAATATTTTACAAACAAACTGTTTTTACCACTTAGTCTCCTAGTGCCACAACTCCTGCCTCTCTGTAGCAGGATTGGTAACCCAGGAAGAGAAGTTCTGATTCCTGGGGCTGAAAGGAATAACTTACGGAAAACATAAACAACCAGGTCTGTGGGCTCTCGACTGCCAAAAGAAAGCTGCAACTCCACCCCCATTCCCACACTTTATTATGCATTCTCGAATGGAACAACTAGTTAGAAAATGGTTCGATATCTAAAATCAGGAGATTTGCTAAGTAAAACTACAAATGCAAGGCACTCAGAACAGTTACTCCAGCTGACCACTTTTGGAGGAATCTCAGTTAAGGGTCTTCCCCCTCCCCCCCATGTCTGTGTTTATGAAATTAATCAAGAGCTGCAGGATCAAAGTGTTAGTTCAGACCAAAAGAATCCTAACCAAATGAAGCTTCTAACAGAAAGTATGGATACCAATGACAGTGCAGATCAAGATGATACAATTCTGGAAATACACCCTGAGGATGACATGGACATGCATCCTATTTTTCCCAAAAAAGAAAGCAAGATTTGATTAGCACAAACAGATCACTTCTCGGAAACAAGCTGAAGTAAATCCTAAAACTAAATAATATAGTGAAATTGCCATGGTTTCTGCAGTCATGGATGACATCCATGACCTCCTTGATCAGCATCACCCTACATGTGACCTCAGGAAGAAAACCTGACTTTAAAGATAGACTTAAAATAAAAGGCTACATCACTTATAGAAAAGTTCACCCTACTATCTCAAATGGCAATCATAGAAGAGTAGCAGTCCTCATCGATTCTAGGTGACATCTTCCTGAACAAACACCTTTGCAAGCAATAGTAGTATGCATACTACTATTGCTTGCAAAGCAATAGTAATATGCATCATGACCCACACATTAACATTAGTCTCTCTCTCTATATCTTTCTCCAAATAGCCACTGTTTATGAGGACCTTGGAGACATGTTAAGGTATACCATCCCCGTAGAGCAGCGGTTCCCAATGGTGGTTCGCACTAAAAATTTTGTAATGGCATCTGCTTAGATTTACATAGGTATATATTACTGTAAACTACAAAATATAACTAATAAAAAAGTAAAATAAAATAAAAAGTAAAGAATTTCCAGAGAAAGAAACCACAATTCCTTATAATTAGTTTACTATCTTACAGTATATCATGTTAAATTAATTTTTTTCCATACTAAATTTTTTTCATTCTCAAGGATCATTGTTATGTACAGGTACTTTTTTTTTTAGAACCATAGTACTTAGTGCATGGGCGTTGACGGTTGAAAAGATAAAGAAGATATTGTTGACATTAGACTTGAACTTCTGTAGATTGCAATTTTCAGGAAATATGCATGAAGAAAGGTTCTTCCAGAAAACATAAGTTGAATGATTAAATGAGGAAAAAGAAAAGTTGGTTCTATAACCGAGTTTTTTAGATGCAGAGGAAGCAATATTTGTAATGTGATTTATGCCAAGAGAGATTAGAGGTCAGGGTAATCCCCAAGATCTTGCCTAGAAATCAGTGTCATAGAAGATGACAAATAATCAGAAGAATCCTTTTTTTCAAGATATAAGACAGGACTGAGTTTTAGAAGGATTGAAATTAAGTTATCTTTTCCCCACTGGAGAATTACGTGGAGATCAGCATTTATGGATTTGGCAGCGGATACTCGAGAAGTTGAAGCTGTTTGAGCAGGGCAAGGTTTCTCAAACTGGATGGTGGTATGCAGTGTGCTATCGTCAGCAAAATTATGGATAAGATTTCCGGTCAATGGAAGAAGGTCATTAATATACAAGAGGAAAAGAGTGGGGAGAGAACCTGAACCTTGGGAGACGCCAGCATTGGTGGAGAAGTTAAAAGACAGAGAGCCATCTATCATCGCCCTCAGTGAGCGGTCAGAGAGAAAACTGGAAAACAGTTGGCAAACCATAAGATGACAGCTTGTTTGGAAGACCTTTATCCCAAAAACAATCCCAAGCTTTTGAGATGTCAAGAGCAACTGATTGTGTTTCACCGAAATTTTCCATTGAATTTGTCCATAAATGGGTAACATAAGCTAGAATATCACCAGTGGAACAACACTGACAGAATCTATACTGGCGATCGTTGATCAGACGAAAGATTTCCAGATAGTTTAAGAGTTGGCAGTTAATTGATTTCTCCATTACTTTGGAAAGAGTAGAAGTGATCACAATGGGACAATAACTGGATGGGAGGGATTTATCACCCTTTTTAGGAACTGGTGGCTGGATATGAGAAAATTCCCAAGCAGAAGGGAAAACACCTTTGGAATAAGAGAGCGAAACAAGACGACACAAAACATGAGTAAGTTCAGGGGCATAGGCTTTGAGAACAAGTGGAGAAATACCATCAGGACCTGTAGCTTTCTTAGCATCAGATTTATCAAATCCTTCTGACATCCTTTTGACGGAAGACCACAGGAGGCATTGAATGGAGTGTACTAGGAATTGTTTGAGGTGATTTACCAAGATCATCAATACATGAGTTGGAAGAAAAATAGGATGCTAGCAGGCAGGGCCGGTCCAAGGTATATTTGTACCCCGAGCGAGGAGGCATTCTTGCGTCCCCTTCCAGATAGAAAAAATTTAAGAAGGCATTTTTATTGAGTTAATATTTTTATTTTTGCTAGAAAAAAGTTAAAAAGACAATTATAAACACAAAAAATGACAACCAGAATATTTATATGTTTTAATTGTCATATTAAAATATTAACAATAAAAATTTTACAAAAGAGTCAAATTTTTATAAGGACATTTAACAAAATACTAGCAGCAGGTTGCAGTTATGCTTGCCTTTAATTTATATAATAATAGTTTCTATAATTAAATTTCAGCATATGCGCCCTCTCAAACCTTTGACACCCCCAATGTCACGCGCCCCAAGGTGTTAGTGCCTCAGGCGATCACTCAGGATGATGATTCACTCAAATGAAACCTCCACTTCATTTGAGTTTCTGCTCAAATGAAGTGGAAGTTTCAGAAAGCTGACTGGATGTTGTATGCAAATCTTTCCATACTGAATGAACAGACTGTCTTCTCAATCTGCAGACAATGCCGTCACACAATACACAAATGCGATGCTAGTGGCAGCCTAAGCTGCAATTCCACAATCTAGGCACTGTTTTCTTTCTGATGGAATAATAAATACAGCCAAAAGAGAAACATAGGACGTGGAATCTCTTCCAGAAATATCCCACTGCTGATAATCTTATTAATTACATAAAAGCTAGAGCAAAAGCCTGATACATTCGACACAGAAGCAAAATAAGAATCTTGAATGTGATTTGCTTCTGTGATCAATAAAAATACAGATGAACAAGTAATAAGGAATAAAATGAGACAACTTAATGGCAAATCCTTAGCCATACCAACTCCAGTAATACATTGCCATGGGCAAGACTTAACAACTGTGGATGAATTGCAAATGCCCTAGGTGAAACCTTTGCGCATTCATCAGCTACATCTTCATTTCAACTGCCTTTCCAAAAATCCAAATGCCTGGCTGAAAAATATAAACCAATTTTATGCTTGCTGTATGGAAAATGCTGAGTGGTACTCAGCATTTTCCATAGAGTCAGCTATTCGCTATAGATGAATTACAAACTGGCCTGGGAGATCAACAAAATGTGCTACAGATCCAGATGGAATACACTATGAAATGATTCTAAAACTCAGTGAGAAATCTTTACACACGTTCTCCTATTTCATGGGTTGCTGACCATTGCACCCCATCTACATTAATACTGAGCTCTGATTAGATCTAAACTAGACTACAGTGCCCCAGTATATAGCTCAGGGAGACCAAGTGCTGTTGATCCAGTTCATCATAATCTCTACATATTGCTTTGGTAGCTTATAGAACATTGCCCATACAAAGTTTATATGCAGAGGCAAAAAAACCTCTGCTTCATCTCTTTAGACAAAATGTTGTTGGCAAACTTTACTGCAAAAATCCAAAGGCATCAAAATCATCCAATCTGGCAGTATCTTTTCCATTCACGGTGGGATTGTCTATACAAAAACAAACCTAAGAAGAATAAACCAGTCAGCATACAATTGCAGGATATAATACAATTGTGGGAACTGAATCGAAGTAAAGTTTTATGAGAGCATACAATAACAACACCTCCATGACAGATGTGTCCATTATGCTGTGATGACTATTATTGGTAATTTGAGTTTTCCCACTGCTGATAAGATTATCAGCAGTGGGAAGTTTCATTGAAAAACAAATCCTTGCCTGCTTACCTGTAATACAGATGCATACAGTCCACTCTCTATACTACCCACAATATGAATGGACATACAAAGATGGTTCTAAAATGGATATTCGTGTAGGTGCTGCAATATCTTTCCCAAGTAGTGTGTCAAGCACTCTCCACTGATTTCAGCAGCTGTACTGCTGAACTCTACTATTTTGATTAAAATGAATCATATAGACAAATTCTCTTTCCAAAAATGTTTCATATACACAAATTCACCTAAGTGTAATACAAGTCTTACTGGATAACTGCAGTCTTAGCCTCCCATTCCAACACAAAATTCAAACCAAGTTGACTGAACTCAGTAAAAAAAACACAAGAAGTAGTCTTTTGCTGGATTCCAGGACATGTGGGCATCCCAGGCAGTGAATGTGCTGATCAAGAGGCAACAAACTTAGATACCTCATCCTATCAGATCGATCTCATATTTTGACTACACCTGCCATAAAACGAACATGTAAACACAATGGTTACACACTTTGCAGAACCATCTGAATGTTACAAATCAAACCCAATTTAAAGCCATAGAAGTCAAGTAACTGAATGAACAGACTCGAGGAAATTGTTCATGCAAGAATATGTATTTGAAACACCTGTTTTACACATCTGTGCTTATTTACAAAAGATGAACCTCCACAATGTCCCAACGGTCAACCCTACTTAACATCAAGCATTTTTTCATAGAACTTACCTTTTAACAAACAGCCCAACAAAGTCTTTAATCTCAACAGAAATAGGCAGGACCTGCTGACCTCAACATACCTGATATGAGAAGATGCAACTCATGACAAAGTGTTTACGTTTCTAAAAATACTAGATCTGTTTAATAGAATATAGTCATTACTAACAGCTAATGATTATATTATATTTTCAATATCATTTGTTAGGCACAGTAAGGCCTAAGCTGCCAATACACCTGAAACTCTCCAAATAACAAAAGAAACAAAATATTTATTCAGTTTGTTAGCAACAGAACAGCATCATCATCAATAGTTGTACCATTCATATCTAGTGGACCAGTATGGGTCTTCCTTTTTTTGTAACGTTAACATAAAACAAAGAACTATTTGCTAATTTTCTTTACATTCTGAGCCAATGACTTCTCATAATCTATCTTAGCCTTCCTGACCCCCCCCCCCGTGACTTGATTTCAGCCTAGCTTGTATTTACTCTCTTTCTTCTCTGTCACCAATCTTTTCACTTCATCTGTCATCCATTCAGATCTAAACTTTGAACAGTAGCTCTTAATTGGTATGAAAAGCTGAAAAGTTACCTGAATGTTTCCCATTTAGAATTAGCAGTTGATAACATTATCAGCTGGTCCCACTGAAATAAATTTAGAAATCATCTAAGACCATTATAGTCACCTTTATGAAAGCAAAATCCCTTTACCCTTGGCAGTAGTTATATTTTTACATAAATCCCACATCAATACACTATAATCACTGCCACCTAGTGGTTCTTTTTATCTGCAGATTCTTTATTCAAGAAGAGCCAATGCTGATGATCAAATCAATAGTACAGTGGTACCTTGGATTACGAGTAACTTGGTATGCGAGTGTTTTGCAAGACGAGCAAAAATTTTTAATAAATTTTAACTTGATAAACGAGCGAGGTCTTGCAATACGAGTACAGTCAGTCCTCGTATAACACGTGTTTACACTACACGAATTCGATCATACACGATTTATAAATAGGGGAACGATATCTTATATAACACGAACCGAATTCGCTTATGCACAATTAGCCTTTGTGTTTACAAGAAATGACAGTCGAACGCAGAATCACCCCAACCGAACGCAACTCGATAGGAATGAAGAGAAGATTTTGAAAATGTATTTATGGTTTTTTATATCAGTGAAGGGGAAACACATTTCACCATAATAACGTAAAAACCAACAATTCCAGCTAGTATAATCGCAAATGCAATTAGATCGAGTTTACTACCAGTTTATAACAGATTCCACTAGCAGGAACGCAACTGGAAATTGTTTTTATTGTTTTATGGTAGTAACCCCTAGAAATGTGCTTTAGTAAAATGTGAGGTGTTAATAGTGTATCTCTGCCTTTATGGTGTTGTTTATTCAGTTGCTACACGCGCGCAGCTTTGTTTATATGTATCAAGCGTGCCTCCTCATTTTGTAATAGTGCGAGCGATGAATCCGATTTCCGTGAAATCCTCAAAAGGAGGCAAAAGCAAGTGTCATTGGAAAGATTCCTTGTTAAAGTCGCACAAAAAGAAAAAATCAACAGATAGCAGTGATTCCGTTAGAGACAGTGAAAGTCGTCCTACCCAATAATTAATAAATTCGATTGCTTTATGTATATTAAATTTAAATATTAAAAATATAAAAAGGTATGTATTTTGTATTAATCATTTTTACAGTATATGAATATTTTTGAGTTTTGGAACAAATCATCTGGGTTTCCATTATTTCTTATGGGGAAATTCGCTTTGATATACGAGTGCTTTGGATTACGAGCACGTTTCCGGAACGAATTATGCTCGCAAACCAAGGTACCACTGTATTTCTTTCCCTTGTTACATTGCTAATTCTGGTATAGAAAGCAATCATCCAGTAAATCCAGGATGCTTCTGCAACTGTGCAATTAACTGGTCTACAAGTTCTAGTCAATATTTGGAACGTTAAACCCCCCCCCCCATTGTAAGGCATTCTGATTTATTATTATTATTTTTTTTTCCTGTTTTGTAAGTGCTGTACTTTCCATATTAGGGTCCGTAGTCTAACGAAGGACCCTTATAATGTCCCTTGGTTGTCTGTCTGTCCGTCTGTCACAGCATTGTATCTCTGGAACCACTCAACCTATTGACTTCAAATTTTGCATGGGTTTGTACATCATGTGGGCCAACATAATGCCATATTGATCATTGTTGACAAAAATTTGTCTGAGAAATGGGGGGTAAATGTGAGGAGGGCACAAAAAATGTTGGCAACTATAGCTTATATACACCATTGGAAAGAGCTCAACAAGTAGGTTTAAAATATATTTTTAAAATTAAAAATGGTGGTGCCAGACAGGAAAATGTGAGTAATTTTCATGTGTCCCCCCCCTCTATTTCCGTCGCTGGTGGAGGTAAAAATTTAAAAATCACATTAGCTATGCATTATTTGATGCTTATCAATGGAAAACTATTCTGATTGAAATCTATCATTTACTTTTTGTGTTAAAATTAAAAAAACAATTTTTTATTGCAGATCGATAGCGTGCTTCTTTGTACTAAGTAACTCTCCTTTTGGTGACAAAGGTTGCTAAATAGTTAGTTAATAATTCTATAAAGGTCATTTTTAAATTTTGCGATGAGAAGTATTTTTTAACAATTTTCAAACCTGGAACTGTCCCGGCAAGGAGGTACTCAGAGAGCCAGTGTTGAGGCGCCTGCACAGCCCTCACCTGCCAGTCGCTTCTCCCCCAAGACTTTAATTGTTCTCCAGGAAGAAGTCGGAGTCTCTTCTCCCACCCCTGTCATTCACAACAACTGGAAAAACTCAAATAGACAACGTTTTCGTTAGTTCTTCAGTTTTAGGCCAAGCTGGGGTATAAAAAATTTTTTTCAGTTACCATAAAGCTCTCTATTTGAGATACTACACTAACGACCATTCGTGACTATAAACCCTTCATCCCGAGTGCCCAGCACTCAGTAGTTAACCAGTTTATTCCGATTCCTCATCCCCTACATCTGTGTAAACACCATGTTTTTGATATTTCTATACATTTACAATACATTGTACACACATTTCCCTTGTTACCTAGCTAATTCTGATATAGAAAGCAATCATCCAGTAAATCCAGAAAGCTTCTGCAACTGTGCAATTAACCAGTCTACAAGCTCTAGTCAATATTTGGAAAGTTAAATCCTTCTTCCCCTACTATAAGGCATTCTGATTTATTTTTTTCTGTTTTGTAGGTGCTGTACTTTCCATATTCAAATTCCTCATCCCCTACATCTGAGTAAACACCATATTTTTGATATTTCTGCACATTTACAAAACAGTGTATACATTTCATGACTTAACTAATACTTCGAATTTCTCGGATTGACGCTGTACTCCTAATATTAGTGGAACAAGTGCACCTTTGCTTATTCCAGGTAAGTACAATGTAGGAGATTACAATGCCTTCTACCAACTGGCCTTGTAATCCCCCACACTGTATTTTCCTGGATGTGTGTGTGTCCCAATAGAAGCATTGCAAGAATCAATTTTTTCACTTCTGGCAATGGCTGCTATAAAACTACTAGTCTGTGTATTTCTCCCCTCCCCCACACACATACCTCCCAAGTTGGTAGTTTTCTAATCAACTTATATTCTTGCACCTGTTCTATTTAAATGTATCCCATCCCTGTTAACAAGCACAGGCCAAGTTGTGAAAAATTCTATCCGATGAGGCCTTGCACAGTTTCTCAAGGGATGAACTGATTGACAAAGCTCTCATCATGTACTCCCTCCAATCACGTCTAATATTAATTATGCTCCTGTGAAACTACATAAAGGAATGTGCAATATCAATACAATTAACACTAGCAGGAATTTGGTCTTTCTCCAACTCTCATTTTTAAGTAATTTTAGAGGCTGTGTAAGAAAGAATTTCACCTACTTTATCAAATATATACAAATTTTTAACCAAAAAGATAAAATAATTTTAAGTAATAAAACATCTGCTTAACAGAAGTCAAATTATGGCACCCACTCAGTTGATGTCATAAGGATAAAAAAAAATAATAAATAAATTTTTGCTATATTATGGATTTTGTAATAATGTTTCATTCTCTGAGAATGGACGTTTCGGGAACACTTGTCTGAAAGCCAAAGATTGCTTGTATGTACAGCAGGCCCCTGTTATAATGCCGTTCACTTTACGCTGATTCGCTATAATGCTGTTCTTATATTATAACCCGTATCTGACTATAACGGCCTTTTACAGATTGCATTTGGCATATTTAACGAAATCGTTTCATTTGATGGAGTCGATAGCTTGAAAATGAATAGCAAAACAGCATTAAAACGTTTCCCACACCAACTTGTGAAATTTTCTCGCACGCTAATTTAATCGCAGTACAGTGACTTGTTACTTAGTTCCGAGATCAACATTTTAAAAAATGATCAGGTATATTGCTTGTAATATTTGCATTATTTGCATTTATCTGAAGTCTAGTCATCACTCAGTACAGTATTAGACATTATGCATAACAGACAGTTTACTTGAACATTGTATCGTAATTAATGCAATCAACACAGTTACATTTTCGAAGAGTTAATAATGGCCGATAAGAATGAAAAAGCAACAACGTCTGGGCGCAGTACAAAGACTATAAATGTAAGAAAAAGACTGAATTTGAAAATTAAATTAGACATTTTGAAGCGAATTGATTCTGGTCAACAACAAGCAGATGTGTGCCATAATTTAGGACTTGCAAGTTTAACTGTAAGAACAGTTATAAAAAAAATAAAGAATTAATTTTAGCAGCGGGAAAGAGAGCTGTTCCACTGCAAGCAACTAGGGCTAGGCCAGCTATTAGGATTGAAATGGAAAGACTTTTAACTAATTTTATTGAAGATAATAGCCAGTGCAGAATTCAGTTAAGTTAAATATTATTAAAAAAAAAAAAGAGAGAGATTAGCCAATATGATGATTTGAAGAAAACTCACCTAAAAAAAAAAAAAAAACTGGTAAGGGCTGGTTGAATAGATTTAAAATCCAGGGAGAAGCCGCAAGTGCAGATCAAGAAGCCGAAACTTTCAAAAAAGAACTTGTTAAAATTATTGAAGAGGGGTATTATGTGTTATACTTCTCAACGAGTTTTTAACATAGATGAAGCAGGACTTTTGTGGAAACGAATGCCTAAAAGAAGTTTCATATTGAAAGAATCAAAAAAACATGCCAGGTTTCAAAGCAACGAAGGATCGGGTGACTTTATTGTTGGGTGTTAACGCTGCAGGGGATTTAAAATTAATACCCCTTTTAGTTTATTTGGAAGAGGGCCAAAGTTCAACCCAAAATCGACACATTTTTCATGATTAAATTCATCAATTAAATTAAATCAATTTAGATCAATTAAATTCATGATTTTAATTGGAATTTTAAGTTTAATTTTGATATGTAAGTAGTTACCACATAATTATATACATATGTAATGCAGAATATTTTATATGTACAAATATTTGAATATTAAATATTTTGTCCGACATTTGTGCATCTTTTCACTACCGTTTATTATTGATTAGGAAATATCCTATGGCACCGACCGCAACTTACAAATTCATATGTTACCTTATGGGAATGCGGTGCTTGCTTAGCGTGGATTCACTTAGTGCTCTGTTTTTCTGGAACGAATTATCAGCGTTAAGCGGGGGGTCATCTGTATTCTAAATTTGGCATCCATTGTTTTGATATAAAATGATCCAGATTCCAAATCTACTCTGGATTCTCCAAGGATTGATGAAAAAGTTCTGTGGGCAGAGTATAAAAGACATAGGTACAAAATTTAATATTTTTTTATTTTTCAATGTATTCATCTCCAAGTTCAATACACTTACTGTATTTAATTTACAGAGAGTTTAATACTTCAATTCCCCCACCCCTTCTTCCAGTTTGGGCATAAACTACACTTCTGTCCACAGCTGCTTTTAGCTCTTCATTTTTAAAATCAGTTCCACATGACAAGACTTGAGGTTTCTGAACAAATAAATCACTTGAGAGCCAGATCTTACTTTAGTGAAGTGGGGAGGGGTTAATTGTTCAAATCCACATTTGTGAATTTTAGTCTGTGCAACCTGGGTTTTGTAGACTGGTGGTGCATAGTAATGTAGAAGCAAAACCCAGGATCCAACTTTCATATCTTTTTTTTTTCTTGACATGAAATTAACTAAAAGTCCTTTTGTGTCCCAGAAAATTGAGGCCAACACTTTTTCAGCTGATGGCTGGGTTCGAAACTTTTTTGGGAGTTGGAGATTTCTTGTTCTTCCATCACATGCTTTTTAATTTGGATTCAGGATCATAAAAATATAGGCGAGTTTCATCGCCAGTCACTAAATCGAATAACAATCTGTCTGGATTAGCAGGAATTCATTTTAAATTCTCATTTGATGACTCCACTTTGTTTCTGGAAAGGTTTCTGGGAATCCATCTTGCACAAACTTTGGACATTCCCAAATGTTCATGTATTGTTAAAATGTTTCCATGGGAAATGTCAGTTACTTTTTCAAATTCACACTTTAATTTATCTGTTTTCTAATTTCCTCCTTCCTTCAATGATGGCATTGGTTTCAGAATTATTTGCTTCAGATGACTAAACAGACCCTGGATCATCCTCATCTGGCTCCCATCCTCTTTTGAGCTCTGCCAATCACCTTGCAGAGTAGACAACTGGGTGATACTTCTGCAAACACAGTAGTCATTCTTTCATGGATTTATTTAGAATTTTTGCCCTGTTTACTCAATTTTTGATTACTAAATGATACTTGATTTGCTGGATAGTCATTCTTTTTCTGTCTGCCAACAAAAAAATTAAATATTAGAAATTTCCACAGACATTAACGTACAATTTTTTTTTTTTTTTTTTTCCCTTTCTGAAAACTTAAGTCTTATTTTATAAGACATTAAATTATCAGAATAATCTATTCTGTAATTTATTAATACATTTTATATACCCTGAACTTTTTTCTCAGAATATACACTAAATGCTGTCGTGATGGAAAGGTTTCACTTGATCCACTGTCTGAGACACCTACTCTATTGTGAAAGCTTGTCTATAAATCTTCTTGGCATAGGATTTTTTAAGTTAGCTTTACAGACATGTTGGTTTGCATGTCCATATGGCTATTCTTTTATGTTATAATAGCTATGGAAGTTGCATTGAGGCATTAACAGCCATTTTAGCATTGGTGTTTTTAAGAATACGTAGGAAATTTTTGCATGTAAATTGTGAAGCCATTATAGAAAGTAATGCATGCAGTATATTCATCTAACAGTTCAAGCTTGGATTTGTTCCATTGAGGTTATATTCTTATTGTGTTTACAGGATGTTTGGCATGGTCATTGAGAAGGTTATCATACCAGATGTGCAAAAAGTATCAGGAAATCTAGAGAGAAAGATCTGTGCTGTTGGTATCACTAAGTTATTAACAGAAGGCTCACCATTGATTGATGGTGATTATTCCCATTTTTGGTGAGTAGTAGATTTATTTAGAAATGCAACTAAACTTTAACTAGTGGATTATTCCCAGTTCTGGTTTATTGTTAATGGCATCCTTTTACCATTATACAGATCACATTTTAATATTATTCACAAATTATTCATGATGGTGCATTAAGCATGCACCATCATGAATAATTTGTGAAATCAAGTTATATTTTCAAAGTTATTGGATTAAAACTGGACAAAAATTTGCAGTAAGTGGTATAAATTTTTTTTTTAAAGATAAATACAAATCCAAAATTTTCAAGGTTTTTTTTTTTTTTTTTTTTTGTTTTGGCAATAACACATACTATATTACCCAAAAGAAAAAAAAAGAAAAAAAAAAAAATTCTACATTGATGGCTTTTGTATTTGTAATAGCTTAAGACATACAATGGTGGAAGCATTTACTGCATTACTGTCATGTCTTTCATTTGTGAACTTTCTGAATTTGTGTAGGTTCCAGGAATTTCTGAAAGTAGTGGGGTTTTTTTTTTTGAAATTTTATGTTTTCACATTATATTTGATAATACCTTCTAATGAGGTCTTATAATGTTACAGAAAATATGGAGGTGCAAGAATAAAAACAGAATACAAACAGAAAACAGAACAAATACAGAATTAATGAAATTGAACAGGGAGGGAAAGGAGTAGTGATGGGTTTAGAAAAATGTGCTATTTTTGATTGATATGGATGGAATAATCAAGGTGATTGCAGTCATACGTGCTGGCAGATTCTATATTTATATCACAGACTTAACGGTAGTGGAAGTATTTATTGCATCACTGTCTTTTTTTTTTTTTTTTTTTTAACTACAATTTTTGTAAATGTTTGTTTACTAATTAAACCTTTGGAAAAATGTTTTGTTGTGCTTTTTCCCATAGGTTAGGAAAGGTCCACAAATGCATTTTTTTCAAATGCATTCGATCGGGGCTATTTTACAAAGGAAGTTAGCTGTCCTTTCCTGTAACTGATATAGCACTGTCATGTCAATGAATTCTGACCATTGACCCAAGAAGATACCCAGCTATTAAAAATAAATAAATAAGCAAAATTGAAGGGAGAATGAAAAGCAAAGGGGGAAATTGCTGTTCCATAAGATTAGCAGGCATCCTCCAGTTTCTGAGGATAGTCTGACATTGACTACCTGTTCCTGATTTTTAGAAGCTGGGGGACTTACTAAAACTGCAAACCATTATGTACTTGACAATACTCTTTTTGCCAGCATTCTGCAGATTGCATAATTATTTCTCTCAAAATGATCAGTGATAATACAGTCCCTTACAACTACTATAGTTGCATTAGTGTGAACATGAGTGGTGCAAGTAGGGTATATTAGATGTGGTCGAGTCCATGTTTGCAATATTGAGCTAAAGAAGCAACATTCAGAATAGCTGAATTTATTTTAAGAACATCACTATAACTTTTATTATCTTAATCAATTATAAAAGTTTATAGGTTTTATTTCAAAAATTTAATTTAAAATAAAATACTAATTACATTTGACCTTATTGAAATTACAGTTGGGACATCCCATATTTGGCATCTGGAAAGCTTAGAAAAATCCGTCCCACCCCACCAAAACTTATGTGATGTTGCTCTAGTATTAGTCTGCCCACATACCTGTAAAAACATGGTGGACTAATAATTATTTTTGTGTGAATAGCAGCTTATTCGATAAATGATATTCTTTTTATTTACTGAAGAAGTAACTACGTTCAATAAACGTGTAAATTACTGAATTTTACCTGCAGTGATGCTTGTTCTGT
This sequence comes from Mastigoproctus giganteus, assembly GCF_048544385.1. Taxonomy (NCBI): domain Eukaryota; kingdom Metazoa; phylum Arthropoda; class Arachnida; order Uropygi; family Thelyphonidae; genus Mastigoproctus; species Mastigoproctus giganteus. The sequence goes on along the minus strand of NC_143583.1, from coordinate 198,932,370 downwards.
CCTATCTACAGCCTTTCCTCAGTGACTTCTAGTAATATACTGCTGGAGATAATGATGAAGGTTCCTTCCAATGTGAATAGTTCACCTTCCATTGTGTGTTATGACTATATTCCACAACAAATTTTTGCAATGCACTGCACTTGTCTGTAATGATGAAGTGGTGTCCAGTTTTTACCATCAGCATAACAGGAAGCTTTCAACTTCTGCACTTCTCTGCAAGATATCTTTTTTCTCACGCTGCTCAAAAAAATTCCAGACTGGTATGTGACTTTTTAATTAAATTCGATCAGGGCTGTTTTACAAAGGAAGTTAGCTGTCCTTTCCCCTTGACTGATATAGCACTGTCGTGTCGATGAATTCTGACAAATGACTCAAGAAGATACCGAGCTATTAAAAATAAATAAATAACTAAAAATAAGCAAAACTGAAGGGAGAATGAAAAGCAAGCAAACAAATTACAGAATTTATTAGATAATCTATTTTTATTCTTATTCCTTGATGAACAGTTAAAAATAATTTTTAAAAATGCTTTTCTGGTGATAACCAGACAAATTTTATGACAAATAGCATTCCTATTAAGTACAGTGCAACCCTGATGATACCACAGCTTCAGATATAATGCCAGTGTGAACATGTCCTGAATGAGTAATATAAAAAATAATAATGCAGTTTTTGGCAAACACACAAATTTCACAATAGACACCGACAACTTGGAGCTAGAAACAGCTAATGGAGGTATTCCCTTGTGTGGTATATTCTCCCATTTAGATGATTAAATTTTTATAAATAATAAGACTTATCACAGAGTAATTATTTAAGATATTCAGTTTTTCACCTACCTCACCTCAACTAGAGATTCAATAAAAAAAATAATAATAAATAAAAATATAGTACATCATTGACACAATAATTGCACAGTAGAAAAAGTATGCAAATAATAAACATTTTCCTCTGAAAGAGGAAATGAGAATGAGCTACCAGTTATGATATATTCAGTTATAACTTTCTTTAAAACATGTAGAATGGCTAAAGCCTTAATGCAGAGTGTGCCTTATTAATCATGTAACAAACGGCTACTTACAAACTAGACAAAAACAAAGCTTTTTTCCTGTAATGTAATGGGGATGTGTACTTCTTTCTTTTAAAGTTCAAACTTTGCATTACAATTGTTGGTGTGAAATCCCTTTCAAAATTCAGTTCTTCAGTTTTGAAAGGGATTTCATCATCCAACTCCACTTAGCATTAATATATCATACAATTTGTTTATTGAAAGAACTGCAATATTGAATGTTGTTACATTTTATTCTGTAATTAAGTGTCACTTTGCAGTATCAAATGGACATCAAAAAGGGAGATGTCTTTTGTGTTTATTATTTAAATGAAAGTAACTCACTATTCATGTTAGGAAATGGACCATATTCTCAACATGAATCATTGAATCATTGAGTGAGGAGGCTTCCATCCATCAGTGGATTGATAATGGCTGCAGTTTACTTTTTTTTTTTCTTCTTTTTTTTTTTTTTACTCACTATAGCAATAAGAATACTGCTATAGTGAGTATAAAATAAAAAGTCCAATATGTCTTTTGGTTACCCCCCCCTCCCCACCAATTAAACAAAGATGGGTTGAGGGACAAGTGCTCCTAATATAGAACAACTGCTGTCAACAGCCACGGTGTCACACGGCAGTTACTTCCCAACCTCACAGGGGGAGAACTTGGAGCAACTATATCAACATGTGCAAACAGATATTTCATTTCAAATGGTTGAAAATAAAACTTGGACGAATAAATAGTTTCAGTGAGACCCCCCTGTCATGTTGGCAGTTTGTAAATATGTAACAGGCTACTTTGTAATATGAGAACATTAGGCATGACATAACGAAAGCTTACCCATGCCATGAATATACAAGTAGATAATAATAAAATTTATTATCTTTGTTTCACAAAAATAAAAAATAGATATTTCTTTTGCTTTCAGTGGTGAAAATAAGAGATAAAAACAAATATATTCATCACTTCCATTTAGCAAACCTGCAGAGTGCAGGGAGAGGGAAAGAGAGGTGTGTCTAAAGTACTTTCCTCATACTGATGTTCTAGTATCTTACATTGTTATTATATACTTTTTAATACTTAGCTACACTTAATTTTTAGGATTTTATGTGTTGTATTTATTTTTTATTTATTTTTATTTTGTAAATAAACAATTTAATTTTTATAATGAGCTATTTAGTTGGTTGATTTGATTATAGTGGTATTAAACTTTGCCTTTATTAACACTTTATAGATAAAGTAAATTTAAGATTTTAATTATTTATTTCACATTCATTCTAATTTCTCTTGGTAAGGATCCAAAATCCACAAAGCCCTCTGGTTCCAAGTTTTCTGGATAAAGAGTCCAGTATTGTATATGGAATTAGGAAGACTGTCCTGTCCTCATATTTTATGTATTGCCAGTAGCATTTAAACTGCATAGTTAATGCAGTAGTCTTAATCATTGCAGAATAAACTTTCTCTTCAGAATAAATTGTCTTGGTATTGCACTTTTCAAATACATTTGTTTGAAACTAGTGGGTATTTGGCAAAATTACTTTTAAAAATGACATCACATTGCCAAAAGTTAATCTGCGATTTAGCCCATTGTCCATTGCCTTATCTTTAAAATAAATGGCATTAACCTTTATGTGATACCATTTGTTTGAAAGTAGTGCAATACTGCAACTTGTGAATGACAAGTTTCTTCTGTTGTCATCATTAAAACCATTAACTAAGCAGTTTTAATCCTGCTAGTTGCAAAAAAAAAAAAAAAAACACGGGAAAACAGGATAATTCTTCTAACTCTATATAATATAATGATTATTTTATTTGTTTAATTTTCATAATCTAATTAATATTAACATTATAACTATCATTTCATTTATTTAATAATCATTATTATTTAATTCTGTACCCATAAATAGTATAGTATATAGAAACAGAATAGCATATATATATATATATATATTTTTCATATTCTTTATGTTGAAGCCATTTTGACCTGAGATTTTAAAGGGAAAAAAATAGTAACCCAACTCTATAGGTGAAATATTGGTCACCTTCTGACCAACCTGAAAGCATGTAGGATTCCTTTAGAAAACTCTTGACACATGTTGATGAAACACGAGGTGCCAGAGTTATGTTGACCTAAAAACTGGAGCAATAAAGGTTTTAAAAAAGGAGGTCGAATACTCGGTCAGTTTTATCTGATTAACTTGTGTTCTGTAAAGTGGGGGCTGCATGCCTTTCTCTGAACATGGGTGAATATTTGGTGGACATTTACTAGTCTAGAAAGAAGTGCTAAAAAGAGACATATTGAAACAGTTGATTAATATATGCCACTAGTGGAAAAGGTTCGAAGCATTGTATGCATTGACCTTCTTTGCATAAATGTTTAATTTGTTTGTTAGAACAATCACAACCTCTAACAAATCTATTGAAAGAAAAGATTAGAAATGGTGAGAAAAACCATATGAGCACTTTTAAAATTCACCAAAAGTACAGCAGTCACTGGTTTATGTCCAAGAAATCTAATAACTACATAGACTATCCTGACATGTGGAAAATCTATTTCTCCCTCCTCTCTCTCTCCCTCTTTTTCCCTCTCTCTCTCTCAGCTTGAATAAAGCATTTGCTTGTTCCTTTCAAATGTTTTGCCAAAATTTGAAAATCTGGACATAGCCCTTCAAATCAAATGTACTTCATATCCATTTATTAAGAGCATTACCTCTACATGTTAATGTGATACTTAAATATCTCATACTAGCAATTGTTAAATCCTCCACTTCTGAAAATACTTTTTGCCTTCTGTTTTATCAAAATGAATTCACCTTAACTACCTTAGTTTTCTGATTACAAATTCAAATTAACAAGTTCTCCGTTTTTCAGCAAAAAAATTTTTGTGGTTCTCAAACGTTTACTTCTCTGAAGTAATTCTGATTTTGCAACATCTTTATTTTTATTTATCAGGTACAGTTGGCCTCATTGTTATAGCTGGTCAACTGCTTGTTTGCCAGCTTTAGTATTGGCAATAAATTTCATTTGAATTTTCAAAGTGAAGACTACTTTTGCCTTTCTCAAATGAGAAAGTCTGGGGGGGGGGCTAATTTCTTTTGCGAAAAATAATAATAAGACACAAAATCAGCAGAGAACTGGTTTGAGAGATTTTCACCAGTAGTGTGAAATGTCAACACAGCGATAGATTTGAATAATGGTAAATGGTGGTTGACTGATATGATGACAGATTGGGAAGTCAGCGGATATCTATAGTAGCCTACTATAAGAAAATTTGAGGTGATTTTCACATTTTGTTAAAGAGGAATTCAACTCTATCTTTAATTATTCTTTTTTTTTTTTTTTTTTTTTATGTAAACCCCAAACACAAGAGGTATTGGAAACCTATAGTACTTAGTACCGTGCTTGGGTTGGAGGTTGAGAAGAAGACGAAAGAAGATATTTGTTGACTTGAACTTCTCTAGACTCAATTTTCCTGTAATTTTCAGGAAATATGTATGAAGGAAGGTTCCAGAAAACGGCAGTTGAATGAATAAACGAGGAAGATGAAAAGTTGGTTCTGTGAGTTTGAAGCTGGTCAGTAAATGGATGTTGGCTGGTGGCGGCACATGTTCGGACTATTTTGAAAGAAAGAGCAGGAATTATACAAGCCAATTCAGAAGAACAATGCCCATGGAAATATCTTTAGAAGAGGCACACAGCAGAAACAGTGCATCTATGAGACAGTGCGTGGAGAGACTCTGTTAGAGATGAATCATTAATTAACTTAACTGCCCTCTTCTGAATGGAATCAAGAAGCCTGAGAGAGGTTTTGGGGGCACCACCCCAGATGTGGTAACAATATTCCATGGCAGAGCGGATTTGCGATTTATACAGAGTGAACAGCTGTTTGGAAGAAAAGTAACACTGGGAGCAAAAGAGAAAACCAAGCTTTTTAGATGCAGAGGAAGGAATATTTGTAACGTGCTTGTGCCAAGAGTGATTAGAAGTCAGGGTAATCCCAAAAAGAGATATATCATTTTGCCTAGAAATCGGAGAGTCACCAAAGATGAGCATAGGAGCAGAAGAATCCTTTTTTGCAAGATATAAGACAAGACTGAGTTTTAGAAGGATTGAAATCACCTAAGTTGTCTTTACCCCACTGGAGAATTACCTGAAGATCGGAATTGGTAGCAGATTTTGAAAAATTCAAATTGATTCAGCGGGGCAAGGTTTCACAAAATGGAAAGTGGAATGCAATGTGCTATCACGGGAAAACTATGGATCGGATTTCCAGTCAATGAAAGAAGGTTATTAATATACAAGAGGAAAAGAGTGGGGGAAAAGAACTGAACCTTGGGGGACACCAGCATTAGTGGAGAAGTCAGATGACAGAGAGCCATCTTTTCTCTCTGATCGCTCAGTGAGCGATCAGAGAGAAAACTGGATAACCAATTACTAAAAACAGTTGGCAAACCATTAGATGGAAGCTTGTTTAGAAGACCTTTATGCCAAACACGATCGAAAGCCTTTGAGATGTCAAGAGCAACTACTTGTGTTTCACCGCATCTTCCCATTGAATTAGTCCATAAATGGTTAACATAAGCCAGAATATCACCAGTGGATCGACACTGATGGAATCCATACTGGCGATCATTGATCAGACGGAAGGTTTTTAGGTAGTTTAAGAGTTGGCGGTTAATTGATTTCTCCATTACTTTAGAAAGAGTAGAATTAATTGCAATGGGACGATAATTGGATGGGAGGGATTTGTCACCCTTTTTAGGAACTGGCTGGATATGAGCAAATTTCCAAGCAGAAGGAAAAACACTCTGGAATAAGAAAGTGAAAAAAGGCGGCAAAGAATAGGAGTAAGTTCAGGAGCACAGGTTTTGAGAACAAGTGGAGAAATACCATCGGGACCTGCAGCTTTCTTAGCATCAAGATTCGTCAAACTCCTTCTGACATCCTTTTGACGGAAGACCACAGGAGGCACTGAATGGAACATGATGGGAATGGTGGGGGTTGTTTTACCAAGATCATTAATATATGAGTTGGAAGAAAAAAAAGGGGATGCTGGCAGGTCAGCTTTATCCTTGGCTGAAGTGACAACAGAACCATCTGGTTTGGACAGAGGTGGGAGCAGAGATGGGCAAAAGTTGTGGCCAATAGCTTTGGCAAGAGACCAGAATGCTCGGCTACCATTAAGGCAAGAAGCAAGTTTTCTACACTTAGCCTGTTCAAACTTTAGTTTGGACTGATTAACAACTGATTTACGATTGTTGCGAGCTTTGGTGTAGGCAGAAAATGAAACTGAAGAATTAGAAACAAGCAAATTACGATATACAACGTTCTTCCCTTGAATATCTTTAAGCTCATTTATTGGAAAACCAAGGTTTAGATAAAGGACGAGATTTTAAAGTGGAGCGTGGGATAAAAGATTCCATTCCTGCAAGAATAATTTCACTGATACGATCTGAGCAAACGTTGACATCAGAAGTTTTGAAACAGTAATCCGACCAAGGAAAAGAAATCTCGTAGGTCATCCTATTTTGCATTTGTGTAATACCAAACAACACGAGGTTGGGAATAGCCATGAAATAAAGGCTCCATTGGAGAAGAGACAATCACCAAGTTGTGATCTGAAGTGCCTAAAGGACCTCTCACTTCAACCATGTACTTAAAAGGGTTGTTTGTGAGAAAAATATCAAGCGTGTTGGCTGTATGATTAGGATTGTCCGGTATTCTTATAGGTAAATGAACAATCTGTGCAAGGTCATTAGTAATTGCAAAAGCCTCAGCATCTCGACCAGCTTGGTCGGTGTGACTAGAAAATGAAAGCCAGCTGGAGTTGTGAACATTAAAATCACCAAGGAAAATTACCTCACTGTTAGGTAAGCTGGACTGGAGAAAGTCAAGTTGCAAAGAGAGGAAGTCAAAGAGCTCCAAGTGATTAGTGGAGTTGGGAGAACGGTAGAGACAACAGATGAATTTGACACAATGAGGTAGAGAGATTTTAAGCCAGAGATTCCAGATTGCCAAGTCTCTGACAGGGAATATCAGAACGGACTTATGCAGTACCACCTTTGAGGCGAAAGGAATCATCACCGAATAATTTGGGTATATGAGATGAGCAGTAGTTGAATCAACCGATAACTGAGATTCTGTCAGAAAAAGTACATAGGGTTTGGCAGACTGAAAGTGGAAGTGGACATTGTTGAGATTAGAATTGAGACCACGTATATTTGTGAAATGAATTAGGAAGTGTTTGGGAGGTTTAGATCTTTTCACGGAAAAGCTTGCTCTATTAGTTTGACAATTCATTGTGTATTCAATGCTGTATGAAGTAATGAAATTTTTGGATATGGGGTACACATGGTAAGAATATACCCAGATCCTTGACATAACGTGGCCTCGACAATGCTCCCTGCACACACACTACTCGGACTCCCTCCAGTCACTATCTGGCAGAGTAGAGGTAGCAAGATTATACACTAGCTGATCCGGAAGCCTCCTAGAGAGTTACCAATAGGTTCGGTCTGGTGTACTAACTAGCGGCCGGCCTGCGAACACCGTTTTAGAGCTGTACCCTCGAAATGTAAGGAATATTGGATCTTTCCACGAAGTTCATCATAACCTCAAAAGTCATCACTCATACTGCATGATGTAAGAGGTAGGGAAGGATTGACCGGAACTTAGCTCTAGAGACAACATGGATTCCACCACTTCAAGCCTCCAATAAGCAAAGTGGTGGTATTGCACCGGTTGATGAGAGTCATCTACCTCCTTTAAAAAGCCAATTAGGATTGGTTATTGGTTTGAAAAGCCAATTGACTTGGAAATATTTACATAATGGAATCAAACATTTCGTGGTATTTTCTTACTTCTTCAGTGATAGCTGTCTTTGCAATATCACCATCACAAGAACTTATTTCTCTAACAAGAACAGCTATGTTCTTGTGACCTAAGTGATCACAAGAATGATGGCAAAATTTTCACTATTATAAATTATTACAGAACTAGAGGCCATAAATTTAAATTACAGAGAAAAAGATTGACTGGGCTAAAGTAATTTTTCTTTTAGCCAATGAGTTTTAATTACTGGAATAAGTCACCCCCAAAGGCGGTTGAGGCTTACAGCTTGGGAGTGTTCAAAAATTAGCTGGATAATTACCTGCATAGGGAGAGAAACATTCTGTTTAGTTTAATTTTTATTTAGTTACTTTATTTTTTTTTCTTTGGCCAGTGCAGGAAAAGCCCATGGCTTCCTTGTACTGTATGACTAATTAACTAAATACCTTATTCTTTTCTATTCCTATTCCTCCTATTCTTATTAACCTACTTTCTCACCAAAAGCAGTAATCAATCTTGGTAACAGATCCCCTGTCAGACACAAGACAATATATCCTTAAGGAAGGTTTAAATTTTACATGTAAACCTCTTCAGGTATACATGTAAAATTTCCTTCAGGCATCCTACATATAAAGTTTACATCAGGTATCCTACCACAAAACACTTATTTTTTTCTTATAAATTTCTGTGCATACTTCCATTCTACTCTTCATAAAATAAAAGATGGTACAGCACAGTCAGAGTACAATCAACATCATTTATGAAAATCAGAGGCAACAGTGGTCGCAGAACCAATCCTTGGGAACCCACTTTTATCATTAGATTAATCAGAAGAGTAACTATTAATCACAACCCTCTGCTTCTTTTCCCGCAGCCACTGTGCAAGCGCACAATCCTACCCATGATTACATGTTGCAGCTTATACAGTAGCCTCTCCTGAGGGACTGAGTCAGATGCTTTGCTAAATTCCAAATAAACAATGTCAGAATTACTTCCTACATTCAGCTCATGAGTAAATGTCAAAATAGTTAACCAGCTATGTTAAACATTCTCCCGTAGTTTCCCTACCACTGAAGTCAGACCAACTGATCCTCATAATGAGTCATTCTTTCTCACTGACTTCAACTCAAGGGATAGTACATGCCATCAACTCCAAGGCCTTATTAGCCTTTAGACTTGGAAGTTTTTCTAATAAACAGTTATCTGTAATTTCAGTATTGCTAATTTAATCCTCTTCAGTCTACTTGCACAGTCTCTCCTCAATATGAAGGAGAGGCTGTAAAGCTTTGCTTTGCTGTAAAGTGCAATTCATCAGCAGCATTATCTAAGACTTTTCCACATCCATTATTCAAGGGCATAATCTGGTTCATTTTCTTTTTTTTTTTTTTTTTTTTGTATTCATATACATGAAAATTTCTATCTCCATACCATGCTTTTTCTGTGATGCTCTCACGCACCTTTTTCAGCTCTTTTACACTGGCCAGCTCTGGGATCATACATCTTTATCTTCCTCACACTAATTTTGGCTTTATTTAATTTACCATGCTCTTTCAGAGCACTATAGACCTCCAAAATAAAAACAGGAATTTTTCAATTGTTTAATGAACACACAGTGAACCAAAAAAATTTGTTCTCTACAAACTGTGAATTTAGAAATTAAATGCTTTTTTTTTTTTAAATAAATAACGACATAAAATAATGTGGACAAATAATAGAGGTAGTAAATCAGTAATTGATTATATTATCACTAATAGAATAAAACCCAGAAAATATAAAGGATTTTAAAGCAAAATGAGTTTCCAAAATCTACCATTGGTAGATTTTGGAAGTGATCATAAATTAGTAGTGGAAACATTCAGATTTATAAAATCCTTTAAGAAAAAGCAAAAAATTCAAAATTGAATTATTGAATTGAATTAGGAATTTATACTAGACTGAGTGAGTATTTAAAATTAAAAAAAGCAGCATATAAAAATTAGTCAATAGAATCAAAATGGAAAAGGATAAAAAATTGTATAAATAAAGCAGTACATGAAACATTAGAAGAACAAAATATAAGAGAGATTTAAAAAATGGACACAATAATATATAAAAAAAAAAAAGTAAAAGACTTGGCAAGGAAGCAGAAGCATTTCAGAAACATTTATCAAATAAAACAGATGCATAGATATAACAAGAATCTAAGGAGATTCTAAATAGAATCAATGAGGAGATAACAAAAATAAAACAAGGTATAGGGAAAGGTTTTCAAAAGAATTAAAACGATTTCTTTGGAGCACAAAGAAAAATTTTAAAAATAACACAAAATCAAATAAAATAATTAAATTAATATATTAAAACAATATACACAGATTTGGTTACATGGCTAAATTATAAATTATTTTAAAAAATTATATACAAGCAAAAGACAGCAAATATTAATGAAAATCAAATATAATAGGAAAACTAAAAAAATAGGAAAAGTTCAGGTATAGCTAAAATAAATAATGACTTACTAAAATATGGAGGAGAAGAGCTAACAGAATTAACAAAATTATGGAAACAGATTTTTAAAGAAAAGAACATACCAATATATATGAAAAAAGGAGATCTACAATTTCCAGAAAATTATAGGGGCATAAATTTATTAAATACTTCTTTGACACTGTATAAAAAGGTAATATCAGAAAAATTAAATGATGAGCAGCAAGGATTTAGGAAAAATAGATCATGAATAGATGTAATATTTATGATAAAGGAGATAATAGAAAAATCTTTAGCGTATAATAGACCAGTTTATATGTGTTTTGTAGATTTAACAAAAGACATAAAATTAAAATAAAAGATGTAATAGAGATCTTAATGCTGCACAAAGTTTCTACAATATTAACAGAAGTAATCAGAAATATATACATACATCGACAATAAATGCATTATTAAAACAGATCAAGAAAAAACAGAAGAAACGGAAATAACTAAAAGAATAACAAGGAAATTCGCTGAGTCCAATTCTCTTCAGCTTACCATAATGAGCGAATTAATTAATGAAGTATTGTAAATAAAAGAATTAAAATAAATTATGTAGATGATGCAGTACAAATGGCAGAAAATGAAAATGATTTTCAGAGAATGCTACATAATTTTAATAAAAATAAAAAGAATATATGGAAATATCCATAAGGAAAACAAATGTGGACATTATAAGGATATTGGACATGCGGTGTCATTCAGATATAAAGGATGAAGAATTATGATGAGTACAGTGTGTACATGTATGTATATATACCTTGTCTATGCTTTTGCGCCAATAAACCCAAAATCAATCAATCAACCTTGTCTATGGTTGCTCTCAGACTAAAGTCCATTTCCACCTAGTGTCACTGTGATAAGATACAGAAACTGTAAAAAGGGCCTGATGCGTGTGCGCGTGTGTGTCAGGTCTCTTTGCCACCAGGGAGCAGCCATCAACTACTGCCCAGTGCCCATCCCAGGCACAATGGTGCTGGACCTGTTTCCTGTCTTTAATCGCATCCACTGGAGGTAGTGCAAAACCAGTGGATGCATTTACCCCGTACTCAGGTTGCCCAGTCCTGAATACTGCACTATCATAGATATAGGCCTTTTCCACTCTCTGTGCGCACGAAATTTTGCATCCACAGGAGGTAGTACTATACCTGTGGATGCCAGAAAAATCCCAGACTTCCCAATCCTGGGTACCAGCAAAAAAAAAAAAAAAAACTATTACTAGTGGTGTATAAATTCTAACTAAGAATATATACGATAACCAAAAATATATACATCTGTCCACCAATGCCAAGATCTCAGAATGACTAATTTAGGAACCCTAGAATAGAAAGTAAAATAAGTATTTACAGAATTTCAGAAAAACTTAAGCACAAACAAAGAGTAACCATACCCGCAGTCTAAGCATGAATATCGAACCTTATTTTAACAGTTGCCAAACTAAATTCATTGTATCCATAAGTACGTATGCACATTGCAGCTAGTCTAATAATTACACAATACTGCTGCCCTAGCATACACTCCGATCAGTTAACAGCATTTTACGTGCAGATAATATACAAGTATTCAATTAACATTATCTCATAACTCTAGCTGAGAAAACCTTTAAAAGTAAAAATTAAACATATAATCAAAAACCAAAAGTTAATCTAGAAAGGACCTGGCCAACCCATGGGCCACATGCGGCCCACCAGATGATTTTTATGAGTACATCAGTTGGAAATTGTTGACTAGCTGCACCAGGCAGGATAAATAACGAGAAATATAATACTAGACTAGCTGTACTTCCCCAAATCACCACCACTCCTTCCCTTCTTCGAATTGTAAACTCTTCAGATACAAGTAATTGGTTTACAGTACAACAAGGAATTAAAACACATTCAGGCCACGACATCAAAAATCAACTTTTACAACATGTATGTGACAGCAGAAAAGTATCCCAAATTAAGATTTTTTTCACAAATAATTGAACACTTTTGGATCCACATATGTTTGTGAAACTTTCTTTTCAAAAATGAAATTAATTAAAAGTAAATCTCGAGCTTCAGCAACAGATGAAAATCTGGAAAATCGGTTAACATGTGCAACTACCAACATTGAAGTAGATTTTAAAAAATTTAATGATCACAAAGAAAAGCATATATCTCATTAATGTAGATATATAATAAAAATGAATGAATAAAATAAATTTTTATGGCATTTATTTTTAAAAGATTGTTTTATTTTACATGCGGCCCGCAGAACAATTTTGGTGGGCCAGGCCTGATCTAGAATAAAAACTAAGAAAACCTAAAGATAACTTTAAACTATGTTAGGAACAACTTCTTCCATCTTTTTCAATTAGAGTATTCCTATACCTTGTTCTCTTTAACAGGATCCAATCTGGTCATTTTCTGCACCATATGGAAGATTTAGATATCAGAAGGCATAATACGGGCATCTGTAGCAAGCCAAGATTTTAACTATATTTTACTCAATCTAAATTTGATTACCAAAAAGCAGTGCAGAAGGCCAGAATGTAATAGTAATGGAGACATGTGATGCAAGAAAGCAAGCGTATGAGCGTATATAGCATCAGCCAAAAAAAAAAGTACAATTTCACACAACCACTCCCACTGAAAATTTGTCCAGTTCCTCCTTGAATTTATTTAAGCTATCAACTTCCACGACAGATGGAAGTTTGTTCCAACAATTAACCACCCGCTGACTAAAGGCAAATTTCTGCATATCTATTCTACAACTGTCTTTCCTCAATTTGAATTTATGCCCCCTCAAGTTCGTAATCTGAGCAAGCAGAAGAATCCCATCAGAATTCAGCATTCTCAACCCATTCAAGGCCTTATACACCTCAATCAGATCACCTCACAGGTGTCTAGTCTCCAGCGGCTGCAATTTATATAACAGGACCCCTTCGTTCCCCTCACCAATCTTGCCCTTCTCTGTGTATGCAGTACTCAAGGCATGGCCAGACCATTGCCTGATACAAAGGATAATCACCTCTTTTTCCCTACTAGCAAAATTCATGTATATACACCTGGTTTTGGCGCATTATAGCCTTAGTTGCTAATGCACCAATAAAACCCAAAACCAAACCAAAACTTTATATCATCGACAATACCCCGTGACCTGATCCGACAGCCTGTTTGCATTGCTCAGAAAACTTCATATCTGACTGCACAATTACTCCCATATCTTTTTCATTTTCTACCACCGTAAGTGTAGTTATCGGGAGTTATTTCTACCCGTATGCAGTACTTTGCATTTGTCAATGTTAAACTTCAGTTGCCACTGCTCAACTCATCTGCCCAAATTTTCTAGATCCTGTTACAGTAGCACACTGCCATAACTGTCATTAACAACCCTGCCAACCTGTCTGAAAACTTCAACATTAAGCCTGGTATACCTTCATCAATATCACTGGTAAATATACAAAACAACAATGGGTCCAACACCGAACCCTTGAGGGCTCCACTAATAAAATTAGCCCACAGAGAGCGGTGTCCATTGATTACCACTCTGTCTTCTCCCACTCGACCACCCTTTTGTCCAAAGAGTAGTAAGTCAAAATAATTCATAGCAGAACCTTAGTATTAGTCTGTTAAGTATTATATTAAATGCAATTTTAAAATTTTGAAAATAAGTGGTTTCTGTAGTTTAAAGTTCCCATAGAAACAAAATGAAGTCTGTATATCCAAGTACAGTGTGTACAGAAAAGAAGGCATTGGGGGGTGGGGGGGTGAAGGTATGCTCTTAGTTAAGTAGCATATTTAATCTAAGGCAGTGCATCCAGTCAACATGGCTGGCCAGTGCAATGTTGAATCAGTTTGGTGTGACAAGCACTGAGAAAACAAAAATGAGAGGAGTGTGTTATAGACTTAATGACTTTGAGAAAAATAGTGGACGGTAAATCAGAATGTGTTATAATGAGGTAATTTAACTTTCCATATAGTAACCTGAACTTGTGGGTTGATCACACACACTACCAAGACTTTTGTGGATTAATTGGATGATTGTTTTCAATAGCAACATGTTAGAGAAACAACAAGAGGAAGCAATACTCTTGATTCAATTACCAGCAGTGATTCTTCCTGAATCTGAAAGACTCACTGCCACCCAATGAGTGTTTCAGTAATCACAGTGTACTGTGTTTACGTAAAGGCATAACTACAGTCAAGGATAAAGGGAAGGGCTTTTGTAAGGGAGACTACAGTGGTCTCAGACAGTTTTTAAATTCTGTGCAGTGGGACCAACTGATGATAATATCAACAGAAAATTCTCAATAGGCTGCATTTAGGGAACTAATTGCAGATTTTCCATTTCAAAACTTTTCATACCAGCTAAGAGATACAGCGAAGGTAAAGAAAGCCAATACAAGAACCACAGGAAACTTCAGTAAACTTAAACCGGGCAAACTCGCTTCCCATTTCTGCAGTTTCCCCCTGCATTCTCGGTAAACATATATGGTACGTGTTATCGGTAGTGGCAGTAGAAGTCAATAATGATGTATTGATTAGTTTTTTCTCGTTATTAAAAGCAGATTATTGGAATTCATGAGTGTAATGCCTTCGTGGCTGAAGTTTACTTACGGGTACAACAACCCTCCAGGCTGCCTCAGTCTTAGAATGTTTATCTCTCCTTCTCGCTGTTTTAAAATAGGAAAACGACTTCTACAGACGGGGCATGTTATCAATAGTGGCAGTGGAAGTCGTTTTCCTATCAGGTTAAAACAGCAGGAAGGGGGGGGGATAAACACTTTAAGACTGTGGCAGTCTGGAGGGTGTACCCGTAAGTAAATTTCAGCCCACTCACGAACTCCAATAATTTGCTTTTAATAATGAGAAAAAACTGATCAGTACATAGTTATCGACTTCTACTGGCACTACCAATAACATGCACCATCTGTTTACCGAGAATGCAGGAAGAAACTGCAGTAGTGAAAAACGAGTTTGCCTGGTATAACCTTAGCCAGAAATACTGTTCGAGGCTTAGACCTAAGTGGATGTAAGATAAACTAATAAGGCATGTGGCAAAGAAGTAAGGGATGCATATAAATTAACATGTGATACAGAAACCTATGGTAGATATAAACTAGTGTGCAATCAATTTGCAAAGTAGGTTAGGCAAACTGAGGCAGATATTACAAGAAGTCTCTGGCAAAGAATGTAAAGAAAAGCAGCAAAGACTTCTTTACTTCTGTTAACGGTAGAAGGAAGGGATTGAATCACATTGGTCCCTTGATATCAATGGTTTTACTCTTGATGATCCTGCTCAGGTTGCTGAAATCACACATGAGGAATTCTTTAGGGAAGGGAAAGCCAGAAGTTTTTCTAACAGGAAGCTAAATGATTTTGTGATAAACAAGTGGAAGAGAAACTGTTGAAGCTAAACAAAAAAAAGGCACCTGAGGTGGATGGGATCTATCCAATTATATTAGGGGAGGCAACAAAGAAGGTAAAAAAACCCTTAACCATCATTATGAGAGCATCTTTGGATTCAGGGGAGGACTGGAGATGTGCAAATAAATCCCTAATTTACAAAGGGACATTGAACAGTGACATGAGTAATTACAGGCCAATTAGCTTAATTACTATTCCAGGGAAAATAATGGAATCACTGATTAAAGGGCCGACCGGGCTAGCCAGGTGAGTAAAGTGCATGCCTGGCAACCCAAAGGTTAAAGTGTAAAGTGTGTTCGTGTCAAACGGCACCAGGGATTTCCCCCATCTCCGCGTGGTTTTCTTTGTGGGTGTAACAGATCACTGTTAAGGCCAGAGATTTAAAAGTGTATGGGATTTGGAAGTATTGTGTTGTGTATTGTTGTTCCTCTGGCCATTTAGCCGCTAGACCCCTGCTGGGGCCCAACGTTGCCCACACTCAGCCCCGTGGAGGCAGACCAGGTACACCCAGCATAATTATTTACTCTGGCAGGCCCTGCCACCTAATTTCCTGAGATTTCAGTGGCTAGGGCCTAAAAAAAAAAAAAAAAAAAAAATAGTAATAATAAATAAAAATAATAATAATAACGCAATTTTAAGGGGTGGTTCGCTAATGAGGTTAAGTTTCGGAATTGATGCACGATTTGGCTGTTATAATTTGGAAGTTTAAGTTTTTGTCGTGTGGGGCATACACTGTGATGTATAGAGAGAGAGAGTGGGGGGAAAGACTGAAGACTGGAGGGGAAAGACAGAAGTATGAGGCCAATAGGGTAGACGACCCCAGATATCAGTGTGGCATGCCCATGCCGCACCAGGAGAAGTAAACGGGGGGAGATGGGGGAGGGGACGGTCCCGGCCCCTCCCACCACCAGGATATGGAGAGAAAGTGGGCCAGACTAGGTGTCCAACCCAGATCGCCAAAAGGCGAGGCAACAACGTAGCTGCGGTCACAGTCATGGTTTTTGGATGTTCAGTTCAGTGTCACTTCAGGTAGGTCACGGTCTTGGTTCAGTCTCACTTGTCTCATGTTCATCTTATGGGATCAGGAAGAGGAGTGATGACTCTGGTCAGTTTGTAGTACAGGCCAGTTAGCTTAATTACTATTCCAGGGAAAATAATGGAATCACTGATTAAAGGGCCGACCGGGCTAGCCAGGTGGGTAAAGTGCATGCCTGGCAACCCAAAGGTAAAAGTGTAAAGTGTGTTCGTGTCAAACGGCACCAGGGGTTTCCCCCATCTCCGCGTGGTTTTCTTTGTGGGTGTAACAGATCACTGTTAAGGCCAGAGATTTAAAAGTGTATGGGTTTCGAACCCGCAACCCAAAGGTCGCAGGTTTGAATCCCGCCTCGGGCTTGGATCACAGTAAAATGCAAAAACTTTGGGAGGTGCATTATGGCCACAGAAGCTGATGCGCCAACAACTAACAGAAAAAAAAAAAAAAAAAAACAGATTAAAGGAAGTAATGAAAGGACTATCTAAACAGAAATGCAGTTATACAGCAATCACATCATGGATTTGTTGAGGGGGAAAACTTGTCTGACCATAATAATGGTCAGACAAGTTTTCAGATATTAACTTGTGGTCAGATATTAACTTGTCTGACCATTATTATGGTCAGACAAGTTAATATCCAATAATAATTGGATATTATGATGCAGTGAAAAAGACTGAATGCAAAAAAATAAATAAAAAATAATAATTTTGATATCTAATGCTTGGATTTCAGGACAGCTTTTGATACAGTTGCACATAAAAGATTGCTATACAGTTTGGAGCATTAAGGGCAAGTTACTGCTGTGGATAAAGGAATAATTCAGTGGGAGAATAATGATTTATTGATTATTAATAGACACTGTTCTTTGTAGACTAATGATACTAGGCCCATCGTTGTTTTCTATATTTATTAATGAAGGTATATCAGGCTAAGTGTAATGTTTACATTTGCAAATGATGCAAAGGTTAACATGGTGGTTAATGACAGCAATCAAGATAAGCTATTCCAACAAATCTAGAAAAATTAGACAGATGGGCTGAGAAATGGCAGTGAAAGTTTAACGTTGACAAATGCATGGTACTGCATATGGGTAGTAGCGATCCAAGATTAACATACCAATTGTTTGGTAGTACACTCAGGGTAGTTACGAATAAAGAAGATCTAGGGGTAATTGTGAAACTAGATGTGAATTTCTGTGAGTAGTGCAGACAGGCTGTCAGGACAGTTCATGGTGTTTTGTCAATGATATACAGGAGTTTTGCTAGTGGGGGTAATTTTCACATTGTATAAGGCAATGATTAGACCTTGCAGCTTGGGTACTGCATACTGGTCTGGAATCCTCATTTTAAGAAGGATGTAGATATGCTGGTGCAGAGAAAGGAAACAAGATTGCTGAAGGGAACTGAAGCTTTCTTTTCTTACCAAGAAAGGCTTCAGTTCTGCAAATTGCAGTTTCCCTAGAGCAGCCTTTCTCAATCTTTTTACCCTGGAGGAACCCTTGAAATAATTTTCAGGTCTCCAGGTTTACACACAGTTTTTTAACCATTCTCGAGTGAACTGGTCTGTGTTTAATGAAGTTAACCATTTTTATAGCATCATCCAGAACTATTTTTCATTTAATCTCCAAGAGTTTTTTGATACCAGCACCTCTCTGTGAAGAAAGCAGTGTGTTGTGACAATGTTAGGATTTTCTTTTTTTACAAGAGAGGCAAGACCTCTCATGGATCCAACCATCAGTACAGATGGCAACACAGTTCCTCCAATACAGACATTTTATTTCCAGATATGAAGACAAAACATTAAATATATCTTGGCCTTTGCTTGTTTCGGGCAACTCATTGCAGCAGAAAAAGTTTACTTGAATTTCACCATCATTTACAAATCTTACAAATGCTACAACATGACATTTATTGGTGAAATCTGTTGACTCATCAACCTGGATAGAGAAAATATTTTGTTTTTAAGTTTATTACACAAAACCTTCAAGCCCGTGCCCACCAAATACGGAGGATGCGGAAAGGTCGGAATGACCACTGCATATCCTCCCGGAGCAATATGGCCTTAGCTGCTAATGCTCCTAAAAACCAAATAACAAACAAACAAACAAACAAAACCTCTTCAACATTATGTGACATCATCAACACCTCAACTTATCATACTGCATCTTGTCCTAGCATTTTACTCACTATAATTTTACATGCTGGCTTTATTAGGTTCTCACCAACTGTGTGACTTTTCCTTTTCTAGGCAATAAGTTCTGCTACTAAATAACTTGCTTCCTGAGCCATTTCACTGAATGTGACTTTTTTAACAAAAGCTTTACTCTGTTTGTTTTGAGATTCCAATAACCATTTAAAATAATCAGCACCTTTACTTGTCAAATAGCTGTGATTTTTAGTTATGTCTTTTCAGTTTTGCTGTAGCCATTGCTGCATTTGTAAGTTGTTTACCACAGACGACGCACAGTGGAATAGGACAACTTTGAAACCCATTGATAAGTAGCTTTCATTGCAAAGGACTTTTTTTTTTTGTGTCCCTTGTTGCACTAATGCCGTGAAATGACTCAGAAGATTGTAATTCTTCATCACTAACCTTATCAGAATTTGGCCTACACCTAGAATCCTCCTCTTCCATCTTGCACCTCATCTTCAAAAATCGCCACATTGAACCGCCAAATAACTAAATGCGAAAATCGCAAAAAAATACAAAAATTTCACAGTGCAATTCACTTCTAACCTACACAATCCACATTTTGAATGTTTACAACAACAGCAGTTGGATGAGGTAATTTGGGAGGGAGAGGCTGACATCATCAGCCTACCATCCACCCTTCCGTGCAATACAGCGCCCACCAATTATCAACAGCCTCCCTTATCTCTGGTCAAAAACTGAGAATAGACTCAACCAAATGAACACAGTCCTACCGTGCACCGTCCATGTGGGGACTGCTCGGTCACTGTTTATCACTGTGAGCAGTAGCATCGTGCGGTGTGCGAAGTTCAAAAAATTATTATTTTTTTCCCCCCCAATCACGATCCCTTGTGGAATGCTATTTGAGAAACCCTGCTCAGAGACTATGTACCTGTGAGGTGAGGTGTTAAATGGTTTGCACAAGCTCACTGCTGATGCCATTCTTTCTTTTGCTCAGACTACGCGTATTGGGGGAAGGGGGCATAAATTCGAATTGAGAAAGAATGGTTGCAGGATAAATGTGCATAAATTTGCTTTCAGCAGTTGATTGCTTGAAAAATCTTTCATCTGTTGTGGAAGTAGGTATTTTGAATAAATTCAAGGAAGAACTAGACAAAGTATTTGGAGGGGGTGGACAAGTAAATCAGACTGTTTTATAATGGGGGATTTTAACTTCCCAGATATAAACTGGGACTTGTGGGTTGGTCACTCACACACTAGCAAGACTTTTGTAGATTTATTGAATGATTACTTAATACAGCAGCATGTTTGAGAGGCAACCAAAGGGAATAATAGTCTTGACCTGATTATCAGCAGTGATTTTTTATGCATTAAGAATCTGCAGATAAAGGAAATACTAGGCCTCAGTGATCACAGTGTACTGATGTGGAATTTACTTAAAGGTGTAACTACCATCAAGGGTAAAGGGAAGGGTTTTTGCTTTCGTAAAGGTGACTGTGGTGGTCTAAGACAGTTTTTAAATTCCATACAGTGGGACCAACTGATGATGTTACCAACAGCAAATTCTAAATGGGAAGCATTCAAGGAATTAATCTTGGATGCTACTGGGCTTTTCATACCAACTAAGAAATACTGTTCAAGGTTTAAGCCTAAATGGATGTCAGATGAATTAATGAGGCTTGCCCCAGAGAAGAAAAATGCATGGGGTGAATATAAATTATCAGGCAACACAGAAGCCTATAGCTGATATAAGCTAGTCTGTAATCAAATCACAAAGGAGGTTAGGCAAGCAAAAACGAATTACGAGAAATCTTTGGCAAAGGATGCAAGGAAAAACAGTAAAGATTTCTTTACTTATGTAAACTCTGGAAGGAAGGGAATGAATCAGATTGGTCCACTTGACATGACGTTTTGATTGTTGATGAACTTGTTGAGGTAGCTGACAAACTGAATGAGTATTTTGTATCTACATTCATGCATGAGGAAGTCTGTTGGGAAGTGGAGACCAAAGACTTGTCAAACTCTGGCAGGGAGCTAAATGATTTTGTAATAACTAAGAAGCAAAGGAAGTAAGCAAATCCTTAGTTATGAAAGCTTCCTTGGGCTCAGGCGAGGTCCCCGTGAACTAGAGATGTGTAAATGTGTCCCCAATTCAAAAAGAGTGACATGAGTAAATACAGACCTGTTAGTTTAACTTCTGTTCCGGGGAAAATAATAGTCACTGGTTAAAGAAACAGTGCAGGATCATCTAGACAAGACTGTAGTTATAGTTCAGACAAGGCATAGGTTTGTTAAGGGGAAGTCTTGTCTAACAAATTTGATTGGATACTATGATGTGGTTACAAAGGAACTGAATGCAAAAAATAATTTTCATATCATATACTTGGATTTTAGGAAAGCTTTTGATACTGTTGCACATGAAGACTACTGCACAAACTGGAGCAGAATGGCATTAAGGGCAAGTTGCTACAATTGAGTGGGAGAAGACAGAGAATGTCGGATCAATGTACACTTCTTCGTGTACTAATTTTATTAGTGGAATCCCCCAGGGTTTGAGGTTGAGCCCATTGTTGTTTTCTAAATTTATCAATGATATTGATGAAGGTTTATCAGGGTTAATGTCTAAGTTTCCAGATGATATGAAGGTTGGCAGGGTTGTTAATGATAGTACACTACTACAACAGGATCTGGAAAAGTTAAGCAGATGGGCTGAGAGGTGGCAATAGAAGTTTAACAGTGACAAATATAAAGTACTGCATATGTATAGCAGTAACATCAGAGTAATGTACCAACTTAGTGGTACTACACTCAAGGTAGTGGAGAATGAAAAGGACCAAGGAGTAATTGTGCAGTCAGATATGAAGTTTTCTGAGCAGTGCAGACAGGCTGCAAGAGTAGCTCATGGTGTCTTGTCAATGATATACAGGAATTTTGCTAGCAGGGAAAAGGAGGTGATTGTCCCCTTGTATAAGGCAATAAAGTGTGGCCTGACCTTGTATAAGGTCAGGCCACACTTTGAGTACACTTTGAAAGATGTAGAGCTGTTGGAATGAGTACAGAGAAGGGCTTGTTATTTTTTTATTTATTTATTTTTTTTTTTTGATTTTTTGGAGCATTAGCAACTAAGGCCATATTACTCCGGGGGCGCCTCCGTAGTCAGGTTGGAAGGAGCGGCAGTGCGTAGCACACGTTTCTTGATTAGACCTGGGTTCGAGCCCATGACTACCGAATACGGAGGATGCGGAAAGGTCAGGGAATGACCACCGCATATCCTCAGAGCAATATGGCCCTAGTTGCTAATGCTCCTAAAAACCAAACAACAACATTACTCCAGGGATATGTGGTGGTCATGGGTTCAAACCCCGGTCTAATCAAGGAGCGTGTGCTATGCACTGCTGCTCCTGCCCACCTGGCTACAGAGGCGCACAGAGAAGGGCAACGAGATTGGTGAGTGGAACAAAGGGTTGCTGTTACCAAGAAAGGGTTAAATTCTGCAAATTGCAGTGCCTGGAGACTAGGCACCTGCGAGGTGATCTAATTGAGGTGTAAAAGGCCTTGAATGGTTTGAGCAAGCTAAATGCTGATAGGATTCTTCCTCTTGCTCAGATTACTCATCTCAAGAGACATAAATTCAAATTGGGGAAATACAATTGTAGAATAGATGTGTGGAAATTTGCCTTTAGCCATCAGGTTGTTGAAAGTTGGAACAAACTTCCAACTGTTATAGTGGAAGCCAACAACTTAAGTTCAAGGCAGAACTAGACAAACACTTGGAGTAAATGGACAGATGAAATCCAAGGGGGTGGGTTTTTTTTTTTTTTTTTTTTGGCTGATGCTTTATAATGCTGCTTTCTTATGTCATTTGCCCTAATACTAACTATCAACTCAATATGGTATATATGTGGAAGACATAAGTCATACATGTTAATTGTTCTCATAAAGGCCTGTAGACCCAGGCAGACTAATTTTCAAAGAGGTGTTATTGTCATATATCATATTGCTAGCTTGTTGATTGATGTTGCTGACAACCTAACCCCCCCCCCTAATATCAACCACTGGTGATGGTAGCAGGAAATTGAAATGTGACAGTACCAATACTGTCTAGCAATGCACAAGAGGACCACAGAAGCTCACTCCACATGAATACATCATATTCAGAAGGTATTACAACAATCTTGTCAGACAACAGCAAAACATCAAACCAAGACCAGCGTGTTCATAAAGACCAACAGACAGGGGTTGGTGTTTATGAACATGCTGAACAATACCTGTGCAGAGTATTGGAGAACAGTACCAACTTCTCTAAGCAGGCTTGCCTTGCTTGATATAATGAATGCTGTAACTGGCCCACAGAGCAAAAGAAATTGGTTCACTGGAGTGATGAAATCTCACTACGCCCTATTCTGATTAGATGAGTGGAAGATGCCTGGAGAATATATCCACAGGAATGCATTGTGCCAACAACAAGGTTCAGAGGGGGTGGGATTATGGTGTGGAGCTATTTCTCATGGTATGGCCTAGAAACTTTCGTCGTTATATGAACACCAATGCTCACCTTAACATTCTGTACCAAAAGATTGACATATCATGGCAGTTTTTTGTTATAGAATGTTAAGGTGAGCATTGTTTAACATTCTTTTAATGTTGGATTTAAACAATTCCAACCACTAAACAAAAGTTGGAATGGCCAGTGCAGAGTCCAATTTAAACACTTTGGAACATCCTTGGAATGAACTGGAGTACCAGGGACTAACATCTGGTGAGTATGTGGTTGGCACACCCAGAGTCCTGAGCTGGATATCATCATTCTTCTCTTTCTTGGTGATTCCCTTCTACTTTTGACTCTTGTTCTCTCTCTCTCAGGGTAATTCAGATTTTTTTTTTTTTTTTTTTTTTTTTTTTGGCTGGTTGCAGTATAAGCCTCAGGCTTCCCTGCACCATATGGCCAATAATAATAATAACAAAGGTGAGGGCCAGACCACCTCATTCCACATCAACTGGCAACTGTTCTCCATAAGGAATAGAGAACAGTTCGTGTGGAACGAGGTGGAAAACATATCTAGGGCAGCAGTGTGTGTGTGTGTGTGTGTGTCACCAGCTGTATAGTGCAACTACCAAAAAAAATACCAAGTGCACTGCACCTCATTAGAAAAATAAAGCAGGTTTCAGTCATTAACCTTGAACTAGAAATTTTTGTGTTGCATAAGAAGCACAGTTCAAGCACTATCAAGTTAAGTGAAAAACAAAGAAAACTAACTTGTTCACTTTTGTTTTATTCCCCAGGGCACCACTACTTCAGGCACTAATAGGATTGTTTGAGCTTCCAGAAGATGACACCATACCTGATGAAGAACATTTCATTGAAATTGAAGATACTCCAGGATATCAGACAGCATATTCACAGCTTGTATTTGTTGTTGATAGAAAACCACATGATCCTTTTAAAGGAACAATACCTGATGCACGATTAAATTTAGCTCACTGTTTACATAAGCTTTCAATTAATCATCCAGGAAAGGTATGTAATATAAATAATTTTGTAAACTTTTATTGGCATAAACATTGGAGTTTTTATAATGTCATCATAGTAGCTTTAGTTTTTATGTAAAAGGCAATACATAATTTTTCATTACTAAACAATGAAATATTTTGTGTGCTGCACATAACTTAATCCTTTCAATATATACATTGATTTACATTTTGAAGGTTACTTTGAATGATGTTCCTTTAATGTGTGAATTGTCTTTAATTTTTTTCTAGTTCTGTTTTTTAAGATTTTGGGGCAAATCTTAAAAAAAAACAGAACTCAGTCGAGAAAATAGCCAGGGTTTACTTCGCTTAATTGGGACAACATGCCGTTAAATCGGGGCAGGAGACCACAGCACTGGAGATCACCCTACGATTGTCTCCGACCGTACCACGTGGTTCGGTCGGATTTTTGGAGGTCACAACCATAAAAAAATAAAAACAATTAGCAGTCACCTGTTTATTGGGCTTTTCTGTTAGTGCAATCTATCATAAACAGATCGTAAACTCAATCTTATTGAATTTGCAATAATACGGACAGCTGGAATTCTGTGGGTTATTATGGTAAAATGTGTTTACACTTCCATGAAATCTTCAATCATATAAAAAAATTAATTTTTATAATCCTCTCTTCATTCCTATTTTTAAAGATTCGTAACTTGTTACTCCATTCTCACTTGCACGTATTGTGTTACTTGCAATTTGCGTGTGCCGTGTTCTTTGTTATTGATTGCTTATCTTTTTACTGTTTTGAATTTTAACCCCTACCCACAAATGTCAGTGAACAGGAATGTCAACTAGTTAGTGTGTACATATTACAGTACTTATTAATTATTCCGATTTTCACGTATCATTTAATTTTTTAATTGGTAAGGTAATAAAGGGTCAATTTGTGCTTAATATATCTTTACTTTTATAGCCTATGGATAATATTCCTCCTATTTTCGCTAATTAGAATCGCTGTTTAATAGAACTAAAATGCAATTCAAAAATATGATCACAATGACCAATGCTTACTACACATCGTATAGTGAACAGTACTTTACTTAGGTGACTCCATCATAACGTGATTTGATTGTATAGTGAACCAATTGTAAAGCGGGGGGTCCATTGAATTTTTAATTTTTTTTACGTGAAACTTCGGATAATTGGGGCGGCCACTTAATTGGGCCAAAATGCACTAGTCCCGATGTGTCCCAGTTAACCAGAATCGACTGTATATTGTTAGTTAATTGTAGTTAATTGTAGACAGTTTATTGTAGATTAAAAATAAAGAGTGTAGGACACTCTTTATTTTTATTTCTCCGAAATTATTAGGGCAATCCGAGGACGTAGGAGAAACTATTTCTTATCTATACCACTATTTTTCGCCTTTGTGGAGTTCAGGTTCTATTTTTCCTACTCCTTTAGTTTTTCTTCTTACTATCTGCATGTTTCTCTTTGCGTTAATTTAATTTAATTATTTATTTTTACCGTATCCATCACATAGGGGGCACCACATATTATTTTGACGACTATTACATTATGTCCTAGATACGGTCAAATGTAGTATGTATTATATATTTAATCTTGTTTTAATCCTTAAATTACGTTCTCTGTCGGGTCAACGATGATTAATATATGCTTACATTTATATTTTACTTATATTTCTTACCTTTGATTCTAATATTTCAAAATTTTTCTTAATTAATTATCTTCATTCGATTTATTTATATTCGATTTATGTTCGGTCTATACTGGTTTATATTTGGTTTAGATTTAAATTACTTAGCATATATTGATCATCACAGAAACAGAGAACTTCTTGTCGTTTTTTGCCTTCATTCTGGGTGGTTGGCCCCAGTTGAAGTCATCTAGATTGTCGGTAAAAAGCGATAATAATAATTTTTTTTTTTTTTTTTTTTTTGCGTTTTCTTAAGTCCTTGATGGTATTCTTATTATTGGATTGATTTACTTTTTCTAATGATATTCTATATATATATATATATTAGGTACATTTCTATTTTCAAATTTTAAAAATTTATTTCAAATTGTTTGTGCTTCACAGCATGTGAAATATGAAACTAGTATTAGCTGCCTCCATAGCTGAGTGGTCAGGGGCAGGAGTGCAGTAACACACGGTCTTTGAGTAGACCAGGGTTCATGCCCCTGACCAATACGGTCAATCTGCCAACCTGCACTGGACCAGCATGGCAGATAATGGTCCATTGCTCTCAACACGAATCATTGAGGAGGCTTCCATCCTGCAGTGGATTGATAGTGGCTACAGTTACCTCTTTTTTTTTTTTTTTTTTATCTTGCATTATGCCATCTCCAAAGAATATTAGGTGTTGTGTCCTGTCTTTATTATTTGAAAACAATAATACTTTCAGAAACAACCCAGATAAAACTAGATGTTTATTGAAATAGTAGAAGAGTAAAAACAAGTAACATGAACAATAAACCAGTGGTTTTTGACCTTTTTTTAATAATGGCACCCTTAAGTAATTTATTTTGTGGCACCTCTACTCAATTTTCTGCCTGTTAAATATGATTCTCTCTCTCTCTCTTTCTCTCTCTCTCTTTCTCTCTCTCTCTCTCTCTCTATATATATATATATATATATACTACTATCATTGAATTATATTAAATAAAATAAGTAAATAAATAGTTAAGCATTCATTAGAGGCAGCGACATGCAATTCCTCCATATGAAGCTGAAATACATCCAATATGTTAAATTAAATAAAACAAAACATAAGCCAGTAGTATGGCAAAAACTGTAGAGCGAAGATTAACATAAAAATAACCCAAATAAACAATCGAACGAAAAGAAAGAATAGATATAAATAGTAGCCCGTAAACCCTTGTATAATTTTGAACTTTTAATCCAATTAAAACTATACAAAATTTAGACTAATGCCAATTATTTATTAATTTAGCGGTACCTCCCAGAGGTACCAGTTCCAAAAGACGTGAAATATCACCAAAAGAGGGTTAAAGGAACTACCAAACGTTAACAAAATCAAAATAAATTAAAATAAAATAGACTGACCATCATGCCCCTCTTTTGGTGATATTTCACGTCTTTCAGAACTGGTACCTCTGGGGGGGGGGGGGTACCGCTAAATTAATAAATAATTGGCATTAGTCTAAATTTTGTATAGTTTTAATTGGATTAAAAGTTCAAAATTATACAAGGGTTTACGGGCTACTATTTATATCTATTCTTTCTTTTCGTTCGATTGTTTATTTGGGTTATTTTTATGTTAATCTTCGCTCTACAGTTTTTGCCATACTACTGGCTTATGTTTTGTTTTATTTAATTTAACATATTGGATATATATATATATATATGATAGTTATTATAATAATATAATTATAAACAAAATTACAATTCATAATACAAATTATATGCATATGCGTATATAATAATTTTATTCTTTATATAAAGGTACTAAATAAACACCAATTATAGATCACCACAAAATTAAAAAGATACTGTACATTGGAAGGTATTTAAACCCTTGATTTACTTAACTTTTCAATGAGATATTTGTGCCTGGTGTGATTCGCAGATCTTTTTGATTTTAGGAGAGGCATACTCTCGTTTTTTTCCCTCAGTCGTTTGTAGTATTTCTCTCTTGTTAATTTTTATAGTTTAAACCCAAATTACGTGGCACCCCTGGAAAGTTGTTGCGGCACCCCAGTTGAAAACCACTGCTATAAACAAACACAATTCAAAACTTTGTGGCCTTCAATGGTCAGGTTGCATACCTCACTAGCAGTTATGGTGGTGGGTAATGTGACAGGTTCTTCCACTTAGTTATTCTGTAAAAACTTTTAAAAACTGAAAATGACTGTGGTAAAATAAAAGTTTGTGTGTGTTTAGGAAGGTAGAAAAAATTTCCAGTTTTTAATCACTAATTAACAGATAATGTGGGATTATTTTCAAGAGTCAACAGTTAGGTAACCCACCGTCATTGTCAAGTTAAAATTGGAAAGTTAACTCCAAGAATATTTTATTTGGGCAAAGTTGTAACAAAAAACAACATTTGAGTGAAATTCTTGGAAAAAAATCTCAAATGAAGTTTTTTAAACAGATATTTTTATTTACAGATGAATTTAAAAACTTTGTTTAAATTTAATTCCTAAATGAGATTAAATTTTTTCAAGTGAAATTCTTGGAAAAAAATCTCAAATGAAGTTTTTTAAACAGATTTTTTTATTTACAGATGAATTTAAAAACTTTGTTTAAATTTAATTCCTAAATGAGATTAAATTTTTTCAAAAGGAATGTTATTTTATTATTGTAATTACAATAACCCTTTTGCAAGTGTACACATAAATATGTGCATATTTGTGAAAGGGTTAATGACCTAGAAATCTCAGATATGTGTTGCCTCATATATCTGTATTTCCAAATAATTTGAAATAAAAACTCATACCTGATACAGTATGAGTAACAAGTATCTGATTTGGACATACAAAAGCCAAAATTGAATAAATTCTCAATGGATCGCAAATTAGTAACACGTACAACATATCTGATATCCTTCCTGATGAGGAAGAATATGCATTGAAGAAAATGAAGAATAAGAAAGCTCCGGGGGAAGATGAAGTTACTGACAAGTTGTTAAAATTGGGAGGAAGAGACATGATACAAAAACTGGCAAGACTCTTCACAAATGCATTAGAAAAGGTGTGGTGCCTAAGGAGTGGAATAATGCAATCATAGTTTTGCTGCATGAGAAAGGAGATAAATCAGAAATTGGAAATTATAGACCAATTAGCTTGTTATCCCACATCTACAAGTTGTTCACAAGGGTCATTACTAACAGATTAGAAAGAATACTTTATGAGAATCAACTGAAAGAGCAAGCTGGCTTTGGGACAGGATTCTCAACTATGGATCACCTTCACGTAATGCCAGAGCTAATGGAGAAGGCAAATGAATATAAAACACCATTATGCCTGGAATTTGTGGATTATGAAAAGGCATTTGACTCCATACAGCATAAGGCAATGTTTCGGGCACTGGAAACACAAGGCATAGCTACCCCATATATTATGATTTTGAAAAAAATATATGAGAGTGCTACCTCCTTTATTAGACTACACAAAGACAGTAATAAATTTAAAATTGAGAAAGGAGTTCGACAAGGAGACACAATATCTGCAAAGTTGTTTACTGCTGCCCTTGAGGAAGCTTTCAGAAGATTAGGGCGCCTCCGTAGCCAGGTGGGCAGGAGCAGCAGTGCGTAGCACACGCTTCTTGATTAGACTGAGGTTCGAGCCCATGAGCCACCAAATATGGAGGATGCGAAAAGGTCGGAATGACCACCACATATCCCCGGAGCAATATGGTCTTAGTTGCTAATTCTCCTAAAAACCAAATAACAACATCAGAAGATTAGACTGGTCGCAGAAAGGAGTCAATGTGAATGGAGAGTACCTAAACCATTTACGATTTGCAGATGACATTGTGGTCATGAGCCACGATCCCAAAGAATTAGAGGAAAATCTTAATGAGTTATGCAGAGTTAGTAAGGATTTTGGACTAAAGATGAATATGGCAAAAAGATGAATATACAAAAGTAATGATGAACAAGTATGCCACAGAAAGGGATATAATAATTGAAGGAGAAGTAATTGAAAAGGTGGAGTCATATACTTATCTGGGACAAGTTATTAGCTGTAATAATGATAAATGGATGGAAGTCAAGAGAAGAATAAATTTTGGATGGATAGCATTCAGGAAATATAGTCATATACTGAGGAGCAATATCCCAATTTGTCTGAAACATAAAATAATGAACCAATGTATACTCCCCACCATGACTTATGGAAGTGAAACTTGGGCACTCACCAAAAGAATGGAAGAGAAGCTGAGAACTACACA
This sequence comes from Mastigoproctus giganteus, assembly GCF_048544385.1. Taxonomy (NCBI): domain Eukaryota; kingdom Metazoa; phylum Arthropoda; class Arachnida; order Uropygi; family Thelyphonidae; genus Mastigoproctus; species Mastigoproctus giganteus. Next base: position 198,902,002 of record NC_143583.1, on the reverse strand, counting down.
GCGAAGAATGGAACGAATTATATTGGGAATCAGATTGTTATATAAGAAGAGAAACACATGGATTAAGCAGCAAACTCAAGTAAAGGACATTCTTATCAAAACTAAAGAACTAAAATGGTCTTGGGCAGGACACATAGCTCAAAGACATGATGATAGATGGACTAAGAAAATAACAGAATGGTACCCAAGAGGAGCTAAGAGAAAACCTGGAAGACAACAACGGAGATGGACAGATGAAATTCATGAGTTTGTGGGTAGTAAATGGATGCCACTGCCACAAAACAGAAGGAACTGGAAAGTTGCTGGAGAGGCCTTCATCCTGCAGTGGATTGAAAATGGCTGATGATAATGATGACCTTCATCAATGTCATTAATAAAAATTGAAAACAGTGGCCCTGCATTGAACCCTGGGGAACTCTCCAATGATAACATTAGTCCACGAAGAGCAGTGCCCGTTGATAAACACTCTGTCCTGTTCCACTTAACCCTTTATCCATAGCCGTAACTTGACCTTAATACCACAATGCTCCAGTTTATACAGTAGTCTTTTATGTGCAACAGTATCAAAAGTCTTTCTGAAATCCGAGTATATGATATCAGATTGGTTAGACATGACCACCCTTAACAAATCCATCCTGTGACTGCAGTATAACTGCATTCCTGAGCAGATGGTCCTTCATTACTTCTTTAACCAGTCACTCCATTATTCCCCTGGAACAGATGTTAAACTAACAGGTCTGTAATTAGTCATGTCACCTTTTGATCCCCCTTTATGAATTGGGGATAAATTCACACATCTTCAGCCCATAGGGACCTTCCCTGAATCCAAGGATGCTCTCATAATTATTGGCTAAAGGCTTGCTTACCTCCTTTGCTGCCTATCTTAATATGATTGGATAGATTCCTTTTTTATACACAAGGTGCCTTTTTTATACGTAATATATATAAAATAGTCTGTCACCCTTTCCATTCAATAGTGGAGGAAATCTGATTATGGTTATACCATTTGAGAATATTAAATGGGCAGTGATATTCTGTTAGGCTCTACATGTTGGCATTCCTAGAAATGAGTGTGCAGATCAAGCTGTCGAAATTCTTCCTCCCTCTGATCTCTCGAACTCCAATTACAATATACAGATCGCGATACTTCATGCAGAGAGCATGTAAAAAACAAACTTACTAGGTATAAATAATAAGATATTAACTACAATCACAAAACATTTTCTTCATGCAAATTAGATGGGCATTAGTAGTATATTGCTTGAGTGCAATTTAGCTGTACACATTGGTACATTTTTTTACTACTCGTGAGTGATGATTTATCTTAATGTATACACTGCCAACTGAAATTAACAGTGAAGCACACCCTTATTGACTGTATCCACTATTCAAGTACTGTAAGCTTGATGAAGGCTCCAAGATAAATATTAATGAATTATTATTTTTTTTAAATGCATTTAACTTTAACTGCTTTCAATTTACTGTTACAGGGGTGTTTTTTTTAACACCTACCAATTGATGGAAATAATTTTTTGTGTGTTAGCGTATTTTATTGCTATAGAATATAGTATTGACTACAATAATGTCCAAAATTGCTCCCTAAAAAAAATGGCTAAAATTTTGAGTGTTTCTTAATGTTCTTTCAGAAAAAATATTCCCTCTGAAAATTAAATTTTTTTTAATTTTCAGAGGGAATTTTCAGATGGAAAAAGAAATAAAAGTATTTGTTAATTTATTTTTGTTTCCAATACTGATCTTGAAATATTACTTACACTTTGTGGGGGGCGGAGAGGTGAACGATAACTGTCATCAGTTGCTCATGAACTTTCTGTTAATGAAGTTACCTATAGTGTGAGAAAAATAAGACTACTGTATTTCTGTAGTGATTATCTAGGGACACCTTTATCTCTCCAGTGACAGAGCTTGGGCTTAAGCTCTTTGAAAACAACTATGTTTATACATGAGTTGACCTAAAGTTACTAATATTGTTTTTAATCAAGGAACATCACCCAATAGGTGAATCTGTCATTAATTGAAAACTTGAAGGCACTGTTGTGTGATGGTTTTGAACCTAATTTGGAGCAACAGGTAAACTTTAAACTGACAACAGGTAACAGCTTTGTGCTGAGTCCTGAATAAATGTATTAAATCGAAACAAGCAGTTAAGTGGGATATGGAAGAAAAATGCTTCTGATTGAAAGCTTAATATTCATCGTATGGATAATGCATGATAAGCAAAAAGTCAGGCAACTCATAATAAGATATTTATTGGTGGTTGTAATTGAAGGCAGTTCAATTGGTATCATACATAGATACACAGCACAGAAGAAACTACACAGGGCATGTGATTTTTATAACTGACTTATGACGGTCATCTTTCAACAGATGAAGTGCAAGCGTGCATTTTAAGCAAGTGCAGTGAATATTCCTTGTCAATGTATTTTCAACGTGTATTCAAAACTTCCTGGCACCTCATTCTTATTTAACTGGCCAGAATGAGTTTTGTGATGCATTTCTTGGTTCTCCTGTGCCAAATAAATCAACAATATCTCATATGATGAAATGTTTCCATATCATAGGAAGTGTGCAGGACAGAAACTTTCTGGTCGGCCATCAGTGTTAGCTGACAATAGTGTCAGCAGTATTCATCAAACTTTATTACACTCTCTACAAAAATCCCTGAGAAAACTTTAGCAGCAGAGTGGATTATCTTACAGAAGTGTACATAAGGCTACAAAAGTTTTAAAACTCCATCCATGAAACTGATAGGGAAAACGACTTCAATACTGTGGGTGATTTACATGCTTCATTCAAGGTACTGAAGCTTGGTTTCATCTAAGTGGATACATTACTATTCAAATCAGTAAAATATGGAGTATGAAAAATCCACGTATTTCACAAAAGACTGTTGCACTTCTTGAAAGTTTGTTTATGCTGTGCTGTCTCTCAACAGAAAGTTATTGGTCCCATTTTTTCTAGTGATGTAGTAACTGATGAACATCAAGAAATAATGTATTTTATATCCTTTTTTTGGAACACGATGAGTAACACTGCTGATTTCAGCAAGATGGGACAGCAGCTCATATAGCAGATGCAGATATTCTGTGAGTTCTTTGGTGATCACATAATTTCTCAAAACTTATGCTACCCATCTCCAGACCTATCACCACTGGAATTCTGTCTTTTGGGATTTATGAAAGAGAATGTTTACAAAAATAACCCATAAGTGCTAAAAAGAACTAAAACAAAATATTCAGCTGAGGCTTTCAAGCATCACTGAAGAAACTTTTCACTGGGTTGCAACAAACATGAGAAAAGAGTAAATGCATGCATTACTGAATGGAGAGGCATTTCCAATATATTTTTTTTTTACAAATACAGTGAACCTCCTCTTTACAATATTAATCCGTTCCAGAGACACCATCTCTGTAATGTGAACCCAATAACATTGGTTTTTTTGGTAATTCGTTCCAAGACCTCAGAAGTTGAAATTTTTGCTATATAACTAAACTATTTATCTCCTAAAATTGTTTTTATAATAGAAATTGATTAGTTTTATATAGAATACTTTAGAATATCACTTTATAGAATCAAACTTCAAAAAAATCCAATTGAAATCATTAAAATGCACTAAATTTTTATTGTTATATGTTCAGTTATAAGAAGCTATTTTGAATGCCTTTGTGATATTTCTAAAGCACATTTCTGGAGGTCACTACCATAAAACAATAAAAACAATTTGCAGAGTTTCCAGTTTATTGGGCTTTTCTCTTAGTGCAACCTATTATAAACAGGTAGGAAACTTGATCTTATTACATTTGCGATAATACCGATACTTGGAGTTCTGTGGGTTTTTACGTTATTATGGTGAAATGTGCAAAGGGTGCAAGAATATTTGCTGATGCTATCAGGGCAGTGTTAGGTGGGTCGGAAAACTGCTAGCTTAGGGGGAGACAAAGACAAATAGATTAACAGTAGCCACTGGCAGAGGTGAAAGAGATTCTTGCACTACTTCTATTGGAATGAGCAGAAGCCTGAAAAACAATATGCAGGATATTTCAGAGACTGCTGGAAGTCATTGCGGTACAAGTAAGCACATGGGTTGTGTTAGGGTAGCTAAGAATAGAAACATGTGCATGTATACTTGCGTGTACACCAATGCTAGGAGTTTAGTAAATAAATTTGATGAATTTGAGGTTTTGCTCAAAACATCAAAGGCAGATATTGTTGGGATATCAGAGACATGGTGTCACACAGATATAAGGAATGCAGAACTGGAATTTGGGGAGTACAACGTCTACAGAAAGGATAGACAGGATAGGAAGGGAGCAGGGGTTATGCTATTAGTTAAAAAACACACAAAATCCAAGGAAGTGAAGCCAGTCGACATCAATGGACAGGGCAGTGTCGAGTCAGTTTGCTGTGACATAAGCATGGGTAAATCAAAATTGAGAGTAGGAGTGTGCTATAGGCCTAATGACTCGGATGAGTATAATAAGATACTGTACAGGGAAATAGAATGGGCCAGTAAATCAGAGAGTCTTATAATGGGGGATTTTAATTTCCCAGATATTGACTGGAATTTGTGGGTTGGTCACTCACACACTAGCAAGGCTTTTGTGGATTTATTGGATGATTGTTTTCTACACCAGCATGTTCGGGAGGCAACTAGAGGGAGTAATACTCTTGATCTGATTATCAGTAGTGATTCTTCATGCATTAAGAATCTGCAGATAAAGGAACCACTAGGTGGCAGTGATCACAGTGTGCTGAAGTGGGATTTACTCAAGGAGGTAACTACCATCAGAGGTAAAGGGAAGGGTTTTTGCTTTTAAAGGCGACTATGATGGGCTGAGACAGTATTTAAATTCTATACAGTGGGACCAACTGATGATGTTACCAACAGCAAATTCAAAATGGGAAGCATTCAAGGAACTAATCTTGGAAGCTACCAGGCTTTACATACCAACCAAGAAATATTGTTCAAGGTTCAGGCCTAAATGGTTGTCAGATGAACTAATGAGACATATGGCAGAGAAGAAAAATGCATGGGATACATACAAATTAATGGGTGACATGGAAGCCTATGATAGATATAAGTTGGTCTGTAACCAGGTCACAAAGGAGATTAGGCGGGCAAAGGCAGATTATGAGAAATCCTTGGCAAAGGATGCAAAGAAAAACAGAAAAGAGTTCTTCACCTATTTAAACTCAAGAAGGAAAGGGATGAATCCGATTGGTCCACTGGATGTTGATGGTTCAACAGTTGAGGATCCTGCTCAGGTGGCTAACAATCTAAACGAGTATTTTGCATCTACATTCACACATGAGGAGTTATTCAGGAAGGGGAATGTCGTAGGTGAAGTAAACATTGGCAGTGAGCTAGATGATTTTCTAATAACTGAGAGGAAAGTGGAGGAGAAATTGTTCAGGATAAACATAAAAAAGGCACCCGGGGTGGATGAGATCTATCCAGTTATATTAAAGGAGGCAGCAAAGGAAGTAAGCAAACCCCTAGCCATAATTATGAGAGCTTCTTTAGACTCAGGGGAGGTACCCATAGACTGGAGATGTGCAAATGTAACCCAATTCACAAAGGAGGATCAAAGGCTGACACGAGTAATTATAGACCTGTTAGTTTAACTTCGGTTCCAGGAAAATTAATGGAGGCGCTGGTTAAAGAAGCACTGCAGGATCATCTGGACAAGAATTCAGTTATAGCTCAGACCCAGCATGGTTTTGTTAAGGGCAGGTCTTGTCTGACCAATTTGATTGGATACTATGATGTAGTCACAAAAGAACTGGATGCAGGGAATAACTTTGATATTATATATTTGGATCTTAGAGAGGCTTTTGATACTGTTGCGCATGGAAGACTGCTGCACAAATTGGAGCAGTGTGGCATTGGAGGCAAATTGCTGCTATGGATAAAGGAATGGTTGAGTGGTAGAAGACAGAGAGTGGTAATCAATGGACACTGCTCAACGTGGACTAATGTTATTAGTGGAGTTCCTCAGGGTTCAGTGTTGGGTCCATTGTTGTTTTCTGTATTTATAAATGATATAGATGATGGTATATCAAGCTTAATGTCCAAGTTTGCAGACGATACAAAGGTTGGCAGGGTTGTTAAGGACACTACTGATGCTATGCTGCTGCAACAGGATCTGGAAAGGTTGAGCAGATGGGCTGAGAGGTGGCAAATGAAGTTTAACATTGACAAATGTAAAGTACTGCATATGGGAAACAGTAACCCCAGATCAACGTATCAACTCTGTCGTACTACGCTGACAGTGGTAGAGAATGAAAAGGACCTGGGGGTAATTGTGCAGGCAGATATGAAGTTCTCTGAGCAGTGCAGACGGGCTGCAAGAGTAGCTCATGGAGTATTGTCAATGATATACAGGAATTTTTCTAGCAGGGATAGAGATGTGATTATTCCCTTGTATAAGGCATTGGTCAGGCCACACCTTGAGTACTGTATACAGGTCTGGAGACCTCATTTCAAGAAGGATGTAGAGCTGCTGGAACGAGTACAGAGAAGGGCAACAAGATTAGTGAATGGAACAAAGGGTTGCTCTTACGAAGAAAGGCTTAAGTTTTGCAAATTACAGAGTCTGGAGACTAGGCATCGGCGAGGTGATCTGATAGAGGTGTATAAGGCTTTGAATGGTTTGAGCATGCTCAATGCCGATGGGATTCTTCCTCTTGCTCAGAATAATCACCTGAGAGGGCATAAATTCAAATTGAGGAAGGACGGATGTCGGATAGATGTGCGGAAATTTGCCTTTAGCCAGCGGGCAGTTGGTTTGTGGAATAGACTTCCATCACTTGTTGAAGTTGATAGCCTAAACAAATTTAAGGCTCAGCTGGACAAGTATTTCGAACGAACGGAGGGGTGAAATGGGAGTAGTGGGTGTGCTTTTTTTTTTTTGGCTGATGCTGAATAAGCTTGCTTTCTTGCATCATATGCCTCTACTGATGCTAATGTGTTTCCCCCCCTTCCATGAAATCCTCAGTCATATAAAAAGCAAAATATTTGAAAAAATTTTCAGAATCTTTTCTTTATTCCTTATTTTTAATCTTTGCGCATATCGTGTTAGTTGCAATTGTGTTTGCTGTGTTCTTTGTTATTGATTGCGTATCCTTTTTTACTGTTTTAAAATTTACAGTCAACCCTCTCCCCCTCCAAAAAAAAAAGTCAATGAACAGAAATATTAATTAGTTAGTATGTACCTTACAGAATTCATTAAGCTATTGAAATTTGTACATATGCATACATTTGTTTTTATTTTGCTAACCTTTGGAAAATAATTCTTCCAATTTTCACGTATCATTTAATTTTGTTAATTGTAGATAATAAATTGTAAATTTGTGCTTAGTCTGTGGATAATAATACTGGTATTTTCACTTATTAGAATCATCGTTGAATAGAATTAAAATTCAGTTTGCAAATGTGATCACAATGACCGGTGCTTACTACATATCATAAAGTGGTTTGATCATACAGTGAACCAATTGTAAAGCGATGGGGGGGGGACTCTAGAATATGTTTGAGGAATTGGATTGCTTAACTTTTCATTCACTCTCTGTATCCCCTATCTGAAAAGAAGCAGAATGCAATAAGTTGTGTTATTTTCTCAAGCTGCTTTAATATCTATATTGAAATAGTACCCCATTTTACTAACTTGCTCAATTTAACCTATTATAATATAATCCCTATTAATGCAAGCCACTAATGTGGGTTATATTATACTACTTCTAATGAAAGTTACATTTCAATCAAAAGTTTTTCTTCTGTGCACTGCTTGGCTGCTCATTTAGAGTTAATACATTTATTTGCTGCTTGACACAAAAAAATGATTAATTGATGCTACCTGTTTTCTGATGAGTAACTCGAATAGATCCAAAATCAGTCACAATGGTGCTTGAGTTTTTAATGAATAACAGATTCACCTACTAGGTGATAGTATTTAATTAAAAATAATATTGGTTACTTTATTAGTCAGATCATGGATAAATGTAGTTGTTTCTAAGGAGCATAAGCCCAAACTCAGGCTCTGTCACTGGAGGAACAGAAGTATTCACAGCCAGTCATGATATAAAATCATAACACAGTGTTGCATAATTTCCTTATACTATTTCAATATGAGAATTGAAATAGTACTTCACTTCTTTTCTAAAGTTATCTATGAATCCAATTAAAAAAAAACTGCTTTTTATTTATAATTTTTTAAGTTTTATTATAAATATAGCATACAGAATATGACAAGGTCTGTGCTTTATATCAAACCCCAGCACTGGACCCAACACATTAAAAAAAAAAAAAAAAAAGGATCCAGTTGTGTTCACCTCATTTAGTTTCTGGCCATTTTCTTGGGTACAAGCCTAGAAAGATGTACTGCTAATGGGGAAATTTCATTATAAATTTGTTCTTTTGTCTAAAGCTGGAGATGCTATGCATTATAGTCAGGAGGCAGAATGCCCTAAACCCTTGTTGATATGAATGTTTTGAGTTAAAATCAATGAAGGAATCAACTCCTAGAGTTTGACAGAGAATAACCTGAACAGAAAATTTCGTATAATTTTTATTTTTTTTATTTTGTTTGCTGAGTGTTTCATGAAAACATGAAAAAAAAAAAAAAAAAAAAAAAAAAACAGTTTGAAATTTTACAAATTTAGAAGGTTACATATTACAGTCAAATCTCATTAATACAAAGTTCAAATGATCTAAATTTTAACAGTTTTTTTTTTTTTTTTTTTACATACTATATATCTAAGAATAATAATATCAAAAATAAATGAAAAAAATTAATTTAAATTAATAAAATAAAATAATAAAAACAAAAGCCTTATCTAACAATACAGTAATAGGAATAACACATTTTTTTAAGCATTTTATTTTATTTGTAATATAAACCAAGAGAAAAGCAACTAACAGAAATGAGAATATTGTACAGTATATATTTTGATATATATATTTTAGTATCACAGTAAAAAGAATTACAATCTTAATATAAAAGGAGACATACAAACCATTGACTTTATTAATTAATTAATTAAGAAAGAATCCCAAGTTGTTTGCACAGTTTTTGTCCTATATTCATTTTTAACTACAGCACAGACATTATCAAATGCAGTAGTTGTTTCTCTATCAATATTACTGCAGGCCAACACATTCTTTGTTATGCTCAGTGCATATTTTGGGCATCTTTTTTAGAAGCCTGTGTGTGCGTGCGCTTCTTCACTTTTGCTGTCATTGGTAATAAAAACAACATTGCTTTGCTTGGTGCTCAAGAGCTCTTCTGGTGTTGGCATTGCTGTGGTAGCAACTTCATCCACTTTCACAAACTCTTCAAATTTGCCAACAAAATCCATATGCTTCTTCAAATTAGTAATAGTACTACTACTACTACTAATTTGAAGAAGCAAATTCCTCAATGTTTCTATCAGAATCATCTGCTGAACAATGTTTTTCGATGATATTCTCCAAAGCCACTCTTTCTCTCCAAAGCCACTCTTTCTGAAGCAGTTGATTATTACATTTGATGCAATACTGTCCCAAGCAATGCTAAATTACGAATAGCATCCGAAACATTCCAATTTGGCTGAAAATTGTTCCCTCCTATGTTGCTGATTAAGTACTTTATCAGGTGGGTTCAGTATGCTCTCTTAAAGTTATAAATAATGCCTTGATCCATTGGCTGCATAAAACTGGTGGCATTGAGGGGTAAAAACAACAGTCGTATATTTATCAACTTAAGTGTCTCAGCAGAATGTGCTGTACAATGATCCAGAATCATCAAAATGTTCCTTTTTTCTGAAGCCATTCTTCTGTCCACTTTTGATAATCAAGACTGAAAGATTTTGACCATAAGCCAAGCACTTCTGTTGGCCTCATAATCGTAGCAGGGAAGTTGGTTATCTCCTTTAAAACATCTTGGCTTGGAAAACTTTCCAATCACAAGCGGGCATAGTTTTGTACTGCCATCTGAACTGCAGCATAACAGAACAGTGATTCTTTGTCTACTTAATTTTACACCATGACAAACTCCTCAAACAGTAAATGTTTTGTTTGACAGCAAATTATAAAATAAACCTGTCTCGTCAAGATTAAAAATATCCTTTGCCTCATATTTTTCCAGAATAGACCATACAGAACACAACCAGTCTGTAGTCTTTTCTTTGTCGACTAATCCAGACTCGCCACAAACATTTGCGAAACCAAGTTATTCCTGTTTTTAAATCTTTGGAGCCGTCACTGCTGCATTTGAAGTTGCTAATTCCATGTTTCTGGGCTAGATAATTTGCCTTTTCTTGGAAAATCAGACCTGATTTTGGCAATTTAGATGCACTCATTTTGTTGATACCACTCAAAAAGTTTTGTTTCAAGCTCCTCGTGTTTTGCACCAAGAATTCATTTCCTGTGTTTTTTTTTTTTTTTTTTATGCTCCAATGTCATGCACTTCTTCAAGTTGTTTTTGGTTTTTCAGTATTGTAGATAAAGTAGGTAAAGGAGTTTATATTCCTTTGTAATGTCCATTTTACTTTTATACATCCTATCAGCCTCATGTATAATTTTCAGTTTAATTTCCAGGCTTAATTCCATCCATTTATGTTTTGTTGCCATAACACTACTAGATAAGATTTAATATAAACAAATTTTTAAATTAATTTAAAAGACATAAGTTCCAAATAAGACATAAGCTCAGATAAAATGGCACAAAAATAGATTACTGTATACCACAGCAAAAGACTCTTTGAACTGACATAATAATTGCAACTGACCTTAATCCCATGGAGAGTGAGGGAGTGTATATAAACAACTTAGAAAAACTGTTTTTATTCTTTTGTTTAACAGCTCATCCGTCACAAAGATGTTTTTCAGAGTGCACTTACGTTGTAGCTACCATACCACATACCCCACCCAAGTCAGTGTCATCCTTCGAGAAATTGGGTATCCAGAGGACAGTAATAGAGAGAATAATCGGACAGCTGTGGCAAGATTTGTATTAAACATACAAAATAACAATATTTATTTCTCACAGGGTGAAAACAAACTTTGTTTATACATATTAACCGAATTTTGTAATAAACGGATATATTTACATAGGAAAACCTATGTAAATATACGCAGGGGATTGGTATGTGATTCATATAAACGAGTATTTTGTATAAACTGAGTTTGTATTAACAAAATTTTACTGTAATTGTTATATACACTCAAAAAAATATGTAAGCAGTGTGGTAAAATCTGTCAGACAAGCAGAATTTAAAAATTAATTATACAAAAAAAAAAAAAAATGTCTGCAGATTACTAATTTGTAAGATTACCATTGAATGGATGATAAAAAAAGTACTGAAATGTACATAACCATACAAATTAAAACTAGCAGGACTGGAAAATATAAATATCTGTCTGAGAGACAGACTATGCTATGCATGCTAGTTAAGGAATGTGCACTATACTAGTTAAGAATTTTTGGGAGTAAGTAATGACTGACTAGAGAGTAACAGAAGCCTGTTACTCTGTAGTATAACTTCTGTTAGTCTCTGCTGTAATATATTCCCAGTAATATTTCTAATTTCGATTTCTCTTAAATATTTGCTTGCTTCACAGTCTCATAATAAAAAGCATAATATTATTTGGTAGACTATGTTGATCTATTTATAATAAGTTTATTATCATAGATTATTCACTGATCTCTCTCTTTTTTTTTTTCATTTTCATATAAATGCGTATAGTAAGATTAATATCTCATAATATTTTGTATATATCTTTTTATTATCTGTTTTAGCTGTTGCCACTAATTACTACAGGGCTTGCACCAGATGCTGCCTCACACTTACAGCGATACCTGCAGGCAGCCAACGTTCATTTGGTCTGACAAACAGAAGAGGTCTTAGAACCACATTTAATTTATCCCTGAAATGATGTAATAACACATGGGAAATAAGAAAATGACAAACTGTCACTGTAAATGTTCTATATGTGCTTTAAGTGCACTGTATATAGAGGTGTTTATGAAATGTTTTTAATCTAAGATTGTATTTTGACTGTCAATTTTCATGAAAAGTTAATTAAGTTTTTTACTGCCCTTAATTTTGGGAAACTTTGTACAGAATTCTGTTTATTATTATAATAGAGAAGAAGAAATGTCTGTATTACTTTGGGTGCATAACATCAAATCATCTATATATATAAAACACTTAGGTATGCTGGCCAAATTTTCCAACTGCTAATTGTTTCAGCACCCATTCACATGGTTCACGTCACATGACCACCATACTAGGCATTATTTATTAATTTTTGTGCTAACGTTTTTCGACTGAAGAAAGGCAGCATTGCCTGAAACGGTAACAGGAAAAAATGTCCACGGATAATAGGTTTTTTCTTTCTGATTTTTGGTTTTGTGTCGTTGAAGAGGGGGAGTGCTTAGCTGAGGTAGGGTGTTTTTTCCCCCTATCCTGCTGTTTTAAAATTGTTAAACAAGTTCGCGATTCAAAAACAGCATCGAGCGGGGGAATAAACACCCTAGGCATATCAACCTAGAAGTACAGTGGGCGGGGAAAGTAGTGAGTGGCACCTGTCAATCACTGCTTTGTTTCTGACTGTTAGTTGAAATATGGAATTGTAACCAAGATCTGGAGTTTTACCTACTTAAATAATCTTATCATAATAATAGTAACGATAAAATGGAATATTTTTTTCCAAGATTCGCCTGAAAGCTATCAATGTATGTTTATGTTAAATGTCTTCAGTTTTAATAAATCGTTCTAGATTCTAAGAAGTGTAAAAATGGCTGAACAATGTGTAAGAACTTTGAGAAAATGTAGAAGAAATGCTAATAAAACATTAGAGCAGAGTTCTAAGAGACCAAAACGAGACTCTATGACTACAAAGACGGACAGAGAACATTGAAGAAAGAGAAGCAAGATTGGAAATGAGAAGATGGGTGAAATGCTGTAAGACTAATCAAATAGATGTACTGAATGCAAATAATCAAAAAGCTTAGGAAATGTGTTAGAACTGCGAGTATTGCAATGCAAGATATTGGGGACATGAGTTAAACACATCAAATGAATACACTAAATGCTGTTGTGATGGAAGGTTTCACTTGACCCACTGTCTGAGATACCTACTCTATTACAAGAGCTGCTTACAGGGGATACACGTGAAGCAAATAACTACAGAGAACATATACGAGAGTACAGCTCAGCAATGGCGTTCACATCAATGGGTGCAGAGATTAAATCGCCACCTGGAAATGGTCCATACTGTTTTAGAATCCAAGTCCAGATTTACCATTTGGTCTCACCACTAATCCAAACGAGACAAATATAGCCAGAATATGGACAACTTTATATTTTTGATTCTGCTGAAGCAACTACAAAACAGCTTGAAAAACAATCACACCCTTGGTTTGATTGTTTGATTGCTTGAAAAACAATCAAACCAAGGGTGTGTGGCCGAAGTAATGCAATAATTGGATAAGATGGTTAAGAGACAATATAATGCACCTACACCCAAAGTGGAGGTTGCTGCAATATTTGTTGGAGAAGACTGGGAACTACCTGCAAATAGAGACATATGCATATATCCCTCAGGTGACTGCTGCAGAATTATATCACTACTAAACAAGAATGGGAAGACTGAAGGATGTAGATTAAACTATTTATGCCATAATCAGAAAGATGGTGTATGTTACACCGGGTACATCTAGTTCTTATATAAGCTTTTATAGGATACATTGATCACACAATTTTCTGATAAGAGTTTACATAAAAAAGTTGAGCTTTTCCCCACTGATGAAAATTTAACTTGATATTTTTTTTAATAAAGGAAATAATTCTAACTACAGGAAAACATTTTTCCAACCTTTATGATTTGACTTTTATAAGGAATTTTTTTTACTATATTAACTTTCACTAGTGTCTTTTTTGTCTGTATAAAGCATATTCTTTCTTCAATTATAAAACTTCCAGAGTTCATTGATTCACTACAGACAACTCCTGTATAATATGGTACTTCTACAACACAGTTTTGCTCTAACACAACTGATAAATTACGGAAATCCTCACACAACGCAGTACTTATATAACATGGTTCGGGAATTGCGGGGAACCCTGCTATTATATTGGATGTAATTTTTGAACATTTACGTTCTTTTTTTGTGAATCTCCGCTGTTGACTCACTAGTGGCTATGCAAAAAAAAAAAAATTATTGGGAAATCCACATATTTTATTTTGTTTGGAAATCCCCATGTAGTGCTTGTTTGAGACCATAAAAAATTGACTTTGAAGCATGCAGTTCAGGACTTTTAAGGTTTTGTAAGGTTATTTTTCCAAGTATGTATTACTAAACTTTGTTCTTTAGAACCATATTGGAATAATTTCTTTGTTGTGAATTAAATTCCATCCATAAATTATACCTAAGGAAAGTTAGGTATAATAAAACACTACTCAAAAGACAATTTTTCATTTGTGGGCTGTATCGGAATCCTAGCTTTATCGCTCAAAAAAGAAAAAAATCATCAACATTAAGTGCGTGTCAGAAAAAAATGTATGGCTAGAGTCATTTCATTCGAACACAGAAAACAAAATTGGTGTGAGTAAAACTTGCTAACTCAGTAGGGGAGAGGTTTTGATGATATAACTACTGAAGATGTTCAAGAATTACTGGTAGAAAAAAAGGTTAACGAAGCGGATTTTCTGGAAATGGCTTCGGAGGTAAACCAAATTAATTCAGAGGAATGATAGCGCAGATGAAAATTCTGAAGTTTCAAATTTTACACTAAAAAAGCATACGGGAAGGCATAACCGAGCAATTAGAATCTAATTATTAAATGCAGATCCTTCAACTGAAAGGAGCACAAAGTTCAAAAGAGAGTTTCCAACATGCTTAGCTCCATACCATAAAATTTTCAAAGATTTATCAAGGAAAAGCAAACAAATCCAGATTACTGATTTTTTAAAGAGAGCAGAAGGTACACGAAATCTTGATGCTGTAGAAGAAAGTTCAGATGGTGAAGATATTCTGCAACAGAGAAAAATTTTTAATTGATTGTGCTTAGCAGTGATGAAGAGGAAGAAAATTAAATGAACATACATTATCTGACATATGTATCAGTTTGTAAGTTATTACTATTTGTTCAGTTAGTACTATTTTTAATAATTAAATTTTCAATAGTTATAAAAAAATGGTGTATTTTTGTTAGCTTTTGGAATGTACCCCCCCCCTTTGTATTGTTTCTTAGGCCCATATAACATGGTTTTGCACTACACAAGATTTTATATGAGGATTACCTGTATTTTTAAAATTCTGAATTTCAGTAGCAAATTTTTTTGAAATGCAGTAAAATCCTTGATTTTATGGACTAATAAGGGGGGGAAGGGATGTCCATTAAATCAAATGTTTTTTTTTTTCCCCAAGACCATTTATACCCCGCATAATTGAAATAACAGTAAACAATTAAAAACATTTTATTTATCTTGACTTTATTCACTGATATGTAGTAGAGAATTAGTAGAATTTTTTTTTGTCCATAAAATCCATGGTTTATCATAGTTTGTTTTATAGACATTATTTGTCCCATCAAGTCAGGTCAATTCGTAGTGAAAGAATATTTGCTTTCTTTAGGTAGGTGAACCAAAGATATTTAATGTGCTCTAAGAAGTTTGGTTTGTTTTTATGATGCACCCAGAAATTTGGTTTGAAATGCAATACAGGAATACCTCGCATAGCGCAGTTTACAAATTGAAAAAAATTAACTTACGCACCAATACATTTGATATGTATGTATGTATTATAAGCTAGCACGTAGGCCAATGCGTTGTGGATTCAAGGCCACACTGACTGTTGTCGCGACTCCTATTATATAGGACTCTCCTAGCATTCAAACATTAGTAAACACTCTAGATTTTGAGTGGTGAGGGCGTTGACTGTGCGTAAGCTGTACAAATATTTTTGGCTGTGTATTTTTATTAAAGATTATTTTTTAAAAACGTTACACCTTTATATGCAAATATGAGTGGAAAGAAGAAATGTAATGCGCCGAGTGTTCTTCTAGATCCAAACATCAAACGAGGTATAAAGGTAAGGCAGGCGTTGCAAAATGACATTCAATGTTATGAAGAGATGTATGCAGATAAAACTGCAAACTAAGCTGATCAGTTATTTTTCAAAATAAAAATACAGTACATACTTCACTTATATTCTTTTGGTATGAACATACTGCAATAAAAATCATTTCTACTGTACTTACTAGTATGTTTCATTTTAGCTTTTTTTTTTTTTTTTTTTTTTGCAAGAACTTCGTGTGCATTCATTTATAGTAAACAAACACCTATATATTTTTTGAGGTGGTAGATGACTTTCATCAACCGGTGAAATACCACCACTTTGCTTATTGGAGGCTTGAAGTGGTGAAACCCATGTTTAGTCTCTAGAGCAAAGTTTCCGGCATCCCCATACTTCTCCTTCAACCCATGCACAGTACTAAGTACTGTGCATGGTTTTGATACCTTTCGTGTTTGGGGTTCTCATAAAAAAAAAAATATATATATATATATATTTTTGCAATTCAACCCATATAATCAAATTGTTGGAACGCATTACATTAAAATACATACTAATAATACCTCAATCAGTGTGGTTTCGCATAGCGCAGTATTTTTTTGGCACAAATTAACCACGCTATGCGAGGTATTCCTGTAATATAAAAATTGTCTTTGGGTGGGGGTAAAGCCCTTCCTGTGGATGCTCCTATGGTCCTAGAGTAATCCAAGAAATTCAGCACTAAAAACAAAGGGGAAGATCTTGAGATTGCTTAGTTTCCAACTCACACACATGCATGTGTGTGCACACACACACACACACTCTCTCTCTCCCCCTCCCCCATTATTCTTAATGAATCTCTCTATATTTTATTGAGCAAACTTTAGCTCTTTGATCATGCACAAATTTGGTAAACCTCAATTTTATGGATTGCATTGAGACAATGGGCCTTTCCTCTAAATATGATTGTCCATGAAATGCAAAAGAAATACAGTGTCTGAAGTCATCAGCATATCATGAAAAAGTATTGTATATTATGAAATCAAAAGTATTAAATGTTTTAATGCTGCAGTTTACTGCACTTGTATCAAGCAGAAGGGCTTGAAATTTTAATGCTGCGTAGTCACAGTGAAAACCAATTAAAAACTTAACTGACGGTACGAAGAGCTCTCGACTACCCTCACCAGAGGTTCAGATAACTCCATACTGATCTGACATGCTTAAGCTGAAAATAGTTAAAAATCATGGTACCCTGCACTCTGCTTTATTGTGAACATTTTTAACTGGTAGAAAATACTATTGGACGAAGGTAGTTACATCAACAGGTCCTACACAGACAAAAAGCATAGTACATAAAATAAGTACTTTTATCTTTTTTATGAAAACCCTAAGCACAAGAGATATTAGAACCTATAGTACTTAGTACCATGCATGGATTGAAGAAGATGAGAATAGGGGAGGTAACATCTAAAGGAATGTGAATCGCATAGGAACCCATAACCGGACACGTCACGGGAAAGTAGTATCAGAGGCACAAGAAGCAGAAATGACAAAAGACAGTAATTAGTGGCAAACATTTATTTGACATAATATGAACAATGGAGTACGAGATGGATGCATTTCATGATGTTACAACAGATACTCGAAGGTTCCACCATGAGACGCGATTCATGCTTGACACCGACGAGCATGGATTGGTGGACACGGTCAAACACACCTGGAGTTTCTTTGACAGCAGTGCAGACATGTCGCCAAGAGATCCATTTCCGTCTCCACGGGCGATTCATACACGATAGATTTGAGGGCACCCCACAGAAAGAAATCAAGGCTCGATAAATCAGGTGAGCGTGGGGGCCAGGCAACGGGTCCACCACGGCCAATCCATCGATGCCCAAAACGCCTGTTCAAATGGTCATGAACACACCTTCCATAATGGGCAGGCACCCTGTCATGTTGAAACCAAATGTTGCATCTCACATTTGCTGGAACATCGTCAAGTAACCCTGGTAGAACTTGTTCAAGAAAGATCCGATATTTAGGGAGTTCATGCGGGATGGTAACAGGTATGGGCCGACTAAGCAGTCACCGACCATACCTGCCCACACATTTATTGCGAAGCGATGTGCTGCATGGGGGCGCACACTGTGGGTTGTTGTGAGCCCACACATGAGCATTGTGCTGATTGAATAAGCTTCATCCTTGAACAAAACAAAGGCTGGAAAATTCAAGTCTTGAGCACTTTCTTGGAGAAACCACTGCAAAAGCCACATGTGCAGGATGATCTTGGGGAAGCAGTAACTGAACCCTTTGGAGATGAAAGGGGTGTAAGGAATCGTCGTGCCAGATATGCTGTACACTGCAACGAGACACTTGTACGGCAGAGGCAATGGCACGTGTGCTGGTAGTAGGATTATTCTGGACGGCATAAAAACACACTTTCTTCCGTGGCAGGAATTCGCATTGAACGTGGTCTGCCCACACTACTCCTGTTACCTCTAAATGACCCATAATCACAAATTTTGATGCACACGTGCAAACAAAGAGTGGTCCGGTACATGTCTGTCTGGGAAGCGTTCTCCATAAATTCGTTGTGTGGCTTGTCCATTGCCCCTCGTGCGGCGACTACTGCTTGAATGAGTAAACCAGAAATTTTCCTTCTCGCGAATTGATGAACAGCACCGTGTACCGGCTTACGGTGACATTTCCGGTTATGGGTTCCTATGCGATTCACATTCCTTTAGATGTTACCTACCTCCCCTAAACGTTTGTACCAATATTTTTGAGACATCCTGTACATATATATATGTGTGTGTGCGCGTGCGTACTGTAATATTTCCAAGCTCAGTATTAAATACTGAACAATGTGTTCAGTATTATTTAGAACATTTGAACATTGGACCCTGTTTGACAAGCGGTTGAACATGCTTGTGGCCGGTGTTGACAGGGTTGAGATTCAGGCTATGCGCTGGCCACTCATTGATGTCATTGCATACAAAACAATCTAACTCACTGTTATGACATTAGCATTAGTAGTGGCACATGATGCAAGAAAGCAAGCTTATACAGCATAAGCCAAAAAACTTCCCATTCACCTATCCCCTTTTGCCCAGTTCTTCCTTGAATTTGTTTAAGCTATCAATGTCCACAACAACAGATTGAAAAATTGTGCTAACAACAACCACTCATTGGCTAAAGGAAAATTTCTGCACATCTATTCTGCAACTGGCTTTCCTCAATAAGAATTTTTGTCCCCTCAAGTGTGTAATCTGAGCAAGAAAAGGATCCCATCAGAATTGGGCTTGCTCAAACCAGAGCCTTAACACCTAGAAACAGATCATCTCACATGTGCCAAGTCTCCAGACTACAATTTGCAGAACTTAAGCCTTCTTGGTAAGAGCATCGCTTTATTTCCCTTACTAATCTTGTTGCCCTTCTCTGCACTTGTTTCAGCAGAAACAAGTGCAGAGAAGGGCAACTACATCCTAAAATGAGGCCTTTACACTTTTTTCATTCTCCATTACCCTGAATAGTACCACACAGTACATTACTGCTACCCATATGCAGTACTTTGCATTTGTCAATGTTAAACTTCAGTTGCCACCTGTTTGCCTGACTTTTTTTAGATTCTGTTGCAGCCTCATACCATTGTTACTGTGGTTAACAACCCTGCCAACCTTTGTATCATCTGCAAACTTGGACATTAAACCTGTTATACCTTCATCAATATTATTGATAAATATAGAAAACAACAATGGTCCCAGCACTGAACCCTGGAGGATTCCACCAATAATATTAGTCCACAACAAGCAGTGTCCATTGATAACCACTCAACCATACTTTTATCTGTAGCAGCAACTTTCCCTTAATGCCATAATGCTCTAATTTGTACAGCAACCTTCTATGTGCAACAGTATCAAGTTTTCCTAAAATCCAAGTATATGATATCAAAATATTTTTTTGCATTCAGTTCCTTTGTGACCACATCATAGTATCCAATCAGATTGCTCTGACAAGACTTCCCCTTAACAAATCCATGCTGTGTCTGAACTATAACCTGCAGTCTTGTCTAGATGATCCTACATTTCTTCTTTAACCAGTGACTTCATTACTTTCCCCAGAACAAGTTAAACTAACAGGTCTGTAATTGTTTGTGTCACCTTTTGATCCCCCTTTGTGAATTGGAAATACATTTTCACTTCTCCAGTCCATGGGGACCTCCCCTGAATCCAAGGATGTGCTCATAGTTATGGCTAAGGGTTTGCTGCTTTCCTGTACTGACATGGACTACTATCATTCTGAAACTTACAGAACCTATTTCTATAGTACATTGTAGCTACTGCTTAGTTCAAA
This sequence comes from Mastigoproctus giganteus, assembly GCF_048544385.1. Classification (NCBI taxonomy): domain Eukaryota; kingdom Metazoa; phylum Arthropoda; class Arachnida; order Uropygi; family Thelyphonidae; genus Mastigoproctus; species Mastigoproctus giganteus. Next base: position 198,881,597 of record NC_143583.1, on the reverse strand, counting down.
AACACCCAAAGAGGTTATGGACTTGTGATTTCGGCCACTACCACCAAGGGACCAAGACTTGCCCCCACACACACCAAAGTGCCTCCACCAAATTTCATATTAGAGAAAATATGCTACAACAGGAAATGGTCTCCACACTCAAAAACATTGACTGGAACAAAACATAGTGAAATTAATTCACAACACCTTCACAATTCATTCACATAAAGCTTGGGAACATCACTTCAAATGCTATTTTGCATTGGTAACTAATATTGGACTTCCACACGGCTACTCTACCATTGAGCCAGAGTCTGTGCAGCTCCGCTCCCTACGGGTGGTTGACATACTGATAGATGCTCCTGTGGCTTGTACCTGCCCTGTGATGTTTTTCACAGATGGGCAAGGCAAGGTGTATTCTCTTTATAGTTTTTTAAAACTATGTTTGTGAGGCTCTCCAAACTTAATTTGGGAAGTCATAGTTTGGTTACATGATGGGACACATACAACCACTATGTCATGGTGAAAGTCGAAGTACCAATCCACAATATATATTGGCTTCTAACATGCTGCTCCTGCACAGGATTTATATTTGTATTTCTGAGCCAATATGCAATCATGCAGGGCTGCTGGAAACAGTACACAATATTAATAGAGGGTTGTCTGAATACATTTGGTCATGTTTAGATTTCTCCAGAGGAACTGAAAGTGTTCTTATCCCCCCTCCCATGATCTTCTCCACGTGATTTGTTTTTTGAGCAAATAAACAAGCAAGTACCAAAATAATTACACTGAAAGTCAGGTTTACCCAAAAAAAAAAAATATATATATATATATATTATTTAACTCTGATTTACATAAAACTGGACTGGATAAAGAAATTCACGAAGCTTTAGACAAAGATGAAGACTTTCAACTATAACAAAATTCCTTGCCCTTCCAGAGGCAAAACTTAAAGAATCAATTTTTGTGGATCCTTAGTTAAACAAATTGACTGTTAAAGATTGAAGTAGAAGATCCTCAGTCAAGGAAATTGATAGTTAAGGATGAAGAGTTCAAAAGAGCAACAAAAACTGGAGTTTTTTCGACATTTCATTTTTTCCCTCTAAATTCAAAGAGTTGGTTGTAATAACAGAATCATCTCTTGTACTCGCCTTTCGACTATTTTTCTAAAACTCATGGAGCTACTAGCAAACAAATAAGATGAATGATTTCATCACACTATCAAGGAAATGGAGGAGGGAGGAACTAGAAAGTAGAACAATAGTATAATGACTGATTACTCGTATCTATTATTTCGAGAGGCACCAGAAGTACATAAAACAAAGGCAACAGAAGCTTCTTTTCACTACAGTATTCTCCCTTTGTAAGTTTTATCAATCATAAGTATTTTGCATACAGGGCTGTACTTCGTGAGGTACTAAGCTCTTGCTGGGCCCCCTTTCAAGTTATCAGGGCTAAAAAAAAAACTTGCGTATATAAATACGATCAGAAAAAAAAAATATTTTTACCGATCTGTTTAAACACAAACGTAATACTGCGAAATATAAAGAAGGGTACTGAACTAATCTCTGTCACAACAGTCCGTGAGGGTATGATGACCAGGCACATCGCTTTGGGGTCATCACGTGGTCAGCGAATCGACTTCCATTGCCGTGTTTCGTGACCAGCGTCTGCTACTCTTTCAAAAGTAGCAAGTAATTTCGCAAAAACACACGATGCTGGTTGAACGTCATAAATTTGGGCCCCCATGGGAATCGAACCCCAGCCGCCTGCACTGTCAGAACCTAGCTACGGGAGAGCCCAACAATAATAAAGTATAATACACAAATAAGTACGACAAATTTGTGTAATTACTAATTTTATTACAAAAATAATATCAAAGATTGTGTTACAAAAATATAAAAACATTCACATCTTGTTTGTCAGCAGTAAATAATAGCAGGTACTGCAATAGCTAAATTATTATGAGTTCATACAATTTATTTGCATAAATATTTTACATAATAAAACACGCCTGCGTGCTCTGGATTCAACTCACCTCAACTCACTGTCGCCCTTCATAAAATTCACGGTTGAGCTGGAGTCGAACAACTCTATACCATACCTAGATACACTTGTCCGGCGCGAAGACACATGCTTGAAGACGATGGTTTATCGTAAGCCTATGTGTGCTGGCCAATTTACCAACTTCCAGTCAGCACACACACGGGGCCACCTCCTCTCAACCGCCCGAACCTTGCTAACTCGCGCCTGGACACACTCCAGCTCTGCAGATGAAAGGCGCAAAGAGATCACCAGAGTCAAAGTAGACCTTACGAGGTGTGGCTACCCCATCGATGTCCTTAACATGTGATCTACAAGCACGCGACAACGTGACGACCAACGGCAACGCCAACAGTGACGAGTCTTCCACGAGGGCATTCATCCCATACTACCCCAACCTGTCACAGCAGATCGGTAGAATCCTAAGATCGCATGGGGTAAAGTGCATCCAACTCCCAGGCAAGAAACTGCGTTCTCTCCTTTCCAACATAAAAACACCTGTCCCCACCCTTCTACAGAGTGGTGTGGTCTATCGCATCTCTTGCCATGACTGCACGAGCTGCTACTTTGGAGAGACTGGTCGTCGTCTCGAGAAACGCCTCTCAGAACATAAAAGGGCGATCCGTTTGGCGGATGTAGAACACTCAGCTATTGCCGAGCATGTCTGGACAACCCACCACGACATCGACCCACACCGCGATGTCGTGGTTGTAGACAAGTCCCACCATTACCTAAGGCGCACCTGGTTGGAATCGTTAAGTATAAAATGCTCGGATACCTCGTTGAACAGGAACAGTGGTTGTCAACTTAACCCCATCACAGAAACAGTAATTCTGTCCATAGACAAACGCTGGCCACGTCACCACCATACGTCACAGCCACAAATATCAACAAACAATTAACCCGTGTCTCACGTACCATCCTGGCAGTGCATCTCTATTCTAACTGCCATTCAAAGTATTTTAATCTGATGAAGGCTGCCACCCAGCCGAAAGCTAATTCATTTATCATAGTTTTAATGCTCTGTGTAACAAAAATAAATATTTTACCTTGGCAAAAATATCTATTAAAACAGTAATTAATGCCATTTACTAGTTCAAATTCAGTAACTAACAATGACAAATTGCCCATTTTATCTTGAATTAACTATTCCTCAAATAGTTTTTTACTCGTTTGAGAACAAAAACGCTTGCGTTACTAACTGGCATTAAATATTTTTAATATTGTTTCAATGGCAAATGTAAGGCTTAGTCCATTATTAATGATATTCATTTATATCGCTGCCAACATTTTCCCCTTTTTAAACAGTAAAAATTGGATAACTTCATCTTTAAACTTTTCCGAGTCAATGTCATTTTTATATATACGTAATTTATTGATATTAGTGTTGAATTCAGTTTCATCTAAATCAAGGTTTATAAATATTTTAAAAGTATCTAAAATATTAGTGTATGCTTCTGTTCGTCTATTTATTTCAGCAATTAATCTATCACAAACAACATTGAATATATTGATAATAAACATTTCTTTCCCTTCTAAAGTTACTTCATTATCTCTCGTTTCGTTGCACAGTTTTTCTTTTTTTTATCTTTGTATTGCCATTTGTCAGTTAATAATTTACCATCTTTTCAATTAAATTAAAATCGTTTCTAATATGCAAAGTATAGTGATTTAAAAATATCAGAACCATGCAATAAATTTACTGCAGGATCTTGTAACGATTTTCTTGTTTTATTTAAGCTATTTAATATTTTGTCCCAGAGGACAAGTAAGTAATGCAGTTTCATATGCAACATTTTTTTAAAATTAATTTAGGATGTTCTAGACGCACTACTGATCTTTCATTTTCACTTGTTGATAAATTAAGGCTTTTGTTAATTTATAACCAATTCGAAGAGCTGAGACAGCATTAGCCCTAACAGACCATCTTGTGTCGCTTAAATTTTTCAGTGTTAGTGAATTTCTTCTTAAATATTGATTTAAGACATTCCATCTTCTTGTTGGGGCAGCAAAAAAAAAAATTATATACACCAATGAGCCAAAAGGTTATGACCACCTACCTAATATGATGTTGGTCCTCCACATGCAGCCAAAACAGCTTGCACCCAGCAAGGCATGGACACTACAAGATTTCTAAATGTGTCTTGAGGTATCCGGTACCAGCAGATCCTTTCATTCCTGTAAGGTCTGTGGTTGAGACGCTGCAGATCGAAGTTGCACTTCCAAAACACAGATGCTTGATGGGATTGATATCTGTGGAATTTGGAGGCCAGAGCAAGACCTGGAAGTCTTCCTCGTGTTCTGCGAACCAGGCAAACAATACAGGCGATGTGGCATGGTGCATTATCCTGTTGAAAGACGGCACCCACCAGAGGAGAAGACCGTTGGCATGAAAGGGTGTACCTGGTCAGCAATGATGTTTAGGTAGGTGGTAGACGTCAGAGTGCCCGGCACATGGATGACTGGACCCAGGGTATCCCAGCAAAACATTGCCCAAAGCATGACACTGCTGGCTTGTTTTTGTCCCAAAGTGCATCCAGGTACCATCACTTCCCAGGTAAATGATGCACATGTACCTGGCCATCCCCATGGTGCAAAAGGAAGTGATTCATCGGACCAGACGACCTTCCAATCACTCAAGGTCCAGTCGATGCTCGTGTGCCTTTGTAGGTACTGTCGCCAGTGAACCGTGGTTAGCATGGGCACTTGGAGCAGCCAGTTCCTTTTTGACCACATCATAGTATCCAATCAAATTAGTCAGACAAGACTTCCCCTTAACAAACCCATGCTGTGTCCGAGCTATAACTGAAGTCTTGTCTCGATAATCCTGCAGTGCCTCCATTAATTTCCCTGGAACAAGTTAAATTAACTGGTCTGTAATTACTTATGTCGCCCTTTGTCAGAAGATGAATATGTCAGAAGACAAAAATCGGAGGCATATCCTACCATCCTGACTGCATAACACCAACTGTAAAGTTCCCAGCTGGTCAGATGTTCTGGTGATGTGGAATGCATAACAAGCAAAGGGGTGTGGCAAATTGAGTTTAATGAAACGGTGAATGCCCTATACTGCTATCTTGGAGGAGTGCCTGAAACCCGTTATTAGGGATTACCACACAGACGTCAAAAACTGCATTTTTTTAAAGTGGACTCAGTACCTTGACACAGTAAAATTGGTAATATCAATTGATAAATCTAATCTTTTTTAAAATTATGATTATTCATGCATTTAAGAATTTGCAGGTAAAGGTACCACTGGGTTAAAGTAATCACAATGTACTGATATGGGAATTACTTAAAGATGTATCTACCATCAAGGCTGAGGGGAAGGGCTTTTGCTTTCATAAAGGTGACAACAAGGATCTCACACAGTTTTTAAATTCTGTACAGTGGGATCAACTGATGATGTTACCAACATTGAATTCTAAATGGGAAGCCTTCAGAGACTTAATATTGGATGCTACTAGGCTTTTCATTCCAACTAAGAAATACTGTTCAAAGTTCAGGCCTAGATGGGTGTTTTAGATGAATTAATGAGGCTCGTTGCAGAAAAAAAACATATATGGGATGAATATAAAATATCAGGTGACACAGAAGCATATGGCAGATATAAACTTGTCTGTAATAAAGTCACAAAGGAGGTTAGGCAGGCGAAGGCAGATTATGAGAAATCTTTGGCAAAGAATGCAAAGAAAAACAGCAAATAGTTCTTTACTTACATAAACTCTAAAAGGAAGGGGATGAATCAGATTGGACCACTTAACAGATGGGTTGACTATTGATAATCATGCTCAGGAAGCTGATAAATTGAATGAGTATTTTGCATCTACATTCACATATGAGGAGTTATTCAATGAGGGGAATGCCAAAAGTTTATCAAACTCTAACAGGGAGCTAAGTGATTTTGTAATAACAGAGCAAAGTGGAGGAGAAATTGTAGAAGTTAAACATAAGGAAGGTACCTGGAGTGGACGGGGGTCTATCCAGTTATATTAAAGCAGGCAGCAAAGGAAGTAAGCAAACCCTTAGTCATAATTATGAGACCTTCCTTGGACTCAGGGGAGGTCCCCATGGACTGGAGGTGTGCAGGTGTATCACCAATTCACAATGGGTGTTCAAAAGGTGACAAGTAACTATAGACCTATTTAACTTGTGTTCCGTGGAAAATAATGGAGTCACTGGTATCATATACTTGGATTTCAGGAAAGCTTTTGATACTGTTGCGCATGGAAGATTGCTGTACAAATTGGAGAAGTATGGCATTAAGGGTAAGTTGCTACAATGAATAAAGGGATAGTTGAGTGGGAGACGACAGAGAGTGGTAATCAATGGACACTGCTCTTCGTGGACAAATGTTATTAATGGAGTTCCCCAGGATTTGGTGCTGGGCTCATTATTGTTTTGTGTATTCATCAATGATATTGATGGAGGTATATCAGGATTAATGTCCAAGTTTGCAGATCATACAAAGATTGGCAGGTTTGTTAACGGCAGTAAAGACAGTGTGCTACTCCAACTGGATCTAGACAAGTTGGGAAAATGGGCTGAGAAGTGGCAACTGAAGTTTTAACATTGACAAATCCAAAGTACTGCATAGTACTTTGGGTAGCAATAACCAAAGAGAAACGTACCAACTGTGGTACTACACTTAGGGAAGTGGAAAGTCAAAATGACCTAGGGGTAATTGTACAGTTATATATGAAGTTTGCTGAGCAGTGCAGACGGGCTGCCAGGGCACGTCGTGGAGTCTTGTCAATGATATATAGAAATTTTGCTGACAGTGAGGTGATTATCCTGTTGTATAAGGCATTGATCAAGCCACACCTAGAGTACTGTGTACAGGTGTGGAGGCCTCATTTTAGGAAGGATGTAGAGTTGCTGGAACGAGTACAAAGAAGGGCAACAAGATTGTTGAGGGGAACAAAGGGGTGCTCTTACCAAGAAAGGCTTAAATGCTGCAAATTGCAGCACCTGGAGAGTAGGCACCTGCAAGGTGATCTGATTGAAATGTATAAGGCCTTGAATTGGTTGAGCAAGCTGAATACTGATGGGATTCTTCCTCTTGCTGAGATTAAGAACCTGAGGGGACATAGATTCAAATTGACGAAAGACAGTTGGAGAATAGATGTGCGGAAATTTGCCTTTAGCCAGCGGGTGGTTGATTGGTCGAACAGACTTCCATCTTTTGTTGTGGAAGTTGATAGCCTAAATAGATTTAAGGCTGAGCTGGACGGACATTGGGAATGAATGGAGGGGTGAAATGGCGTTTTTTTTTTTTTTTTTTGGCTGATGCTGCGTAAGCTTGCTTTCTTGCTTCATATGCCTCTACTAATGCTAAAATAGTTTTTTTTTTTTTCAGCATTGTGATGTTTTTTAGGAAGGAAACCTAAAAATTGTTCTTTTATTACACCATTTTGTGACAGGTATCTTATAATAAACGCTAGTTGATCAACCAAAATATTTTGCTTCTCGAATTTCAGAAACCATCACCTTTTCATATTTTTTCTGCCATCAATTCTATAAATTCATCACAGGCTTTATGCGAAAGGTAATTGGTTTTGCCTGGTTCACAATTAGCATACATCTCTTTGTGATTTCTTAAAAAAATTATCAAATTTACTCAAATAATCTAGGCAACTTAAATAATTACCACTACTTTAGTATAAATTCTAGGCAACTTAAGTAATTACCATTACATTTCGTGTAAATTTTGTCATTACTACCCCTAAATCCTAAACAAGTTTACTCAAAAGCTAAGCAGTAGCAATAATTCTTTATAAAATATTTCGCAAATAATTTGTTTCATTAGTTTCATGTCAATACGACACAAAATTGGACGTATCTTAAAATAAACACACGTAGCATTAATGTGATCTGATGAAAATACCGTTCACCACTTGCATTTTTCACAGGCATTGTGAGAAATATTTTCAGAATTGTTTCAACATTCGGAAAAGTCCATCGTTAGTAATACAGTATTGTACATATATTTAATATTTAAAACATTTTCTTCTTTGGCATAGTTGCCGCTATTATGATTAATGCCTTTTAAAATATTAATATATCATTGTTTCAATTCAAATGAGATTATAGTAACATAGCTTAAGAGTAATATAACTGATAATGATATTGATTCAATATAAAAAATTAACACTTGAATCAATTCATATTTTAAGAGTGAGAAAACAAAGAACTTTCAATAAGGGAACGGTATGCCAAAGTCAATAGATAACGAAACATTACATAGATATGATATTTAAATTTACTTCAGTGTGCACTCCTACTTTAAATTTCACACTTCAACTTGCTACATCAAACTGAATGTTTGATGTAGCAAGTTAAACTGAACGTTACAATTTTCAGGTCTCAGCTTATATAGATTTGCAAATCCATGGGTGGTCCAATTAAAATGGTTTCTGTAGAACGAATAAAATTTCCATATAACAAACAGATGAGAGAACGGAGAACGCATTGTTCGCACCCCTAGCCTTTAGGCAATACAGCTGCTGCTGTAGAAAGCACGAATTAAGACTAAAAGGATTAATATTCCATAATTTAGTGGTGTTTACAATTGCCTATCCCACATACCGTATCGAGAAGTTGCGCTGGTCAACTGCTTTCTTGTGTTCATAGCCAGTGGAAAAGATTAAGGCATATTCCCGACGCGGATAATACGCTGTGGATTGAGGCACCACCATGCCGTGACGGGACTAATTGTATGTCTATCATTGCTGCAATTAAAATTGATAATACGCTTCATCCTGCAGTGGATTGAAAATGGCTGATGATGGTGATGATGGTCAACCTGTATCTGCCATCGAGAATATCGGGTATTGCTGTAGAAGTTTTCTACTCTTTAAATAAACATAAAATTTTACCAAAAACTTCTGTTTTTGGAATCTTTGACTTTTTTTTTTTTAAATTATCATACTAAATTGTGTTAATAAATAGATATAATTATCCTAATCACTTACGTTAGCGTATTTTAAATTTAGCTAAGAATTTCACAACTTAGGACTTAATATTCATAAAGGCTTTGTTATTATTAACAATTACCAATAACAAAAAAACAAAACATATTTTGTTATTGGTAATTTTGGCGTGAACGTATCTCACAAATAGTAAATTGTAGATGTAGTGTTTTAAACTGTAGTAAATGGACTGGAACGACCTAATCCGTAAGAACGTCCTAATCCGTAGAATTACGTGGAACGTAAGAATCTGCATGCATTAAGAATCTGCAGATAAATGAACCACTAGGTGGCAGTGATCACAGTGTGCCGAAGTGGGATTTACTCAAAGAGGTAACTACCATTAGGGGTAAAGGGAAGGGTTATTGCTTCCGTAAAGGCGACTACGATGGACTGAGACAGTATTTAAATTCTATACAGTGGGACCAACTGATGATGTTACCAACAGCAAATTCAAAATGGGAAGCATTCAAAGAACTTATCTTGGAAGCTACTAGGCTTTACATACCAACTAAGAAATATTGTTCAAGGTTTAGGCCAAAATGGATGTCAGATGAACTAATGAGGCATATGGCAGAGAAGAAAAATGCATGGGATACTTACAAATTAACACATGACACAGAAGCCTAAGATAGATACAAGTTGATATGCAACCAAGTTACAAAGGAGGTTAGGCAGGCGAAGGCAGATTACGAGAAATCCTTGGCAAGGGAAGCAAAGAAAAACAGCAAAGAGTTCTTTACTTATGTAAACTCTAGAAGGAAGGGGATGAATCAGATTGGTCCACTTGATATTGATGGGTCAACTGTTGATGATCCTGCTCAGGTAGCTAACAAACTAAATGAATATTTTGCATCGACATTCACACATGAGGAGTTATTCAGCAAGGGGAATGCCAGAGGTGTATTCAACTCTAGCAGTAAGCTACAGAATCTTGAAATAACTGGGAGTAAAGTGGAGGAGAAACTGTTGAAGATAAACACAAGACAGGCACATGGGGTGGATGGGATCTATCCAGTTATATTAAAGTAGGCAGCAAAGGAAGTAAGCAAACCCTTAGCCATAATTATGAGAGCTTCCTTGGACTCAGGGGAGGTACCCATAGACTGGAAATGTGCAAATGTGACCCCAATTCACAAAGGAGGATCAAAGGCTGACACAAGTAATTATAGACCTGTGAGCTTAACTTCTGTTCCAGGAAAATTAATGGAGGCACTGGTTAAAGAAGCACTGCAGGATCATTTGCAAATCCATGGGTGGTCCAATTAAAATGGACCACCCATGGACAAGACTTCAGTTATAGCTCAGACACAGCATGGTTTTGTTAAGGGGAAGTCTTGCCTGACCAACTTGATTGGATACTATGATGCAGTCACAAAAGAACTGGATGCAGGGAATAACTTTGTTATTATATACTTGGATCTTAGAAAGGCTTTTGATACTGTTGCACATGGAAGACTGCTACACAAATTGGAGCAGTGTGACATTGGAGGCAAATTGCTGCTATGGATAAAGGGGTGGTTGAGGGGGAGAAGACAGAGAGTGGTAATCAATGGACACTGCTCAACGTGGACTAATGTTATTAGTGGAGTCCCTCAGGGCTCGGTGTTGGGTCCATTATTGTTTTCTGTATTTATAAATGATATTGATGATGGTATATCAAGCTTAATGTCCAAGTTTGCAGACGATACAAAGGTTGACAGGGTTGTCAAGGACACTACTGACACTATGCTGCTGCAACAGGATCTGGAAAGGTTGAGCAGATGGGCTGAGAGGTGGCAAATGAAGTTTAACATTGACAAATGTAAAGTACTACACATGGGAAACAGCAACCTCAGAGCAATGTATCAACTCTGTGGTACTACACTGACAGTGGTAGAGAATGAAAGGGACTTGGGGGTGGTTGTGCAGGCAGATATGAAGTTCTCTGAGCAGTGCAGACGGGCTGCAAGAGTAGCTCATGGAGTATTGTCAATGATATACAGGAATTTTTCCAGCAGGGATAAGGAGGTGATTATTCCATTGTATAAGGCAATGGTCAGGCCACACCTAGAGTACTGTATACAGGTCTGGAGGCCTCATTTCAAGAAGGATGTAGAGCTGCTGGAACGAGTACAGAGAATGGCAACAAGATTAGTGAATGGAACAAAGGGGTGCTCTTACGAAGAAAGGCTTAAGTTTTGCAAATTACAGTGTCTGGAGACTAGGCACCAGCGAGGTGATCTGATAGAGGTGTATAAAGCCTTGAATGGTTTAAGCATGCTCAATGCTGATGGGATTCTTCCTCAAGCTCAGAAAAATCACCTGAGAGGGCATAAATTCAAATTGAGGAAAGACAGATGTAGGATAGACGTGCGGAAATTTGCCTTTAGCCAGCGGGTGGTTGGTTGGTGGAACAGACTTCCATCCCTTGTGGTAGAGGTTGATAGCCTAAATAAGTTTAAGGCTCAGCTGGACAGGTATTTTGAACGAACAGAGGGGTGAAGTGGAAGTGGGTTTTTTTTTTTTTTTCTTTTTTTTTGGCTGATGCTGCATAAGCTTGCTTTCTTGCATCAAATGCCTCTACTAATGCTAATGCTAATGCTAATCCTATGGTTCAGCTTTTGTGTGTATTTGTTTAAACATTTTGAAAGTCGTGGTACATACCATCATCGCTGGAATAGTGCAGTATTGTTATACTCCTAGTGCGTGGTCATGGCGCATTATAACCTTGTCGTATTTGCGCCATAAAAAACCAAACCTAGTGCGTGTGGAATTTCAAAATTGCTCGAAAAAGCTCAAGGTAGCCGAAATCCTATGGCTCAGAAGAGAAGCACTGATAACAGTTCTCTTGCAAAACCCCAGAGGCTCACATCTGGTGAGTATAGGCTTGGCACACCCAGGGTTCTGAGCTGGATATCATCATTCTCTGTTTCTTGGTGATTCTCTTATACCTTTAACTCTCTCACGGGGTAACTCGAGAATTTTTTTTTTTTTTTTTTGTCTGGTGCAGCATAAGCTTCAGGCTTCCCTGCACCATGTAGCTAATAATAACATTCGTTGTGCTATTTTATTTTTGATCTTTTTTACAGTTTAGCTAGTCGGGCTTTTTATGGGCAAGGGGGAATGTCTTTGCATACTATCGTTGCAGAGAGACACAGTGGGGAAATTTAAGGGTTCCGATTTATATAAGGGCTTGGGGAACAAGGATAATACCCTGAAACAAATAAAAGAGAGAGACCCATCAAGCCCTTGGCCGTTCAGCACAATTCTGGACACTACACTCATGCGTAGGATGACCATATGTCTCGGTTTAGTGGGGATCCCAGATTTTAGACTGTTGTCCTGGCATGTTTAGTATGTGTCCCAGTTAAAAAATATTTTTATTTCAACTGTAAATTTTTTATTGGTCTATTTTTATATTCCATGAAGATTAATAAACACTAACTTCCTAAGGAATTTACATGTCTTCTGAGGTACTTAATAATAGAATTATACACAAATGTAGAATCTTACACAGATAATAAATATGGCAAAAATAATTTATCGTGCTATACTAAATCTCAAACACAACAGTACTATATATTACACAACCAGACAGTGAACTTGCTAAATCTTACAGCCTGTGGGCGCCTGGCAGTCTACGAACTTTTCTCTAGCTACCCTTAGAGCAATTATTTTTCATTTAAAAGTGTCTATTTTTTAAAAATTCACTGTAGAAGGCTTAACTTAACTATAATAATTAATAAAATAATTTTTATTTTCAGCCATGTCAACGAAAATGCACTTTTAATGAATAGCTACGTGCAGTTTAAGTGCATATAACTAAAAAGACGCGTACACTAACGCTGTGCCGAATTTCTTTCTTTCCGATTTTTCTCCAAAAGTATATGGTCACCCATCTCGTGCATCACATGACAACTTCCTACTCAGAAGAATGCACTTAGCCCATAGGATGTAGCTATTGCTGACGCTTATCATCAGGGGAAAAGCAAAATACATTTTGTAAAAACGATAGGTCGAACAACACCAGAGTATGTCTATCAAAAAAGAGAAGAATGATGATATCCAGCTCAGGAGCCTGGGTGTGCCAAGCCCATACCCACCAGATGTGATCCCCTGGTATTAATGATTTGAGTAGATTGACAACTTACTCTTACTTCTTTAAGTAAATTGCGCTTGCTTTTTCTCAACGTTGTCAAAAAGTACACAGAATGTGTACTTTTTCTCAACGTTGTCAAAAAGTACACAGAATGTGTACTTTTAAGTCATGAGTTAGGTTTAAATTTGGAAGTGTATACAATTCTGCCCAGACACAATAGGAGGGAGTACATATTGAGAGCCTTAATCAATAAGGTGCAACCAGAGATGGACTGGGTCAAAGGTTGTTACTGGGGAAAACTTGAAGCGGCCTCATACTAGTGTTTATGGCCAAAGTCATACTGGCCTCTGACCTCCAGCCCCCGGTAAGTCTCCCCCCCCCAGTCCGCCTCTGTGTGCATGGCTTATGGGATAGAATTTTTCTCAACATTCTCTGTGCTTCCTAACAGAACAGACTGTTCTTACAGGGATAGAATACACTTAAACAGAAGGGAGTGCAAGAATATTTGCTGATGTTATCGAAGCAGGTTGGACAACTGGCTTGCAGAGGTACAGAAACTATTAGATTAATAGCAGCCTCAGGCAGAGTGTAAATGATTTTTATACTGCTTCCATTGGGACATTTAGCAACCAGAAAGCAAGGCGTCGAGGATTACAAAGCCTGCTGAGGTAATCGTGAAACAAGCAAATGCATGGGCTGTCAGGGTTAGTAACGGTGAATAAACAAGTTCGCGTGTCCACTAATGCTAGTAAACAGAATTGATGAATTTCAATTGATGGGTTGTTAATGACAGCAATGGCAGTGTGCTACTGCAACAGGATCTAGTTAATTTGGGCAGATGGGCTAAGAAGTGGCAACTGAAGTTTAACCTTGACAAATGCAAAGTACTGCATATGGGTAGAAGTAACTCCAGAGAAACGTACCAACTGTGTGGTACTACACTTAAGGTGGTAGAAAATTAAAAAGACCTGGGAGTAATTATGCAGTCAGATATGAAGTTTTATGAGCAATGCAGACAGGCTGCCAGGGCAGGTCATGGGGTTTTGTCAATGATATATAGGAATTTTGCTAGCAGGGAAAAGGAGGTGATTGTCCCTCTGTATAAGGCAATGGTCAGGCCATACCTTGAGTACTGCGTACAGGTCTGGAGGCCTCATTTTAGGAAGGATGTAGATTTGCTTGAGCGTGTACAGAGAAGGGCAACAAGATTAGTGAGGGGAATGAAGATATCCTCTTACCAAGAGAGGTTTAAGTTCTGCAATTGCAGTGGCTGGAGACTAGGCACCTGCACGGTGATCTGATTGAGGTGTATAAGGCCTTGAATGGGTTGAGCACGCTGAATTCTGATGGGATCCTTCCACTTGTTCAGATTACGAACCTAAGGGGGCATAAATTCAAATTAAGAAAGGACAGATGCAGAATAGATGTGCGGAAATTTGCCTTTAGCCAGCGGGTGGTTAATTGCTGGAACAAACTTCCATCTGTAGTTGTGGAAGTTGATAGGTTGAATAAATTTAAGGAGGAACTGGACAGGCATTTGGAGGGAATGGTGTGATTTTTTTTTTTTTTTTTTTTTTTGGCTGATGCTGCATAAGCTCATACACTTGCTTTCTTGCATCACATGCCACTACTACCACTATTTGGAGGTCTGGTTAGGTCAGCAAACATGGGCACGTAGGGATATCGAAGATATGGTGCATTCAGATACCAGGGAAGCAGAATTTGAATATAGGGACAATGTGCACAGAAAGGACAAAGTGTCATATTAAGGTCAGCCAAGAAACTCATTTGCCCATATAATATCGCAAATTGCGTGTGTTTCTTCTCTGGTCGATTTGCCAATTTTGCTGTACAAAAAACCAGAGTTTCCAGGGATGAAAACCCTTGCGATCCACGCCTGTGGCCAACCAACTCAGCCACGGAATGATAAAAGACCACTAAGGTTACTCACGTCACTGACGGCATCATTCTAGTTCGAACCCGGACCTTTTCATCCAGTGTGGAGAGGACGGTGATTATAACTACCATGCTACTTACACAGCAAGTGCACAGAAACAACAAAAATATTGTCATTAAGGTCACCTAAGAGCTATCTTATCTGCCTATATGTATTATGTCGATAAACTGCGTGTGTTCTCTGGTAGATTTGTCTTTCTGCTGGACGAAAAACCCGAGTTTCCTGGGAGGGAAACCTTACTATGTGCACCTAAAGCGGACTGACTCAGCCAAGGAGGAGGAGGAGTGAAAAGAGGCCATAAAACTACTCGCCACAGCCGGGATACGAATCTGGCCTTTTCTAATTGCCGTAAAGAGGACGGTGATTTTTAACCACTGCCCTTTCTATACTGCACCGTATACTGTACTACCGTGCAGTATTGGAGGGGTTAAGAGGCAGATAGAATCCAAAG
Source organism: Mastigoproctus giganteus (assembly GCF_048544385.1). Taxonomy (NCBI): domain Eukaryota; kingdom Metazoa; phylum Arthropoda; class Arachnida; order Uropygi; family Thelyphonidae; genus Mastigoproctus; species Mastigoproctus giganteus. Next base: position 198,866,112 of record NC_143583.1, on the reverse strand, counting down.
CAGTGCACCCAGTCGACAGTTTCCAGTTGTTGAAACAGGTCAATGTGACATACAAAAATGAGAGTAGGAGTGTGTTATAAGCCAAACGACGCTGCTGAATATAACGAAAATCTATACTAATAAATACAATGGACCAGTAAATCACAATGTCATATGGAGGATTATAACTTTCCGGATGTTGACTGGAACTTGGGAATTTGTCACTATCACAGTAACAAGACTTATGTGGATTTACTGGACGACTTTTATACTCCAGCATGTTATAGGAACAACGATATGAAGCAGTACTCTTAATCAGATTATCAAGTATGCAGGGAATTAATTATAGAAGTTACTAGGCTTTCTATACCAACTAAGAGATACTAGATACTGTTCTAGATTTAGACCTAAATGGATGTAGGACTTTTAAGTGCACCAGTGCCTTGGACCATATTGCGACGTGTACAATATACACTGAGTGATCATTGAATTATGACCACCCCTATGAAAATTGAATGCGACCCACAGACCACGTGAGGTATGAGAGTGCAGAGTTAGTCGACCTACGTAGCATCCGGCGTAGATAAGGTGTCAGTGGTTCAATAGGTAGTAAAATTCCGAGCGTGATGGGTAAAAGGAAGAATTGATCGGACTTTGATCATGGATATACTGTGAGTGCTCGACGAGCTGGTGCCTCGATTTCCCAAACAGCTGAACTGGTGGGGTATTCGAGAGCCGCCGTAGTTAAGTGTACCAGAACGCGTCAAAATGGTCAAACAACGACCCGACGGCAAACTGCAAAGGTCAGTGAAAGGTTGATGTTAGATGTGAGAGCCGGATCCGACGACTCGAACAGGCGCAGCACTGTTGAAGAGTTGACTACCCAATACAATATGGGCCAGCAAGGAACAATATTTGGCATGACTATGCGTCGCACGTATGGGCTATACCAGCAGACAATCCGTACGGCATCCTCTCTTAAACAAGGTTCTACGACGTAAAAGACTCGCCTGGTGCAAAGAGCATGCAAGTTGTACGTTAGAGGACTGGAAGAAAGTGCGCTGGTCGGATAAGTCACGTTATTTACTTCACACCGTGGATGGTCGTGTACGGATTTGGTGTCAACAACATGAGGCTCTTGATCCATCCTGCATGATATCAAAAGTGCAGGCTGGTGGCAACGGTTGTATGGTGTGCGGCATGTTTCACAGGCAGGAACTTGGACCCCTGGTGCATGTGGAACAAATTAACAGTGGTCTCCGCTATCGTAAACTGCTTGCTGACTGTGTACACACCGCTATGTTACACTTTTTCCGAATGGCGATGGTGTCTTCCAAGCTGACAATGTGCTGAGCCATCGGGCACTTGTGCCGGAATGGTTTGAGGAACACAGTTCTGACTTCCAGCATATCGATTTCTTTTCCTCTGGAATGGGCCCCCGGAGGAATCTGGCCCACCTTTTGGCAACATCAGGTGGGTCAGAGTCTCTTTTGAGGCATTACGTGCTCTAATGGAACTGGCCTACCTTCCCGTGGTGTGAACGAGTACCCAGAATCATCTGTCCAGGTGAATGATGCTCCTGGGTAGCCAAGTGGCCAGAACATAACAACAGAACACACACACAAACCTACGTCACACACATATCTGGCCCATTTGTAGTGATACTGTTCTTCACAAAGACACGAGGTGGAGTTGAACGGACGTTCTAGGTGCCGCCCATTACATATACACATGTCCACATATCGATTGGGCTATAAGATTATGGGTTTTCCTTCTTCTACTAGAATAGTAGAAGCTGCTGTTTTTGCAAGAAGAACTGTTCTCAGAGCCTTTCTTTGAGAGGAAAACCTACCTAAAGCTCAGGAATACTATGTGAACTCTCTACATGGAAATCGCCTTGAGGAACTTCTATAGTCCTACTCTACAAGCTCAGATTCTACTACGGAAGAAATTAAATCAGACTATATATTTCCTGAACAGTTAGACTACTGGACGGTCTTTACAATTGTATAAAACAGAAATACATGTAACTATTTGTAAGTAGCAACTAATGTTGCTGTAAAACGACTGTAAATAATTTTCAAATTCTGTTGCTAGAACTGATCAGAGAGAGTGGTAAACCTCACTAATGTAAATAGTGTAATCAATGTTAACAGTTTATTTCCTTGTTAATGCTAAACTTAATAGGGTAAGTGATATGTAATGCTATTGAAAACTGCAGTTCTTTAAAAATGTTTGCCATACCTCCCAAATGCTTCCGACATCTTCTTGAATCAATGCCACGTCGGATAGCTGCTGTACTGAGGGCAACAGGAGGACCTACGAAATATTAAGTAGGTGGTCATAATTCGTTATCACTGAATGTATTTTGTTTGTAATTCTGTAAAAATGTATACTTTCCACAGTTACATTGTGGTTGCGAGGATATTACAATAAAGATGACTTCACAAAGTACGCAGTTTTATAATTTTTCTATTAGTAAAATAATAAGAGGAGTTTACCTCAATATAGTGCGTAGAACACTTCCGTATGATACCCTCCAGAAATTAAAACGAAAAAATCGACAACTTACCGGTATATTAGAGTAAAATATAAATAATTAAATAATCAATTTAACACAAATCAAATCAATTTAAAACAATTAAAAATCAAATTAACGCAATTAAAAGAATCTAACGAAAATATTCAAAACGATTTTTAAGGGAGGAAGAGAGGAGGGAGGCAGGAAAAAAAATCGTTTTGAATATTTTCGTTAGATTCTTTTAATTGCGTTAATTTGATTTTTAATTGTTTTAAATTGATTTTATTTGTGTTAAATTGATTATTTAATTATTTATATTTTACTCTAATGTACTGGTAAGTTGTCGATTTTTTAGTTTTTTCCGTTTTAATTTCTGGAGGGTATCATACGGAAGTGTTCTACGCACTATATTGAGGTAAACTCCTCTTATTATTCTACTAATATTATTATCAACGTATAACATATTGAGTAGTTCAGCTCTGATTCATACTATCTAATAATTTTTCTATGCATTAAAAAAGTTTTCCTCCTAGTGATTTTTATTCAGCCAATGGGAGGAGAGAGAGATGCGGTTACGTAGTAATACGTAACAAATACTAAAATACGTAACAGAAGTTTTTACTGTGGTAACACAAGCTTCTGTTTTAGCGTGGTCATGCTAGATAAATCTCCTGCAAGTGCTTTGTTTCTCTAGCATGACCACGTGGCACCATTCTTGATTTCCATATGTAACGTATTCATAGCTGAGGAATAAACACACACACATCCAGTGTCAAAAGCTTCTGTAAGTATTTCATTTTATTTTATCAAAAGAAGCGAGCGCAGCCCCTAGTTTTTTATTAAAAAAATTTTAAGTGCTTAATGTACTAAAACTTTTATGTGTCCAATAAACCATTTAAACCATTTAATTGTTGATTAATTTTAGTTTTTTCACTGAGGCGACTGGAGGTTTATACTGAGATGTTGTGAAGTGAGCAGTTTAAATAAATTTAATTAAGAATTAGACAAATTAATTAGAGATCGATAGCTGGGGTAGGTGTCTGCGCGGTATCTCACCGTCCAGTCACACAGTGGTATCTCACCGTCCTCCCCACACCGGGTGGGAAAGGCCCGGGTTTGAATCCCGTCGATGACGCTAGGAACTTTAGTAGGCTTTTTTCACTCCGTGGCTGAGTTAGTCGGTCTCAGGCGTAGATAGCAAGGTTTCCCCCCCAGAAACGGAGTTTTTACGTCCAGAAAAACAGACAAATCGACCAGAGAACACACCCAATTTACAGACAAAATAAATATTTGGGTAGATGGAATCATTTACGGGGGACCCTAATATAAAAAGAAGAGAAGAAGAGAGAGCTGGGGTAGGTGTCTGCATATGTAGCACAGTGGTATCGTCACCATCTTCCCTGCACCGGGTGGAAAAGTCACGGGTTCCAATCCCGTCGATGACGCGAGGAACTTTAATGGGCTTTTTTTACTACATGGCTGGGTTAGTCGCTCTCAGGCGTAGATAGCAAGGTTTTCCCCCAGAAACGGGTTTTTCGTCCAGCAAAACAGACAAATCGACCATAGAACACCCGCAATTAATAGACACACAGCACGACAGATGAATTTAATTATTCAGGTGGCCTAAAAATAGCAGATTTTTTTTTTTTTTTTTTTTTTTTGATGAGGTATAAGCTTGCTTTCTTGCATCATATGCCTCAACTAATGCTAATAACCAAGGCCATGAGCATCATTATACAGTCTATAAAAGGATTGCCTCCACGATCAATTTGCATATTTACTGAGTTAAGACTAGGTTGACTACACTGCTAAAAATTGTCCATAACAGTGCCTCTTATCGAGATAAAAGTGGTTTTAATCACAACCTTTCCAGATGGTGATTAAAACCACTATGCTAGCTGCGAGGACGACTGTATTGCATCCAGTAACTCTATTGACTGCAATGAAGGCAAGCCATTTCCCTTTTTAAATGTATCCATACAGGGCTGTCAAAAATCTGTTATCGATACAATCGGGAACTACTGCAGAATAAAACTTATTTTTTTAAAACTCTCCCTGCACAAGCCAGCCTTGGTTTGTACAGGGAGAGTTTTAAGCCTTTGAACACATGCAACGCTCACTCTGCGATAAGGCCAGGGCTGTGTTCTATAGAAAGAAGTTCTGTACCTACAAATTATTACTGTCCATTGCACACTTTGACCAAGGAATAGCCAAGAGCGTGCAGTAGTATCCATGGAACCCCCCTTTTTGTTATAATTATATTATACCATTTAAGAAGTACTTTTGGGGCCCTCTTCTGTGTTGGGGGTTTAGGCATAATATCCAGCACATCCCTCCCTCCCTTCCTTTTGCACAACCCGGTGATAACCCTCTATTGTCAAGAACATCTAGTGATTTTCACATCTAACTTGGACTAAATCCAAAGCTGTAACAGGGTAATAAGGTAATCTATCGTATACCTTGTAATTTTCTGTTAAAAAAAAGTGTACACTGACTCCATAGCCAATATGATTTCAGTCAAAGATTAGGCGACTTCTGGTGTTGTGGAAGTAGGTAGCTTGAATAAATTTAAGGAAAGGTTAGACAAATTACACTGGTCAACACATAAAATGTAACGAAAACGAAAATACCCAATTTTGACTAATTTTATGCTGCTGAACACGAAACTTACATTAAAATTTGTCGATTGGCTCTTGTTTTCGAATTACAGTTGAGATCTCATATTGGCGTTACTCTACATTATCAACTACGGCTCTCGGCAAAACGCATGGCAACAGTACCAACAGTAACAGCAGTTTCAGTACCACACTCTCTTATCACGTGATCGGCAACTGTCGCCTCGATCTGCATCACGTGATAAGCTGTTGTCGCCTCAAATGAGTCTTCAACTCTGTTGCAGTAATCCTCGAATACAGCTTGGTACTGGGCGATTTGTTTTAAGTTCATGGTTGCTCTCTATGAGACTCCTAATTTTTGCGCAGTATTTGTGTCGTGTAAGATTAATATGCCCCGTAATTGTGTGAATCGTCCGAATGACTTCTGTTACATATGTGGAGAAGTCACGTTAGCTTCAAGAAAGCATCCCTTAACTCGAGCCATAAAAAAGGCCTACTTCTTGTACTTTAGGTGTAAAGTAGGCGACCAGGACAAGAACTGGGCTTCACACATATGCTGTACTACATGTTCATAAAACTCAATGTGTGGATGAATCGAAAGGGGCGTTTTATGCCTTTCGCAGTGCCCATGATATGGAGGGAGCTAACAAATCACGTCATAGACTGCTACTTCTGTATGGTGCCTCCTATTAGAAAACGGATGACAATGAAGAAAAAGTGAACAGTGACGTACCCAAATATACCATCCGCAAATCGTCCCATGCTTCACGATGAAGTACTATCTATTCCTGAACCACCCGACCTTTTTCTGTACACTCTGATGAAAATGAAAACACTGACACATCAACTTGATATACACGAAGAAATATAGCAGCCGTCTACCTCAAGGGATCCACTATTTTGTCCAAACCTTAAACTTTCTGGACAACATAAGATCACAGAAAGTAAGCTTAATGACCTCATGAGGGATCTCCAACAGCCGAAGAATAAGGCAGAGCTTTTGGCCTCGAGGCTACAACAGTACTATCTAGATCATTCTGTGAAAGTGACAACATTTCGTACTCGAAATAAAGAATATGATAAATTCTATCAAACAGAAGGTGAACTCATTGTTTTTAAAGGATGTTGATGGTCTAATGGTAGCAACGAACGTGAGTCACGTTCCCGAAGAATGGCGACTATTTATAGACGCTTCTAAGGTTAGCCTTAAGGTTGTGTTATTACACAATGGAAATATGCTGCCTTCAATCTTATGGATGCCGTCCACAAAAAAAAAAAAAAAAAAAAAAAAAAAAGGAAAAAAAGAAATATACGCAAACCTGGAGAACATCCCCTTAGGTGTACACTATTAGAAGTATGAGTGGCAGATATGTCATGATTTAAAGGTATTCGCCATTTTATTAGGACTACAAATGGGTTACACTAAGTACTGTTGCTTTCTCTGCGAGTGGGACAGTCGTGCCAAGGATATGCACTACGAGAAAAGTTCTCTCAACGAAAATCCCAGGGGCTCACATCTGATGAGTATGAGCTTGGCACACCCAGGGTCCTGAGCTGGATATATTTATTTAATGCTAATGCCACATAAGCTTGCTTTCCTTACATCATATGCCACTGGTAATCTCAATACTAATATGCAGCTAAAATGCAAGTCACGATTTCTGAAACTTGGGCATATAGAATTCGATGGGTTTTAAAATTCCTCAGCCCATTTATTCTTCACACTTGCCCGAATGTTCAATCCTCAATGTTTTCTCAATTTTTCACACCCCGTGGAATGAACATATACACAGCTAATCATTAGTTGCGGAATTACAGCGCCACTAGCAACAACGCTTAAGTTTCTGAAGACTGGCGATAGATGGCAGGAGAGTGAGTAAGTCCAAGAATACGCTAGCACTATTGCAAGTTCTATTATTATATTATTATTAGCTATATGGTGCAAGGAAGCCTGAGGCTTATGCTGCACCAGCCAAAAAAAAAAAAAAAAATTCCGAGTTACCCTGAGAGAGAGAGAGACAAACAAACAAAAGTAGATGGGAATCACCAAGAAAGAGAATGACGATATCCAGCTCAGAACCCTGGGTGTGCCAAGCCCATACTCACCAGATGTGAGCCGTGGGGTATGTTTAGTAGTTGCAAAGCGGCCTAACTTACATACCGTAATTTTGAATCGTTTTTTTGTAAGCTGCATAAAGGAAGGTTTGCAGACTGAGAAAAGTTTTACTATACGCTATTGTGTTCGACGTGTATTATTATTACAGATTCTGTACTGTAGCTAGAGCTTTTGCCGCCCGGGGCGATCCCTGAGTTTGCCGCCCTCTCAATACCCACCAAAAATACTACAAAAAGTCAAATTAAAACACTATGTTTATTTTTGAAGTAAAAATTTAATTCCAACATTCTAAAATGTTATTTTTCTTGCTTTTCTGTTAGCAAAATCGTCGATGACACTGTCGAAGTCTATTTCATCACTCAGTTGCTGTTCTATAGATCGTCGAAAAATAAAATTGTGTCTCACGTGAAAAGTGCCTCCCGGGGCGGATCGCCCCCCTTTCCCCACTAGCTACGCCACTGTACAGATTCCTTATGATTTGATTCCTACAGAATCCAATCCATACTAGATCAACTTGCACAGATCTGCTCTGAGTTACAAATAGAATTTCAATGGGCTCAAAAAAAAAAAAAAAAAACCTGATTTGGCCGTCATTATCCTAATTTTCAGGTGTCCATCTCATTCTATGAATACTACTTCTCCATCAGAGGAAATGTACCTCACATTTTAAGGTATATCCTCGCTACAATAATTATCCTGCTGATAAAATTACTAAATTTTTCACTCGTGTGGTTGATTCAGAAGTTACCAAACTTTAGGCCACCCGAATAATTAAATTAAATTCATTCATCTGCCGTGCATTATATTCGTAAATTGCATGTGCATTATGTATTATATTCGTGATTTGCCTGTTTTGCGTAAAATCCGGGGGGGGGGACCCTTGCTATCTACGCCTGAGACCGACTAACTCAGCCACGGAGTGAAAAAAGCTCATTATAGTTCGTCATGTCATCGACGGGATTCGAACCTGAGCCTTTTCTACCCGGTGTCGGGAGACGGTAAACGATACCACTGTGCTACAGCTCAGACGATTCAGAAGAAAGTTGTCGTAATTTTTTTCTATCCTACATCCATTTATTCATAAGTCTGTGGCAAAACTAACATACTTCGCCACCGCAGGGGACAAAGACAGGGGCCTGGCAGTCCTTGGCTGGAATTTGCTAATAATGTTTGCATATTTAAATACACCTGGGTGAATTTAAATATTTAAATATCAGCTGGATGATTACCTACATGAGGAGATATATAAAAATTATATGTAGTTTATTTTTTTTTTTTTTTTGTTGGTGCAGCCAAAGCTTTGGCTTGCTTATAAAACGTTCTTAGTTATATACTCCGGCGCGACCACCAGATCAGTGGATCAGTAATAAATCAATCAACACACATTTTAATCGTATTTACACGCTTGAACCCAGGTCCACTCAAACAGCGTGTGCTACTGCACTCGCGCTCCTTGACCACTCGGTTACGTCAGGTCTGCATATGCCATATAAAGTGATCAGATCCCTTAGTAGTCCAATGCGGGGACATTTGGGGGGAAGGGGGATAAACTCCCCTTAGAAATAGGGTGATACAATATACAGTACACATATTTTTAAAAAAATGTTATATATAAAAAAAATATTCACATACAAATTATAAATTAAATACATACTTCTTTGAACTAAACTTATAAAATAAAATATCACACTTCTTATAAACAACGAACAGAAGGGTGCAGAAGGACGTGAACTGAGAAAAATGGTTGTAATTAGAAGGGAAAATAAAAAAAAAAAACACTTATTAGAGGGGTCATGTTTTTAATCGATTTTTCATTTTTGTTTAGTGAAAAAAAGGTTAGATTTTTTTTTGCGAAATAATAATAAAAATACATACTTCTTTTAACAATAAAAACAAGAGAAATTAAAATAATATAATTAAATATATTTTTCCGCTGAGTGAATTTTTCTTAATAATTCTTCATTATTTGCTATTTCTTCGTAAAATTCTTCACAAGAATTAGCAAAATTGCACTAACTTGTAGTATTGCTTTCAGCGTTTCTACAGTCAATTGTGTTTTTGTTGATGTCCACAGCTTATTTACTACCAAAAAAAACTCTTTCCGTACCATTGGTCCCGGCAAACAAATTGCAAATTATTTGCATTATGTTTGCCATTAAGTATGGAGGCTACATGTCCAATCCGGGACATTTTCCGGGACAGTTTGCAATGCGGGGCAAACGATTGAAATCCGGGAGTGTCTCGCATAACCCGGGATGTCTGGTCACTTCATATATGACTAATACTAAACAAGGTAAAAATCAATTCTGCAGACAACCATATACAATGAGAACATCTTTACAGGCCTCTGTTACCACCTACATAGAGAACTTCCGTGTATGTAGTATTATTGGAAGAAGATCAATAATGCCTTTGAATCTAAACCTGAAATGAAAAGATGCTGAGAGGAGCTACTTCGATTATATGGCAGAACCGCTGGACTTATTCCACTAAGGGAGGGGTTACAAAACTATTTATCTCCAACGTTAACGTCTTTAGGAAAAGAAGACAACTATGTTATTTTAGGAAAAGAAGACAACTATGTTATGTTATTCACAACTTGGTTAACTTTTTTTTTTTTTTTATGTGAACCCCAAACACGAGAGGTATTAGAACCTATAGTACTTAGTACCGTGCTTGGGTTAGGGTTGAAGGAGAAGTATGGGAGGAGGGGGATGCCGGAAACTTTGCTCTAGAGACTAAACATGGGTTTCACCACTTCAAGCCTCCAATAAGCAAAGTGGTGGTATTTCACCGGTTGATGAAAGCCATCTACCACCTATCACTTGTTGAATAAATAAATCTTTTTGCGGAACATTACGAAGTCCAAATTCAATATCTATTGAATTTGGCTTTCGTATGTAGGTACGTTGCAAGTTGCAACGTACCTACATATCAACAGGTTACAAATATTTCCTCGTATACGCTATTGCAGGACCAGATTTCACTTTTATCCAAAGGGTTAAATTATAATTTATCACCTCGCAGGGTGGTAAATTATAATTTGGACTTCGGAATGTTCCACAAAAAGATTTATTTAATCAACAAGTTAAACAAGTGGTGAATAACAAAAAAGAAACGCGACTTCCTAAATTGAATAGACATGAAAGTTCAGCTTTACGTAAACATCTGGAAAATAAAGACATTATTATTCAGAGGGCAGATAAAATAGATACAGTTGTAATACTCGATAAAACTGATTATATAAGTTAGATTCAATTATATCAGATACCTATCGTAGATTTGCTTGAGCGTGTACAGAGAAGGGCAACAAGATTGGTGAGGGGAATAAAGGGATCCTCTTACCAAGAGAGGCTTAAGTTCTGCAAATTACAGCGGCTGGAGACTAGGCACCTGCGAGGTGATCTGATTGAGGTGTATAAGTCCTTGAATGGATTGAGCACGGTGAATTCTGATGGGATTCTTCCACTTGCTCAGATTACGAACCTAAGGGGGCATAAATTCAAATTGAGGAAAGACAGATGTAGAATAGATGTGCGGAAATTTGCCTTTAGCCAGCGGGTGGTTAATTGCTGGAACAAACTTCCATCTGTCTTTGTGACTTCAGACTTCCATCTGAAGTTGATAGGTTAAAATAAATTTAAGGAGGGACTGGACAAACATTTAGAGGGAATTGTTTTGTGATTTTTTTTTTTTTTTTTTTTTTGGCTGATACTGCATAAGCTCATACACTTGCTTTCTTGCATCACATGCCACTACTACTACTACTACTACCTCTACTTATCTTGAAGTAGACCAGGTACTATTTACCAATTTGGTCAATCAGTACAATAAAACGTTAACCACGAAGCGGAAAAATGACTACATTATCATGTCTGAGGAATTGAAGGCCTTCCTTCACTTTTCGGTCAAGTAAAACTGCATAAGACCGGATTTCCTATTCGATCCACTGTTTCTTACAAACTCGGCATTTTCACCCTTAGCCACGCATGTACATGTATATAGTATTGTATATACACATGTATACAGTATATATATATATATAGCAATATAAAACTCTTTAGACGGGCTATCTACAATTTGTGATTAAAAAAAACTGCGATACGTTATTTAATAATCTTAAGGACTGTAGACTCGGCGATAATGATAATTTATTGTCACTGAATGCTACTTCATTATGTACGAATGTAAACGTTGAATACACATTAGATATTCTTTGGGATATGTTAAATGATAATAATTCTATACCGATTAATTATAGGAAGCTTCCTATTAAAGATGTTTTTCACGTAATTAAACTCTTAGTTAAAGCCAACTATATCACCTTTCGTGTCAAAGTATACAAACAAATTTTTGGTTTGCCAATGGGTTGAGTCTAAGCGGCTTAATTTCGGAGGTTATCTCTCAACGATTGAGCGCATACACTTGACGCCTTTTCTGCCCCATATCATATACTATGGGAGGTATTTAGACGATGTTCTCGTTATTACTGATCGCACTGTCCAAGACATTTTACATTCGTTTAATAATATTCATCCTAGACTAAAGTGACCAGACGTCCCGGATTTCAGTCGTTTGCCCCGAATTGCAAACTGTCCCGGATTGGACATGTAACCTCCATACTTAATGGCAAACATAATTTTGTTTGCCGGGACCTGGTACGGAAAGAGTTTTTTTCGATAGTAAATAAGCTGTGGACGTCAACACGAACACAATTGACTGTAGAAACGCTGAAAGCAATACTACAAGTTAAGCAATTTTGCTAATTCTTGTGAAGCATTTTACGAAGAAATAGCAAATAATGGAGAATTATTAAGAAAAATTCACTCAGCGGAAAAATATATTTAGTTATATTATTTAATTTTTCTTGTTTTTTATTGTTAAAAGAGGTATGTATTATTATTATTATTTTACTATTTCTCCCTGATTGGGGGTTCTACTTTGTGACGGGTACTGCTACCACGTACACAGGGTGGTTGTTGTTTTGTCTCGTATTACTGTTGGTCGAGGAACCCTGACTATCCTACAGGTGTTCAGGATTGCGACTTTCTGGAGTTCCTGTAGGTGTTCGCTGTGAGACCTATTGCTGCTAGGCTGTTATGTAGGGTCTTTGGCACCATACCTGTGGTTGACACAATGATCGGGATGGTTGTTACTTGTTGCATATGCCACATCTCTTTGATCTCCTGTCTTAGGCTCGGGTACTTCCTGATTTTTTCCCCATGCAGGTTTCCAGTGTTGAGTACCGCTATGTCAATCAGATAGGTTGCTTTTTCCTTCTTGTCCACAAGCGTTATGTTCGGTCTGTTGTGCGGGATTGTTCTATCCATTATTATGGCGTGGTCTCAGTACAGCTTGTGGGTTGGGGTCTCTAGTACTGCCTGGGGTTCGTACTTGTAGTACGGTACACTTTCTTCGATCAACTGGTATTTCCTTGCTAGGTTCTGATGTATTATCCTGGCTACCTGGTCGTGTCTATGAATGCACTCAGTCTGGGTGATCACCTTGCACCCCGCGGTGATGTGTTGGGTCGTTTCTGAGGCCAGGTGCCATCGTCGACATGTGTCATCGGACACTCCGGGCTCCTTGGCGATGTATTTTCTATAGTTTCTGGTGTTGATTACCTGGTCTTGGATGGCTAGCATGAATCCTTCAGTCTCGGGGAAGAGCGACCCGCTCGTGAGCCATGCATTGGAAGCAATTTTATCTATGTGATCTTGATGGAGATCATTGTAGTGTCTTTATTTTTATTTTTTTTTTATGAAAACCCCAAATACGAAAGGTATCAAAACCTATAGTACTTAGTACCGTGCATGGATAGAAGGAGAAGTATGGGGGGAGGGGGATGCCGGAAACTTTGCTCTAGACACTAAACATGGGTTTCACCACTTTAAGCCTCCAATAAGAAAAGTGGTGGTATTTCACCGGTTGATGAAAGTCATCTACCGTCTGCCATGGAGTGTCTTCTCTGCCCATCTTTCTAGCTTCGTTTGTGCCTCCTGGTTGGGGGGAATCCTCGCTTAGGTTGAGTGGGGTATACCGCTTGTCTATTTTCCTTATGGCCTGCTGGAGTGCTGCTGTGTGTGTTTCTGAAAGTAATCCTTCAGGTTAACTATCGTTGTCTTTTGTTGCTCAATGAGGTCTATCAGGCCCCTTCCTCCTTCTTTCCGGGCAATTGTCAGTCTTTCCACGGCAGATTTCGGGCGGTGTTGGCAGCTCTTTGCACAAGTTGGTCATCATTGTCCTTGTCTTTCTCATGATATTCTCCAGCTCGGTGTTAGTCCAATCTATGACCCCGAAGGAGTATGTTAGCACTGGGACTGCATAGGTGTTTATGGCTTTAACTGTGTTCCCTACGTTAGCTTTGCATTCAGCAGGCTTCTGAGTCACTGATGGTATTTTTCGGTCAAGCAGGCCTTCATTTCCTTGTGCTGTAACTGCTGAGCCTGCATCATCCCCAAGTATTTGTAGGCATCTCCCTCTGCCATGGTTTCGATCTCTTTACCAGTCTGCAGCTGGTAGTTTCGGTTGACAAATTTTCCCTGGTGCAATCCGTGGATCTTGCATTTGTCTAGACCAAATTTCATTCTAATATCATTGCTGAATTCTTCGGTGATCTGGAGGTACTTCTCGGTTTCCGCGTAGAGCTTGATGTCATCCATGTACATCAGGTGGGTGAGGGTGTACAGGTTCTTCCTTCCTTCTTCGAGGTTATATCCGTATTTGCTACGGTTGAGCATGGTGGATAGCGGGTTAAGTGCTAGACAGAACCACAATGGGCTCAGGGCAACTCCCTGAAAGATTCCTCTCCTGATGGGGATTGGCCTGGTTGTGATGTTTTCGACCTTAATGGTGGTACTCCATTTCGCCATCGTTTCTTCTAGGAAGTTTGTCACTATCAGATTAACTTTGTAGATGTTTAGCGCCTATATTAGCCAGCTATGAGGCACGGAGTCGAAGGCCTTGCGGTTATCGATGTAGGCTGTGTATATGTTGCGGCGCTTCTGGTAGACTTGCTCCATAACCGCGGCATCTATGGTTAATTCTCCTTGCATCCTTTGCTCAGCCGTTTGCATCCTTTCTGCTGTTCGGCCATTAAGAAGTCGGTACTTGAAAAAACCACCTCAAGTACCGACTTCTTACAGACCAATAGCCCTGCTTCCTGTTTTGGCCAAACTCCAAGAACGTCTTTTGCTCTCCCGTCTCACCGACTACTACAAAAAGCAACAATTACCATCTCCGCATCAATTTGGTTTTAAAACGGGCTGCAGTACAGAAGATGCTATCCACAGATTAATCTCTCTAGCTACCCAGACAGAATCTAAATACTCTCTAGCCATAATGGTGGACTTTGCGGGGGCCTTCGATCGACTATGGTGGCCCAGCATACTTCAAAGACTTCGGCAGGCCAAGACGTCCAGCATTCTATATAACTGTATAAAGTCCTACCTCAGCAATAGAACAGTGCAGGTAACCAACAAATACCAAACAGTCACCAGGAATATACTGCGAGGCTGTCCTCAGGGCTTTGTTCTTGGGCCATTTCTTTGGTCCATTGTCTTGGATGAGTTCCTGGGGATGGATCTCGGCGAGGTCAAGCCCCTGGCCTTTGCTGATGATCTCGTACTGGTTATTCATTCTGGTACAAGAGCCACATTGGAAGTACAAGCCAACTTTGCACTGGGAAAACTTCAAGACTGGGCTGCCATGCACAAATTAACAATCTCCAGTGAAAAAACAAAGTCAATCCTTCTAAAAGGAAAGCTCCAAATCCGACGGCCACCAGTGATGAAAATTAACAACATCCCAATCCGTCGCTACACAGAAATCAAGTATCTGGGCCTGTATCTAGACGCCAACTTATCCTTCCTTCCCCACTTAAAATACCTGTCAGCTAAAATCCGAAAATACACTGCAATGATAAGGCGGATTAGCAGAGCGGATTGGGGCCTAAAGAATAAAGCTCTATCATTAATATATAAGGCAGTATATGTCCCGATTGTGTGCTATGGAGCCTCCATCTGGTGTGAAAAGGCAATCCTGGAAAGGAACAAGCGCAAGCTTGATTCCATTCAAAGGTTTATGTTATTATCGGTTACCAGGGCGTGCTGTACTGTCAGCACCCCTGCATTACAAGTCATTGCAGGATACTTACCTCTCTATCTGGAAGTTGTCAAGAGGGGTCTCTTCCAGCGCCTGAAGAAGGGAATCCCAACTCAATTGTTAAACCTGCAATTGAACCATGCAAATGACCCTAAGAAGGAAAGAAGAAAAATTGCAGACCACCTACAAAACCTCTGGCAAGAAACATGGGACACAACGCCTAAAGGAGAAATCACCAAAAGGTTTATTCCCTTAATTAGTCGGACTTCCCCAAAGCCTCCTCCCTGGTACTCGCCTGGATTGCAAGTCACCTTCCTGCTTACAGGCCATGGACCGTTCCAGCAAAAATTAACAGCCATGGGAATAGAAAATAACCCATATTGCCACTGTGGTGAAGAGGAGTCCTGGGAACACCTTATGTACGAGTGTCTCACTTACGACAACGCCAGACTTCAATTTCTCACAGAGATTCAAGGAAACCCCCGCAATCAGGAGTCAACTTTACTTCAAGAAGAGGCCACATACCTAGCCCTAACACGCTACGCCCAGACTGTTTTCAATTGTAGAAGAGCAAGACTTGCGGAACTCAGAGCAGAACAGAATAACGTGCCACCCCTGCAATCCCCTACTGGGATAGGATAATGCAATTTACCCTGGGTGCAGGATACTCACAGGAGCACCTGCTCCTGTAATTTTCAACTCCCTTCTCCATCCTCTTCCTTATAGTGGACTGCCTTCCCTCTTTGGTCCACTCCAACTACTGTTCCCCACTTTTGACCTCTTCTTCTTCTCTTACTCCCCCCCATATGCTCTCTTGTCTTTTTATTTTATTTCTTTTTATTTATTTATTTATTTTATTTTATTTATTTTTTTTTTACAGCCTCAACTTTTTTTTTCACTCTTCATTTTTTTATTATTATTATTTTTTTTTATTTTATTTTATTTTTTTTTTTATTTTATTATAATAATTTTTTTTTTTTTTTATGGCTTCTGTCAGGTAGCTTAGGCAACCCTGGCAGAGGCAGCCAGAGTATAATGGGCAGCCTGGCTCACCTCCCAGTGGTTGTGGCGGGCAACGTGGAGTCCCAGTAGGGGCCCCGCGGCCAAGCAGCCAGACACAACAACAGAACAAAGCACAATACTACATTAACCAGACATTACACTTTTTTTTCTGGCTGTGCAGTAGTTCTGCATTTCATCACAGAGTACATATGGTGCAGATGTGGGAAACCACCGGTGGCGCCTGAACCTAAATACTATGCCACTATGCCACTATGTTCGGCCATTATGTTCTGGCTCTCCAAGTGCTCTGATATTTTCCTGGTTATGCAGCTAGTCAGGATCTTGTACATTGATGGGAGGCAGGTGATTGGCCTATATTTCGCTGGGTTTCTTGTATCTTCGTCTTTAGGCTTCAGATATGTGATTCCTTGAGTGAGAAACTTCGGGATTGTCTCTGGGTGCCTTATCATTCGGGTGAACTTCTCGGCCAGGTGCTTGTGTGTGCAAGTGATCTTCTTGCACCAGTAGTTGTGGACGTTATCTATTCCTGGATTTCGCTAGTTGTGAGAGTTCCTGATCATCTGTTTTACATCTTCTTCCCGAATCTCCCACCCTCTCATTTCTTGTACGTCCTTGATTTTCTTGCGTTCTAGTTCTATCCGGGGGGGGGTCGGCTTTTATGTCTTATTTCCCTGCTCCATATGTTTCCCCAGAACTCCTCAATCGTCTTCTGCTCAGGTGGTCCTTTCCCGTCTTCTCCGAGACTCCTGTAGAAGCCTCTTTGGTCCTCATCGAAGATTCGATTGTTTATTTTCCTCTGGGAGCTCTCTTTGTATCGGCGTAGTCTCTTGCTGAGTGCAAGGAGGTTCTGCTTCAATGTGTCCAAGTACTCTGCCATTCTCTGATTTTTTGTCTCATGTCTGCTGTGGATGCTGTCTCTCTTGAGGATACTCTTCAATTTTCCAATTTCTTATTCTTCTTCTTCTTCTTCTTCTTCTTATTATTATTATTATTATTATATTTCACAAAAAAAACCTAACCTTTTTCACTAAACAAAAATGAAAATCGATTGAAACATGACCCATCTGATAAGTGTTTTATTTTTCCTTCTAATTGCAACTATTTTTCTCAGTTCACCTCCTTCTCACAACCTTCTGTTCGTTGCGTAGCGTAACAGGGGGGTACCGTGTACCCCTCCTGTTACGCTACGCAACGAACTATGAAAAAAATATATATATATATATGGGCTTTTAAGAAGTGTGATATTTTATTTTTTCAATTTAGTTGAAGGAGGTATATGTATTTAATTTATATTTTGTATATGAATATTTTTTATATATAATTTTTTTTTAAATATGTGTATATTGTTTCTAGGGGGATTGAAAAATTCCCGCCCCCAAATGTCCTGCATTGGAATACTAAGGATCTGGTCACTTTATCCTAGATCATTTTCGCACTGGAAGGGGAAAATACGGATACTAAATCATTAAATTTTCTAAATTTCACGCTTACTCACTCGGGACTCGAATAAAATCGAATTTAAAATCTATCGTAAACCAATAAAACCGGTATGCTTCTGCATTATAACAGCTATCACCCATTCACCTACAAAAGGTCTATTATCTTTAATCAATTTATCAATGCCTATAAATAATCAACGACGGAATAGGCTTTACACTCAGAAATACAGATATTGACCAGCAGATTCTTAAACAGAGGTTATCCCCTTGCTGCAGTAAACAGAATTAGGCTATAAGCTAAGGATAGGATACAAAAAACTACACCAACCATCAACAGTAACATCAAAAAATACTTTTATTTCTGTCTCATGTGTTGAACAGTGGCACAAACAGCTTAAAATATTCTTTTTAAAGATACCGAATTTCAGATTATGGCCAGACCAATACGGAAATTACACGCTAAACTGAACAATCGCATCGAAATGTCCTTTTCCACTGGGTCCCAAACGGGACTTAGTGGAAAAGGCCATTCGATGCTATGGCCATCCACCTGATAATGTGCAACGCACGGGTAGCATTACCACAGGACACCTTGCAACACCTTGTGGAGTTCATTTCAAGACATGAATAGGCTGTATTTGCAGGCAAAAGGTGACCCCACGAGGTATTAGGTAGGTGTTGCTGTTGCAAAGCCAACACAGGTTATATGGTTATGATACCAGGTGTTGGAATTTGGTTATGATAATATTCTTGAATACCGAGGAAAGTCCATCATACGAAAGAAATACAGAAACATCGAATATTACTAAAAATGGATATATTCAAATGTCAACTTCTTAACGTAATTAGTGACAAAGTGTTCGATGTGTAACGGCCTCAGGGGTTTTCCCCAGCTCCGCGTTGTGTACTATGTTTGTGTATCACAGAACTCTGTGAAGGCCAGAGGTTTAGAGTGTAATGTGTGTGTGTGTTAGCGTTGTGTAGTGTCGTGTTATGTTGTTCTTCTGACCATTTAGCCGTTGAGCCCCTAGTGGGATCCCCCGTTGCCCACACTTAGCCCCGAGAAGGCAGGTCAGGCGGTAGAGGGATCGCTTAAGTACTCTGGCAGGTCCTGCCACCTAATTTCCGAAGATTTCAGTGGCAAGGGCCTAAAAAAATAATAATAAGTAAATAAATAAAATCAAATAAAAAAATAAATAAGTAATTTTAAAAAATAATAAAAAAATAAAGTAAAAAAAAGTGACAAGTTAGAGTAGGGGTAGAGTCTGAAGGAGGAGGGACAGGTAGAAACATGGAGATGATAGGGAAGACAACCCCAAACTGGTCAGTGGGGGACAAGCCCCACCAGGAGAAACGAGGGGAGCAGGGAGGGGAGGGACAGAAAACCGCCCCTTCTGACGAAGGGATGGGGATTAAAAGTGAACTGGGCTAGAGCATCCCATTCAGGTCGTCAAGAAACCTCCTCCGGGCGTTTCTTGGGTCTTCCTTGCCTTATCAATGGCCATTGTCTCGAAAGGTCAGGTCCAGTTTAATTGCCCCCAATAGGACCAAGTCACAGTTAGGAGATGAAGGTCTAAGTTTCCATTTCTCAAGGACAACCATGGTGCATCTCCAGTGGCTGTGCTGGCTCCCGATCGAAGTACAACACATCCGTCTTGTGAGATCGCTCCTGTTCAACAAAGATAAAGTCTTCAGCGAACAGTTTGATTTCATTCTCATTGTTTCAAATCAATAATTGGTAGTATTATATGTCAATTCTCAGTGGGTTCTGAGGATATTTATCCATCCGGTAGGTGTTGTTATTCTCAGGATGCAATTTTAAGTCGAGTGGTTTCAATTCCCTGTGTCTCTCATTGGAAGCATTATTTTGTTGAGCAATTATGTTAGGTCAGTTCGCCTAAATGGTTTGTCAGTTTCTGGTCAGTTTAGAGTATAGTCATATAATCAGTTAGATGGCGTGCATTTAAAAGGTCAAGCCCCACCAGGAAAAAAAAAAAAAAGGAGCAGGGAGGGGAGGAGACAGAAAACCGTCCCCCTACCCAAGGTGGGGATTAAAAGTGAACTGGGCAGCGTCCGTCAGCTAACAGTTTGATTTCACTGTCATTGTTTCAAATCAGTAATTAGATAGTAGTACATGTCGGTTCCCAATAGGTCCCTAGGGTATGCATTCCAGTAAGTGTTGTTATTTTCAAGGTGCAGTTTCAAGTCCAGGGTTTTCAAGTCGGGTGTTGTCATTTTTCAGCTGCCTCTCATTAGAAGTATTTATTTTGTTGGTCACTTATGTTAGGTCAGTTTGTCTAGGTACTTTATCCATTTCCGATCAGTTTAGTCATAGTCAATTCCATGGCATGCATCAGGAAGGTCCATGCTGGTGCTCTCTGTGGATGGCAATTAATGTCCTGCGTCGGGCAAAAAGCTCCTGTGTATACTTAGTAAAAGCCCAAAAGCCTTGTACTCTTCTGGTGAGTCGAGGAGATGTGATTCCGGATTCCGCGGGAAGTAGGTGACTGTTGTCATTAACCGGCAGTGAAGGTCCTCATAATGGGTACAGTCAAACATAATGTGGTGCCAGGTTTTTGCCTCCCCGCATGTGCAGCGTGGATTCTCGATGATCACAAAGTTGGTTAATTTTGCATTGAATGTTACATAATTCGTGACACTAAAATTTTAAACTTGGGGGGAAACCATAACATTTGGGCTGCCTACATGGCCTTGTGGTTGGAGTGTTTCTATAAAAGTTTCCCGCTGCGGCTCGAAACAGACATTTTCAAATAAGGTATTGAATTTTGACAGTGCAGTTAAGTAAAAACATTTTCCTCCTGGTCTGTAATAAGAGTTCATGAGCTTAGTGTACAGAATATAAACTTGTAATGTTATAAAAGCACCTATATCACGTCTGGAGGAATTGTGCTGGATAGAATTAGGTCATTCCAGCACTTCTTTCGTGATAGAATCAAAAACAGGTACTCCATAATCCAGACGGGATCTAATTACGACTGTATGGGTGGAATAGAATATTTCTGTCTGCATGCCCAAGTATGACTAATATACTGTAAAAAGTATAATCAGTTGTTTAATGTAGCTAGTGCAATACTATTGGTAAGTGGGTAAAAATTGTTTTCGGAAAAAGTGCATAACTACTTTTTTTTTTTTTTTTTTTTTTGAGGCAGTTGGTAACAGTACAGTATAATAATTTATTTAATGAATTTTGAAGTTGTCTCTATGGTACTCATGTCTTTAGATGGTCAAGAAATAAACAAATCAAACAAATACTAAGAATACAATGTACTTGAATACTAAGAACAAATAAGGTGGTACCTAGAATCGATCTTGGCGGTACACCTACCTGAATAAAATGTTTTAATTGGAATTTTAGTAATGAACCTAGAATGGTTGATTTTTCAGGAAGTTTTGAATAAAGTAAGGTCTGTAATTTCGCGCAGTCTGTAATTATAAAGATCTTAACAATTTCAGAATAAATTTATAATCCGGGAATATACTTTCTTGTATTATTTCATCATCAGTAACAATCGGTCAGGCTCATTCTGATATTATGCCTTTTGATTAATTCAGTTGTAGGGAGTAACTGTTAATCCTGCAAATTTTGTTAGCTTCAGCAACAAAGTTTAGCAGTAAAGAGATTCACAGACCAATTATTTCATACAATTTTCTCGCGACGACCGACAAACTGAGTTAAAATAAATTTATTGAAAAAAATAAATAATATATACACAAAATACTAAAACAGAGATAAAATAAAATAAAAGCGTTAAAATACAATAGAGTAAAAGCGTTAAAATACACAGTAGCTTTCGAGACGAAGTGCCTCTTCATCAGCTGTTGAAGAGGTAATTCGTCTCGAAAGCTACTGTGTATTTTAACGCTTTCATCATATTGTATTTTAATGTTTATATTTTATTTGATATTTTATCTTTGTATTAGTATTTTATGTATATATTATTATTTTCCATAAATTTATTTTAACTCAGTTTCTCGCTAGAAAATTGTATTTCCAAAGTCCAATCATTTTACCATTTTTTTCGAGCTATAGTCTCCTTTTTTATATATATTAAAAAGAGAGAGATATAATTTTCTTACTGCTCGTTCTGTAGTCGAATGCATCACTGGCAATTTGGTACTGAAGTTCGCGAGGGACTTAATTTCATTCTCTTAACTTCAGACATTAACAGTGACATTACTAGTGTTCAGAAGCATTCAGATCCGTAATGCTAAGATTTTGCATTAGGCCTAACTGTATTAAGCCTAATGGCCAGAAAACATTTATATTATTAAGGATAAACGTTAAACTAACCTTTCAATAAGCCATTAAATTTCAGGAAGCTTTTCAATTGACAAATTAGTTTTATGAACGATAAAATGAGCAAAAGTACTATGCTTTTATTGTCTTTACTACACAGCAACGCACAATTTAGTTTACGATCTGATCGTACAGTAGCACCGCCCGATATTTCTTGTACACAGTTCAGCAAATATCTTATGCCTGATTCAAAAAAAAAAAAAAAAAAGGAAAAGAAAAGAAAAGAAAACTGTTAAAAAATCTAATTTAAAGAACAAATCTACACATACTAAATAATAAACGATAAAAATTAAATATATAATAGGCATCAAGTACATATTATAAGAATTTTTTATTGCAATAATTCTAGGAAATTATTGATTTTCTTCTCTTTTTTAGAGGAGGATGTATATGGATTTCATTCATATTCATATATTCATTTATTGATCATTTGTGCCAAATGGTTAATAAATTAATGAATTCATGAATGATTTTACAAAGAGCCTACTACAATACACCACTACAGTAGGTTTGCTTTTCATCTCAATAACACAAATGCGACAATACGTAACTATAATTAAATAATTAAATAAAAGGATGCATGAAATTTCGATATATTTAAGACCAAATATATTTAAAAAGGAATATGTACTTTATTATACAATATTCTTCCACTGCTGAAATATGTTCTGCACAAACTCACAGAAAACATCCTATACACATTCAATAAATTAGGAAATTCTACATTTGTCAAAACCCCTATTAATTGTCTCAGATAGTATCACTCATTCTACAATTCAGAATGTAAAATAACATGATAGCTCATCTCATCAGAACCATATGGAGTACAGGTACCGAACCATTTATCCGGCTTCCAGAAAACCGGCTATTTTTGAAACTGGCTAGAGTCGAATCTGGCAACATGCAGGTGCGGAATATAGCAGGCGTGAATCATAGCAATCAATCGCACGTCAGTTTCAGTATGACAGCTACTTTGTACACTTGCCCTTCTACATATACATATGTGATTATTTGTCCGAATTTATTATAATTTTCATTTAATACTATGTCTAAAAGGAAACATTTTGCACTCAGTATATCGAATAAAACAGAGTTACTTATGAGACTCGATAAAGGTGCTTCAGTGTGGCATTTCAGCGAGAGGTATGGTGTTGGTACATCTACTATTTATGACATCAAGGAACAGGTACTTAAATTCTACGGTGACAGTGATGTGCCTAAATTAATGGACAAGCGGAAAACTTTACACCAGTCAAAGAGTGTAGACGTGGACATAGTGTTGCTTGAATGGATTAGGCAGCGTCGGAGTGAAAAGTTTCCACTTGATTGTTCCATTATAATGGCCCAAGCTAAACTTTTTCACGAGGAATTAAATTTGACAACTCCATGTGAATATTCATCTGGGTGGTTCAACAGATTTAAACAAAGGCACGGCATTCGCAAGCTGAAGGTTTGTGGAGAAAAGGCTTCTGCAGACCACGATGCTGCAGAGGCGTATTTAGATGAATTTGCCAAGTTGGTTTCTGATGAGGGACTGTCAGCTGAACAGGTGTACAATGCAAATGAAACTTATTTATTCTGGCGTTACATACCAAGGAAATTGTATGTAACACCAGATGAGTCAGCACCAGCAGAGTATAAGGATTCCAGGGAACGACTTACGATTCTTGCATGTTCCAACGCAACCAGCACCCACAAGTGCAAATTACTCACTGTTGGGAAAAGTCAGAATCCTAGGACATTTGAGGGAGTCAGGGTGTTTCCTGTGATTTATATGGCAAATAAGCGAGCTTGGATTACAACACAGATTTTTACCGATTGGTTTCTAAAGAACTTTGTGCCTGATGCCAGGGCTCATTGTAAATCTGTGGGACTACCTGATGACTGCAAAGTTATTTTAGTGCTTGATAGAGCAGCATATAATGTGGATTGTTCTGCACACCCTCCTGCTGAAGTTCTAGTCAAGGGCAATGTATGTGCTGTTTACTTGCATCCCAATTGTACTTCGCTAATTCAGCCTTTAGACAAAGCCATTCTTCGTGCGTTCAAGTGCAGGTACAGGGATGTATTTCTGAGGAAAATGCTAGACACTTGCAACAAAGGTACAGGGATAAAAGAATTTCAGAAAGGATTTAATGTTAAAGAAGCACTTTGGAGTGCAGCAAAGTCCTGGGACAATGTACCCAAGGATACTTTGATAAACGGCTGGCATAAACTATAGCCATCTAACTTATTTCTTGACGGTGGTGGTGATGATGAACCTAATTTTTGAGGTTTCGTGTCTAGTGAGGAAGAAATAGTTAAGAATTTATTGGAATATGCAAAAGGTTTATCATGTGAAGTAGCCAAGTCACTTGATGAACAAGAGTGTATAAACATTGATGGTGATGCTCCAGTTGTGCTCCAACTCACTGATAGTGAAATTGTAGATATGGTAATGAATGCTGATAAGAACAAATCAGATAAGAGTGATGATGACGATGGTGATGACAGTGCACTGAAAGAAGAAGAGAAAGTGTCTGTAGATAGGTACATCAGCCTGACTGAGGAACTGATTCGGGGAATCGAGCAAAAGAGCTTCACCAGTGAGCAGCATATAATGTGGATGTATAAAATACAAGAGGTTTTCATTAAAGAAAAACCAAAGTATATGAAACAACAGAATCTGCAGAACATGTTTACAAAGATCAACCAGAAACTTTCAAGTGAAGTCAGTCTGAGCCTGAACCTAAACCTTCAACCTCCAATAGCCGTGCTTCTTCTCTTCCTGTACATCTCCCCAAATGTTGAATTGTCTTCAGATGAAGATTAGTGGATTAATATTGATTAAACAGACCCTGCTTTAGTAGTGTACTAATTTGTATCTGTTAAATACAATTTCTTTCTTTGCTTTTCACTATTTATTTTATATTTTAAGTATATATTAAACCTTGGTCCAGAAAACCGGAAAATCCAGAAATCCGAGTCACCTCCGGTCCCAAGCTTGCCGAATAAATGGTTCGGTACCTGTAATATCATTCTCCACCAAACCTACACTCCATAACTTAGAACGAAAATCGTGTCCGATTAGCACCATAGATTCATATAACTTAATATTCAACCATTTCTGCCTTCATTGAGCATAAACACATAAAATAAATAAAGTTTCTAAACTCCTCGTGACCACACAGTCAGAGGAATACGCAAGATAGAATACAAAAACAGCATGATATTTAGTAGTCAACTGAGCATGAACCACGGTCATTCAAAGAGCATGTACTTTGGCACTCTTCTTTCCTAACCACTCTGATACAATGGGCTTTGTATTACTCTGCATTTTGCAGAAGTTTCGCAACGTATCTTTTCCAATTCTATAGAAAATTTCTCCTTTTCTATCTTCAACTCATCTCTTTCATAATATTTATCTATCTATTCATGGCCATTAACGAACGCCAAATCCTTCATTCCATACTCACATGTTCGTTTCATCACCACCAAATCTATGGAAGGTTACCTACTATATCTTTTGGAGCATAGTTGGAGAAAGTTCTGCAAGCCCTAGTAACTCTAAAAAAGCATGTCTCTGAGCAGAAATGAGATGCCTGCTGAAAGCAAGTTTCTAACCCTAAGCTTCACATTGGTATACTGTTATGTATTATTGTCATTACCGGTATAAAAATACACATACATAAAAGGGACAGGATTTCCCATTGACGTATGTGTATTTTTATGTATGTGTATTCTACTCATTTTTTGCAAATACTACTTTGACTTAATCTTTAAATACCTTACATGCAGAAAGAAATTTAGTTTGTTATTGAGAAGCATGCAACCCTAAATAGTTGACCTCTGTAGCATATGAAATTATAAAATCATCACATCAGGAGGAAGTGAAGCGAAAGGTTTGTCTCGATTTGATATTCACACACTCGCACCGCAATATTTCTGAGTTCATGATGCTTGACAGAGACCATCTCTCAGATATGAGAGGCCAGGGCTTGCTGCCTTGGAGTCTAAAATGCTAATGGACTGATATTCGAGTAACAATTATGAGTTAAATGGACCGAATTTTGGTTAAGTCCTGCCAATTTACAACAACCAAATCCTCTGCTTGCACCTTCACGATGGCGGGACTATTAGTAACCTTAGGTATAAACCCCATGCAAGCCCTAAAATACTCCACCTAGTACATTGTAGCAGCCGATGTAGTAGCAGTAGTAGTAGTTACAAGAATGGGCCAGCCTCCATAAACTCCATATATCCCCTGAGAAAACTACTTCAATTCTACACAGAGGAACCCTTCAAATAAGCAGGCCGCCGCAGATTAAAATTGCTGGTAGAACTACCAAACTGACAACTGAGTTGAAGTACCTTGGGGTAATTCTCGACCCCAAGCTCACGTTTTACCCGCATATAGACTACCTTCATCGCAAAGTCAGGAACTACACGGCAATGGTAGCGAGGATCAGCAGGTCTGACTGGGGCCTAAATCGCCGCTCACTGCATATGCTTTACAAAGCTGTACTTATTCCCACTATAACCTACTGTATCAACAACACCAAGATCCCTACACTCGGTCTCATGGCGGAAACTCCTAAAGAAAA
The DNA here is from genome assembly GCF_048544385.1 of Mastigoproctus giganteus. Classification (NCBI taxonomy): domain Eukaryota; kingdom Metazoa; phylum Arthropoda; class Arachnida; order Uropygi; family Thelyphonidae; genus Mastigoproctus; species Mastigoproctus giganteus. The sequence continues at coordinate 198,839,415 of NC_143583.1, read as the reverse complement.
AGGTCCCTCAGTCATCATATTTGGCGTAGACCCGAATCTGACTCCGGAGACAATCTGTAAAGAAATCTTCATGCGAAATCTGCAACAAGACTTCCCCGACGGAGACTACAAAAGTTTAGTAGTGCCCAAACATCAAACCAGGACCAGAGATGGCAGCTCGAACAACTGGGTGGTCGGATTGACCCCTGAAGCATGGAGAGTCATCACAAAACAAGAAAGGATCTACATATGCTGGAGCTCCCACCGCTTTAGGGAACACATCGCGGTGCCAAAATGCTTCCGATGTTGCCGATTCGGTCACACCACCCACACATGCGCCCAACAGGAACCAACCTGCGGACACTGTGCTGAGAAGGGGCACAACTATGCTAACTGCCCGAACAAAGGAAAAGAACCAGCCTGCGCAAACTGCAAGTGGCAGAAGCTCCCCCACACGCACTCTGTTCGAGACAACAAATGCCCGGTATACGTAAAAGCAAGAAGTGCACAACAAATAAGAATAAATTATGGGAACTCTCCCTAAAAGGTACAATAACAACTGTATCAAATTTCTTCAACTGAATGCGCAGCGGGCTATTGCCGTAGCTGGTCAAATTAGACAAAAAGCTGAAGAAGAGAACCTGGACATCCTTCTACTGCAGGAGCCCTACACCTGCGCGGGTGCTGTCCGGGATTACCCACTCAGCTACAAAATTGTTCAGGTAGAGGGAGCCACCCCCTGGGCTGCGGTGGCTGTCAGGAATCCCGACATAACTGTGACAAGAATAACACACCTGTGCTTGGAGTGGGCGGCCTGCGCTCACATTGTTACTCCACTGGGAGAGCTATATATCATCTCTCTGTACTGCCGCCCAGGAGCAGACATCCAACCAGCCATCCAATACCTAAATCAAGTACAAACAGAACTTGTGGGTTCTAGGATCCTCGTATCTGCGGACCTAAACTGTCGATCGCCATTGTGGCATAGTGAGACTCCTGAACGTCGAGGAACTAGGAATGGCCAATATATGGAGGAATTCCTGGCTAACAGCAGCTTCGTTGTCCTAAATCGACCAAACAATCTCCCCACATTTAGTTCCACTCTCTGGGAGGTCACTAAAGATGCAACAATGGCTACCAGATCCCTTGCTGGGCACCTAAATGATTGGAAGGTACAGGAAGACTGGACCTCCTCAGACCATAGGGCTATCACCTTCACGATGCACAGATCGCTTCACCGGGCTCCAACAAACAGCTACAAACTCAACAGATATGCCGTTGATAAGGCCAACTGGAACAACTTTAAAGAAGCCATAATTAGGAACACAGAGAACCTGTCTTCCAATAACCTCCACAACCAAACCCCCGATCAACACCAGCGTGCTGTCACTAATGCCATCCTACAAGCAGCGGACCAGTCGATCCGGAGAAGGGCCCCCCGGCCAGGCGCTGTGCCGTCGTGGTCGCAGGAACTTGACCTACTTAGGAGAGATATGAACAGGAAAAGACGTGCCTTCCAAAGAGCCAGACGGTCCTGGCCTCCTCCTGAGGTTGAACCCCTCAGACAACAATACAGGGAGGCCAGGAATAACTACACTGCGATGATCAGGCAGCGGAAGAAACTGTCCTGGGAGCATCTGGTTTCCACAGTCGGCAATACAGACCCATGGAGCATCATATATAGAATAACCACAAACAAGTTACCAAGGGGAGAGGTCACGCCCTCCACCATCACCCCACAAAGCACCATGACAAAAAACTGGCACGACACCGTCAACAACATTCTCAATGCCACCTTCAAACCCATCGAAGAGGACAACACACCTCAACAGCATCAGCTGTGCCACGCCAACAAAACCTACCAATCGGCCCGAGTGGAACAACCATTCACTCTGCAAGATTTACAAACTGCCATACAAGAAATAAAAAACAAAAGAACTCCAGGACTGGACATGCTTGAACCAGAACTGGTAAAAAAGGTGGCCGAGTATGTCCCGAACTTGCTGTTAGACTTATATAACCACTGTCTTCGTCAGGGCTGGTTCCCCTCGGACTGGAAGGTAGCCAGCATAAAATTAATCATAAAAAACCCATCAAAGCAGCAACATATACCGGAGTCCTACCGACCTATATCCCTCCTGTCTGTACTCAGCAAAGTCCTGGAACAACTTCTTAGACAGAGGCTTGAAGTACATTACACCGCGGCAAATTTAACAACAGACAAACAATTCGGATTCAAAACGGAGAAATCCACTCTGGATGCACTAGAATATATCATGAATGCCGTCAAACTGCCAACGAAAGTACCTTCTTCTCATCTCTGTGGACTTTGCAGGGGCGTTCGACGCCCTCTGGTGGCAGAGCATCCTCGCAAGACTAAGAGCTGCCAACCTGCCATCAAACCTATATGGATGCATTCAGAGCTACCTGAAGAATAGGAAGGTCCTAGTGCAGGCTCCCTACTGCAAGGTTGAACGTCAGGTACACAGGGGCTGCCCTCAGGGCTTTGTACTGGGTCCCCTCCTTTGGAACTACGTGCTGGATGAGTTCCTCTCCCTGGAACTCGGGGGTGTGCAAGCGCTGGCATACGCAGATGACCTCTCCCTAATCCTCTCTGCTGATTCAAGAGCACAACTGGAAACGCTTGCCAACTCAGCACTTTCTACACTAAGAGAGTGGACCGAAACTCATCACCTTAATATCTCTGCCACCAAAACCCAATGTATCCTACTAAAGGGATATCTAACTCCTACCAGACCACCGCAGATAAAAATCTACAACAGAACGATCAAGTTGGCCACAGAACTCAAGTACCTAGGAGTGATCCTGGACCGAAATTTATCATTTACACCCCACTTAAAATACATCCAGAAGAAAATGAAAAACTGCTGCCATGCTTGCCAGGATTACCCGCCGCGACTGGGGGCTGAAAAGAAGACCCCTTGCAATACTTTACAAAGCAGCCATCATCCCTGCGATTGCATATGCTTCTGGTGTCTAGCACCATAAGGCCTCTACGGCGGTAAATCGTCGGCTACTCAACATCATTCACCGACCGATTTTATTAACCCTCACCAGAGCGTGCCGCACTGTATCTACTCATGCGCTGCAAGTACTCACTGGGACCCTCCCTCTTGATCTTGAAGTAATTCGCCTAGGCAGCTTAGACGCGGAAATCCAACTACCTTCCAGGATCACACCACAGACCCAACTGCAAATCGGACAGTGGAGAAGAAAAGACTCCAGATCTATTTGCGATCGATATGGCAGCAGCGCTGGACGACCTCCACAAAAGGGGAAGTCACGCGGAGGTTCCTCCCCGATCTACAACAAATATACCCACAGTATCCGGTATGGCTTTGCCCTGGATTGTACAGCACGTATCTCCTAACAGGACATGGAGCGATCCGCCACAAATTACACCTTCTCGGACTCGAAAACAACCCAATGTGTGCATGTGGCTCTGTGGAGACCTGGGGACACCAGATGTATGATTGCGAATTTTATGAAGATCTTCGTGTTGAATTAATCATCCAAGTGCGCCTTAATCCCAAAAACCGGGAACACTACTTACTGGAAGATGAAGCCTCATATATAGCGTTCACCAGGTTTGCCCAGAACCTGTATGCTAGACGCTTGACCATTCCTCTGCCTGCAAGCTTCGAATAGATGTGTCAAACAAAGCTTCTCAGAGACCCCCAACCAGATGTCAGGTTTGACTGCTTGATCCTTCATGCAAGACAAAACTGGAACTCTTATGAGAAGTGAGAAAACTCCACTTCCCAGAACATTGACTACCGGACGGGACAACAGTCCCATGAATGACTCCCAACTGTGACATTTTGCACAACCTGTTCAGCTAAACCAACATTGGATCGCCTCTGCTGGGCCTCAAGTTTTTCTGGATGGTGCGGACCTGACCCTGCGGTCTGGTTTGCTCCCACCCATGCACACAGGCCACATTGGCAACCTGAGCCAACTCTCTTGTCTGGCTCACTGTCTCACCTCTTCCTGTCCCCTCCCCACCCTGCCACCCTATTTCTTCCCTCTGGTGGGGCATGGGCATGCCCCACTGTAAACTGGAGTTGCCTTCCCTTTCGGCTCCATATTTCTGTCTATTTGCCCCCCAGTCTTCAGCCTTCACCCCACTCTATCTGATAGCAACGTGAACACGCCCCACACAATCTAAAATCACCAATCTAAATTAATTTTGCCCAACATTTTGGACTTCTAGCGCTCCCCGCGACGCGTACGCGATTTTTTTTTTTTTTTTTTTTTTTTTTTAAGGTCCTTGCCACTGAAATCTTAGGAAATTAGGTGGCAGGACCTGCCAGAGTGAACTATATACTAGTGAGTACCTGGTCTGCCTCCACGGGGCTAAAGTGGTACAACGTTGGGCCTCAGTAGGGGTCTGGCGGCTAAATGACCAGATGAACAACGGCACAAGGCGTCAAATATATACAAAGTCCATACACTTTTAAATCTCTGGCTTTTCCAGTCAACTGGTTCACCCACAATGTAAACTACGCGGAGATGGGGGAAACCCCTGGTGCCGCTTGACCCTAAACACACTTTACACTTTATAACCTACTGTGCAGGTGTCTGGTATCATCGTGCACTCATTGTTCGTAACCAAAGGAAGCTCACCTCCATCCAGCGTAATATCCTTCTCACTATCACCCGTGCCTGTTGCACAGTAAGCAACCCAGCGCTCCAAGTCTTGGCAGGAGTTCTCCCTCTAGACCTGCAGATAATTCGCAAAGGCGTGCACTACTGGCTCGCAAAGGGACTCCCTACCACCATCCTGGATTTCACTACAAACCCAGCAAACACCATCAAAGAAGAAAAAAAGCGCCTTGCAGTCTACCTTCTTAACGCTTGGCAAAACAGATGGAATACCACCCCCAAAGATTCCATCACTAAAAAATTCTTACCTGAAATAGCCTAGATCTACCCTAAAGCTCCAGCATGGTACAGCCCAGGGTTATATACAACTTTCCTGATTACAGGCCATGGATCCATAGATCACAAACTTGCCTCTATGAACATCGTGGATGACCCTCGCTGTCTTTGTGGTGAAAACGAAGACTGGGATCACCTATTCTATTTTTGCCCGCTCTACGAGGACTTGCGAACGTTGCTCATATCAAAAATCGAGGCTTGCCTCGAGGAAATGAACATTTTCTGATCAATGAGGAAGATCAGTACCATGCTTTCTCTGCCTTCGCCCATGATCTCTTTACCAGAAGAAGATCACTGGTACAACATCCTGGAACTGATGCAGATTGATCAACACCCTTTTCTCATATACTGAACATCTTCACCTAGATTGTGACCACTTCTAGCTACTGGACTTGACACTCAGGTCGCTTGAATTGTTTCATCCGTGTCTCTCTTGATACGTGACTGTCTTCCCACCCTCTCGAGGGGCCTCTTCTTCCACTTCCGCTTAGGTGAGAGAATTCCTACCCAACCTGTGGAGGATGCCTTCCCTTACATCCTCCGTCGCTCTGTCTATACCTCCTTTCCTTTACCCTCTCCAGTACATCCTGTACTCCCTGAACCCTATTATTTTATATATACAAAAAAAAAATTGTATATATATATATATATATATATATATATTTTTTTTTTTTTTTACTTGATCTCTTTCCAGGAAGCTCAGGTGACCTGGAGGAGACTAGCCAGAGAATTATGGGCAGCCTGGCTACCTCCTAGTGGTGTGTGCGGGCAACGTGGGGTCCCATCAGGGGCCCTGCGGCCAAAAGCCAGGACACCCAACAGAACCAAGCATAATACTTCATTTACAACACAAAAAAATTTTTTCTGGCATTCACAGTGATACTGTTTGTCACCACAGAGTATATATGGCGCAGATGTGGGAAACCACCGGAGGCGCCTTTCCCCCAACACTATGCACACTATGCACTCTATGCAAGTGTATGAGCTTATGCAGCATCAGCCAAAAAAAAAAAAAAAAAAAAATCACACCATTCCCTCCAAATGCCTGTCCAGTTCCTCCTTAAATTTATTCAACCTATCAACTTCCACAACGACAGATGGAAGTTTGTTCCAGCAATTAACCACCCGCTGGCTAAAGGCATATTTCCGCACATCTATTCTGCATCTGTCCTTTCTTAATTTGAATTTGTGCCCCATTAGGTTCGTAATCTGAACAAGTGGAAGGATCCCATCAGAATTCAGCGTGCTCAACCCATTCAAGGCCTTATACACTTCAATCAGAACACCGCGCAGGTGCCTAGTCTCCAGCCATTGCAATTTTCAGAACTTAAGCCTCTCTTGGTAAGAGGATCCCTTCATTTCCCTCACCAATCTTGTTGCCCTTCTCTGTACACGCTCAAGTAAATCTACATCCTTCCTAAAATGAGGCCTCCAGACCTGTACGCAGTACTCAAAGCGTGGCCTGACCATTGCCTTATACAGAGGGATAATCACCTCCTTTTCCCTGCTAGCAAAATTCCTATATATCATTGACAAAACCCCATGACCTGCCCTGGCAGCCTGTCTGCATTGCTCAGAAAACTTCATATCTGATTGCATCTTCTTTCTTCTTTGGCCCTTAGCTGGCGGCTGGAGGAGGCGGTTGGCCACGCAACCAGTACGCTGCTGTAGGTGCCGCAGGGTTTCGGACTCGCTCTGTGATGTTCTTCCATGCGTTACGATCCATGGCATCAGTCCTGGCCTGATTAAGGTCGAGATGTCGGCTCTTCAGGTCATTTTCCACATGCTTGGCCCACGTTTTCCTAGGCGCGATCCGTTGAATGCTCCATTGGGTGGGTCGTTGTCTCCAAAGGAGTGTGGATGGTATTCTATTCACGCCCATTCTACATACGTGACCAAACCATCTAAGCCTTTGCTTCTGGATTTGGTCGGCGATGGTTGGTTGCTGTTGGCATCTGGCGCGGATGGTATCATTAGTGATGTGGTCGCGAAGTGAGATGCCCAGGATCTGCCGCAGGCATCGCATTTGGAATACCTCAAGTTTGTTTAAATCTAGCTTGAGACAAATCCATGGTTCCGATCCGTAAAGGAGAATGGGCAGGATCAAAGTCCGGTAGAGTCGGATTTTAGTCTTTGAGGAAATGTTGGTCCTCTTCCACAGACACCATTTGAGGGAGGCGAACGCAGTGGCCGCCTGTCCAATTCTTCTGTGGATCTCCACGGTGGATGCAACTTTCTTCTTCTGGACCAGCGACCCAAGGTATTTAAAGTCCTGCACTTGCTCGATCTGGACACTTTCGAGATAGATGATGGATTTCGACCCATCTGTTGTCAGGGCCTTTGTCTTATCAGCATTGATCTTGAGTCCGTATGGCCGGGCAATGCGGGCAATGTCGTAGAGGATGTCGGTGGCTTCAGCGTCATTTCCGGCAAAGATAGCACTATCGTCGGCAAACATCAAGTCAGTCACACATCTGATTGCATAATTACTCTCAGGTCTTTTTCATTTTCTACCACCTTAAGTTTAGTACCACACAGTTGGTACGTTTCTCTGGGGTTACTTCTACCCATATGCAGTACTTTGCATTTGTCAAGGTTAAACTTCAGTTGCCACTTCTTAGCCCATCTGCCCAAATTATCTAGATCCTGTTGCAGTAGCACACTGCCATTACTGTCATTAACAACCCTGCCAACCTTTGTATCATCTGCAAACTTCGACATTAAGCCTGATATATACCTTCATCAATATCATTGATAAATATACAAAACAACAGTGGACCTAACACCGAACCCTGTGGGACTCCACTAATAACATTAGTCCAAGAAGAGCAGCACCCATTGATTACCACCCTCTGTCTTCTCCCACTTAACTATCCTTTTATCCATTGTAGCAACTTACCCTTAATACTATTCTGCTCCAATTTGTACAATAGTCTTCCATGCGCAACAGTGTCAAAAGCTTTCCTGAAATCCAAATATATGATATCAAAATAATTTTTTGCATGCAGTTCCTTTGTAACCCATCATAATATCCTATGTGGGAAAGATAGTGCCTATACCAACTGTGCTACACACGAGGATGTTATTGAATACATACTATTAATAAATTACATCTGCACCGTGTTAATGAATTATATCTGCATACAATTTTTAAATTAATAATCATTATTAATAATTTTTTTAAAAAAATACCAATAACTATCAATTAATATTAATTTAAAATATTAATCATATATAATATCAATATATTATTAATACCTATTATACATTAAAAAGTTTTCCTCCTAGTGATATTTATTCGAGCCAATGGGAGAAGAAGGCCAGGCAATACAAATGCAATTAATTATTGACAACTGCCTCTATAACGTTCACCAACCACGTGCCCGTGATGCTCTGTCTAACATTCGATGTTCCATTGTAATGTTTTTTTTTTTGTATATTAATGAATATTGTGTATTTGTAAATAGTTTAGTATTTTGTAAATATTTTAAATATTTGTATAGTTTGCAAATATTTTAAATATTTGTATAGTTTGCAAATATTTAAAATATTTGTATAGTTTGTAAATATTTTAAATATTTGTATAGTTTTTAATATTTTAAATATTTGTGTAGTTTGTAAATATTTCAGTTAAATATTTTAGTCCTGCTCTTTCGGATGCAACAATATTCCTCATATATTATGGAACCCGAAGCAAAAGGCCTTTTCCTAAGTGACCTATGTAAACGCAGGTAAATAATTACATAGTGATATTGGCTCAAGTCCAGTATAGTATACACAGGTAGTTCGATGAAAGCGAGGAAGTCGGCTATAATTGACAGGTGAAGGCACTTCTCTTTTCTAATTGTTTTGTGTCATCGAGATGAGGGGCTTAGCTTAGGTAGGGTGTTTATCCCACCATCCTGTTGTTTTAAAATGGGAAAACTAGTTCCCGATTTAAAAACAACGGCAAATATGGGGGAAAACACCCTAGGAGAACAGTGGGCGGGGAAAGCAATGGCATCTGCCAATCACTGCTCTGTTCCTGTCCGTTTCTAGAAATATGGGAGTCACAACTTGTCAATCACTTCTTTCCTATTGTTTTGCTTGCCGCCATATCGGAATGTGTACACCGTTCTGGAGTTTATCGTGATATTTATTCGACTTTGAGAATGCCGCACACCACAAATGCACAGGTCGTTTCCTGATTAGATATCGGCCAGTGAGTTTCGACAGTCAAATCTTTTACGTAGAAAAGATTTGACTTACTCCGTATACCTCTACATTTTATGCAGAAAAGCGTGCGCGGGGATGGACGAAGCCCCCTAGTTAATAAAAATTATTCATAAAGGTCATATATTACAGTTTTGATTACTAGAAAGTTTCCGATTTAGATTCCGAAAGATTCCGATTTAAAAAAAAAAAAAAAAAAACCTCACAAGTGCTACTTTCTTGCAAACATACAATCCTACTCGTTTTTCATCACGTCTACAAGCTCTGAAATCTTGATGTGTTAAGATGTGATTTAGTTATAAATTAGCCCGTTCTAAATATTGCTGCGTAGATCTCATTAATGTATCTTTATTTGCATTGTTTTGCCATTACATAGTATTCTTTCTGATTAATTTGACTTATAGTAATAGGGCTGCCAAAACCTGGGGTCACCCAGAAATAGGGAATGGTGAGTTTCAGTATGGCATGTACAATCTATTTAGGAAGGATAGAGCAGATAGAACGGGAGGTGGGGACATGCTTCTTACCAAAAGCAACCTGAGCGCGACGAAAGCTTTCCTGTATTCAGACGTTTCGCATGCTAATATAGAATCGAGGTGGGAGATAGTTGGAAGCAAAAGTATAATGAGAGTGGGAGTAATCTACAGGCCAAGTGATTGTGAAGATTATGATGAGAGCCTCTACGTGCAAATGGGCAAGTAAGCATAAATGTCTTATTATAGGTGATTTTAATTTGCCTCTAATTGATCGGAGAAAATGGGAAGGAAACTCGACATGGGGGACAAAATTTTAAAATCAACTAGATGATTGGTATTTGTGCCAACATGTCATGAAAAGCACTAGGAAAAAGAATATTCTAGACCTGATTATCACCCATGAACCAGATGACATAATAGGGCTGATCAGGGTCAGATTTCCCATTAGGCACTGTAAGCACTGTACCTGGGGACTGCGAAGGAAGGGGAAAAAAGTTAAAAAATAGGGAGGAAAAGGTTTTCAAACTTAAAAATAATGCAACTATAAAACTTCAACACCAAAAAGAAACAAAATCTACAATATCATCAATATCTACATTACTTGTAACATTTCTTAAGATTACAAAACTTTCTTGCTTCGGCTTCTCGTTGTAGCAAAATCTTTAATAACGACCTCGAAGTCCTTATGACGAGTAATATCGTTCTCGCTACATAGGAGAGCCAACGACGATAAGCGATCTTGGCTCATAATTGAGAGTACACAGTTCTTGATCTGCTTAAGTTTCGAAAATGAAAGCTCTCCTTGAGCATTCGATCCAATTATGGATAGATAAATTTTTAATGCGATGTGTATTTGGGAAACTAGTAATCAGTTTAACTTTTATTTGTGCCTTCATTAATTCTTCCAAGACGTTTTGTCCTTGTATAGTCACGAAAACAATAGGAATTCATCAACGAAATCTATTTCTAAGTCGGACTAGTAGGTGTTGACCAATGCAAACTTGAATTCGAAATGTATCTTTTGCACTTAGTTCTGCTGGTACCAATTCCTCTGGTGTTTCATCAAACGATTTCTTCCTTTTCCTCTTTCGGTCTTCATAATGTCTGTAATTAGAATTTGGAACGAATTCTTTTGCCATTTTTTCAAAATCATCAAATTTGTCTTCGTCTCGAACATCAATCAAATAATCCAGAAGGGTATCATATACTTTCACAATTACTCATAACTGAATTCCAGGTTCTTGAATTGCTTTATTCACTCTATGTTTTTTAGAAGATCTTCCCAAATGATAGTCATTAATGCTACTTCTAATCTGTTCGTTTATTTATCAAAGCTTTTGCTTCATGAACCACTGTCGGTTTTTGTTCTTCGCAATCTGAGATATCAATGAGTTCTGCACGAATTTTACTGTAATTTTTTTTTTTTTTTTTTCAGTGATCTCGCAGCATTGTAACGTGATGACCATCTTGTGTCTGATAGATTTTTGATCGAGATTCTATTCTCCATCGTACTCAATTTAGACCAACCATCTTTGTGGTGAGGCTGCAAAGAATGTGTAGAGCGACTGTAAAATGTCGAAAAAATTAACGGCAGCCAAAGAGATTTCTGTTGATGTGATCCCTATTAAATTAAGACTGTGTGAAGCACATGGAACCCATACCGCTAGTTTGTTGACTTCCTTGAATCTGGCTTGGATTTCAGAATACATCCCACTCATATTAGCAGCGTTGTCATATGACTGAGATCTGTAATTTGCTACATCTATTCCATGTTGATCGAGAACAGATGCTACCGTTTCAAAAAGATATTTTGTATGATGCTTTTCAATTGGAAAAAACATCAAGAAACGCTCATGTACTTCGACATCTTTTGATACATAACGAATAATGACCGACAATTGATCTGTGTGACTTATATCAGGAGTAGGCAGATTATGAGAAATCGCTGGCTGATGCCGTAATATTTGGCTTCTTTCATTTTAGATGTGATGTGTGCCAACACTTTTGACCCTAATACATTTGATAATTTCTTCATATGTGGTTGAAGACAGGTATGAAACATTTCCACTTCCTGGATTTCCGTATGCTCTTTTATAAAAGGATCAAACTCAGACCGAATATCAATACACCCGAGGAAGTTGCCATTGTTAGGATTATTGTGTTGCTCATTATCACCACGAAAAGCTATACCTCTTTCTGCCAAAAATTTTGCTACCGCAACTACTCTTCTTAAAACTTCAGTTCAGTATTTAATTGCTTTTTACTTCTCGATTTTCAAGGGTGGAATTCAGGATCATTTAGAACGGTTTTGTAAAGGAAAAATCATGTTTAACAAATCTGGTCACTCATGAGCTGGATATAGGGAATAATTTCGATATTGTTTATTTAGATTTCGGCAAAGCATTTAATTCAGTCCCACATGAGCAGTTACTTTATAAGCTAGAACAGGTTGGAATTACAGGGAAAATCCTTAGATAGATAGCAGGATGGCTTCAGGGCAAGAGGCAGAGGGTTGTGATAAATGGTTATTTCTCAGATTGGGTTAATGAAAGAAGTGGGGTTCCCCAAGGAGCAGTATTGGGACCACTGTTGTTTTTAATTTTATAAATTTTCAGATGATGTAAAGATTGGTAGAGTAGTTAAATGATCACCGCCAAGCTGCTTGTTATTTGGTTTTTTTAGGAGCATTAGCAACCAAGGCCATATTGCTCCGGGAATATGCGGTGGTCACTCCCTGACCTTTCCGCATCCTCCGTATTTGGTGGTGACGGGCTCGAACCCCGGTCTAATCAAGAAGCGTGTGCTACGCACTGCTGCTCCTTCCCACCTGGCTACGGAGATGCCCCACCGCCAAGCAAAGCCTGTTCAGAGTGACCTAGATAGACTTCGGGGATGGTCAAAAAAGTGGCAGTTATGCTTTAATTCAGCAAAATGCAAGGTCTTACACCTGGGAAACAGTAACCCCAAAATAACTTATACACTTGGTGTTGAACTAAAGCCGTCGCGGGGAGGGCGGCGGCCCTCTCCCCATAACATAAACAACCCCAAAATACAACTTCCCAATTAACACCCACAATGCATTGCCACACAATTAACGTTGAAATTATTCACAAAAATTCACTATGACGCCACAACTGATACATTCAAAAGCTACATCTACATCTAACGAGGGGAACCCGCACTAGGCGCGAGGTTAAGTCTCCCATCGTCACCCGTGATGACCGGAGACCGCGCCCCGAAACGAAAAATAAATTCAAAATTAAATTCAGAAATTCCATCTGTTGAGAGAAAAACAAACTAACAGCAGAAAAATATAAACCGAATTTTTTCCACCCCCCACCCCTCGCAAAGGATTCTGGGTAAATTTCGTTCAAACCGACCTCCATTACTACTCCCATCTACCCCAGGTGCCTTTCTTATGTTTAACTTCAACACTTTGCTCTCAGTGATTACAAAATGTTAGAGTCTGATAAACATCTGGCCCTCCCCACCTTGAATAACTAATCATGTGTGAATATAGATGCGAAATACTCATTTAGTTTGTTTATCTTTGTTTAACTTTTATCTTTATCAAAAATATTTACTGAAAAATGAAAAAGTCTCTTACTTACAAAAACGCCTCACAAAAATGCTAACACTTATATGCTGGTGAATTGTAATGAGCCCCCACACTACATCCAACAAGAGAAAAACACAAGAGCGAAGCACACCGACAGCTTGATTCCCTTGATACTAAAAACTATCTGAATAAATCACGGGCAAAGTGGCAGGATTTGACAGCATTCTCTCCCAAGAGTTTTGGTCTTACCTGAATTAGTCTATGACAAAATTTTCTGTTGCCCCTCCTCCCCATGGCAATTGTCGCCTGGCTGCTTGCAAATAAGCAACTTATGAGACAGATATACCTCACGCACAATAAGTTTTATCATAAACTGGACATCTGGTTCAGACTTTTTGAATAATATATAATTTTATCTTTGTACATCTACAAGATGCAAAATTCAGGCCCAGTGTTGAACACATATATATTGTATTAGCATTAGATTATTTTATAATTTTACATGTACCTCATTCCAGCTCACATCAGGTGACTTTTTTTCTGTTATTTTTTCGGGAAGTTATCATTAAAGACTAACTGCTATTTGATAAGGGATTAATAATTTCAAAAGCAGGCTAACATGGCAATGTTTCCTCTTTTAGCATTAACATTAGCAAGAAAGCAAGCTTATATAGCATCAGCCAACACACCCTTCTCATTTCACCCATCCACTCACTCCAAATGATTGTCTAGTTCTGTCTTGAATGTGTTTAAGCTATCAACTTCTACAACGACAGATAGAAGTTTGTTCCAGCAATCAACCACTCGCTGACTAAAGGCAAACTTCCGCACATCTATTCTACAACTGCCTTTCCTCAATTTGAATTTATGCCCTCTCATGCGATTATTCTGAGCAAGAGGAAGAATCCCATCAGCATTGAGCATGCTCAAACCATTCAAGGCTTTATACACCTCAATCAGATAACCTCGCAGGTGCCTAGTCTCCAGACACTGTAATTTCAAAACTTAAGCCTTTCTTCGTAAGAGCAACTCTTTGTTCCATTCACTAATCTTGTTGCCCTTCTCTGTACTCGTTCCAACAGCTCTACATCCTTCTTAAAATGTGGCCTCCAGACCTGTATACAGCACTCAAGGTGTGGCCTGACCATCGCCTTATAAAAGGGGATAATCACCTCCTTATCCCTGCTAGAAAAATCCTGTATATCATTGACAAGGCACCATGAGCTACTCTTGAAGACCGTCTGCACTGCTCAGAAAACTTCATATCTGCCTGCACAATTACCCTCAGGTTCTTTTTACTCTCCAACACCGTCAACGTAGTACCACACAGTTAATACGTAACTCTGGGGTTACTGCAACCCGTATGCAGTACTTTGCATTTGTCAATGTTAAACTTCAGTTGCCACCTCTCAACCCATCTGCTCAAATTTTCTAGATCCTGTTGCAGCAGCACCTTTGTTGGCATTTATTTATTTATAGTTGGGCATTAAGAACATTTCATTAAGTAGGTAACTTAAATCCTGCTGGTCATAAAACACGAGAGAGAAAGAGAAGTCATACTTTTCAAAAGTTTGAATGGTATTAGCTATTTTAAAATATGGAAGTAATTTGAAGTTAATACAGTAGACTGTTGAAATGACGGCACTCCAAATAACAGAACATTCGAGCTAATGGCACATTGAGATGAGATGTTTAGATACAGTGCAGATGTCTTGCAGTGCAGAAAAAAGAAACCGGGAATTCACGTGATTACTGTATTTGTTTAAGTTCGCCATTTTTAAAGTGAATTCTGTACTGATGTACCATGGATTATACTGCTATTTTACATTTATTTTAAATTAAAAACCCCTCACTATGGCTCCTAAAGTAAATAAATCTCATACAGAGAAGAAAAGAAGACAAAAATTATGCTTAGTGACAAACTTGATATAATGTCCCCTTGTATAAGGCAATGGTCGGGATGCACCTTGAGTACTGCATGCAGGTCTGGAGGCCTCATTTTAGGAAGAATGTAGAACTGCTGGAACGAATACAGAGGGGGGAAACGAGATTGGTGGAGGAAACGAGGGGTTGCCTTTCGAAGAAAGGCTTAAGTTTTGCAAATTGCAGCATCTGGAGACTAGGCACCTGTGAGGTAATCTGTTTGAGGTGCGTAAGGCCTTGAATGGTTTGTGTAATCTTAATGCTGATGGGATTCTTCCTCTTGTTCAGATTACTCACCTGAGAGGACATAAATTCAAATTGAGGAAAGACAATTGTATAGTAGATGTGCAGAAGTTTTCCTTTGGCCATCGGGTGTTGACGGTTGGAACAAACTTCCATCTGTCATGGTGGAGGTCGAAAACTTGAATAAGTTCGAGGCAAAGCTGGATAAACATCTGGAGTGAATTGGTGGGTGAAATGGGAAGGTTTTTTTATTTTTATTTATTTGGCTGATTCTATATAACGTTACTTTCTTGCATCATATGCCTCTACTAATACAAATACTAATATTCAAAATCGACTTTGATAATGTATAATTGATGGCTCTCCTGAAAATGGCAAAATGAAACTTTTCCTATCACTGGTGGAGCTTGTGACAGTTGAGGGGGAGGCAAATAATATGAAATGGTTTATAATAACTTATTGACATTTATGTAAACAAGATTTTTGCAGTACAATATTTGTGGGACCCCCTTGGTCCCCTCTCTAAATCTACCACTGTTTCCAATATTCCAAAATTTTCTGAAAAGATTTTACCTAATTCCCAGGAGAAACGCGAAGGCACCTTGTTTTGTTTTAAAAAATCATAGATGAATACATCCGCTGCAAAAAAAAAATTTAAATTTCGTTTTTGTCGTACTCTTTTGTTGTTTGTATACATATTTGGTATCATTGGTGGCGTGTATTTTTTCGTACAGATAAAAACATTCTACATTAAAGGAAGGTGGGGGAAAGCCTGATGTAGAACCGATTTTCTTTAGAAAGACTTATAAAGTAATCTTCCAAAGTGTACAAAGCACAAATTCAACCTTATCATATAGTGAATACTCGGAATTTACAGGAACTCACAGATACGCTTGTTCTTGTTCGTCATGCGCATCAATAATACCTTGGATAAGTGTTAACTGCCTTCTGTTCTATTGTTTCCTAAAATTTTTCATTTCGAGTCCTGCCCATATATTCTAAATTTAACTTAATTAACTTAGGAGTATAAGAAAAGAATTGAAAATAATAAATATTTTCCATAGATTAATCAATAGGTACATTGGTTAGTTTACTCTTTTTTTCTATAGAAAATGTTGGAAATTTGAACGAAATTTGAAAGAGCATTAATGCATTTAATAAAAAAACAGACGATTGCTTAAAATTTTCTCGTTTGACAAGAAGTTAACCTGCTAATACTGTTCCATTTTTACGGTGAAAGCCAGCAACAG
This sequence comes from Mastigoproctus giganteus, assembly GCF_048544385.1. Classification (NCBI taxonomy): domain Eukaryota; kingdom Metazoa; phylum Arthropoda; class Arachnida; order Uropygi; family Thelyphonidae; genus Mastigoproctus; species Mastigoproctus giganteus. The sequence continues at coordinate 198,822,811 of NC_143583.1, read as the reverse complement.
TACAACAATCTTGTACGATATTCACGACAGGGTCGTGCACACGCTTACACACAAAACCAATTTACAGAAATGCGGTCAAACAACAACTCCCGAAACTTTCACTTGGGAATTGTTTTGTAGTGTCGTAAACGCTCCTTCCATACACGTGCCGACACAGATAGCCTCAAGTAAGCCAGACAATGGCGGTCAAGGCCGTAAATGTAGTCGTGCAGTGGGCTTCGAAGGCCGCCTAGTTGCCAGATGGAAAAGTACGGAAGCGTGCAGTGGCAAGGCCGTCTATCGTCATGGGCGGCGACCTCTCTAACCTTCAACCTCGCCTCGCTTTCTCCGCCCCAGATCTGTTGCAGCTGTCTAGGGAATGTGGATGCCGAAATTGTGGGCCAACGATGTGTACACGTGTGCCTGAGAAGTCAGATGAACTTTCAGGATGATGCACTTATATGTCACTCAGGTGTGTCAAGCCCACGGCAGGTAGTCAGGGTCACAAGAAACTACCACTGTTGCCACGGGCGTCGACCGCTGCATATGTTCCTTGATAGATAAAAGCCGTATTTTCCATCTTTATTTTCCTTGTTTCGAAACTCTCCCGCTAAGACTTCAGTTCTGCAAAATGCATCGCTTATTTGAAACTAGACACTTGCGAGGAGACCTGACTGAAATGTTGAAGGCTTTAAATGGGATTGAGTAAACTAAATGCATATGACATTCTTGCTCTTTCTCGGATAAACAACACAAGTGGACATAAACTGAAACAGGGTGATTGTAAGGGAGAAATGTGCCAAATTTTGCTTTCAGCCAGAGAGCGAGTGATTGTGGGAATAAACACCAGTCTGGTGTGAAAGAGGGTGGTTTGAATAATTATTAGAGGTGGATGGAAAGATGAGGTGGGATAGTTTTTTTTTTTTTTTTTTTTTGGTTCATACTGCATAAGCTTGCTCCCTAGTCATCCGCTACTTATACTAATACAGTACTAATGTTTTCAGATGTCTGTTCTCTGGTGGAGCTTTTGCAGCTACAAAGCACGACAGTCAAACGACTGCTATTGCTAAGTTAATGATTACAGTATAAGCAAACAGAAGGCTCGAGTGTTTTTTTATGTAACAATAGACAAACAATCAAAACTATTTTTTTTTTTATTTATCCTTATTTCTGCTGAGTTTATTTTCTAAACAGTGAAACCTAAAATAATCAAAAACGTAGCATGACAGAGAGAGTTTTCATGGGATAACTATATGCCACTTCCGAAATAAGGAAAAGGTACAAAAATAATTAATGATAAAGTGGCAGATATCCAAATAAAGGTAATATTTTAAAAGGCGGGTTTCGTTTTTATTTGTGGTTAGAGTGCCATGGTGATAATCGTTCAGAATAGAGAGTATTTTTTCTTAAATTATTATATAAATTTATAATGCAATTCATCTTTTGTTATTATGGCCAATGTTTCATATTTATTAATTTATAATGATGGTATAATATACCAGAATTATTAATTCATAATAATGGTATTAAGTTTGACCTATTTGTATTAAAACTGTTTACCTATTAAAAAAATTCTATTTTTAATAGGTAAACAATTTTTAGACGTCGATTACAAATCTGAAATTGCTTTTGCTCTATCATGTTTATTTTTAGCAAAAAAAAAAAAAAGAAACGAAAAGAAAGAAAGAAAATAATGTACTATCTCTGTGAAAATATATGTCTTTTCATTCAGCAGACAGCTTTCAGTACAGCGTATTTTGACCAAATGGTAAAGTGAACAGTTACTCAGTCCAAAATAAATTAATACTTAATTTAGTGGTTCGATACAATTTTTTGCACATGGATTAATTTAGGCTGTTTTGTGCTCATCATATAAACGATTTCCACCATTTCCTCATTCTCTTTAAAACGGTACCTTTTTTCATAATTTGTTAATATCTTGCGAAACTTTTTCATCTCAGCTCTTTACTCATTGCAGCAAGGTTCCGTGGACAGCATTCAAGGTGGCTGTACAGAATATTAATCTTCAGAGTCATGTTGTATTCTAATTTTCTGAAACTACTAAGCATGTTGTTGGCAATATTTTTTTAGTCTTTGTATTTATAAATGTCAAAAATGTTTTTCACAAAACTCTCGAATGCTGATCAAGTGCTAACCTATTATTTGTGCCTGTCTAAGGTGGTTATAATAAATAAATAAATAAAACTGGGGTAATGGTTACGGTCTTACTTTTATTGCATTTTTTTAAAACTACGTATATATAATCCGTATAATTTTTTTTATACTCTTCCCAAGCCGGCTTATAAATCGAATAAGTTCATCTGTGCATTTAAATACACAGTTTGTTTGTTTTTTTATCAATTTATGACGTCCCCACACCTTTCCCTGTTATAGAAGCACTATAACAGGGAAAGGTGTGGGGACGTCAAGGTGGCTGTACAGGAAAGTTACTCAGGAAGTAAAAAGAGGTGCTCCACAAGGTTCAATCATAGGTCCCTATAGTTGAAATATTGTATTGGATGAGCTACTGGTTCAGGAGCGGGTAGGATGTGAACTGGTAGCATATGTTGATGATTTGTTAATAATGGTGGTAGGAAAGTCTTGAAAAGAATTGGAGGAGAGAATTAAGAGGACTATGGGACAAGTGGAGAAATGTGTTGAGATATCAATGAAAAAAACTCACATGGTTCTGTTCAAAGGGAAGCTCAGTGAAAGAAGAAGGCCAACAGCAAAAATATTTGGTACAACAATAGCACATGCCCCCTTGGTGAAGTACCTAGGAGTTTATATGGATGAAAGGATGTCGTTTTTGCCTCAAGTGCAGAAATTAAGAGATAAAGTGAGGATGATTCATTTAAAAATTAGGAGAGTCACAAGGGTAGAATGGGGAGTGAAAGGCAAGTCCTTAGACCTCCTCTATAAATGTATATTTCTACCGATTGTGACATATGCATGTGGTGGTTGGGGTCATAGAGTGACTAATAGCCACGTTAAAAGAAGTCTTATTTCAGCACAGAGATTTGCCCTTCTGGTGGTGATGCCGTCCTGCAGAACCGTTTCAAATGATGCTCTGCAAGTTATTGCAGGAAAGGAACCAGTGGATCTGATTATACTTAAAAGGACAATGGAATATGCGATTAAGAATAATAAGAGAATAGAACTTATGGGAATAAAATTTTGTAGAGAAGAGGGAAGAGAGTATGGAAGACACGATTTGAAAGTAGAAAAGAAAAGGTTGCAGAAAGATATAGATTGTATTTGGCAGGAAAGATGGAACGGTTCTGCTAAGGGGCATGTTACCTTTGCCTTTCTGCCTAGGGTGAAACTATGAAAGAGATTTCATCTTGGTCTGGTCTAGGAATGTTCCAAACAATGTTAATAACTGGACATGGGTTAAAGAAAAGACTGGTAGAGCTTGGTGTAGAAGAAAATCCAATGTGTATTTGTGGGATGGTAGAGGATACAGAGCATATTTTACGGCAGTGTATAAGATATGATATACCAAGGAATATGTTAATTAGGCAGATTGGCTCCGACTCATACACCTGGAGTGACTTGTTTAAGAATAGAGAATGGAATGAAGCTTTTGCTGAGTTCGCTAGAGAAGTAGACAGGATTAGACAATTGTAAAAGTTTGTATATATGTAAATAGTGTTTTTATGGAGTTGAGATTTAGTTGGAATTGGAATTTATTGATCTTATAGTTTATAGTTGTATAAAAAGGAAATGTTGAAAAAAAAAGTACAAAATATAATATACAAAAATATATTGATTAATTTTATTGTTTAGGGTTTTATATTGATTTTAGAGTTTATAATTGTATAAAAGAAAATGTTGTAAAAAGTATTGTAATTTGTCTGGAACAAGAATCACAATTTATAGAAGTTTGCCTTTGAAGTTTAAAGTTTAATTTAGCTCTAGATAATTGATATCCGCCTCTTCGGGGCAGGGGTGGTAACATATCATCAATATTTGATTTATCATACGGAGGATATGATTAAGGATCAAAAGATTAAAATTGATAGGATAGAGCAGGGGTGGCCAACGAGTCGATCGCGGATTTAATTTCGGTCGATCACGACGAATTTTAAATATACAGTCATCCCTCGATTTGTGCAATGAAATTTTTGAGATGGTAGATCGCGGCGCATTTTCAAGGAAAAAAGTAGATCGCATCACAAATTAAGTTGACCACTCTTGGGATAGAGGAATAAAGCGCGGATGAGCTTATTGCTCAAGAAGCGCAGGTACAAGTAGGTATTTGGACAGTGATGATGATGTTATAGAAGTACTGAAGCAATTGTGAAAACTCCATTTATCATAATACTTATAGGAATTCGCAGTGTGTGTGAGAGTCTCTGGTAAGAAAAGAAAAGAAAAATTACTGATGAACGCAATTCGAGAGAAATGTAGTGATCAATACGTTTGATATGTATTAAACTTTTAAACTCTTTCAAAATAGAAAATGTTTTGAAAGAGTCTAATGTTAAAACATTATAATGCTGAATACACATCTACATTTGACAGTATTCAAGGACAATTTTGCAACGATAAATTGTTTGCATTGAAAAATAAGCGTTTGGATCAGCAATCATTCTTCAATCATGAACTCCCAAGCAGAATACAACATGTTAGGTATGATTACCGATGGAGCTACTGCTATGGTCGAAACACAAGAAGATCTAGTTACGTACTAAATTTTTTTTAAAATTACTATATTAGAGTTACCCGTAAATGATTACATTAACCAGTATTCGTGTCTGTAAATTGCGTGTGTTCTCTGGTCGATTTGCCTGTTTTGCTGGACGAAAAAACCTCAGTTTCTGAGGGAAAAAACCTTGCTATCTACGCCTGAGACCGACTAACTCAGCCACGGAGTGAAAAAAGCCCACTAAAGTTCCTCTCGTCATCGACGGGATTCGAACCCGGGCCTTTTCCACCCGGTGTGGGGAGGACGGTGACGATACCACTGTGCTACCCACGCAGTAGTTACGTACTTGAAGATGATGCTGCACGAGTTGGAAATAACTCATTAGTGAGCTATCACTGAATCATCGACCAGGAGAACCTATGTGTTTAGTCGCTGAAGGTCGAAAGTGTCAAGTGTGTTGTCGTAAAAATAGCCAATTTCATTTGATCTAAAGGTTGCCACCACAAACAGTTTAAGTAATGCTGAATGTCACAGACAAGGAACTTGTTTACTGTTCTGAAAGTCGATGGTTAAGCAGTGGAAAAATGTGTTCGATCTCAAAGTTGAAATTCATGAAACTGAAAGGAAACCCAGTGTTTCAGTTTGAAGATGACTACTGGGTGCACTAGCGTAGCTACCCTTTTTTCGGGCCCGGAGGCAAAGAACATGTTCGGACCCCTACTTAATTAATGAAAATTGCAAAAACAGGAGACAGCCAAAGACGCCGGGCCCGGAGGCAGTTACCTTGCCTGCCTATATGGTAGCGACGCCACTGACTGGGTGGCTGATTTTGCCTTTTTAGTTAACATAACTCTGCATCTAAACAAGTTGAATAGACGTCTCCAAGGAAAAGACCAGCTTATAAATACGATGTTTAATCATGTCATGGCTTATGAAATGAAAGTTCATTTGGGAGAGTCACAGGTAAGAGCCCAACATGATTTCGGCGTTAAAAGATGGTTAACGAGTAGATTCAAAGATTCATGATTTCAAGAAAAAAACTCCCTTTCGTCACTGTATTTTCTGCTCCATTTCGTGTTAACATTGATGAGGTATCAGAGAACTTGCAAATGGAGTGTATTGACATGCAATGTGATTTAAGATTGAATTTAAAAAAATAAAAAAAATTCATAATGATATTGAGGAAAGTATATCAAGGATAATATCTAATTTTGCAGATAATACAAAGGTTGGTAGGATGGTTAATGACAATAATCAAGGTAAGCTACTGCAGCAAAATCTAAAAAAAAATTAGGCAGTTGAAGTTTAACATTGACAAATGTAATGTACTGCATATGGATAACAGTAATCCCAAATTGACATATCAACTGTGTGGTGCTACACTCAAGGTATTGGAAAATGAAAAAGACCTGGGAGGTAATTGTGCAGTCAGATATGAAGCTCTCTGAGCAGTGTAGACAGGCAACCAGGACAGCCCATGGCGGTCTGTCAATGATATACAAGAACTTTAGTAGCAGGAAAAGGATGTGATTATCCCATTGTACAAGGCAATGGTTAGACCGCATTTTGAGTACTACATACAAGTCTGGAAGCCTCATTTTAGGATGGATGTAGAGATCTGCTGGAACCCGTGCATAGCAGGGCAACGAGATTGACGAAGGGAACGAAAGGGTGGTCTTACCAAGAAAGGCTTCAGTTCTACAAATTGCAGCGTATAGTGCTTGGCACCTGCGAGGTGATCTGACTGAGTTGTTTAAGACTTTTGGATTGAACAAGCTCAATTCTGATGGCATTTTTCCTGTGTGTATTCCGAATCTTATTCAAACTACACACATTAGGGGATAAATTCAAATTGAGGAAGGATGATTGTACGATAGATGTGCAGAAGTCTGCCTTCAGCCAGCGAGTAGTTGATTGTTGGAACAAACTTCCATCTGCTGTTGTGCATGTGGTAGTTTGAATGAACTCAAGGATGAACTAGACGAATTATTGGAGGGGATGAACGGGTGATGTTGAATTTTTTTTGGCTAATGCTCTACAAGCTTGCTTTTCTGCACCATATGCCACTACTAATTATAATACTAACACTAATAAATTAGTTTGAAAGACTTTTATAAAAGTGAAGCAAAATTAAAAATGTCCCTGTATTTATTGTCATGCTCTTTTCATGAGCTCACTCTTCAATACTACGTATATTTGTGAGCAAGTATTTTCCAGGATGAAGTGCTTCAAGTGTTCTACAAGGTCCGATAGCCATCTTGAGAGTTCACTCCGAGTTGCTACATCTTCAGTTACCCCTGATATAGACTATATCTTCTTTGTGAAAAGCAGTGCCAAATTTCATATTGCCTTTTGATAATATCATGTTTTGGTAATATTTCATTTTTTCTGTATTGCTTTTCTTTGATGCATCTTTCTAAATGCTTAACAATATTATTAATAATTGTGAAGGATTTCTGAATCTTATTATTAAACGTATTAAAAGCTTAAACTGTAAATATAAGATATTTGGAAAATGCATAAATTAGTAGTAAAGAACTTTTTTTTTTTTTTTTTTAATCCTTATGCAGCCCTCGACTGTCATCATTTTATCTGTTTTGGCCATTAGCGAAAAAAGGTTGTTCGCACCTGGTTCTGTCTCGGGCTGTGCAAAAGACGGGAAAGGGCAAAAGAGGATGGATGATGGCTGTGCAAAAGAGGATGAATGTGGTACACTCGGGCTCCGACACAGAAGGAAGCCCATAACCGTTTCTTAAATGAGTTATTTCACTTAGTTTAACAAAAAGGAATGTGCCCCTAAACCAACCATGCGTATTTCACAGTCCTGGTTATGTCAAGTGTGTGAGGCTTGGGCACTCTTGCTGATTATTCAGCACTGCGAAAAGGTGGTCCTATAGGGTAGCATAGGGACTACGATCACTGCTGTTCCTCATCGTTTGGAAAAATCCAGTTTGAATCCCGTCTCTCAACGTGGAAAATTGTTTTCGGCTTTTTGTCAAACCGTGTCCCAGTTAATCGGTCTTTTTTTTTTTTTATTGTTACGTAACCTTCGTAATAAATGCGGAAACAAGAAACACTTCATTTCTACGTCCATTCTTTACTGCCAGGAGTCTGGGAGTCATCAACATTGAGAATGTTCTAATAGAATTATCAGTTATGGAAAAGCGCTGTCATGCTATTAAAGTAGATGGTGTGCTAGCAGCTGGTAGACGGCTGCCGGAATTTCATTAAATTCCTAAACTGTGGTTTCCTAAAAAACTGGCATGTCATTTAGACAAGATCTATATAATATTATTATAAATCTTGTATATATATATATCAGTACTAATAACTTACCTCAATTCATACTTATTACATACTTAATTACAAATCGTGTAACTTTTCAAAATGAATTTTAGCTGTATTTACGTCATTCTTATACAACTACCCTATGATTTTTGATCAGAGGGCGTTTGATGTTTTCTTATGGTTGATGTAATTCGAGGTGTTTGCGTTTCAGGTATCGTTGATTGTTAATTTTATTTTTAATGCCAAATAATTTTGGTCTATGATTTAACCAATTTATTCTAAGCAGTTTATGGGGTATTGTACTAGTGTGATTTATGTTACTAAGTAAAGTATCATATTATTATTAACGTAGAAAAAGCCTGAAAGTGATACAGTTGCAAAACTATTTTTCAGGAAGCGTGCTTGAAGAATATGAATTTATATCTGCCATCAATATTCGAATATAAATTGATTTTATTTAAGTACCGCAGCTCCTGTGGGATAATAATGCTATCCCTGTTTCTACTTGTGTCACTTTAGAATCATATCATATGAAAATATTTTTTTGAATTGTAACATACCGTAGCATTAAGAAGGATAAACCGCAAAGTACATTATGTAAATACTTTTTATTATAAATGCAAAAGTAAAAAACTCATTGGTAAGTATATTTAAAATTTAATTTTAATATTAACAGATTACGAAAATAAAAACAAAAAACTCAAATTAGTAAAAATTACAATAACGAATTTTCAAAATAATTTAAATTAATAATAAAAAAACTATAAAAATTAGATTAATTTGGATTGTGATTTGACTTTGCTAAGCTCATACGATCTGATTCATTTAAATACAATTTACCATTCACTTGATTAAAGGAAGTTTTTTTGTATAAGTCTGTTAGCGTAATTATTTGGTTTATCTTTTGGCTGTTTGCAAACTCACTTTCGCAAGCACATAAGTAGTTTCGTTCGATAATCCCCATTCAGTGGTAATATAGGAGTTGCAGAGCAACACGCAGGTAACATTGCTTTGTGTGAACAGTGGCGTATCCAGGTGTCATCGTAAGGGGGGGGGGGGCATAGCAACCAGGCTTTTGAGTTTTTTGGAACGCTTCCTGCGTTCTTTTTCTTTAATTTCAAATTTTTGGTTATGGGGGGCGTATTCCCCCCATGCTCGCCTCTGTGCGTGAATAATAATTTTTTGCGGCAGTTGCCGCTTTTTTGCTGGCTTTTGTTCGAATGAAATGAACGAAATAAACAGTAAAAAACACGAAGTAGAAAGAGAAAAAGTAAGCAAGGAGAGGGGAGAATACCGTACGTGTCGGCCGAAATATTACAACTTTCAAGAGTGGATTTTTTTTTATATAGATTGGGAAAGAGTGCACAGGACCGTATTCACTTTCACTGAGCGATTGATGGCTGCTATAAAGGTGGGAGTCTACGTGGGATGACTGGGGATTGAATGGACGTACTTGGTTCGGTTGGCTGACTGTTAGCTGCTGACAAGTCTGCTTACTCTGTGAATTCTCTGGAACCCTTGGTGCCGGCTGAAATTTTCACATTGGACGTGGGGGGTGAAGGGTAATGAGGTGGGGTTTCTGAGGAGAACGGATTCGGGGGTATTTCTTGGGGTTGCTTTTGAGTTCTGGGATAGGGCAATCCAGGAGAGAGAGAGGGGACGGTTAATCTGTCAGCATTTCCGTTGATGTTGACTCCTGATTGTGCTGAATAGACCTAGGTTCTGTGAACTCTCTCGGGCAACGACTGTGCGAGACCTGAGGATCTAGGGACTCTTAAGGTTAAAGAATGGTTCTGGCTGATTCTATGAAACGCCACGTCACTCCCCACCCAAGTCGTTCCTGCAGGTCGCTTCTGCATGTTTGGCTATACGAGCTTCCGGCCTACGGTACGATTTTCCGATGTAGCGTTTACCGCACTGACAGTTCGCTCGTTAGACAATTGCACATTCAAGGCGGGTGGAAGAGTGACGTGGCGTTTTACAGCATCTCGCAGGCAGATGCTGTGAAACGCCATGACGTTTTCGATGATAGATTTTCCTGACTTATGGGTGGGGAGTCTTGGGGTTCTGAGAGGAGATTGCCAAACTGTTGAATGTATTTCTTGATGATGCAGTTAGTGAACTGTAGGGGTTAATTGTTGAAGTGGGGACTGTTTTTGACTTGTGGTTCGGGCCGAAATTTTGAGGACTACAAAGATTCAGGAGCTGAGTTCTGGAGTCAGGCCCTTAACTAATCCAGCCTTGACGCTCTGGGGAGGGATCGGTTCGAAAAGGAATCCAGAACGGTGTGAGTTTCTTGTAAACAGCCGTACGGAAAGAAGTACCCTCCCTCTCCTTGGCATACGACGACGAACCTAAATCACGGCATATCTCTTTCCAATGCATGTGCAGGTGGAACATGATAAGCCATGGTTTAGGTTCGTCGACGACGTACTCTCAAGCAGGGATAGTTTGGAAAAATTCCTCTTCCACGTTAAAAACATCCACGCTGACGTTTATTTTACTTTGGTACTGGAACAAGACAACACTTTACCCTTGCTTGACATTCTCATCTCTCATGATAAAGTAGTGCTAGCCGAAGAATAAACGTTTTCAGAAGTGCTAAGTGGAACTTTATTTATTGTTGCTTTTATGTTGCTTTTCTGTAACTTTTGAGTTAAAATTGAAAGTGTAGTTGTAAGTGAAAACAGTGTAAGTTGAAACACTTACACTGTTTTCAGTGTCTAACGGCACCAGGGGTTTCCCCCATCTCCGCGTTGCTTTTATTGTGGGTGTACCAGTTCACTGGGAAGGCCAGAGATTTAAAAGTGTATGGATTATGGAAGTGTGGTGTTTTGTACCGTTGTTCCTCTGGCCATTTAGCCGCTGGACCTCTTCTGAGGCCCAACGTTGCCCCACTTACGCCCCGTGGAGGCAGACCAGGTACCCGATAGTCTTTAGTTCACTCTGGCAGGTCCTGCCACCTAATTTCCTGAGATTTCAGTGGCTAGGACCTTAAAAAAAAAAAAAATTTTTTTTACACATATATGTATAGATATATGTGATATCTCTCGATTGCATAGGGTGATGTCGCTTGAATGAGGATAGACCGAAATATGGACGTAAGTTAATTTGGATTCATTGAATTTATGTGTGTGTGTGGGGGAATTCGCTTGTGTATAGATAGAGAGGGGGGGAGAATGAAGATTGGGGAGTTAGAGGAGGAAGGATAAGGCCAATAGAGTAGGAAGCCTCAATTTGGTGTCAGCAGGGCATGCCCATGCCCTGGCAGAAGGAAGAATGGGGTGGCGTGGAGGGGAGGAAACAGTATGACCGTCTCCTCCCCCCCTGCCGGCGTGGGGTAGAAAGGGCCGGACAAGGGAGCCAGCACATGTCGCCAATATGGCGTGTGTGCAGCCTGGCTAGGTCAGCAGGTAGCATCACAACATTGACCCCACCAGGAGGTACATCCAGGGACAAGGTCTCTACCGACTTGTTCACAGATTGGTTGAATGCCGGCGTTGGTCATGGGATCAAGGTCTCATCCAGTTTGGTCGTGGTCATGGTCATTCTATTTCCATTTTGGGTGGTCATTCTTGGTATGTGATCACTTTCACTGTTTGTTCTGTTATCTGGGTGTCGATGCAGTGTTGTCACTCCTGCATATGGTGATTGTCACATTCTAGGGTAGTTCGTTGGGTAAATTACATGCGCTGTCGGTCCAGTTGACAGGGTGTCCGTGTTTGATTGTGATGTTTGTGGGAGCAAAGTCCCGTCCGATATCGTGGTACTTTGATCTTTCTGGTACAGTTGACAAAGTAATGGCACTCATGACAGCAGAGTCCCGTCCGATGAGTTGTAGTTGTAGTTAGGTTCTATATCAGGCCTGGGGAGGTTGGGTCATTGCCTTTAGCCGGGTAAACAGCTCATGTGCAAAGCACGAGAGGGCCTTGTAGTGCTCCTCCTCATGTAATATAAAGTGCTCTCGTTCCTTCGGATTAAAGCGTATCTTTGTGATGAAATGACATCTGATGTCCTCAAAGAGGGGACAATCGTGCATTAAGTGTGACCATGTTTGGTTTTCTCCGCAGTGGCATAATGGGGAATCCCTGATGCCGAAAGTTGATAGCTTGGCATTAAAAGAGCCATGCCCTGTTAGAAGAAAGGTGGTGTAGACCCCCGGTGAGAACCAGTTTGGCTGTTCGGGATACACTTGGGTAATGTATGGGATGAACTTCCGGGTTATCTCACCTTTAGTTGAGTCCGCCCATCGGGACTGCCAGGTTTGTTGAAGATATTTGGTTAGTCGTTTCTTTTCTGCGTTGCTGTTGTTGGTCGGGTCTGTGGTGAAGCCAATGCAAGTTACACTGTTCCCTCTTGATAGTTGATATAGCATGCCACAGCGGACGATCTCCAGGTCCAAGGGTAGGAGCCCCACAAGGGCCTGCAGTGCGTGTGAGCTGACCGTGCAGCATGCTCTGGAGACGGTGAGTAAGATGCTGCGCTGTATCGTTTCTAGCTTTCTTTTATTGACTGCGGTGGTTGCTTTTTTTAAACCAGATCCCTGCTGCATAGCTGATGGCTGGAATGAAGAAGAGGATCAGGGTTCTTTTCCTTAAGCTCCAATCCTTTCGCGAGACCCTTGCTATGAGGGCTGAGTAGTTTTTGATCTTTTTTTGTAGATATACAAGGTGTGGGGTGAATGAAAGATTTTTGTCAAGGATGATTCCTAGGTATTTTAATTCCGTGGTCAGTTTTATGGTTTTTCCTTCTATTTTTATCTGAGGTGGCCTCCTGATATCAAGGGAGCCTTTTAAAAGTATTGAGGATGCCTTATAAGGTGATATTCTTAAGTGCTGATTTTTGCAATTGCCCTGTTGCAATTGCCTCAAATTGTGCTCGATTGTCCGCCTCCAGCATCAGGACCAGGTCATCTGCGAAGGCTTGAGCATCTGCTCCGTTTAGATCCTGGTTGAGGAAGCCGTCCAACACCAAGTTCCAGAGGAGAGGCCCCAGTACTGATCCCTGTGGGCATCCCCGGTACACCGGCCGGGTGAGTTGGCTATAGGGTGTAGATACTGAGATCCTTCTGTCCGAAAGATAGGTTTTTATGCATTGGTATAAGTTGCTGGGAATGTTTGCCTCCCGGAGTCTGCCGAGGACACTTGGCCACCAAAGTGAGTCAAATGCCCCGGCAAAATGGATGGAGATAATAAGGAAGTATTTACTATTGCTGTGTGTAGCTGCATTTATTATACGTTCCAGGGCAACCACAGTGGAACATCCTCGTCGAAAGCCAAATTGCTTGGGAGAGGGGAGGCCTGCTTCTTGGTACTGAGCTTGTATCCTGCTGTGTAGTAGGTGTTCATACAATTTACTTAGTACTGGCGGTAGGGCTATGGGTCTGTATGACTCCTGGAGTTCCTGTGGTTTCTTCGGGTTCTTCAGTATTAGTCTAATTCGTGCTGCTCTCCAATCATGGGGAAAATATCCTGCAGATAGGCAGTGGTTATATAAGTTTAATATAGTTGTTGGGATATATTCCACGGCCTTTTTTACAATTTCTGGCTCCAGGTAGTCTTCTCCGGGTGTTCGCTTATTTTTGCTGTCGCCAGATGGAGGTCTTCAAGTGTGAACGGGTCCTCCCGATGTTGGGCAGTAATTAGTATTTTCCTCACAGAGCAGAAGTTGCTCAGGAGTGTGGTCTGGGGGGAGTTTATGGAAGGTGGTATTCAGGATATTGTCTATAGATTGGTGCCAGGATGTGGTATAGTGGCCATCGGGTGTCTTTGTCGAAGATATTACTTCTCCGTTTGGTAATAGTGTAGTTGTATGTATGATTCTGTGATTGAATTGGTGAATTTGTTTACTATTAGGTATGTTCGGGGTCTGACGGCACCTGGGATTTCTCCCATCTCCGCGTATGTTCTCTGTATCGGACAAGCCAGGATTTAAAAGTCTGTGGGATATGTACTGTGTAATTTGTTGTGCCCATTGTTCATCCGGCCTGTTAGCCGCCGGGCCCCTAGTGAGATCCGACGTTACCAACACCCGCCACAGGGAGGCCGCCCGGGTGTTACCAATATTTGTACTCTGGCTGGTCTTGCCACTTACTTTCCTGGGATTTCAGTGGCTAGGACCAAAAGAAAAAAAAAAAAAAAAAAACTGGACCTTTAGAATTGCGGAAGAAACCACAGTCGACTTCTGCCGCCATTGTGTATTGTATCGATAAGAACGTTCGAATTTTGTCGCCATGAACGTATTATAGAATGAGTGGTAGGGGGATTCTAGTATTTTTATTGTGGTAAACAGGTAGTTCGAATCATGTACGTTGGCGTTAGTTGTATAAATTTATTACATATTATAATTAACTTACAAAATTCAAGCGGAACAGTATAGCCTAATACAGTGGTTCTCAAACTTTTTAATGTGAAGACACTCTAAATCCATTATGAAAAATTCTCGGCAACCCCAGCACCGGGTGCATGGGCGCTGGTAGAATTTTTTGTAAGGTGGTGCATGTGAAAGGGCAATGAGGGAATTTTTTTTTTTGAAAAATGCATGACAAAAACGTTTGGCTTTTGGTACAGGATTTTTAAACAAATTTTTTTTATTTAAAAATTGGCCTCATACGCATTTTATGCACAATTTCCATATCTCTTAAGAATAATAAATTGTATGAAAAAATCTAAATTAAAGAAATAATATTCGATTGTGTTACCATACTTGTTTTAATGTTTTTAGAACAATAAGTACATTTTCTATATTATATCCAGAAACTAAAATAATTAAATTAAAAAAAAAAAATACAAAATTATATTGAAATTTTATTAATTTTAAAGTTAAGGGCCAAGATTCGATAAGTGAGTATGAGCGTTCGCAGCGGCACTGTACTGTTTCAAATACAGTGTACTTGACGGACGGCTCGGCTGTTTCGTATAGCTTATGTAGCTTATGCAGCATCAGCCAAAAAAAAAAAAAAAAAAAATCACACCATTCCCTCCAAATGCCTGTCCAGTTCCTCCTTAAATTTATTTAACCTATCAACTTCCACAACGACAGATGTAAGTTTGTTCCAGCAATTAACAACCCGCTGGCTAAAGGCAAATTTCCGCATATCTTTTCTACATCTGTCTTTTCTTAATTTGAATTTATGCCCCCTTAGGTTTGTAATCTGAACAACTGGAAGGATCCCATCAGAATTCAGCGTGCTCAACCCATTCAAGTCCTTATACACCTCAATCAGATCACCGCGCAGGTGCCTAGTCTCCAGCCACTGCAATCTGCAGAACTTAAGCCTCTCTTGGTAAGAAAATCCCTTCATTCCCCTCACCAATCTTGTTGCCCTTCTCTGTACACGCTCAAACAAATCTACATCCTTCCTAAAATGAGGTCTCCAGACCTGTACGCAGTACTCAAGGCGTGGCCTGACCATTGCTTTATACAGAGGGACAATCACCTCCTTTCCCTGCTAGCAAAATTCCTATATATCATTGACAAAACCCCATGACCTGCCCTGGCAGCCTGTCTGCATTGCTCAGAAAACTTCATATCTGATTGCATATTTACTCTCAGGTCTTTTTCATTTTCTACCACCTTAAGTGTAGTACCGCACAGTTGGTACGTTTCTCTAGGGTTACTTCTACCCATATGCAGTTCTTTGCATTTGTCGAGGTTAAACTTCAGTTGCCACTTCTTAGCCCATCTGCCCAAATTAACTAGATCCTGTTGCAGAAGCACACGGCCATTAACAACCCTGCCAACTTTTGTGTCATCTGCAAACTTCGATATTAAGCCTGATATACCTTCATCAATATCATTGATAAATATACAAAACAACAGAGGACCCAACACCGAACCCTGTGCGACTCCACTAATAACATTAGTCCACGAAGAGCAGCACCCATTAATTACCACCCTCTGTCTTCTCCCACTCAACCATCCTTTTATCCATTGTAGCAACTTACCCTTAATACCATTTTGCTCCAATTTGTACAATAGTCTTCTATGTGCAACAGTGTCAAAAGCTTTCCTGAAATCCAAATATATGATATCAAAATTATTTTTTGCATCCAGTTCCTTTGTAACCACATCATAATATCCTATCAAATTTGTTAGACAAGACTTTCCCTTAACAAACCCATGCTGTGTCTGAAGTATTGCTGCAGTTTTGTGTAGATGATCCTGCAATGCACCTTTACACCCAGTGAATCCATTATTTTACCCGGAACAGAAGTTAAACTAACTGGTCTGTCATTATTCGTGTCACCCTTCGATCCCCCTTTGTGAATTGGGATACATTTGTACATCTCCAGGCCGTGGGGACCTCCCCTGAGTCCAAGGATGCTCTCATAATTATGGCTAAGGGTCTGCTTAGTTGCTTTGCTGCCTCCTTTAATATAACTGGATAGATCCCATCCACCCCAGGTGCCTTGCTTATGTTTAACTTCAACAATTTCTTCTCCACTTTGCTCTCAGTTATTACAAAATCATTAAGGCTGGCGTTAGATAAATTTATTATCTATCATGGTTACTTCGAATTTATAAACGTAACGGTATAGCATAATACATACACCGATGAGGAAAAGCATTATGACCACCTACCTAATATGGTGTTGGTCCTCCACGTGCAGCCAAAACAGCTCGTACCCGGCGAGGCATGGACCCTACAAGATTTCGAAATGTGTCTTGTGGTATCTGGTACCAACACATAACCAGCAGATCCTTTAACTCCTGTAAGGTCCGTGGTTATGCCTCAGGTCGGAGTTGCTGTTCCAACACAAACCACAGATGCTCGACGGGATTGATGTCTGGTGAATTTGGAGGCCAGGGCAATACCTGGAAGTCTTCCTCATGTTCCGCAAACAAATCTCTAATCCGGGCGGTGTGGCATGGTGCTTTATCATTTTGAAAGACAGCACCGCTAGAGGGGAAGACCATTGCCATGAAAAGGTGTACCTGGTCAGCAATGATGTTTAGGTAAAGTATAAAGGGTGTTTAGGGTCAAACGGCTTAGGTGCCAGGTGTTCCCCCATTTACACGTAGTTCACATTGTGAGTGTACCAGTTGACTGTAAATGCCATATATTTAAAAGTGTATGGGCTCTGTATATGTGTAATGCCATGTACCATTGTTCTTTTGGTCTTATAGCCGCCAGACCCCTATTGATGCCCGACTTTCGCCCCGTGGAGGCAGACCAGGTACCTAGCACTTTTAAGTTTACACTAGCAGATCCTGCCACCTAATTTTCTGAGATTTCAGTAGCTAGGACCTTAAAAAAAATGTGAACGCGTTGAGGGGAAAGTGCTAGGAGAAGGTCAAAAATGGTGGGTGAAATTGATTTTGAATTGTGAATTTAGATTGTGTGGGGCGTTCACTAGCTTGCAGGTAGAGTGGGGAGGGAGACTGAAGACTGGGGGGATAGAAGTATGGAGCCGATAGGGAAGACAACTCCAGTTTACAGTGTGGCGTGCCCATGCCCCACCAGAAGGGAAAGAAGGGGAGGGGACAGCAGGGCTGTCTCACCCCACTACTGGGGAAGGGTAAAAAGAAGGCTAGGCAAGGGAGCTGGCCCTGATCGTCAACAAGGCATAGATGTGGGGTGGCTTCAGTCCGGGAGCCAGGGCTGCCCCATTCGCGATTCCAGAAGTGCAGTGATGGTATCTGATGTTTAGGTAGGTGGTAGTTGTCAGAGTGCCCGGCACATGGATGACTGGTATCCCAGCAGAACATCGTCCAAAGATTGACACCGCCGCCGCTAGCTTGTTTTTGTCCCACGGTGCATCTGGGCGCCATAACTTCAACATATAAACGACGTACCCGGCCGTCCACGTGGTGCAACAGGAAACGTGATTCATCGGACCAGACGACCTTCCAATCACTCAAGGTCCAGTTTCGATGCTCGCATGCCCATTGTAGGTGCTGTCGCTGATGAACCGTTAGCATGGGCACTTGGAGCGGCCTGCAGCGATGCAGCCCCATTTTCAGCAGGGTTCGATGTACTGTGTTGTGACACATTACTCCCGTCACCAGCATTCCAATTACCGGCGAGTTGTGCCGCAGTTGCCACACACCATCCGGGAGAGCTGTGATCGTCCAACACTTTGCTGGCGGTTCGTGGGTTCAACCTCCTTGGACCACTTTTGGTAGGTACTAACCACAGCTGACCGTGAGCATGCCACCAGCCGTGCCGTTTCCAATATGTTCTGACCCAGTCGTCTGACCATTACAATTTGGCCTTTGTCAAACTCGCTTAAGTCCGCTGCTTTTCCCAACTGAAGAACAAGAGTTACACCGCTTAACGGAGCTCAGTATCAGGTGTTTTTATACTGTGTCCGAACCTGCGCATGCGCCGTAGTTCACCTGCAGTTGCATAACGACTCGCTGGTCATAATGTTTTGGCTCATCGGTGTATAATGTAAACTCGATAGGAGATACAAAGTACATATAACTTAAATTCTATAGGAGATACGAAATGCATATACCATAAGGTCAATATTTCGATATGTATATATTTATTTATTTAATAACATATTAGGGGGGCTTTGCCCCAGCTCGCTTTGCTCTCCAACCCCCATGCACGCTCTTCTACGTACAATGCAGAGGTATGACGGAGTAAGACAAATCTTTTCTGCATAAAAGACACGCCTGTCGAAACACACTGATCGACATCTAATCAGGTACTGACCTATACATTTATTTACTTGTCTGTGCATTTGTAGTGATATAATTTCCCTGCTCACTTGTACCACACAACCTGCAACCCTCTTCTTCCCTTGGCTACTCCACCATGTGGCATTCTCAAGGCCGAATAAATATCGCTATGTAATTATTTACCTGTGTTTACATAGATCACTTAGGAAACGGCTATGCACGGGGTTGATGAACGTTATGGAGCCAGTTGTCTTTCAATGGATGACAGCAATGTAATTATTTTCCTGCGCAGTTTAGTGACATAATTGCCCCACCCTCTTCTCCCATTGGCTCAAATAAATATCACTAGGAGAAAAACGTTTATAATGTATAGAGAAACTTCATGACATTACTGGTGCATAGTGTTATTACTGCATTAGTTATATAAATTTACTGTAGTACTTTTAATTATATCGAAAAAAAAGGCTAAAGTTGGTAGGTATGCTGTGGCTGCCGGGGAAGAACTGAGGGGAGTGGTTGTCCTCTAAATATATATTAATGTTTGTGGAGCTGAGGAACGGGACATTACCAATGGGGGTGTCTTTGTGTGTGCTCGATTAAAGAGTGTGAGGTGCCAACTCAGCATTGTTATGGGCATTTATGAGCTGGAAAAACAGGGTGGATGCCCTCGAAGAATTTAAATTGGGGAGCCTATCAGGCTCTTAGCTGTCCACATCGACACCAGAGCTTGCCCCTGATCATTGCCCCTCGAAGAATTTAAATTGGGGAGCCAATCAGGCTCTTAGCTGTCCACATCGCCACCAGAGCTTGCCCCTGATCATCAGGCAAGAGAGTGGCAACTCCCAAAGGATCTGTTATCGGTTACTCATTCTCCACAAGCAGCATGAGTGAGAGCTATTGATAATAAAATCTGCCGTGCTTCGAGTATCAATTCTGCATAATATCAGATTTAAGTACTTTCCAAATTGTATGAAAAATGTAATACATCGTCTGTATTTTTATATCTTGCCAAAAAAATAGAAAAGTTACAAAAAAAAAAAAAACACGTTGCAATAATGGCATAAGGCTCGTGGAAATTAAGAAGCTCATTTTTTGGAGTCTTCCACAGAAACAAGGCCGGATTTAAACTTATTGTGGCCCTATGCTATAACATATATTAGGCTCTTCTCTCTTACGATTCGCCTGTGAAAATATTAAAAAAAGGATTTTTTTTTAAGATGGACGGAGTACCCTTGTAATGTGAGGCCCTAAGCTATAGCTTGTTTAGCTTATATGTAAATGGCAGAAATATTATTATTATTAGCCGTATGGTGCAAGGAAGTCTGAGGCTTATGCTGTTCCAGCCAAAAAAAATCCCGGGTTACCCTGAGAGAGAGAGAGAGAAATCACCAAGAAAGAGAAGAATGATGACATCTAGCTCACTATCATTGGTGTGCCAAGCCCATACTCACCAGATGCAAGCCCAATACATTGGCAATTGCTCAACGACACATGTATGAGCACTTTCGTCGAAATTTTTGTGGCATGAGTGGCTTGAAATAAATATCAGACTGTTCTGAATTTTTCACAAATAGGGATTGCACACTTGGGGTCAGATTTTATTACATTTCTCAATGAAGAAGTAATAAATAAATAATAAACAAGAAATAAAAATAATCCTGTAGAAGTGGAAAATCGCATGTCTGTAGGAATTGATGGGAGAAAGAATTTCCAAAAGCGGAATCAATTTTATTCTTTTTAATCAGCCGATGGAAAACGAATGAATTCCTCAAATTCTTGATACCAGTTTGATTGAAACCGCACTGGAGTATATTGGGAGACATGTTGGAAGGCCTTGGCTTCCAAGATGCCTTCCCACAAATATAGTATAAACAACAATACAGTTATTTTCTCGGCAATATTATTTTCAAATCTGTCATTTCCACAGACAAAAGTGAACAGCAAATGAATATTTCCTCTGACGGAGCAAGCTTTCTTGACCAGTAACCAAGGTACCGCTCCAGTGTTAACACCTTTCTGGGGCATTAGCTACCGGTCAAGCATTATAGGCCTGTACGGAAGTGACAGTGACCAATTATTATTTTTGAGTTATTAGTATGACGATAATGCAAAAGTGGTGTATTTTCAGAAAAAGTGACGTAAGCAGTGATACAAAGTTCATTAGTGTGTGAGCACTAGTGTCGTTTATACCTAAGCTAAAAATGACAAAGACAAGAAAAGTGACACGTCTGGCTTGAATCGGTGTTTAGTTTTACACATTACGTTTTTTTTTTTTTTTCTTTTCTTCTCTCTTTCTCCAGATTTATGCTTGCATCGTACTTACATTCAGTAACTACACACCACTAAAAATTAAGAAGATAATGCACTTTGTACTTTCTGTTATCGAAAAGCAGTGACGAAATCGCTTAAAACCGAACCAATTTATATAGTTTTTACAGTACGTGTCACTTGAGTTACGACGAAAACAGGAAAACTTTCCTTATAAGTCGTAAATGTGGGACACCGAGAATTCTTCGATATGATCGGTGCTGCAATACTGTCTTCAAGTTTATGAACGAAGATTTTATAAATCACATAGAGAATAGAGAGAAAAAAAAAAAAAAAAAGATCGTTCAGTTTTTGTACAAAACATCTCATTTAGACTCAGAATATAGAGATTATTCGTGAAGGGAAATTGTAATTTCGTCCTGCCTTTGTCGAATACATTCCACAACGCCCTGCGGGGAGATATAATTCGACGGTTCTCTAACCATGGGTCGCGAACAACGTAGTTGGGGGGGGGAGGGTTCGTAGTTGTTTTTTAAAATTTGTCTCACGTTTTAAATATGATTGTTTTTTTATTTATTTCAAATGAAACGGTTTTATTTCATAACGTAGCGTCTGTCATTGTTTTATTTGATATTAATATTAAGATTTAATTATGTAAGTGGTATATTATTATTATTATTATTATTATAATTAGCTATATGGTGCAAGGAAGCCTAAGACTTTTGCTGCGCCAGCCACAAAAAAATTGAGTTATCCCCTGAGAGAGAAAACAAGAGTCAGAAGTAGAAGCGTGGATATCGTCGCCTTTATTTCTTGTCCAGCTCTAATCCCAATGAAATAGGATTAGAAATCTTTATTACAATAGCAATAATAATACTAATAGACATAACCCCATCTGGTGAGTATGGGCTTGGCACACCCAGGGTCCTGAGCTGGATATCATTATTATTCTCTTTCTTGGTGATTCCCTTCTACTCTCTCTCTCTCTCTCTCACTCACTCACTCACTCACTCACTCAGAGTTCCTTGCACCATATCAGCTCATAATAATGTCATTTCAATATTGCCCTTTCAGGCCAGGGTTTATTTAGTTAATTAAACCCCTAGCTGTGAAGGAGTTTAATTAGTTAATTAATATTTAGTTAATAATTAATTACTTAATATTAATTAATAATTAGTTTTATTCGTCGGAAGATCACACAAATTCACATTTATCATTTTAGCCCACATTATTTAGCACACCTGTACTCACAAATGCTGTAACAACCTGTTAAGCATGGCATTTAACACTCATTGTAAATCGAGCCGAAATTGTGCACATTATTATTATTAGCCATATGATGCCCGTAGCCGAGTGGGCAGGAGCGGGAGTGCAGTAGCACACGCTCTTTGAGTAGACCGGGGTTCAAGCCCCTGCCTGCTGAATACGGTCGATCTGCCAATCCGCACTGGACCAGCGTGGCAGATTATGGTCCATTTCCCTCAGCATGAATTGTTGAGGAGGCTTCCACCCTGCAGTGGGTTGATAATGGCTGCACTTTTTTTTTTTTTTTTATGATGCAAGGAAGCCTGAGGTTTATGCTGTACCAGCCAAAAAAATTTTCCGAGTTACCCTGAGAGAGAGGAATCACCAAGAAAGAGAAGGATGATGATATCCAGCTCAGGATCCTGGGTTTGCCAAGCCCATACTCACCAGATGTGAGCCCCTGTGGTTATTAAAATTGATAAAAGCAAATGAGCAAATATGTACATCGTTGTGATATGAAAATATGGGCGGTTTCAAATAGCAGTGTAACTGTCATCATTCAGTTGGATTATCCGTGGATACCGAGCATGTCTGAGTAATGTTTTGTGGCTCAGTGGCACAGAGATGCATTATATGGATAGCGATCGGAAGGATGGAAGCTGACCAGTCGCAGGTGGAGATAGTGATTATGGAAACAGAAGTTTGATTTGGTTTCGTGTTTAATGGCGCACTGGCAACTTAGACCATGATCCGCCAGGTAGGAGAAGGTATTGTGAGAATTATACAAGGTCGACTGGGCGCGAGGATGCATAAGTACACGTGCTTTGAGTGACCGGGGTTCAAGCCCATAACTGCTAAATACGGTGCTGTTTCTCATATTCTCTGTATTTGTGTACTCCTCTGACCGTGTGGTCGTCCCGGAGTATAAACAAAATTTATTTAACAGTATCAGGTGACTGGCGAATGGGGATAACCCTGGATACCTCATACAGGAATATTAGTATCAGATGAACAATATCAGGCTCGAACTGCGAGGCGACATACACCAAAACAAACATCATTAGGGTTTCTCCAAGTGGAAGCTTATTTGCCCGCATTATATTATAAATTAAATTTTTGTTTATACTTCGAGACATGATCAGAGACGTTCAACAAGTTAGAGAGACAATACAAGACACAGCACCGTATTTAGAATATGTCACACGAATTTAAACAACATTCATTCAAAGCTCGTGTACATACGAGCGTATGCACATACGCTCGTATATGCACCCTTTTCTTCTGGCCACTCCACTACGGCGGCTATCTCTAATATCGTGTATCCTTTGTTTTTGCTTTACGCAAAACCCGAGTTTCTTAGGAGGGGAAGGGTCATGCTACTTCGCTCGATAGTCCGCGTGTGTAGCACAGTGGTTATAGGTTATAATCACCTCGTGAAAAAAAACCCTAGGATTGAATCCTGTTAATAGCGCGTGGAACTTTTATGAGGTTTTTTTTTTTTTTTTCACTCCTTGGCTGAGTTAGTCGATCTCGTGGATACTAAGGTGTTTTTTTTTTTTTTTTTTTTTAACCCGGATACTCGGGTTTTTCTTCCTGCAGAACATGGAAATCGACGCAGAGAATGCGATATTTACGGATATAATACACATGAGCAGATGAATTAGTTTTCGGCAACCCCTAATATGACACTTAACTTCGCCCTAGACTAACTAACTTGGCCACGGCATGAAAAAAATAAAAGCCCATAAATTCTCGTCTAGCAAGCAATATAAAGATATGACAATATAAACACAAGGTCTTTGTAATCAAAGCCCTTTCTATTCAGAGCTGTCTGGAGCGCTATCTAATGGTTAGATTGAAGTTAAATTTTATGTACTGTACCTGTACTTCAGAACATGGAAAATTGAATAGTAGAAAAAAAAAAAAAAAAAAAAAATAGCTTGTATATCCTTCACCACGGTCAGAAATGGTCCTTTTAACGATGTGTATTGCTGTTATGGAGGGGTCTTTAATGAGTGGAATATCACAATACTCCGTTTACAAGGTCTCACACTCCGAAGCTGTTTTTTTACGATGCACCCGTGTTTAATTTCTTTATCGGTGGAGGGTAAAGAAACCTGAGGAAACAGGAACTTCGGCATAGTGCATGGATGAGAGTGTGTGTACGAGGAGGTAATGTCTGGAGAGGACTTAGCACAGAAACAGTCAGAGTAGCATTAGTAGAAATGCATTCGTCCTCACATTCTTGGTATGCACGCAATTTACGAGTGGCAGTGGAGACTCTGAGGAGACAAGGCCCAATATAATTGAGAGTATGAATACCCATTACTGCTGCATTTTGGCTTTGAAAACACCCAAGTGCTATGCAGTTCCACCACACTCCTAGAACCCAATTTTTTGGTGTGGCTTCACTGCTTCTTTCCTCATTAGACCATTCTTCTTTGAGGATATCACCAGTTACCTGCTTCATATCAGGTTCTATATGCTAATATATATATATATACTGTATATCTCAGATGCTAAAAACTTTTCTTGGTTTTGTGATCTGGCAATGGGGATGCTTGGAATTCATTGTGTTTATGTAAGATGGAGCACCACCTCATATTGTAATCTGTCTATCTGTTAAATAGGCATTTCACCGATGACAAAATGATCAATCAATCCTGGACACAGTGGCGTAGCTACCATGTAGGCAGGCAAGGCAATTGCTGGCTGTGGTATATTATGATCAGTATCCTCAAGAGCTAAAATGTAGTGTCACTCGCCATTGTGAATGCTTGACTCCCGACATATTGCCGTCGGCATTAAAAGCACTGAGGCTTATATGCCAAAGTGCTTACTTAATGGCTGGATTTTAATGTTTGTAGGCCCTAGGCTCATTCTGAAAAGTGGGGAAAGGGAATAAAATATTTCTTATAATAAATTATACTGTATTAACACACTGCGAATTACATCGTTTGATGTAATGCAAGTATGAGCAGTCGATCAGCGTATGCATGTACGATCGTGTATGACTGTTGTCTCATGCTTATGTTGTTAAACTGACTTGTTTCGTAGAGAGTTAAACATGCATTCTCCTGTTCAAAACAGTTGTACTCACAAATATATACATGTGAATTATTATTATTAGCATATGGTGCAAGGCAGCCTAGGGCTTATGCTGCACCAGCCAAAAAAAAAAAAATTCTGAATTACTCTGAGAGAGAGAGAGAGAGAGAGAGAGAGAGAGAGAGAGAGAGAGAGAGAGAGAGAGAGAGAGAGAGAGAGAGAACAAGCATCAGAAGGGAATCACCAAGAAAGAGAAGAATGATGATCTCCAGCTCAGGACCCTGGGTGTGCCAAGCCCATTCCACTGTTTACTACTCACCAGATGTGAGTAGTAAACAGTGGAATAAGTTTGGGGTGTGACATTTAAAGAAAATAGTGTGAATTTTAAAAGAATTCTGGTGAGCTGAATTTTCAATTTCTCATATTCTGATCCTAGGATAATTTATTGTGTTATCTGTGTTTGACGTGATTTAAAATGTCTGACGAATATATCATATGTGAAAACACAAATCTTGTTATGAAAGAAAAAGAAAAGGCTTTGGATAAAATGAAAAATTCAATGCTGAAATATATAAATGTTCCAAACCACTCTTGCAATAAGCCTACTCTTTCTCAATCTGAAGCTCTCAGTGATGGCATTCATAGGCTTACCTCTAGACTTCCCGACGAAGGAACAAATAAAGGTCAAGTTGATATAGAATTAGAATCAGACCAGGTAGATTCCGTGCTGTCGACATCAACGACAACTGATGTAATTGCAAATAAGGATGAATCAGAGCCTGTGAAAAGTACCCGAAAGACATCTGTACCATTTCACTATCAGATTTCAGTACCGATCCAGCTAAATGGAAAATAAATGCTGGTTCCATTCATCACGCTGTACAAAATGTGCTGTCTCGGAATTTAGAGTGCAATTTGAAATCAACATTTAAAAATTTTGGCGAAAAAGTAAGATATGCAAGAAAAGAACAGTTTTATAGGAAAAGGGGGAGATCGTTAAAAGAGACTAGCTATTATTTTCAGAATCAACTGGAAAAGTGTATTGTTATGTGTGTGTATGTTATTTAAAGACGTACTTAATGAGATATGTAATCAATTTCAAACTGGATTCGACGACTGGAAAAATGCACACGCAAGAATCACGATGCATGAAAAATCAAAGAGCATTTCACTTCTATATTTAATATGTTGCAGTTCCAAAAGTCTACCTGGATTGGCACAAAATTGCAAATCGAGAAGGAAAAAGCAACTAAATACTGGACTGAAGTTTTAAGAAGAGTAGTTGCGGTAGTAGAATTTTTAGTAGAAAGAGGTATAGCCTTTCGTGGATTCGCTATAATCCTAACAATGGCAACTTCCTCGGGTGTATTGATCTTCTCAGTTCAGTTTTCTAAAAGAGCATATCCGTTTCCCTATCCGTTTTCTAAAGGAGCATATAAGAAAATACGGAAAATCAGGAAGTGGAAATGTTTCGTACCTGTCTTCAACCATATATGAAGAATTCATCAATTTATTAGGGTCAAAAGTGTTGCCACACATCACATCTGAAATTAAAGAAGCAAAATATTATTATTATTATTATTATTATTAGCCATATGGTGCAAGGAAGCCTGAGGCTTATGCTGCACCAGCCAAGAAAAAAAAAAAAAAAAAAAAATTCTGAATTACCCTGAGAGAGAGAGAGAGAGAGAGAGAGAGAGAGAGAGAGAGAGTCACCAAGAAAGAGAAGAATGATGATATCCAGCTCAGGATCCTGGGTGTGCCAAGCCCATTATCACCAGATGTGAGCATAGATTCAACTGCTAATATAAGTCACAGAGATCAGTTGTCGGTGATTATTCGTTATGTAGAAGGCGAAGATGGCGAAGTACCTGAGCGTTTCCTGTTCGTTCCCATTGAAAATCAGGATGCAAAATATCTTTTTCTCTTGGTAGCATCTGTTCTTGATAAACATGGAACAGATGTAGCAAATTGCAGATCTCAGTCATATGACAACGCTGCTAATATGAGTGGGATGTATTCTGGATTCCAAGCTAGATTCAAGGAAGTCAACAAACTAGCAGTGTGGGTTCCGTGTGTTTCACACAGTCTTAATTTAGTAGTGACCACATCCGCTGAAAGATGTTTGGCTGTCGTAATTTTTTCGGAATTTTATAGTCTCTCTACACATTCTTTGCAGCCTCACCATAAAGATGGTTTAAATTGAGTATGATAGAGAATACAATCTCTTTCAAAAATCTATCAGACACAAGATGATAATCACGTTACAGTGCTGCGAGATCATTGAAAAAAAAAAAAAAATTACAGTAAAATTCGTGCAGAACTCGTTGATATCTCAGAATGCGAAGAACAAAAATCGACAGTGGTTCATGAAGCAAAAGCTTTGATAAATAAACTGAACAGGTTAGAAATAGCATTAATGCTAGTCATTTGGGAAGATTTAAAAAACAGAGTAAGCAAAGCAATTCAAAAACCTGGAATTGAGTTATGCGTAATTAATTATGAAATTATATGATGCTGTTCTGGATTATTTGATTGATGTTTGAGACGGCAGCAAATTTGATGATTTTGAAAAAATGGCAAAAGAATTAGTTCCAAATTCTGATTACAGACAATATGAAGATCGAAAGCGGAAAAGGAAGAAATCATTTGTTGAAACACCGGAGGAATTGGTACGAGCCGAACCAAGTGCAAAAGAACTAAGTGTAATAACAGAGGAAAGTGGAGGAGAAATTGTTGAAGATAAACATAATAAAGGCACCCGGGGTGGACGGGATCTATCCAGTTATATTAAAGGGGGCAGCAAAGGAAGTAAGCAAACCCTTAGCCATAATTATGAGAGCTTCTTTGGACTCAGGGGAGGTACCCATGGACTGGAGATGTGCAAATGTGACTGCAATTCACAAAGGAGGACAAAGAGCAACACAAGTAATTATAGACCTGTTAGTTTAACTTCTATTCCAGGAAAATTAATGGAGGCACTGGTTAAAAAAGCACTGCAGGATCATCTAGACAAGACTTCAGTTATAGCTCGGACACGGCATGGTTTTGTTAAGGGAAAGTCTTCCCTGACCAATTTGATTGGATACTATGATGTGGTCACAAAGGAACTGGATGCAGGGAATAACTTTGATATCATATATTTGGATCTTAGAGAGGCTTTTGATACTGTTGCACGTGGAAGACTGCTGCACAAATTGGAGCATTGTGGCATTGGAGGCAAATTGTTGCTATGGATAAAGGGATGGTTGAGTGGGAGAAGACAGAGTGGTAATCAATGGACACAGCTCATCGTGAAATAATGTTATTAGTGGAGTCCCTCAGGGTTCAGTGTTGGGTCCATTTTTGTTTTCGGTATTTATAAATGATATGATGATGTTATATCAAGCTTAATGTCCAAGTTTGCAGACGATACGAAGGTTGGCAGGGTTGTTAAGGACTCTAATGACAGTACGCTGCTGCAACAGGATCTAGAAAAGTTGAGCAGATGGGCTGAGAGGTGGCAAATGAAGTTTAACATTGACAAATGTAAAGTACTGTACTACATAAGGGAAGCAGTAACCCCAGAGTAACATAACTCTGTGGTACTACACTGACAGTGCTAGAGAACGAAAAGGACCTAGGGGTAATTGTGCAGGCAGATATGAAGTTTTCTGAGCAGTGCAGACGGTCTGCAAGTGTAGCTCATCGTGTCTTGTCAATGATATACAGGAATTTTTCTAGCAGGAATAAGGAGGTGATTATCCCCTTGTATAAGGCAATGGTCAGGCCACACCTTGAGTACTGTATACAGGTCTGTAAGCCTCATTTTAAGAAGGATGTAGAGCTGTTGGAACGAGTACAGAGAAGGGCAACAAGATTAGTGAATGGAACAAAGGGGTGCTCTTACGAAGAAAGGCTTAAGTTTTGCAAATTACAGTGTCTGGAGACTAGGCACCTGCGAGGTGATTTGATTGAAGTGTATAAAGTCTTGAATGGTTTGAGCATGCTCAATGCTGATGGGATTGTTCCTCTTGCTCAGAATAATCACCTGAGAGGGCATAAATTCAAATTGAGGAAAGATAGATGTGCGGAAGTTTGCCT
Organism: Mastigoproctus giganteus; assembly: GCF_048544385.1. Taxonomy (NCBI): domain Eukaryota; kingdom Metazoa; phylum Arthropoda; class Arachnida; order Uropygi; family Thelyphonidae; genus Mastigoproctus; species Mastigoproctus giganteus. Next base: position 198,793,617 of record NC_143583.1, on the reverse strand, counting down.
TTAGCCAGCGGGTAGTTGGTTGGTGGAACAGACTTCCATCCCTTGTCGTGGAAGTTGATAGCCTAAATAAATTTAAGGTTGAGCTGGACAGGTATTTGGAACGAACGGAGGGGTGAAATGGGAGAGGATTTTTTTGGCTGATTCTGCATAAGCTTGGTTTCTTGCATCGTATGTCTCTACTAATACTGTAATTATACATTTCGAATTCTAGTTTTTTGTCGTATTGCAGACGCACTAGTCACAGAAATGACTAAACAACATACTGCATACAGTACATTGCATGATACCTTCAGTTTTCTTATAGTTAAATCTATGTCAAAAGAAGAAATTTGATCCAAAGCCATAGTATTTGCCAAAACCTATTCGTCCGACTTAGAAGTAGACTTCGTTGATGAATTCCTATTGTTTTTGGCACTATACAGGATAAACCGTCTGTGGCAGAATTAATAAAAGATAAACTGATTAGTAGTTTCCCAAACATACACATAGCTTTAAGAATTTATCTATCCATAATTGGATTGAATGCTGAAGGAGAGCGCTCATTTTCGAAACTTAAGTAGATCAAGAACGGTGTATACTCAATTATGAGCCAAGATCGCTTATTGTCGTTGGCACTTCTATGTATCGAGAACGATATTACTTGTCATATGTATTCGAGCACGTTATTAAAGATTTTGCTACAACGAGAAGTCGAAGCAAGAAACTTTTGTAATCTTAAGAAATGTTACAAGTAATCTAGATTACTATAGTGTAGATTTTGTTTCTTTTTAATTTCAAATATAATGTTGAAGTTTTATAGCTGCATTATTTTTTAGTCGGAAAACCTTTTCCTCTCTACTTTTTTACTTTTTTTTTTACCCTTTCTTTGTAGGCCCTAAAACTGTCGTAGGACCTAAGCACAGTGCCTACTGTTCTAATGGGAAATCCGGCCCTGTGGCCAATGGCAAAAAAGGAAAAAAAAAAAAAAATCCTGACGAAGGTAAAGAAAGCCCACACGAGAAGCACGCAAAAGTTCGATAAATTTACCGGTAAAAGTACTTTGCCGTAATGGCATTTGTATTGTTCCTCGCTCCTCTACAATCACCCCGCAGGGCACCACAACTCTCACATGGCAAGAGTCAGTAAACAACATCTTGGACACCTTGTTCCTGCTAAACACAGATCCAGCCATCAACAAGAAATCTGTACTGAAAACGCATCCTACAGCACCACTTCTACAGAACAGCCTTTCAACATAGATGAATTAAAACTTGCCATTGGCAAACAAAAAACAAAAAAAGCCCAGGGTTAGACTTCATTGAAGCAGAAGTAATTAAGAAGCTTGCAGAGACGCAATCAAATCTCCTTCTCAGCCTGTATAACCATTGTCTGGAATTTGGACTCTTCCCAGATGACTGGAAAGAGGCCAATCTACGCCTCATTTTGAAGAACCCAAGTAAACCACCAGAGCAGCCAAGGTCATACAGACCCATAGCACTCCTTCCCGTTTTAAGCAAAATATTTGAACGTCTTCTATTATCCAGATTGGAAAAACATTATAAAAATGCAAATCTCCAGTCCCCAAACCAGTTCGATTTTCGGGCAGGCTGTTCAGCAGAAGATGTTCTTCGACAGCTTACGGATTCAGTCAAAAATTCAGCCACCAAATACTTATTAGTAATAGTGGATTTCGCCGGGGCCTTTGACTTGCTCTTGTGGCCAAGTATACTACGAAGACTCAGAGAAGCTAGCGTTCCAGCAAATCTTTACAGCTGCATACAGGACTATCTTCACAACAGAAGTGTTACAGTTAAAAATGCCTATCGATAAGTCTCCAGAAATGTGTACAGAGGATTCCCCCAAGGCTCTGTCCTTGGTCCTTTCCTATGGAATGTGGTCATGGACGAGTTCCTGAACCTAGACCTGGGGGATGTTTCTACCCAAGCCTTCGCAGACGACTTGATACTGACAGTCACTGGAAACTCCAGAGCTTCCCTGGAAACAACAGCCAACGGAGCCCTTACAAAGCTACAAGAATGGGCCAGCCTCCATAAACTCCATATATCCCCTGAGAAAACTACTTCAATTCTACTCAGAGGAACCCTTCAAATAAGCAGGCCGCCGCAGATTAAAATTGCTGGTAGAACTATCAAAATGACAACTGAGATGAAGTAAAAAAAAGGTAAAGTGCAGCTATTATCAACCCACTGCAGAATGGAAGCCTTCTCAACAATTCATGCTGAGGGAAATGGACTATAATTTGCCACGCTGGTCCAGTGCGGGTTGGCAGATCGACCGTATTCAGCAGTCAGGGGCTTGAACCCCGGTCTACCCAAAGAGCGTGTGCTACTGCACTCCCGCTCTGCGAGAATTACCCCAAGGGTTACGGAGGCCCTTGGGGTAATTCTCGACCCCAATATCACATTTTACCCGCATTATAGACTACCTTCATCGCAAAGTCAGGAACTACAGGGCAATGGTAGTGAGGATCAGCAGGTCTGACTGGGGCCTAAATCGGCGCTCACTGCATATGCTATACAAAACTGTATTTATTCCCACTATAACCTACTGTGCAGGTGTCTGGTATCATTGTGCACTCATTGTTCGTAATCAAAGGAAGCTCACCTCCATCCAGTGTAATATCCTTCTCACTATCACCCGTGCCTGCTGCACAGTAAGCAACCCAGCGCTCCAAGTCTTGGCAGGAGTTCTTCCTCTGGACCTGCAGATAATGCACAAAGGCGTGCACTACCGGCTCACAAAGGGACTCCCTACCACCATCCTGGATTTCACTACAAACCCAGCAAACACCATCAAAGAAGAAAAAAGCGTCTTGCAGTCTACCAGTCCCCAAACCAGTTCGGTTTTCGGGCAGGCCGTTCAGCAGAAGATGTTCTTCGACAGCTCACGGATTCAGTCAAAAATTCAGCCACCAAATACTTATTAGTGATATCAGTGGATTTCGCCTGGCAAAACAGATGGAATACCACCCCCAAAGGTTCCATCACTAAAAAATTCTTACCTGAAATAGCCTAGATCTACCCTAAAGCTCCAGCATAGTACAGCCCAGTGTTAAGTGTTATATACCACTTTCCTGATTACAGGCCATGGATCCATAAATCACAAAATTGCCTCTATAAATATTGTGGATGACCCTCGCTGTCTTTGTGGTGAAAACGAAGACTGGGATCACCTATTCTATGTTTGCCCGCTCTACGAGGACCTGCGAACGTTGCTCATATCAAAAATACATGCCTTGCCTCGAGGAAATGAACATTTTCTGATCAATGGGAAGACCAGTACCACGCTTTCTCTGCCTTCGCCCATGATCTTTTCACCAGAAGAAGATCACTGGTACAACGTCCTGATGCACATTGATCAACACCCTTTTCTGATATACTGAACATCTTCACCTAGATTGTGACCACTTCTAGTTACTGAACTTGACACTCAGGTCGCTTGAATTGTTTCATCCATGTCTCTTCCCACCCTCTCGAGGGCCCTCTTCTTCCACTTCTGCTTTGGTGGGAGAATTCCCACTCAACCTGCGGAGGATGCCTTCCCGTACATCCTCCGTCGCTCTGTCTATACCTCCTTTCCTTTACCCTCTCCGGACATCCTGTACTCCCTGTACCTTATTTTTTTTTTTACTTGGTCTCTTTCCAGGAAGCTCAGGCGACCTGGAGGAGACTAGCCAAAGAATTATGGGCAGCTTGGCTACCTCCTAGTGGTGTGTGCGGGCAACGTGGGGTCCCATCAGGGGCCCTGCGGCCAAAAGCCAGGACACCCAACAGAACCAAGCACAATACTTCATTTACAACACAAAAATTTTTCTCGCTTTCACAGTGATACTGTTTGTCTCCACAGAGTTCATAAGGCGCAGATGTGGGAAACCACTGAAGGCGCCTTTCCCCCAATACTATGCACACTACGTTCCTCGCTCAATAAACATACGGTGGGTGTTATCGGTCAGGAGTAGAAATTGAATCGCATGGGAGATTGAAACCCTCCAGAAGTGGAGGGGGTAACCTGACCTTTTTTCTTTAGAATCACTGGTGGACTAGTGGATAAATTGTTTATTAAAAAAAAAAAGGCAAAGGTAAAGGAAGCCCAGACGAGAACCACGGCAAACTTCAAAAAAGTTTACCGGTGAAACTACGTTACGAACATTTTTTACGACGCCAGAACTTCCGATATGACTCTGTTCGTGATTCAGTTAGTTAATTCAATTGGTGATTCTAAGGAAAAAAGGTCAGGTTACCCCTCCACTTTGGGAGGGTTTCAAGCTCCCGTGGGATTCAACTTCTACTTCAGACCGATAACACCAACCGTCTGTTTATCGAGCGAACAACAGTACAAATGCCGTTACGGCAAAGTACTTTTACCGGTAAATTTCATCGAACTTTTGCATGCTTCTCGTGTGGGCTTTCTTTACCTTAGCCGAATTTTCTTTTTTCTTTTTTTTCTTTTTTTTTTTGTACTTTGTCCGGTTATAGTAATCATTGATGTTTCTGATTTGTTCAGATTATACTATTTTTGGAAGGAGGGTATGTCTTGCAATTCAACTAATTACTTCCTTAAAGCAATTTTTTTTCAGCAATCTTTGGTTTTCATTTTTAGTCTAAGCACCATGCTTTTTGTTTGTTTATTTTTGGCCATTAGCATGCATTCAGTGATAATTGAATTAGCACCACGTACCTGATACCGTGTTAGGCAGTTGACCCAACGTTCGCACGAATAATAGCTTCATTAGATGGTCGAAAACGTCTGCGGAGGATCTGCAGCGATACTGCCTGCAAGGCTTTCCACTGTGTAGGAATAGACAACAAGTGCATTTCTACGCACCTCACTTCCCTTTCCAAAACATCCCACAGACGCTCAATTGGATTGAGATCAATTGAATTTATAAGCCAATCAAGATGGGCCAATCAATCTGCACTTTTTTCCTCCAACCATATGTGCACAGTGCTGGTCCAATGACATGGCACATTATCATCTTGGAAGACCTCGTTTCTCTCCTGGAACAAATGCAGTGGCAGGGTGCGCATTGTTCTCCTAAGAGCTGCAGGAACACCTTACCAGTGAAACGTTGGGCCATATGCATCAGGCTTTGTAGTCCTTGCCAGCAAGACATGCGCCATATTAAGCAAACACCACCATCTGCCTGGATGGTAGGCACCACACATGATGGGTCCGTGGACTCGTGTTGTTTGCACCACACTCGAAGACGTCCGTCAGCAGATTGCACCAGGTATTTGGATCATCCGATCAGCACATTCATTTCCAGTCCTCCAGCATATTGTTGATACCACATTTGTCGTCGACGATGATCAGGGGTGAGGAGAGAGTGTCTCTTAGGTCAATGTTTCTCAATCTTTTTACTCTCGTGGCACATTTTCCAAAGAAGAAAAATTTCGTGGCACACCTACGTAGTCATAGAAGAAGAAATTTCTAAATTAAATAAATAGAACGAAAAATAATATTAACAATTTTTTTATTTATACTTATATTATATTTGTGTTATGCAAACAATTCTTACAACCAAAATAAAATATTCGGACAATGATGTTAAAATAAAAACGACGCAAGTTTTTTTTTAAGATTTCGCGGCACACTTGGAAAATTTTGCGGCACACCCTTTGAGAAACACTGTCTTAGGTCATCATATGTGGAACTCCATACTTCTGAGTTATTATTATTATTATTAGCCACATGGTACAAGGAAGCCTGAGGCTTATGCTGCACCAGCCAAAAAAAAAAAAAAATTCCCGAATTACCCCCCTGTGTGTGTGTGTGAGAGAGAGAGAGAGAGAGAGAGAGAGAGAGAGAGAGAGAGAGAGAGAGAGAGAGAGAGAGAGAGAGAGAGAGAGAGAGAGAGAAGTAGAAAGGCATCACCAAGAAAGAGAAGAATGATGATATCCAGTTCAGGACCCTGGGTTTGCCAAGCTCATACTCACCAGATGTGAGCTCCCGGAGTTTACGCTGCACATTGTTCATTTTTCTTGCATTTAAACAGTGAAGACTTCTGTGCTTAGATTAAGAGTAGAAGGAAGGGGTTGAATCAGATTTGGTCAGTTGTCTACAGGTTAACAGATGATAACCCTGCTCAGTAGCACAGTGGTATCATCACTCCTCCCCACACCGAGTGGAAAAGGCCCCGGGTTCGAATCCCGTTGATCACACAAGGAACCTTAATGGGCTTTTTTCATTCTGTGGCTGAGTTAATTGGTCTCAGGCCTAGATAGCAAGATTTCCATCCCAGAAACTGGGGTTTTTCATCCAACAAAATGGATAAATCGACCATAGAACAGACAAGACACAGCATAGCATATGGATTTATATTTGGGTGGCCTAATATAATAGTTATTTTTTTGAACCCTGCTCAGGTTGCAGGGACAAATTGAATAGGTATTTTGCATCTACATAAGAGGAATTCTTTAGGAAAGGGGATAACAGAAGTTTATCAAACTAACAAGGAGCTCAGTGACTTTGTGATAACTAAAAGAGAGCAAATTATTGAAGATGGATATAAAAAAGACACCTGGGGTGAATGGAATCTATCCAATTATATTAAGGGAGGCAGCAAAGGAAGTAAGCAAACCCTTAGCTTTAATTATGAAAGTATCCTTGGAGATATTATTATTATTAGCTATATGGTGCAAGGAAGCCTGAGGCTTATGCTGCACCAGCCAAAAAAAAAAAAAAAAAATTGTCGAGTTACCCTGTGAGAGAGAGAGAGAGAGAGAGAGAGAGATGAATGATGATATCTAGCTCAGGACCCTGGGTGTCCTAAGCCCATACTTACCACATGTGAGTCCCTGGGGTTAGATCCTATGGACTGGAGATGTGCGAATGTATCCCCAATTCACAAAGGGGATCAAAAGGTGACATGAGTAATTACAGACCTGTTAGCTTAACTCTGTTCCCAGGAAAATAATGGATTTACTGGTTAAAGAAGCAATGCAGGCTCATCTAGACAAGATTTCAGTTATAATTGAGACACAGCATGGATTTGTTAAGGGTGTTTTGCCTGACCAGTGTGACGTGTCTTGCCTGACCAGTTTGATTGGATACAACAATATAGTCACAAAGGAACTGGACGGAAAAAATAATTTTGACATCATATACTTGGATTCCAGGAAATCTTTTGGTACTGTTGCACATAAAGACAACTGTACAAACTGGAGCAATGTGGCATTACGGGATGGTTAAGTTGAAGAAGGAGAGAGTAGTTATTAATGGGCACTGCTCTTCGTGGACTAATGTTATTTGTGGAATTCCCCAGGGTTAAGTGCTGGGCCCATTGTTGTTTTCAATATTTATCAACGATAATGATGAAGCTATATTTGGCTTAATGTATAAGTTTGCAGATGATACAAAGTTAACTTTGTGGTTAACGACAGTCATCAAGGTGAGCTACTGTAACAAGATATAGGAAAATTGGGTCGATGGGCTGAGAAATGGCAGTTGAAGTTTAGCATTGACAAATGCAAAGTACTGCATATCTGTAGCATCAATCTCAGTGTAACGTATTAACTGTGTGGTACTATTTTCAGGGTAGTGGAGAATGAAAAAGACCTGGGGCAATTGTGCACTCTGATATAAAATTCTCTGATCGGTGCAGACACTGTCAGGATTAGCTGATGGTTTCCTTAATGATATACAGAAACTTTGCTAGAAGGAATAAGGTGGTGATTATCTCTTTGTATAAGGCCACGTTTAGGCTGTATCTTGAGTATACAGGTCTTGAGTCTCACTTTAGGAAGGATGATCTGCTTGAATGGGTGCAGAAAATGGCAACCAGACTGGTGAAGGAAACAAAGGGGTGCTCCTACCTAGAAAGGCTTTAGTTCTGCAGATTGCAGCATCTGGAGACTAGGCACGTGTGGAGAGATCTGATTGAGGTTATTAAGTCCTCGAATGGATTGAGTAACATTCTTCTTGCTGAGACTACACACGAGGGGGCATAAATTCTTGGCAGATACTGATGAGGGAACTGTGTAAGGTTTTTTTTTTTTTTTTTTGCCTGATGCTATATAACGGGAGCCAGCTAGACGGCCTTTGGGAGTTGCAATAGTGACTTCATTTGTCGTGCGTAGCATTGCTATGATAAAACGCTTTAAACATACGTGTGGTTTAATCAGTTTTTTTCAGTGTACGAGTTAATTTGTGTGAACATTATTAGTTTCTTTTGAAGTGCGACCCTTTGAAAGTTATTATGGAAAACTTAAATATGAAGATGAGAATAGGGGATTTAAGGCAGAGTGGGAAAAGGCGTTTGTTTTTGTGGAGGGAAACGGTAAACCAATGTGTCTTTTGTTTCAAGTAACATTGTTACAGTTCGAGGCCAGTAATCTTAAGCGCCATTACGAAACAAATCGCAGTTCTTTCAACCCAACAATTTCCTTCTGGTTCCATGTTAAGGCGAACTAAAATATTTTCTTTAAAAGAAAAATTTAATAGTCAAACCAAGGTTATGTCAATGTTTATTAAAGAGGCAGATGTAACAACAGAGGCTGGATTTATTTTGGCCTTCAATATTGCTCGGGCAAAGCGCAGCTACAAGGAAGGAGAGTTTGTTAAGAAAAATATTATTATTATTAGCCATACGGTGCAAGGAAGCCTGAGGCTTATGCTGCACCAGCCCAAAAAAAAAAAAAAACTTCCGGTACCCCGAGAGAGAGAGAAGTAGAAAGGAATCACCAAGAAAGAGAAGAATGATGATATCCAGCTCAGGACCCTGGGTCTGCCAAGCCCATACTCACCAGATGTGAGCCCCTGGGGTTAATATTACTCAAGTAATTTCAGTTTTAGACCCAGAAAATAGAAAACTGCCCAAAACGATTGAACAAATCCCCGTGTCCAGACATACAATGGAAAGACGAATTTATGTAATCAGCACTGACATCATAAATACTTTGCAACATGATTTAAAGAATTGCTCAGTACTGAGTCTGGCTGTGGAAAAATCTACAGACATTGAACATAAACCACAACTAGCCATATTTGTTCGTTCTGTAAAAAATAATCGAGACGTGAAAGAAGAACTGTTAGATCTGATTGCTTTGAAGGATACGACCCAAGCTTCAGACATAAAAGGAACTCTTGATCTTGCGCTTGGCAAAGCTTCTGTACTGATTAAGAAGATAGTGTTGAAACTGATGTTGCCCTGACTATGAGAGGTGTCAATGAGAGAGGGCTTGTGGGACTTTTATCTGCTGACACATTTTTTCCCGATTTTATCCCTGCCCGATTGCATTATTCATAGGGATGCCTAGCAGCTAAATATTTTGAGTATGAACATGTCATGGAGGTAGTTCTGAAAATTGTAAACTACATATGCTCAAGCACCAAAACTCATCAACAGGTCAAAGCCTTCATGGAAGAAATAGACAATGAACAGCTTCCAGATGATGTATTGTGGTTCTGTTTAGTAAGGTTGCTCTCGGTAAGCAATGTTCTAACAAAGTTCTTTCAGTTGATGCAGCCAATCAAACATTTTGTCAAAGAAAACGGGAAATCTTTCCTCCAACTTTAGGATACCCCGTGGTTAATAGATATGGCATTTTTACAGATGTTGTTCATCATTTACAATCATTAAATGTATCCCTGCAAGGACAAGTAAAACATTTCTGATCTAGCACAGAGTGTGCTCAGCTTCCACAACAAACTGAAACTCTTCGAGAAGGATTTGGTTTCTAAAACCTTCACTCATTTCATAGTTTGAGTAAAACTTTGCAAACTCTATCCAGATTTGAAATAATAACTAGAGATTATGCATGCAAGTTACACAGATTGGCAGAAGAAATTAATGATAGATTTCATGATTTAAGAGAACTTAAACCATCATTTGCATTTTTGGAAAATCGTTTTCTTGTTGACATTAAGAAGAATGGCTGTCCCATCTCACTGCCAATTGCTAAGGATACAGCAGCTATAGAGTTGGAGCTACTGGAGCTCCAGGTGCCTCCGTAGCCAGGTGGGCAGGAGCGGCAGTGCATAGCACACGCTTCTTGATTAGACTGGGGACTTGATTAGATTCAGTAAAATTTATTTTGGTAATAATATCAATGCATTTAAACAATCAAATATCGATTTACATGGGGTATCAGCTACTACTGCATCAGGTTACAATGCAATGTGTAGTTCTGGACATGATAATATATTTTTAAGTTTATTTAGTTTACTATCATGCAACTATACATGGGGAAAATGCTTCTTTACAATTAAAACAAATGACCAGTGCTATATATATAGTATTAAGAGGTGTGCCTGTTGCAGCTGCAGAAAACACCAGTATGTTCACATATAACATTATTATGTAAATGTAAAGAAAATTCTCCTAAATATCATTGACTGGGCACAACATCTGTTTTTATGAAGGTGCAAGATGGTAAAAGATACCTTCCTCTACTATTAATGTCAGTATTTAATTGATGAGTTAAAGTGACAAATCAATCACCATTAATCATCCTGGCCACACTTGATACTGTGTATGGGTTTCTTGAAGTGGAACCCAATTTACCAGGTGCACTGTATTGCAAGTTTGGTATTAATATCTGGCTTTCACAGAATCTAACATGTAGCAAAGCATTTATTATAAAAGCATTATTTTGAGATGGTTTTGGGGAATATTTAAATAGGGATGGATGTCAAAGAATTCTTCAAGATTTCCCCCTCCCCACCCTCAGGAAGAAGTCTTTAAGAAGTTTTTCGTGCTCCACGATAACAATCCATTTTCTCATCAAACAGAGATGCTTTATCTCCATTAACTACCCTCAGAGATAGTTAATAGAGATGAAACAGCCTAGTTTTAATCCAAAGATAATCAAAGCTCTGGCGGAAAAATGTGATAAGAGCATTATATCAATAAGTTAATAGTGAAGAAAAGAAATTCCTGATTGTATCAGTTATTGGCAGTGCAGGTGGTAAATTGGCACTTCCACTGGTTGATTGTTTAAAATATGAAAGGATACCGCTAGGCACTACCAAGTGTTTTGGCAGTGGTAGATCTAGAATTAGATACACAACAGTTCCTTTTTTTTTTTTTTTTTTTTTTAAATTCTTTACCAGTGTTTTTATCCATAATCAGTTCATCCATGGTAAGAATAAATAAATTTTTTAACTGCCATTTCATTTGTAGTCACACATCATGTTAAGTTTAAATACTAACAAATTCTGAGATGCTAATGGCATAATTTTTGTAGCACTTTTACAAATGCTACACACTTGTTTTTCGTTAATGAAAAGATAGCTAGAGAAGAAAAATATGAGGTGTGATCAAAAGGACTGAATTAATATTTGCAAAATGAAGCTAACCGCCTATTCTGATGGTTCCCCTTCGACGTAGTCTCATTGACATCCATTTTTATACACAGATTCCAATGCAAATTCTGCATCTTCAGGAAGCATTTCTGATAGACTTCTTTTGGTAATTGCTAATAGTTCCTGTGTCACGTTCTAATTAAGTTTCTTAATAATTGCAAACCTATGACCTTTCAAAGGGCTTTAAGCTTAGGGGGGGGGAAAAAAAACTTTCTCTGGTTATAAAGCTTGTGTGTGTTTGAATTTTCTCCTACAATGTGTATTGAGGTCAGAGGTTCCTATAGCTGAACCTGAACTGCTGCTCATCGTGCCATCTGATATATAGGGTAGTCAAATAGGTGTTTTACTGTAATCTAAGAATTACAATTAGGACACTCCGGAGGATCGTTTTTTCTGAGCAGATGTAGACATGCCCGAGTGGATATGTCCAATGCATTTTCTCACAAAAATAACCTGTTTGTATCTATTAGCTCGAAAACTTGACATTCATAGCTTAAGTTCACGTTTTATGTGGAATAATTTATTGGAGTGATTCTGCCAAGCTTGTAACCACTGATCATTACATGCATGTTTTTTTTTTATTTTTTATTTTATTACAATTTTATAACAAATATATATGGAACCTGATATGACGAGGAAATTGTATTTTTTGAGTTATATTGCCGCTCTCTCAGCTCACTGAATTACCTGGGATGCCTGCATGCCCAAGAATCCAGAAAAACAAGTTTCTGTTTTCTTTCAAGTTCATATACACTGTGTTTGAATTCAGTACAATATGGGATGAGTAATAACTGAAAGATTACATTGAAGAGCATATATTGTACTTAGTGTATAACATCCAGTGTGGAGAGGTAGCTTCTCAATGTGATTTAGTGAAATAAATATAGCCATTAACTTGACAGTGTAACTGCATTCAATCATGAACTTTTTAGATATTGTGATATTTGGAAAGACCACTGCAGCACTTATCTTAGTTGGTACTGCAGTAGATCAGGAAGATTTTTTCCCCCATTTCTGAAAGTAAGTATCACAGTACAGTGAATATGTTTGCCACGGCATTATCATAGTGGTCTCTCGGAATACGCTATCAAGATTCAATTCTCAATCTGAAGTAATATTTTATAATCATATTCCAGCTAGTTTATTCATCTTAGGTTTATTTCTATGTAGATTATCCCATTGTGAACTGAAAAGATATTGCCAGGTAGGGTAGTTAAGAAGACTTAATTTTTGCAGCATAGGTTATGTTGGAGGTGAAGGAGGGGTTCATAGGCTTCTGTATATAAGCTGTACACGGGTGATGTTCTGTAAGCTCCTAAGGCAAACCTTAGGAACCTATCGAACAACCTTCCAATGCATTAAGCGCTGTTATATATAGGGTCTAGCCGCTGCAAAACACTATCAGGTGGTTTTATGGTCTGATCTCAGTTCAGGATGGATTTTGAGTTTTCCGAAGAACTGGATTGCAATTGTGTTTTCTCTTGTGAAGCACTCTGCCACTGTGCATTGACACAGTGGCAGAGTGCTTCTCAAGAAATTCTTGAACAGAATGCATCGAGTGATTGAGGCATTGTCATGATTCAAGTGCCAATTCTCTTATGCCTACCTTTTCTGGTATTTTTCTACCGGCTGCATCACTCAATCACTGTAGAACTCTTGTAGTATTCCTTCCACATTTGACCATGTGGAACAAATTAATAATGAACAATGCCTTCTGAGTCAAAAAAAAAAAAAACACATGATAAGCATGATCTTTACATTTGATTGATACTGTCTTGAGTGTTTTTTTTTTTATTTTTTTGGAGGGAGTGTTGGAGAAGACAGCGGCTTCCATTAAGCAGACTGGGCCTTTGTTTCTTTCATCAGAGCTGATGGCGAACCATGGGCTATGACTAGGAAACAAAGCATGGATTAACAGCAGTGCATTGACAAAGAACTTGCCACTTCCTGTGACCATCAGTGTGGATGGGAAACACAAACCGTGCTGAACACTAAATCTTGCATTAAAATTCATTGAAATGTCCCAAAAGATATAAGACTAGAAACTTTGTAGATAGTTAAACTTTGCTCAGTCCTAATTAGATCACGAACATGAGGGATTGAATAATTGGGTTTTGAAGTTAAAGGAAGACAGAGTGAGGATCATCTTCAACAGACAATTGAGTACACTAAAAATCTCCAAATGACAGCATCTTTTCCAAAAGCTGTTTCTAACCATTTCATGGGTTTTTGTTGCACTTTTCCCTAATTTTCCCTCACTTCACAAACAAAATTTTGTGCAGGTGTGCTGCTCAGTAAAATCACTTGTTTTAAAATGCGACAAAACACCTGCTCAATGCACTTAATTCAGACAGTGCAAAGAACTGGTTGATTCATGTACTTAAATATATAAAGATGAGTCATGAAACATGTTGCTACAAATCATAATTCACTACGATGCTGCAATTGCAAGATATAAGGTCAGTCCCCAACTTTTGATCACACTTTGTGCATTAATGGTGAATAATAAGTTAGTTAATGTACACAGTGTGTTACTTACTTTTCAGGCCATTAGCAAATAATGATAATAATAATTCATGATTTATTACAAAAAAAGGGAGCAAAAAGCAACCTTTATGTGAACCAAGAACATTTTGTTTCATAGGTCAGGAGGAGTGTAGGCAGTATTAGGTAGGTGAATTATGATCACCAGCCTAATACCATGTTGAGCCACCATTTGCACAGATAACAGCCGCTGTTTGCCTAGGCACTGATTCCTCTAGATTTCTGTAGACATCTGTAGGGAACTGCAGCCATTGCTGCCTGCAAAGATTTCCACTGTCAGAATAGATGATAGTTGCATGTCCATATGCCTCACTTCTCAAAAACATCCTATAGGTGTTCAATTGGATTGAGATCTTGTGGAATTTGGAGGCCAACCCAGATGGGTGATATCTTCACTGTGTTCCTCGAACCACTTGTGCACACGTGGGCCTGATGACATGGTGCATTACCATCTTGAAAGATCCCCTTTCATGGCGGGGGCATGTGGTATCCTGAGAGCTGCTGGTAGACCTCACCAGTGAAATGTTGGGCCATACCAGGGTTCCTACCTCTTACCGGCAAGTGCTCCCCGTATTAAGCAACCACTGTCACCTGCCTGGATAGTGGGTACCATGCATAATGATCTATGGACTTGTCAGACACAAAGATGTTTGTTGGCACATTGCATCAGGTATTTGGATTCATCTGACTAGCACATTCATTTCCAGTTCTGCAGTGTCCAACCAGCTTGTTGTTGGCCCCACGGCATTCACTGTTGACAATGATCAGCTGTGAAGAAAGAGTCTCTCTTGGGTTGTCTGCTGTGGAACCTCATACATCCGAGGGTGTGATGCATCGTCATTTGGCATATTGTTCTTGCATTCCCCATATTGTATTTCAATATAACTGCCACACAGTGACCTGCCATTGAGCCTACCATGTGCTGCACTTTTTTCTCATCACGAGCATCCTAATATAATCCTCTAGTTATTCGCAGGAGGCAGTTTGACCTATTCAGTACCATTCTTTATACACCTTAACCACACTGGGCTGTGAGAAACTGATAAGACATGCTGTTTCCAATATGGAAGCACCTGCCCTACGAGCTCCTACAATCATGTTCTTTTAAAATTCCTTGATATCTTTACTACATCCCATGACTGCAATTTTATCACTTTGAGTTGCATGACTAGATGCAAATTACCACTGCTCTAGCATAGGGGTAACGTTTGTTTGGTTTTTTATAATGCTAGCTATGCAGCAGTCCATAGGTGTACCTTGGGGTAGGGGACTAAATCCACACAGTACCATTTTGTTTCATATTATATGATTGTATAATTATATTGTATATTATATTGTTATGATTGTATAGTTACCTTGTAAAAGCTACTAATGCTAAAAGCACAAGGAACCCCTCAAAATTCCTGGGTGCATCACTAATGTGTATTTATAGTACAGAATTGCCTTTTTGAATCTTGTATTTGGTGTATATAATTAACCATTAATTTGTATTAATTTTTTTTGTCCTTTATTGACTTTAAATAAATAAAAATCATGGTCTTGTGTAGATCTTATACATTTAGTACCATAGACAGCACTGGCTCTTCTTTCGGCATTATAACACCATTGTTTCATCAATAAGGCCTCCCAAAAGTTAAACTTCTCCAACTTCATATTATGGGTATTCTGTTGGCAGCACAGGTTAGTGCTGAAAATCAACTCAAATAATAAAATCAAATTTTAATTAAACAAAAATAATATTTCCAAGTACAGCCGTTAAAGTAAATCCCAAGAAAGGGTTTACAATGTGTAGAGTTCTCATTTAAATTTTGTGGATTGTTGTTGTTGTTGTTTGGTTTTTAGGAGCATTAGCAACTAAGGCCATATTGCTCCAGGATATGCGGTGGTCATTCCTTAACCTTTCCGCATCCTCCGTATTTGGTGGTGACGGGCTCGAACCCCGGTTTAATCAAGAAGCGTGTGCTACCCACTGCTGCTCCTTCCCACCTGGCTACGGAGGCGCCGAATTTTGTGGATAACCACAATATCCTCTTCTGAGACCAGCTTACTAGAGTGACCATGGTATTATAAAAGCTGTTTGATTTTATTTCTGTTGAGATGAGATTCAAACCATGAATAATGCAACACAGTATAGTTGAGATGATTGTTTTTACACCAAAGCAATGAACACTATGGGTATTCTGTCATAAATCAAAAATTAGATCTCTCTCTCTCTCTCTCGCTTAACTGAAACAGTCTATACAATCACATCTACATTCACTGAAAAGCTTGTTGCCAATAGCTGTTGGTGAATCGGAGTGATTGACTGAGGGTAATCAGTGAAACAGACGTGAACCCCAAAAACCTGCCATGGGAATGAAGTAGGCTAAATGAAGGACATAACCTTTTTGATAAAGAAGTTGGAATACCTTAGTTAACATTTTTAGTTTTGGAAAAAAAAAAAAAAAAAAAAAAGTATTATTACCTTAGTGTGATTTGATAAGGTAGACTTCTCCAGCAGAGAAAACTTGAATTGATGTATATAGGCTGTTCCCTGCTAGCTAGCACTATTTATCCTGAAGATGATCCAGAACTGAACTGCAGTAGGCAGAAATTCAGCTTGGGTCTGCTTGTTTGTTTGTTTTTAGTATGTTGTTGCCGCATCGGCTTCTGTGGCTGTAATGCACCTCCCAAGGTTTTTGCAGTACTGTGATCCAAGCCTGAGGCAGTATTCGAACCCGCGACCTTGAGGTTGCCAGGCAGGTACTTTACTCACCCAAATCACAGTATCATTCTGAGAACCCCCAAAGTGAATGACTTTTCTAAGAAATGAAACAGCTGTAAAAAATGATTGAGTGGAAGAGGGTATATGATAGGTCAGGTAAGACAAGGTTTTAAATACAGAATGTACAATAGAAAACATTCCCCCAATTATCAGATCCTTTTTTCATTTTTTTTTTTTTTTTGATTGAGTGCCAAGTCAGGCACCGTTATCACCAAGCTACTTTACAGAAAATATGCCACCTGTGGATTAGGCAGCAAACTCAAGTAAAGGACATTCTTATCAAAACTAAAGAACTAAAATGGTCTTGGGCAAGACACATAGCTCGAAGACATGATGACAGATGGACTAAGAAAATAACAGAATGGTACCCAACAGGAGCTAGAAGAAAACCTGGAAGACAACAACAGAGATGGACAGATGAAATTCATGAGTTTGTGGGTAGTAAATGGATGGCCATTGCACAAAACAGAAGAAACTGGAAAGTTGCTGGAGAGGCCTTCATCCTGCAGTGGATTGAAAATGGCTGATGATAATGATGATGCAGCCTGTATAATGGGGGAATGCCAAAGGTTGTGATTTTCGCTTTGGTTATGTTCTCTGAAAAAATGCAGTGCAAAATGTATGTAGCCCCTTTAGAACAATCACTGCATGCTAAAATATAAACACAGAAGTTACAGGCCTCCTTTTGGATAACCTTGAGATGTTGCTTGAGTGATAAGGCACATAAGTAATGTAAAGATATTAAAAGAGAGGAATGAAGCGCTTTAAACTTATGTTAGATGTAAATATCTGCATTTTCAACTGGAAATAAACAAATATTTATTAAAAAAAGAATGTACAAATTTATAGAAATAAAATTATGCAGATAATTTGCATATTGATAATGAATGTACATGAATTTTCAAGAAATACAATGGAGCTAAACATGGTATTTGAAATTATTTATTACTGGTATATTCAGTTGCACTTTACGTAAACTCTTACCATCTGTAATGGTAAAGTTACATACCATTTAATGTCTGTTTTCCTTCTGTTGGATAATTTGCAAATTTGAGATTCTGTATTGCTAATGGATGTACTGTATGTGAATTTTTGTACAACACAAAGCAGCTAAACATGGCACTCAAATTTGTTCTGTACTGATGTTATTGACATATTCAGTAATACTTTTACAAAACTCCAAAGAGCACTGAAAAACCAAATTTTTTCTTTAATGTAAACCCCAAACATGAGGGGTATTAGAACCTATAGTCCTTAGTACCATGCTTGGGTTGGAGGTTGAGAAGATGAAAGAAGATATTTGTTGATATTGGACTTGAACTTCTGTAGACTGTAATTTTCAGGAAATATGTACGAAGAAAGGTTGTTCCAGAAAATGGCAGTTGAATGAATAAACGAGGAAGATGAAAAGTTGGTTCTGTGAGTTTGAAGTTGGACAGTAAATGGATGTTGGCTGGTGGCTGCACGTGTTCGGACTGTTTTGAAAGAGGGAGCAGGAATTATAGAAGCCAATTCAGAAGAACAGTGCCCATGGAAATATCTGTAGAAGAGGCATGCAGCAGAAACAGTACGTCTATGAGACAGCGAGTGGAGACTCTGTTAGAGATGAATCATTAATTAACCTAACTGCCCTCTTCTGAATGGAATCAAGAAGCCTAAGAGAGGTTTTGGGGGCACCACCCCAGATGTGGGAACAATATTCTATGATTTGAGATTTGTACAGAGTGAACAGCTGTTTGGAAGAAAAGTAACGCCGAGAGCGAAAGAGAAAACCAATTTTTTTAGATGCAGAGGAAGCAATATTTGTAATGTGCTTGTGCCAAGAGAGATTAGAAGTTAGGGTAATCCCCAAAAGAGATATATCATTTTGAATAGAAATTGGAGTGTCACCAAAGATGAGCATAGGAGAAGAAGAATCCTTTTTTGCAAGATATAAGACAAGACTGAGTTTTAGAAGGATTGAAATCACCTAAGTTGTCTTTACCCCACTGGAGAATTACCTGAAGATCCACATTTAAGGAAGTTGAAGCTTCGAAAAGTTGAAGCTGATTGAGCAGGGCAAGCTTTCTCAAAATGGAAAGTGGAATGCAATGTGCTATCATCGGCAAAACTATGGATAGGATTTCCAGTCAATGGAAGAAGGTCATTAATATACAAGAGGAAAAGAGTGGGGGAAAGAACTGAACTGGTGAGCGATCAGAGAAAAAACTGGATAACCAATTACAAAAAACAGATGGCAAACCATAAGATGAAAGTTTGTTTAGAAGACCTTTATGCCAAATACGATCGAAAGCCTTTGAGATATCAAGAGCAACTACTTGTATTCCACTGAACCTTTCCATTGAATTAGTCCATAAATGGGAAACATAAGCCAGAATATTACCAGTGGATCGACACTGACAGAATCCATACTGGCGATCGTTGATCAGATGGAAGGTTTCTAGGTAGTTTAAGAGTTGGTGGTTAATGGATTTCTCCATTACTTTAGAGAGAGTAGAAGTAATTGCAATGGGACGATAATTGGATGGGAGGGATTTGTCACCCTTTTTAGGAACTGGCTAGATATGAGCAAATTTCCAAGCAGAAGGAAAAACACCTTTGGAATAAGAAAGTGAAAAAAGGCAGCAAAGAATAGGAGTAAGTTCAGGAGCACAGATTTTGAGAACAAGTGGAAAAATACCATCGGGACCTGGAGCTTTTTTAGCATCAAGATTCGGCAAAATCCTTCTGACATCCTTTTGACGGAAGACCACAGGAGGCATTGAAAGGAGCATGTTGAGAATAGTGGGAGGTGTTTTACCAAGATCGTTAATGCATGAGTTGAAAGAAAAATGGGATGCTAGCAGGTCAGCTTTATCCTTGGCTGAAGTGAAAACAGAACCATCTGCTTTGGACAGAAGTAGGCAAAAGTTGCAGCCAATAGCTTTGGCAAGAGACCAGAATGCTCGGCTACCATTAGGGCAAGAAGCAAGTTTTCTACTCTTAGCCTGTTCAAACTCTAGTTTGGACTGGTTAACAATAACTGCTTTACAATTGTTGCGAGCTTTGGTGTAGGCAGAAAATGAAACTGAAGAATTAGAAACAAGCCAATTACGATATGCAACATTCTTCTTTTGAACAGCCTTAGCACATTTATTGGAAAACCAAGGTTTAGATAAAGGACAAGATTTTAAAGTGGAGTGTGTGATAAAGGATTCCATTCCTGCAAGAATAATTTCACTGACACGATCTGAGCAAACGTTGACATCAGAAGTTTTGAAACAGTGATCTGACCAAGGAAAAGAAATCTCGTAGGTCATCCCATTTAGCATTCTTGTAATGCCAAACAACACGAGGTTGGGAATAGTCATGAGATAAAGGCTCCCTTGGAGAAGAGACAATCACCAAGTTTTAATCTGAAGTGCCTAAAGGACCTCTCATTTTGACCGTGTACTTAGAAGGCTGGTTTGTGAGAAAAAGATCAAGCGTGTTGGCTGTATGATTAGGATTGTCCGGTATTCTTGTAGGTAAATGAACAATCCGTGCAAGGTCATTAGTAATTGCAAAAGCCTCTGCATCTCGATCAGCTGGGTCGGTGTGATTAGAAAACGAAAGCCAGCTGGAGTTGTGAACATTAAAATCACCAAGGAAAATTACCTCACTGTTAGGAAAGTTGGACTGGAGAAAGTCAAGTTGCAAAGAGAGGAAGTCAAAGAGCTCGAAGTGATTAGTGGAGTTGGGAGAACAGTAGAGACAACAGATGAATTTGACACAATGAGGTAGAGAGATTTTAAGCCAGAGAAGATCGAAGAGAGGAGATCCCAAATTACCAAGTCTCTAACAGGGAATATCAGAACAGACATATGCACAAGTACCATCTTTGAGGCGAAAGGAATCGTACAGTGAATAATAGGGGCAACTGAGATTCTGTCAGGAAGAGTACATGGGGTGTGGCAGACTGCAAGTAGAAATGACATCGTTGAGATTAGAATTGAAACCACGTATATTTGTGAAATTAATTAGGAAGTGTTTGCGAGGTTTAGATCTTTTCGCAGATAAGTTTGCTCTATTAGTTTCACAATTCATGGTGTATTCAATAGTAAGAAAAAGTGGGCGGGACATGCTGTATGAAGTAATGAAATTTTTGGATATTATTATTATTACTATTATTAATAGCCATATGATGCAAGGAAGCCTGAGGCTTATGCTGCACCAGGAAAAAAAAAGTTCCCAAGTTACCCTGAGAGAGAGAGAGAGAGAGAGAGAGAGAGAGAGAGAGAGAGTCAAAAGTAGAAGGGAATCACCAAGAAAGAGAAGAATGACGATATCTAGCTCAGGACCCTGGGTGTGCCAAGCCCATACTCACCAGATGCGAGCCTCCGGGGTTAAATATGGCGTGCACATGGTAAGAATATACCCAGATCCTTGACAAAACATGGCCCCGCACACACACACACACACACACACACACACACACACACACACACACACACACACACACACACACACTACTCGGACTCCTTCCAGTCACTATCTGGCAGAGTAGAGGTAGCAAGATTATACACTAGCTGATCCGGAAGCCTCCTAGAGAGTTACCAATAGGTTCGGACCAGCGTATTAACTAGTGGCCAGCCTGCAAGCACCGTTTTAGAGCTGTACCCTCGAAATGTAAGGAATAATGGATCTCGCCACGACGTTTGTCATAACCTCAAAAGTCATCAATCATACTGCATGATGGAAGAGATGGGGAAGGGTTGACCGGAACTTAGCTCTAGAGACTAAACATGGGTTCCACTACTTCAAGCCTCCAATAAGCAAAGTGGTGGTGGTATTGCACTGGTTGAGGAGAGTCATCTACCACCTAGTACTGCTTGGTAACAGAGAGGCGGCATTCATCCATGTAGTGTGGGCGCCACACCTCGACCCCTGCTTACGTTGGTTCACACCTTGGTGGTCACCAACCATGTACTTGTGCATGGAGGGTATACCCAGGATTACTAACAGTCCCACCATCCTGAAGGTGTAAGCAGAGGATTTGGCTGTTACAGAACGTCCGGACTTCGCCAAAATTGGGTCCACTTGAGTGTCACCCGAATTTCAGTTCCATCAGCGTTTTAGACTCCCTGGTAACAAGTACAGCTTATCTGGCATATCTGAGAGAATGTCTGTGACAGCCTCAAGGACCAAGGATGTACCTGTATGTGAATTTTTATACAACACAAAGGAGCTAAACATGGCACTCAATTTGTTCTGTACTGATGTTATTGATAAATTCAGTAATATTTTTACTAAATTCCAACTCTCTGAGGTTGCAGCAATTCAGATGTAATACTAATTTGTCCATTATAGAACTAGATTTGCATTAGTAGAGGCATATGATGCAAGAAAGCAAGCTTATGCAGCATCAGCCAAAAAAAAAAAAAAAAAAAAGAGCTCCCATCATTTCACCCCCTCGTTCGATCCAAATACCTATTGAGCTCAGCCTTAAATTTATTTAGGCATTCAACTTCCAAAACAAAGGATGGAAGTCTGTTCCTCCAACCAACTACCTGCTGGATAAAGGCAAACTCCTGCACATCTATCCTACATCTGTATTTCCTCAATTTGAATTTATGCCCTCTCAGGGGATTATTCTGAGCAAGAGGAAGAATCCCATCAGCATTGAGCATGCTCAAACCATTCAATTCAAGGCTTTATACACCTCAATCAGATCACCTTGCAGGTGCCTAGTCTCCGACATTGTAATTTGCAAAACTTGAGCCTTTCTTCGTAAGAGCAACCCTTTGTTCCATTCACTAATCTTGTTGCCCTTCTCTGTACTCATTCTAACACCTCTACATCCTTCTTAAAATGAGGCAGCCACACCTTGAGTACTGTATAAAGGTGTGCCATTGCCTTATACAAGGGGATAATCACCTCCTTATCCCTGCTAGAAAAATTATCATTGACACTGTATATCACTGACAAGACATCACGAGCTAATCTTGTAGACCATCTGCACTGCTCAAAAAAGTTCATATCTGCCTGCACAATTAACCCCAGACCCTTTTCGTTCTCTACCACTGTCAGTGTAGTACCACAGAGTTGATACGTTACTCTGGGGTGACTGCTTCCCATATGTAGTACTTTACATTTGTCAATGTGTAACTTCATTTGCCACCTCTTAGCCCATCTGCTCAACTTTTCAAGATCCTATTGCAGCGGCATACTGTCATTAGTGTCCTTAACAACCCTGCCAACCTTTGTATACTCTGCCGACTTGGACATTAAGCTTGATATACCATCATCAATATCATTTATAAATACAGAAAACAACAATGGACCCAACACTGAACCCTGAGGGACTCCACTAATAACATTAGTCCACGATGAGCAGCGTCCATTGATTAGCACTCTTCTCTTCTCCCACTCAGCCAACCCTTTATCCATAGCAGCAATTTGCCTCCAATGCCACACTGCACCAATTTGTTCAGCAGTCTTCCATGTGCAACAGTATCAAAAGCCTTTCTAAGATCCAAATATATGATATCAAAGTTATTCTTTGCATCCAGTTCCTTTGTGACCACATCATATTATCCAATCAAATTAGTCGGACAAGACTTCCCCTTAACAAAACCATGCTGTGTCCGAGCTATAACTGAAGTCTTGTCTGATGATCCTGCAATGCTTCTTTAACCAGTGCCTCCATTAATTTCCTTGGAACAGAAGTTAAACTAACAGGTCTGTAATTACCTGTTTCCCTTTGATCCTCGTTTGTGATTTGGGGTCACATTTGCACGTCTCCAGTCCATGGGTACCTCCCCTGAGTCTAGGGAAGCTCTCATAATTACGGCTAAGGGTTTGCTTACTTCCTTTGCTCAGATGTAATACTAATTTGTCCATTAGAGAACTAGATGTGGTTTATTGATTGAGATCTGAACATGCAAAGAAAAACTTCACAGTACCATCACATTTTGGTGTAAGTAGGGCAGAATAGATAGAGATGCCAGAAGTCCCTTATTACTGAACTCTAAAGATTTGATTTAAAGTGATCGCTGTAATTAAAATAATCAGCAATTTTCAATTATAAACACAGTTCCTAACTAAAACATCAGTTAAAATATCTGAAATGACATGCTCTCTGTGTGGTCAGTTTGCACTAAGAACAGTTAGTGCAACCTGACCACACATAGAAATTAACAGCTGTGAAGTGAATTAACATTATGTGTAGCCAATAAACAAGTTAAGAAATTTTTGAAGAATTCACACAAACTGAATGAAATGAATATAATCTACTATCAAGCTTGCTGCCAGTTGTTCCTGTGAAACATGATCATGTGTGACAATGACCATACACAAAAGAATTGACAGGGAAATGCCAATAAACAGCTAATCACAGTAATATTAAAAGTGCCATCATTATAAGTGATACCATCAGCACGAAGACTGTGGTGGGGCATAGCATGATATTTATGCAGAAAAATGTCCCTAGATGTCACAGTCACCACGGTCACAAAAATGTCAGTGCTTGGAATGTCTCTTCTGCATATTGGTAATCACACACTGTTAAGGAAGTTATATGCAGTTAGCATTAGCATTAGTAGAGGCATTTGATGCAAGAAAGCAAGCTTATGCAGCATCAGCCAAGAAAAAAATAAAAATAAAATAAATAAAAAATAACCACTTCCACTTCACCCCGCTGTTCATTCGAAATACCTGTCCAGCTGAGCCTTAAACTTATTTAGGCTATCAACTTCCACGACAAGGGATGGAAGTCTGTTCCACCAACCAACCACCCGCTGGCTAAAGGCAAATTTCCGCACGTCTATCCTACATCTGTCTTTCCTCAATTTGAATTTATGCCCTTTCAGGTGATTATTCTGAGCAAGAGGAAGAATCTCATCAGCATTGAGCATGCTCAAACCATTCAAGGCTTTATACACCTCTATCAGATCACCTCGCTGGTGCCTAGTCTCCAGACACTGTAATTTGCAAAACTTAAGCCTTTCTTCGTAAGAGCACCCCTTTGTTCCATTCACTAATCTTGTTGCCCTTCTCTGTACTCGTTCCAGCAGCTCTACATCCTTCTTGAAATGAGGCCTCCAGGCCTGTATACAGTACTCTAGGTGTGGCCTGACCATTGCCTTATACAAAGGAATAATCACCTCCTTATCCCTGCTAGAAAAATTCCTATATATCATTGACAGTACACCATGAGCTACTCTTGCAGCCAGTCTGCACTGCTCAGAGAACTTTATATCTGCTTGCACAACCACCTCCAGGTCCCTTTCATTCTATACCACTGTCAGTGTAGTACCACAGAGTTGATACGTTGCTCTGGGATTGCTGTTTCCTATATGTAGTACTTTACATTTGTCAATGTTAAACTTCATTTGCCACCTCTCAGCCCATCTGCTCAACCTTTCCAGATCCAGTTGCAGCAGCATAGTGTCAGTAGTGTCCTTAACAACCCTGCCAACCTTTGTATACTCTGCCGACTTGGACATTAAGCTTGATATACCATCATCAATATCATTTATAAATACAGAAAACAACAATGGACCCAACACTGAACTCCACTGAGGGACTCCACTAATAACATTAGTCCACGATGAGCAGTGTCCATTGATTAGCACTCTTCTCTTCTCCCACTCAGCCAACCCTTTATCTATAGCAGCAATTTGCCTCCAATGCCACACTGCTCCAATTTTTGAGCAGTCTTCCATGTGCAACAGTATCGAAAGCCTTTCTAAGATCCAAGTATATAATATCAAAGTTATTCCCTGCATCCAGTTCTTTTGTGCCTGCATCATAGTATCCCATCAAATTGGTCAGGCAAGACTTGTCCTTAACAAAACCATGCTGTGTCCGAGCTATAACTGAAGTCCTGTCTAGATGATCATGCAGTGCATCTTTAACAAGTGCCTCCATTAATTTTCCAGGAACAGAAGTTAAACTCACAGGCCTATAATTACTTGTGTCAGCCTTTGATCCTCCTTTGTGAATTGGGGTCACATTTGCACATCTCCAGTCCATGGGTACCTCCCCTGAGTCCAAGGAAGCTCCCATAATTTTGGCTAAGGGTTTGCTTACTTCCTTTGCTGCCTCCTTTAATATAACTGGATAGATCCATCCACCCCAGGTGCCTTTCTTGTGTTTATTTTCAACAATTTCTCCTCCACTTTACTCTGAGTTTTTACAAGATTCTCTAGCTTACTGCCAGAGTTGAATACACATCTGACATTCCCCTCGCTGAATAACTCCTCATGTGTGAATGTCGATACAAAATATTCATTTAGTTTGTTAGCTACCTGAGCAGGATCATCAACAGTTGACCCATCGATATCAAGTGGACCAATCTGATTCATCCCCTTCCTTCTAGAGTTTACATAAGTAAAGAACTCTTTGCTGTTTTTCTTTGCATCCCTTGCCAAAGATTTCTCGTAATCTGCCTTCGCCTGCCTAACCTCCTTTGTAACTTGGTTACAGATCAACTTGTATCTATCATGGGCTTCTGTGTCACATGTTAATTTGTATGTATCCCATGCATTTTTTTGTCTGCCATATGTCTCATTAGTTCACCTGACATCCATTTAGGCCTAAACCTTGAACAATATTTCTTAGCTGGTATGTAAAGCCTAGTAGCTTCCAAGATAAGTTCTTTGAATGCTTCCCATTTTGAATTTGCTGTTGGTAACATTATCAGTTGGTCCCACTGTATAGAATTTAAATACTGTCTCTGTCCATCGTAGTCGCCTTTACGAAAGCAATAACCCTTCCCTTTACCCCTAATGGTAGTTACCTCTTTGAGTAAATCCCACTTCAGCACACTGTGATCACTGCCACCTAGTGGTTCATTTATCTGCAGATTCTTAATGCATGAAGAATCACTACTGATAATCAAATCAAGAGTATTACTCCCTCTAGTTGCCTCCCGAACATGCTGATGTAGAAAACAATCATCCAATAAATCCACAAAAGCCTTGCTAGTGTGTGAGTGACCAGCCCCCAAATTCCAGTCAATATCTGGGAAATTAAAATCCCCCATTATAAGACTCTCTGATTTACTGGCCCACTCTATTTCCCTGTACAGTTTCTTATTATACTCATCAGAGTCATTAGGACTATAGCACACTCCTACTCTCAATTTTGATCTCCCAATGCTTATGTCACACCAAACTGATTCGACACTGCTCTGTCCAGCAATGTCGACTGGCTTCACTTCCTTGGATTTTATGTATTTCTTAACTAATAGCATAACCCCTCCTGCCTTCCTATTCTGTCTATCCCTTCTGTAGACATTGTACTCCCCAAATTCCAGTTCTGCATTCCTTATATCTGTGTGACACCACGTCTCTGAAATCCCCACAATATCTGCCTTTGATGTTTTGAGCAATACCTCAAATTCATCAAATTTATTTACTAAACTCCTAGCATTGGTGTACACGCAAGTATACATGCACCTGTTTTTTTTCTTAGCTACCCTAACACAACCCATGTGTTTACTTGTACCCCAATGATTCCCAGCAGTCTCTGAAATATCCTGCATCTTATTTTCCAGGCTGCGGCTCATTCCAATAGAAGCAGTGCACGAATCACTTTCACCTCTGCCAGTGGCTACTGTTAATCTATTAGTCCTTGTATCCCCCCAATCTAGCAGTTTTCTGACCCACCTAACACTGCCTCGATAGCATCAGCAAACATTCTTGCACCCTTTCTATTTAAGTGTATCGCATCCTGTAGAAGCAGTCTCTCCTGTTAACAAGTACAGACCAGGCTGAAAAAAATTCTACCCCTTGAGCCTTGCACAATCTTTCCAGTCTCTCCTGTTAACAAGTACAGACCAGGCTGAAAAAAATTCTACCCCTTGAGCCTTGCACAATCTTTCCAGTTTTAGGCTATCAACTTCCAAAACAAATGAAACAGTCTGTAAAAAAAATAATAATAAAATAAGAGTGCACCAGGGACTGTATTTCAAACAGTGTAACTGTATACTTTCAATTGTAACAAACAAGCATTTGTTCTCCCATATTCACTTTAAGCTACAATAAAATGCCAAATTGGAATATTGAGATGTTTAGTATTAATAACTACAGCCTTCTAACAGTCATTACACAATAGTCTCATAAAGGTAAAAATCTATTCATAATAATAGTGAACAGAAGTTTTACCTATTATTCTACCATGTGAGGACAGTTTTTGTGTAGCTGCACCAGGATCTCTCTCAATTCTGCACCTGATGACAAATACACACTCAGTATATATATTTCAGTTGTGTACATAAAATATGCACACAACTGAAATAGCCTGCAATAAAATGCTTTACCCATGTATTGAGGAATAGGAGAAATAGGAGGAATATTATCCATAGGCTATAAAAGTAAAGATATATTAAGCACAAATTTACCCTTTATTACTTTACCAATTGAAAAATTAAATGATACGTGAAAATTGGAAGAATATACATGATAATGGGAATAATTAATACGTATTGTAACGTGTATATACTAACTAGTTGACATTTCTGTTCACTGACATTTGTGGGTGGGGGTTACAATTTAAAACAGTAAAAAGATAAGCAATCAATAACAAAGAACACGGCACACACAAATTGCAAGTAACACGATACATGCAAGTGATAACGGAGTAACAAGTTACAAAGCTTTAAAAATAGGAATGAAGAGAAGATCCGAAAATTAATTTTTTTATATGATTGAAGATTTCATGGAAGTGTAAACACATTTCACCGTAATAACCCACAGAATTCCAGCTGTCGATATTATCGCAAATTCAATAAAATTGAGTTTACTGTCCGTTTATGATAGATTTCACTAACTATATAAGTTAGTGAAATCTATAATATAAGTTAGCTATAAATATAAGTTAGCTGATATTTATAAGTAATCTATAAATATAAGTTAGCTGAAAAGCCCAATAAACAGGACTGCTAAATGTTTTATTGTTTTATGGTTGTGATCTCCAGAATTTCGACCGAACCATGTGGTACCGTCGGAGACAATCGTAGGGTAATCTCCAGTGCTGCGGTCTCCTGTCCCGATTAAACGGCATGTTGTTCCAATTAAGCGAAGTAAACTCTGGCTATTCTCAATTGGGTTGTTTTTTAAGATTTACCCCAAATAAACTGCTTCCCCAATTAATCGGTGGCCCAAATAACCGGAATCCACTGTATTATTATTAACCATATGGTGCAAGGAGGCCTGAGGTTTATGATGCACCAGCCAAAACTGAATTACTCTGAGAGAGAGAGAAAGGAATCACCAAGAAAGAGAAGAATGATATCCTGCTCAGGACCCTCGATGCGCCAAGGCCATACTCACCAGAAGATGCAGATATATTTTCGAACGCATTCCTGATGTTATAATTTTTTCAAAATGTTTGTAAAGATGATGATCCCACTACTGTTGAAGCTTCAATTGCTTGGAAAAAACTTCGCTGCAGATAATACGCCTTGAATGTAGCAATTACGTCTTGCTCCATGGGTTATAAGAGAGAAAGGGTTAGGAAAGTTGGACTGGAGAAAGTCAAAGAGCTCCAAGTGATTAGTGAAGTTGGGAGAACAGTAGAGACAACAGATGAATTTGACACAATGAGGTAGAGAGATTTTAAGCCAGGGAAGATCGAAGAGAGGAGATCCCAAATTACCAAGTCTCTGACAGGGAATATCAGAACAGACATATGCACAAGTACCATCTTTGAGGCGAAAGGAATCGTACAGCGAATAATTTGGGCATCTGAGATGAGCAGTAGGTGAATCAACAGATAACTGAGATTATGTCAGAAAAAGTACATGGGGTTTGGCCGACTGGAAGTGGAAATGGACATTGTTGAGATTAGAATTGGGACCACGTATATGTGAAATGAACTAGGAAGTGCTTAGGAGGTTTAGATCTTTTCGTATATAAGCTTGCTCTACTATTTTGACAATTCATGGCGTATTCAATAGTAAGAAAAAGTGGAGGGGGGGACATGCTGTATGAAGTAATGAAATTTTTTTTGGATATGGCGTAAACATGGTAAGAATGTACCCAGATTCTTTACATAACATGGCCTTGACAATTGTGTAGCCTCCACAACAAAATTGTGTTGTGGAAGAACAAAATCAGAACTGTTAGTTAAAAATGTTCTAGCTCCTAAAAGTGTAGAAGACTGTGGACATTCTTAATGATCTAACTAAATGCAGTCTGTTCTGTGTTTCTACAGATGCTTCAAACTAGGGCAACAGAAACTTTTACCTATATGCATTAGATATTTTGATCCTACTAAAGTTATAAAAATAAATTGTTAGGTGTTGTTGAAAGGGCTGAAGAAACAGCTATTTCTATATCTGCAATGTTGTTTAGAAAAGCTTGAGGCTTTTCACCCTTAACCCTAAATATATTTTTGCGTACAGTGCTGATAATGTAAATTTTTGAAAATATCACTCTGTTTTTCAGTTAAGGGCAAGTAATGTCGATATTGTTAAAGCTAATTGTGCTAACATATATTGCATAATGCCATGAAATATGCTTGTGACAGTTTTGAAGTAGATATAGAAAACGTACTGAAAACTTACAATTTTTTTTCTTTATCAGCTAAAAGAAGGAAAAACTTAGACTCATTTTTTGACTTTGTGTACCAACGAGATTGGTTGTCCTTAACACCAGCTGTCAAAAGATTACTTCAAAACTGGCGCTATTAAGAGCTATTTCCAAATTATTGATGATTGCCCCAAATTTTTCTCCAAATTATTTCAAAGTGCAGATACAGATTCAGAAATAAGACTGCAAGTGGTTTTTAACTTTTTTGTCAATGTTGGAGAATTGCTAGATGTTAACTACTAAAATTCTTGAGAAAAGTAACTTGAGTATTATGGATTCATACAAATCAATGACAATGATCAGAAATAAAATAAATTAAACAATCCAGGATCAAATACTTCGGAAATTCTGCAAAGCAATTTTTGAAAAAGTTACTCCAGTGCAAACAGAAAAAGACTGTTGATGAACTTTGTGATTTTTATTCAAATCTATTGCAATACCTAGAAAAAAACTGACTTTGGCGAGAAAAATAAATGTTCTAAGTTAATAAACTTTTCTCTGGAAACAAAAAATTAAGTATCAAGATTTTGAAACGGTAATTGATATTTTTTCAACTTCAAGAATGTGTAAATCTGGAGGAGTTGTATGAAGAGTTTTGTGAGAACAGGTTGAAGTTGCTGGAAAGTGTTAAGAGTACAGGAAGAGATGTGCACTATTGGCTTGATTTTTTTCCCAAATTTCCTAAAGAAAATGTACTGTACCCAATATCAGTAGAATAGTAGGATATTTGTTAAGTATTCCTGGCTCAAATGCTGTAGAAGAAAGGGTATTTTCGTTAATTGAAGTGGACAGATTTCAGAAACAGAAGTCACTGAGAATTAATCGAGGCAGAGTTGCAGGTTGCAATGAATTTCTCTTTTACACATAGAGTTCCGTCAGTATGTAAAACAGGATAAAAAAAAAATTGTTAAAAAGGGCAAAATTTCAAAAGAAGTACAATTAATATATCAGACAATTTGAATTTTGTTGTATTTTTTAAAACTAATTTTATCTACAGAAATTTTCCTTTTTTTTTTTTTTTTTTTTTAGGAAAACCTGACAACCCTAGGTGACATAGAAGTCCATGGCAGATATTAGCTAGTCTGTAATAAAGTCAAAAAGGAGGTTAGGCAGGCGAAGGCAGATTATGAGAAATCTTTGGCAAAGGATGCAAAGAAAAACAGCAAAAGAATTCTTTACTTATGTAAACTCCAGAAGGAACAGGATGAATCAGATTGGTCCACTTAACCATAGATGGTTCACTATTGATGATCCTGCTCAAGTAGCTGATAAGCCGATTGAGTATTTTGCATCTACATTTATACACGAGGAGTTATTCAAGGAGGGGAATGCCAGAAGTTATCAAACTCTAACAGGGAGCTAAGTGATTTTGTAATAACTGAGAGCAAAGTGGAGCAGAAATTGTCAAAATTAAACATAAAAAAAGGCACCTGGAATTTATCCAGTTATATTGAAGGAGGCAGCAAGGGAAGTAAGCAAACCCTTAGCCATAATTATGAGAGCATCCATAGAGTCAGGAAAGATCCACAGGGACTGGAGATGTGAAACTGTATCCCCAATTCACAAAAGGTGACACAAAATTAGACCTGTTAGCTTAACTTCTGTTCCGGGGAAAATAATGGGGTCACTGGTTAAAGAGGTGATACAGGATCACCTATACATAAATGCAGTAATATTCAGACAGCATGGGTTTGTTAAGGGGAAGTCTTGTCTGATCAATTTGATTGGATACTACGATGTGGTCACAAAGGAACTGGATGCTAAAAATAAGTTTGATATCATATACTTGGATTTCAGGAAAGCTTTTGATACTGTTGCACATGGAAGCCTACTGTAGAAATTGGAGCAGTATGGCATTAAGGGCAAGTTGCTGCAATGGATAAAGAGATAGTTGAGTGGGAGATGGCAGAGAGTGGTAATAAATGTACACTGCTCTATCTGGACTAATGTTATTAGTGGATTCCCCCAAGGTTCAGCGTTGGGTCCAGTGTTGTTTTGCACATCTATCAATGAAGGTATATCAGGCTTAATATCCAAGTTTGCACATGATACAAATGTTGGCAGGGTTGTTAATGACAGTATGCTATTGCAACAGAATCTAGAAAAGTTAGGTAGATGGGCTGAGAAGTTGCAACTAAAGTTTAACATTGACAAATGTAAAGTACTGGATATGGGTAGCAGTAATCTAAGAGAAACATACCAATTGTGTGGTACTACACGCTGGGAGGTGGAGAATGAAAATCAGTTTGGACTGCAGTCCAAACTGATTTTATAGTTACTTTTGTCACCTTTTGAATCCCCTTTGTGAATTGGTGATACATTTGCACACCTCCAGTCCATGGGGACTGGAGGTGTGGACTTCCCCGGATTCCAAGGAAGCTCTCATAATTATGGCTAAGAGTTTGCTTATTTCCTTTGCTGCCTCCTTTAATATAACTGGATATATCCCATCCACCCCAGGTGCCTTCCTTATGTTTAACATCAACTATTTCTCCTCCATTTAGTTCTGTTATTACAAAATCACTTAGCTCCATGTTAGAGTTTGATAAACTTCTGGCACTCCCCTCATTGAATAACTCCTGATGTGTGAATGTAGATGCAAAATACTCATTCAGTTTACCAGCTACCTGAGCATGATCATCAATAGTCAACCCATCTATGTTAAATGGTCCAATCTGATTCATTCCTTTTCTTCTAGAGTTTATATAAGTAAAGAAGTCTTTGCATCCTTTGCCAAGGATTTCTCGTAATCTGTCTTCACCTGCCTAACCTCCTTCGTGACTTGATTACAGACTAGTTTATATCTGCCATAGGCTTGTGTCACCTGATACTTCATATGCATCCCATACATTTTTCTTCTCTGCCACGAGCCTCATTAGTTCATCTGACATACATTTAGGCCTAAACTTTGAACAGTATTTCTTAGTTGGAATGAAAAGCCTAGTAGCTTCCAAAATCAAGTCCCTGAAGGCTCTCCATTTAGAATTCAACGTTGGTAACATCATCCCATTGTACAGAATTTGAGACCCCTGTAGTCACCTTTACAAAAGCAACAGCCCTTCCATTTAGCCTTGATCTTAGTTACATCTTTAAGTAATTCTAATTATTTAATTGGAATTACTTAATTCAAATTAAGTAATTAGAATTACCTTTACCTGTTCAGTACACATTGTACTCCCCAATTGGAATTACCTTTAAGTAATTCCAATTCACAATGTACATCAGTACATTGTGATCACTGTCACCCAGTGGTTCCTTTATCTGCACATTCTTAATGCATGAATAATCACTGCTGATAATCAGATCAAGAGTATTACTCCCTCTGGTTGCCTCTCGAACATGCTGCTGTAGAAAACCAGTCATCCAATAAATCCACAAAAGTCTTGCTAGCGTGCGAGTGACCAACCGACAAGTTCCAGTCGATATCTGGAAAGTTAAGATCCCCCATTATAAGACATTCTAATTTACTGGTTCACTCTATTTCTCTGCACAATTGTGCATTATACTCATCAGATTCATTAGGCCTATAACACACACCTACTCTCATTTTTCCTTTCCCTGTGCTTATGTCACACCAAACAGACTCAACTTATTTTATGTGTTTCTTAACTAACAGCATAATCCTTCCTGTCTTATATCCCTTTTCTGTACACATTGTACTCCCCAAATTCCAATTCTGCACTGCTTATGTTCGTGTGACACCACGTCTCTGATATCCCAACAATATCTGCCTTTGATGTCTTGACTAGCACTTCAAACTCATCAAATTTATTAACTATACTCCTAGCATTGGTGTACATGCAGGTATACATGCATCTGTTCCTACTCTTAGTTACCCAACACAGCCCATGTATTTATTTGTTCCACTGTGACTCTCAGCAGTCCTGGAAATCTCAATTGCCTTGTTTTCCAGGCTGCTGCTCATTCTAATAGAAGCAGTGTAAGAATCACCTTTTAGTCTGCTGCCTCCTTTAATATTGTGTAACCCCAAATCTAGCAGTTTTCCAACCCACCTAACACTGCCTCGATAGCATCAGCAAATATTCTTGCACCCAATTACAGTATAAACTTAACTAAGAAAACACCACTTTACTTACATCTCACAGAAATATTACCTTGAATAAGTTTTAAAAATATCGTTAGTTTTATTTTCAGTTTCAAATAAAAGAAATTAATTTAAATAATTAAACACAAAAAGAATGCTAACTGACTATCCCCCTCATTGTCACACCTGTATCGTACATTGCAGATCTTTTCTGTTAACCCAGTGGCAGCATCCATTGTGCTCTTGTTGGCCACAACTGCTGTGGCTTCACTCAATATTATAGTACAAAGGTAATAATTGAACTGGGTAATAATCCGAAAAGGAAAATAATTTCAAAACTGTTTCATGTTAGCAGCTTGTTCACTTTTCTGATTTGCCAGAAAGGAGAGAGTAAACTTTCCCCATAGTTTGTTGATTATAGAAAAAAGAAAGGAAGTAGTCTCAGTTCAAAAGTCATTCATCAAATTTTCCAATTTTCAAACAAGGGCACATTGGAGACATAGCCCCCTATACCAATATGATTATATGGGCTAAAAGTCCCACTTTCACACTTAACAGCTTTGTTTCACAAAAGTAGAATTAATTTGATTTTTCATATCATATTACCTTTGGCTCTATTGTTTCTTGTATGGCAAAACTGTTTCCTACCTGAATGAGGAAAATATTAACTTTGCTTCTGCAAATATTATGGCCTTTAGATTCACTTGCATTGTGAAGCACCTGGTACTGGTTGTTAAACAACAACTAGTACCAGATGGGGCCCAGGCTAATTTTTTGAGGCTCTTTTCTAATCTTCCCTATATGAAAAGGCTCAGAGTATTTAACATAAATGGAATATGAAATAAATTGATTTAAATACAATAAACAAAAATATCAATAATTAAAGTAAATGAAATGCAGTCACAAGCTTAAAAATCTAATTCTTACAGTAATTTTGTTGGTCTGGGACCCTGAGTGGTGCAGTTGAGCCCCAGTAAATCCAGCGTGGGTAATCACAGTGGCTTTGCTATCCAATCACATTGCTGCATGGTTTAGTTCCATTGCATTCTCGTTTATTCTTCTGTTTTATATTATTAGCTATTTTTAGCATATTTATATATTGCCTTCTCAGCAATAATTATAATCACCACCTTTCCACATGACTGTTTCATTTCAGTCAGGAATGCAAGGAAACTTCTATGGTCATATTTCATACTGTGGTCAGGTTAGTTGGTCTCAGCAAGGGTGGCATGGTCCTTGATTTGTACTTGCATGAGCTACTTCCTTGGGTAACTTTTTTTTTTTGTATTTAAATATTGTGGATTTGAAAATGACACAACAGAATCAAGCCAATTGATAGGTGAAATTGGTAGGCATTTTTGCATTACAAAATAAAAGGAAAAAGAAAAAAGCCTACTTCCAGCTTTTGAGTCCTGTAACCATAATTAAAAAATTAAAATACAAATTAAGATACAAAAGTGAAAGACAATTTGAATGCATTTTTTTTATTTAAAAAATATTTTTCTAGCCACATATTTACAAATGCATCAATCAAGGAAACAAATTTGAAACACTATTTTCTGAATCTTTTGTCAAAAAAAACTTAAAAAGCAAATTTTTAGGATTAGTTCAAGCAAATACTGAAATTAAAATATGTAATGTCTGCTGCAAATATGGCAAAAATAGTGAACTCATGCTACTTTTAACTTATTTCTGATGTAATAGTTTTGCTAATAGCTGATGTGACGCACACTCACATATAAATTTATTTGAAACAGCTAAATTAAATTTACCAATAGAGGCAGAGCCTGTGGAACATGGTAAGCAGGGGCATAGGGGTGCCAAAATTCGAAAGTTTTATTATAATAATATTCAACAAAAGTATCTCAGTTAAAAGTCAGTAAATAACAACTTTAATCTCAACATAGAAACAAACTATTATTGAATTGTTTAGTGAAATAGCACCCCATGTGTATCCACAGCTTAGGCACGTGCATGAATTGTAAGACTCGTGCACATTTTTATTAATAGATTCCTCTGTAAATGGCTTTCAATAAAAAAAAACTTGAAATCATTAATAATCTGTTTCATAGTGAAATTAAATATTTGCTTATAATTCATGAATACTTTTTAAAAATACAACTTTATATTTTCAATTGGGAAAATATTTTGTTCATTAAGCATTATTAATTAAAAATAATTATGTTCAAATTACATTCTAAATACCGATCATTAAGCACTATTAAAATAATGGTTGATCTTTACAAGCTAGTACCCTTCCGGGTGAGTTTCAAGGAGGCGTGATGTCATTGCATATGCCTAGCCTGCTTATCCCCCCACCCTTACTGCTGTTTTAAAATCTGGAACTCGTTTTATTATTTTAAAACAGCTAGGGGGGGGGTGAAATAAACACCCTAATAAAGACTAACCATAGTGGACTAGGCATATCAATCACTGCTACTTGCAACGATCAAGGCGCCTCCGTAGCCAGGAGCAGCAGTGTGTAGCACACACTTCTTGATTAGCCTGGGGTTCGAGCCCGTGACCACTAAATACAAAGTATGTAGAAAGGTCAGGGAATGACCACCGCATATCCCCCGAGCAATATGGCCTTAGTTGCTAATGTTCCTGAAAATCAAATAACAGCAACGATCAACCAGAAGGATACCAGCTTGTAAAGTTTAACCAAAATAATTATTTTACAAAAATTGTGTTCAAATTACATTGTAATACCACATTTTCAGTCTTGTAATTAAGTGCCTCATGGGCCCATAGTAGCATAGTATTTAGGGTAAGGTGACACCGGTGTTCACCCCACATCTACATCATCAGTACTCTTGTGTAGTATACAGAACTCTGTAAATGCTAGAAGTGTGTGGCAAGTTGTATGGGCATAGTATTGTGTTGGGTTCTGTTGTTTCTCTGGCAAAGTGGGGGGTTGGGGAAGGGGAGTGAAAGTCACAGAAGTAGGTGCCAATAGCCATGTGCTCAGTATGAAGATCCTACATTCTATTGAGTGCCAGCAGTGGTCCCGCACCCAGCATCCTACCCTGGCCAGGGGTAGCATTGCAAAGAGTAACTCTGCAGCTCCTGCATTTGAAGTGCTATC
Source organism: Mastigoproctus giganteus (assembly GCF_048544385.1). NCBI lineage: Eukaryota > Metazoa > Arthropoda > Arachnida > Uropygi > Thelyphonidae > Mastigoproctus > Mastigoproctus giganteus. The sequence goes on along the minus strand of NC_143583.1, from coordinate 198,756,316 downwards.
CCTTCAGGGGGTTTAGTGTTGTGCCCCTCCAATTCTAGTATTAAAGTGTTTGTGCAAATCTGTGCAAATCGTGCGAAAGCAGCATATATTGGATCATCAGTCAAGACAGTGGTTTTCAACCTTTTAATAACGGCACCCTTAAGTAATTTATTTTATTTTGCAGTACCCCATCTCCATTTTCTGCCTGTTAGATCCGATATATGATAGTTATAATAATATAATTATAAGGATGTATCTCTTTATAATGAAAAAATACTGAAAACTAGGTTCAAGTAACTTAAACTCAAATTACGTGGCACCCCAGTTGAAAACCACTGAGCTAGGAGGATGTGTTCTTGGTTCTGTGGAGATCCTTGTATTTCCATGAATAGTCTTAGGCATGGGTCCTCGTAGGCCAGAAAGGCATATATCATGTGCTCCAAGGTTTCCTCATTGCCGCAGTGGCATCTTGCATCGCTTTCAAGGCTGCGAGCTTCTATTGAAAAGGCCTGTGTCCCGTAAGCACAAAGGTGACTTGTAGCCAGGGGAGAACCAGGGAAGAGGCCTGGGGAAGGTAAAATTGACTGAGGGTAGAAACTTGTTGGTAATTCTTCTCTCCTCAGTGTTGTTCCATTCTTCTTGCCATAGGTTTAAGAGGTAGTTGAAGATGCATCTCTTTTCCTGCTTGGAGTCATTGGCCAGGTCAAGTTGCAGCCCCAGGATTTGAGTTGGTAGTCCTTTCCTTAATCACTGGAATAGTCCCCTACGTGCAACCCTCAAGATGCAGTGGCATACATCCTGCTATAACTTGGAGGGCAGGGGTGTTAACGGTGCAGCAAGCCCTGGTCATGGAGAGTAGCACGAAACGCTGTATGGACACCAGCCCCATGAGCCCAGTGGTTAGGGCACTTATCCGTGAAGTATGCAAACCTCAGTTCGAATCCCACCAAAAAATTACTTTTATAAAAAAACCCTGTGGTGCCATCCACCAGCAAAATTTAAAGGATAATGGAAGAGGAGACAAAATCGGTGCAAACTGCCATCAAACAAATGGTGCCCCTAGTGGTGGCAACAATTAACATTGATTCAAATGGCCAGTACCCCTAATACAATATTAAAGCACATAAAGTGAGAATGTAATTGATGTAAATAAAATTAATAAAAAATGTACTTTCATTTCTATTTATTCAAAATTGTAGTATTTGTTACAATCTTCAAGAGCACCAAATATGCTTCTGCATAGGGGCACCAAAAACCTTAGTGCATGCCCTGAATAGAGGCATTTCCTTAGGGATCAAAACAATAAAATAAAAGCATATTCCCACAGTTTAAATGCTGCAGTTACATTAACCGTAAATATTTTATTTTGGCAAAAAAAAAAAAAATCTGAAAGCATAAATAAACAAATTAGTAATACACACAGTCAGTGTGTTACATTTCAGGTGCATTCAGATTTTTTTCTTAAATTGATGTTTTTTCCTTTTTTCTGTGATTAATAGAAGTGAAAGTAATAGTTATCTCCTTATCATTTAATTACAGTGATTATAACTTTATAAAACCACTTAATAAAATATAGTATTAGCAGTAGTAGAGGCAATATGATGCAAGAAAGCAAGCTCCAAAAGTTTGTCTAGTTCTGCCTTGAATTTATTTAAGCTTGTTCCAGCGAACAACCAGCAGGCAGATTTCCACACATATATTTTACAACTGCCTTTCCTCAATTTGAATCTATGCCCCTCAGGTTCGTAATCTGAGCAAGTGGAAGAATCCCATCAGCATTGAACTTACTTCAACTATTCAAGGCTTTACACACCTCAATCAGATCACCTTGCAGGTGCCTAGTCCCCAGATGCTGCAATTTACAGAACTTAAGCCTTTCTTGGTGAGAGAAATCCTTTGTTCCACACACCAATCTTGTGCCCTTCTCTGTACTCGTTCTAGAATCTCTACATCCTTTTAGGAAGGATGTAGAGCTATAGTTTTACTTTATCTTCACTTAGCCATTAAATTTAATTACAACTGTATAATATTTATCTCTTCTCTTGTATATTTTTAGTCTCTCTCTCTCTCTCCACACACAGCAGCACCATATTTGTGAGTCTTACATAATAATACACATGAAGCGTGCACAGACTGTCTAAAGATAACAATACTGTGTTAAAACTATATTTAATCTATGAATTTCTTTTTTCTATACAATTTACATGGAAAAAGAAGTTTAGTTATATGCAGATGGACAGAAAGAGATGTGGTGAAGACAATAGGCAGTTCAGCATACATATATGCAAATGCACCTAAAAAGTGTCTTCTATTTATTTTAATCCTGTGAATTAAATTTATCTATTCATCAGGAGATGACCATCACCTGGAATGATACTTTCTTTGGCTTCAAAATTCACCTTTTTAAAAGGAAATTGCAGCTTTCAATTAAAGTTTGTCTGAGACTCTGTTCTCTTAATTATGATTCATTAAATTTTACTACAGTAATTTGCTTTATCTTCTTCCCCCCAACAACAAGTTATGTAGAATCACTCCTCTCCCACACCACAGACAAGTTGTGGGTTAAATTCCTGTCTCTGGAGTTCAGAAAACTTCCCACTGGGATAGAAGGAACTTTATCTATGGTGCTCAGAAATTTAAAAGAAATCTCCCTCCCTCACAAATATATCAGAAGCAATGCATTTTCATCCATGTGTGTTTTAACACCTAGGCTTTGTTCTCAAATTTAGCAGGCCTTCTTTCTAAGGCTCTCTGATATCACAGAATCTCTTTTTAATCATTTCCCCCACTTCAATTCCTTCACCACCACTTATGATATGATGTTCTTATAAAGCAGTTTCATGAATACTGCATTGGCCTTAATCTCACGTTACATGGTTGTCAATTAGCAATAATGTTTTTCAAATGGTCAAGATTGTCACTATGTATTTCAAAATGCTGCATTTATATGTTTTATACTACTACCATCATCCCTCTGGAATTTTAAACATTTTTCCCCCATTGCCTCCTCTGCAAATATATCGTCTAAAATATGATTCCAAATTTGAATGTAATCTATTGTATGTTTACAATTACTTAAAGCCCATATAGCAATTCAGCACTGTTAATTTTTTTTTATTTCTGCAAGAGGATAACAAATCAGTAATAAATTCTTAAATATGTGCAATTCTCACCAGGGTATTTTTGTGATAACCCCATTTGCTATTGTGCAAGGTTGTTTATTATAAAATATTAAAAGATTATATTGATTTCCTCTGCTAGAATTCAAACCAAGTTCCTAATAGATAAATTTAGGTAGTTCAAAACAAAACGTTTTGACACAACATAAAAACTAATGTATGGTGTGTCAAAAATTAAAAATTCTAAGGCTGTTGCAATTTATTTGGACATGTAATTCAATAAATGAAGATGAAAAATTATATCTGCTATTCTGTAGGTTGGTCAAAAACACAGCTAATATTAAGAAATCATTTATTGATACTTATACTTGCTACAATTACAGAAAAACCAACTACAAATATATTCTTTAAAAGACTTGCAAAATAAAAGTGCTTAGTAGAAAAAAAAATTGTAAATATAATTAGACCTATGGTCCTTCCTTACAAAACACTACATAAAATTCAGGAACTACAATTGCATAAGTATTAACTAACAAATACATAACATGAAATTTAAGGTACCGGGTGAGAAATATTAATACCGTAATTTTGGGATTAAAAAACAGGCCTCACTGCCCAGATTTATATTCAACTATATGGTGACTGACAATGGCAATTTAGCTGTAGATTAACAATTTTTTTCTTTCTTTTTTTTTTTTTTAATTCATGGCTTTCATAATCCTGATTAGACAACCTTAATTTATTTTATACTCCCTCCCTATATTCAGTTCCAAAAGTTTTTCAAAGGCTACAAAATTTTCTACTCCAAGACAAAAAAAAAAAAAAAAAAAAAAAAAACAGTAGAACCTCATAAATCCAGCATCCTTAGGCATTAGCACATTCCAGATTTTTGAATTTTTTTTAAGGTTATGTATACAGCTAACTAACTATTCAGGGGTAATTTTTATTACATAATAGCCCTGATCCATATAACCTCAGCAGAATGACAATTGCCAGCATTATAAGCCAATTTTAACTTGTACTGCCAGATTGCTCCAGTGGGTAACAACTTGCATAAGAAATAAAGGTCGTAGGTTCAAATGCTGGCTCGGGTATGGGTGTTATGACTGTCCAATACGATTTCAGTAACTAAATCACCTTAAAAAAACTAAATACATACTGCTATACTATTAAGTACTGTACTGTGAACTAGCATTGAATGTGATGAAAAATGAATGATTTTTATATTGCAAATACAAATAACAAAGACATATAGCCTAGGAGATATGTAAAACAGAATGAAATTGGTTAACGAAAATTATTAATGGAACATGTACTCTAAGAAAAATATTCAAAAAAGTTAAGATTTTTGAGGTTCTACTGTATTAAGTATACCATTTTAATGAATCACTTTTCTGTTTCTTTATAAGGTTGAATATATTACAAAGTAATAGACAGTGGCTTCCTAATTAAATTAATATAATTAAGTTGAGAAGCAATTTAACTGAGAAGTAGTTTAAATGAAATTACAAAGAACTCCTTGCTTTATTAATCCATAATTCCTGTAAAAGAACAGATGTCTAATTTCACTTCTGTAGTTCAATATTATTGCACGCATTGTGTAATAAGCACTGATATGTTGGGACAAAAATAAAACATAATATATGACACATTAGGAACTGCAATATTTTTTTCTTTACCTTTATGATCATAATATAACTTCTGGAATTTACACCTATAGCTGTTTAGCTGGACAAAAAATGCAGAATAAAAATTTAACAGGATCAATCCATGAGATTAATGTTATTATTAATACTGTGACATACTATATGTAAACATCCTACTCAGATCACATAGATATGTGGTTGCTGTCTGTCTTTAAGACCACATACAAAATCCAATTTCTTTTAATGCAGAGTTCTGTGCAATTTCAGAAAACAGTAGATTTAGACAGCAGTTTGTATTTTGTGGTTATGACCCTTGTATACAGTCATAGCCTTTACTGACATTAAGCAATATGAACAAAATATTTACACTCTTATAAACCCACTAAAGGTCAAAACATTTTAATAATGGCACATACAGAAAAACGTATTACATTTTATCATTCATCCAAAAGTAATTTAAAATGATTTTATAAAATCAGTGATAAATTTCATTTTTTGTTTTTCAAAAATGAAAATTGAAATTTCTCTTCTGATGCTTCATATAAAACAGCTAAATCACATTAACAAAATCACCAGGAAGGATTCAAAGTATTATGTACCATTACTGCTATATTGGCAAATATTACATTCATATACACACTTTCCTATAATATTGATTCATATAACTCATACTTTAGGAAAAAAAAAAAAAAAAACTTTAATTACTATGATTACATATTCTTATATTTTTAACCTTTTTTTTTTCTTTTTTTTTTTTTAAATTATAAACTGTTTATAAAACCGGTATGGTAAAACACAGGGCACAAAGACAGTTCCAAACCACCATATATAAATCTATATTCAGATTCAGAGTAGTAGTAGCTTAAAATAGTTTTATGAGGTAGGTAGATTGAATAAAAATACATAAACAGTCTACAGATATGGTAACCTTAAGCCTACATTGGCACTTGAGGAACAACTCCAAAACCATAACACACAGTTACCATCATTGTTTACACTCCAAACCAATACAGCATCTATCCATAATCGCCAAAGCTGTACTAAAACCAACTGGAAGATAACTTTGACATTCTTATTGCACCCTATATATTTCTTTTCTCACACTCACACAAGTTGATGGTTGTAAACGTTTACTAAAATAATGTATTACTTATAAATTTAAATAAGTTCTTTGATCCAAGCACCCTTACTAAGCATTTCCATTCCCTGTCTAAAGTTATCATCCAACAGGTTAATATTCCAAGAACTTTTGCTTTTTTTTTTTTCATATCCATCTTTGATATTCGAACATGTAATACATTTAAAAATAAGTTCTTAGTATAAAAAAGAAATAATCATTTACTATACTCAATTGAATTGACACTGACTGTATACCATAATATCTCAAATAGTGTATGCACTTCCATTTTACATATTACTGGTACAAGTATTATACATGTCTGAAGATCAAAGAATGCATGTCATAATCAGCCTTAGTTTCCATCATGTGCTTCATTCTAATAATTAAAATAAGAGGAATGGCACAAAAGGCTGAGGTATACTTAGTGTGCGTTTTTAGGAATGAATGCACCAAAGCAGGGAACACACCTGGTTGACAACCAATCACAGGAACCCAACCAGTACCCTCTTGGGACAAGCCATAGAAACATGATTAAGGAACATTATCATACTTCCCTTTGGGAAAGTTTTGTATTGCTTTGCACTCTTAAAGCCTGAGGAATACAAAAATAGCACTTCAACATTTCTTACTAAGTAAGAATTACAATAAAAGCTTTGTTAAAACTGTATTATAAAAAATCTTTGAAGTGGTATACAGTAATTGGAGGGAATACTATACATAATCTTAGAACAATTTATATTCACTCGGGAACTGGACACTGGGCAACTGATATCTGCTCAAGCCATTATATCTACCGGGTAAGCAACTTAACACTTGAGGTAGTTTTGTGAATTATCTAAGGAACTTCAGGTTGATTCACACATGTATATCTTGAAGTCTTAATGAACTTATGGACTTTATTTTGTTTACAGTTAATCTAGAATATTTCTTTTAATATGATGTATTTTCCCCCCTTTCACCATGCAGTTTAATAAGGAACTCAACATTTCAAACTTTAGAAATTAGATCCCATCTCTTAATAAATATATATAATATATACACAGAAATCCAGTATACGTTTTAAATAACATTTAGAATGGTGGCTTACTTTAGGGGCTAATTTCTTGTAATTTTTCAAGGATTTCTAAAAAAAAAAAGCATTAATACTATATGATTACTTTCTTTCCAAATGACTAGCAATGTGTTTCACCATGCCAAAGGCACCCTACCTTATTTTTATTTTGTTTTCTATGCGAAATAGAATTTATATCCTGTTTAACTCATAAAATATATATTCTATGTATGTTAAAATTTTATTTGTATAAATGGAATTTAGATGTCATTAAGTACTGAATACTTTGCTCTGCAGAACGAAACAGAATTCAAAATATCAATAAACAAGTATTACAAACTGAAATACGCTACCCTCCAAAAAAATATCTGGACATCCCTGATTTTATAATCCATTGGACCTTCCTTGATAAACAAGTGACTGAGGCAGATATATAAGGCAGACTCAAGTTAGTCAGTCTCACTATGGCATACAGACCCAAGCTGACTAATTTCAAATGGGATGTTACTGGCAGATGTCACATTACTGGCTTGTTGATTTTTTTCAATTGCTAACATCAACAAACATGCATTGCTGACCATCAGCAATTCTATCACAAAATGGAAGTGTGATGGTATTACCTTCCAGGAAGCTTACAATATGTGATTACCATACCACCCTTTTGAATACCAGAGGGTATTCAAAAGGGTACTACAACTATTTCTCACATTTGATGTCCTTGTAAATAATTGACCAGGAGTCTGGTCTTTACAAACATGCATTGTATGAGAGATCCACAGCTTCAGTTTTTGGGGAAGTGTAGTAGTAGTAGCACATAAGCCAAGTCTTATCAGTTATATTCAGCAGTCCCACCTTGCATAATGCAATGAATACTGTAATTAGGCCATAGAGTAGAAACCAATTCTATGGAACGATACATCTTGCTAGATCTTATTCAGTTACACGGGCAGTGTAGATATGGAAGTTGCCTAGAGAATATCTGCTGCTGGAGTGCACTGGCCAGCAATGAAGTTTGAAGGAATGAGTTTATGGTATGGTGGTGCTGTTTTTCATTGTGTGGCATAGGACCTTTGAGAATTATACATTGAACCCTGTTGCCTACTTTAACATTTGGGACAATTACATACTTCCCCACAATGTAGCAGTTCTTTAATAGGGATCCATGTTTGCTTCAACAGGATAATACCTGATGTCATACCACTAGTGCTGTTTGAGTACAATTCATGGATGCAAATGTAGATAAGTTGGGAAGGACAGCTCAAAGTTCCAGTTTGAACCGTACAGGATGAAATGGAATGTCAGGCTAAGGCCAGGGCAACATGCCCCACATTAGTAGTTGAACTGGTCACTGTTCTGAAGGAGAACTTTTCCCAGTCTATTGTTCATTAGCTGAAAGCCTACCCAGGATGTAGTGTGTCACAGTAGCCAAAGGAGGATGGGATGAAACACTAATGAAGTGAGTGGTAGTGTAAAACTAACACGTGTTCAGATAAATTTTAGAGGGTAATGTATCAGTAGCGGATTACACATTTCACGAAGGGTGAATCTTATTTGCCATTATGAGAATGAGATTAATATCTCAATTATCCCACCCACAATAGAAACACATTCTTCAATCCCTTTTATTTAATATACTAAAAATAAGTACATTTGCCAAATTGTGTATTCAGAATATAATGAAAAGGGCTATAAGGGTTTAGTGTAATGGTTACAGATTAAAGGTTGCTACAGATAAAATTATAAATGACAAAAACTATTTGCATTTAGAATAAAATTTTAAGGAACAAACTAACCAGAGCATATGTGTGTGTGTTTATTTTTTAATGTGTACCTTTTGGTAAGTTTCTTAAAAACATGTAACTATTTCATTCTGAAGCAGCTCTAAATTATATCTGTTAAATGTTATTTAGTTAACAGTGAACTAAATTATTGAAAAATCCAATTAGACCAAAGATACTGAATTTTTTTTAAAAAATTTCTAATAAAATAATTAACTAGATAATTAGTGGTTATTAGTCTGTGGCACACTCACTATTCGATCAGTAAATGGGAAATCAGGAGAAAAGACTTGAATTTCCATTATGTAAGGTCCAAGAATGAATAATAATGTAGATTGAGTAAATGGCATTGCTTTAAAATTAATTTTTTCTGTATATTTACAAAATATAATAGTTAACAACGAAAACGTATAATCCAAAAGTTTTCTTGTAAGATAAATTGCTCAAAGTAAACTTTACGGAATTACACGACTTCAAAAATGGTGGTGTTGTGTGTGTGTGGGAAGGTTGGTTGGTTCTGCCTTTAGAATTTATCTTCACTATGACTGAATCAGGAATTGCTTTAGAAGGAATAAACTGGTATAAAATGTGCATATGGAATGAACGTGAAAAAACACTGCCAGTAAACCAATAAAGGAATCACATGCAAATGGATATGCAGTGAAAGAATGAAGAAAAAACAAAATATTAATCCTTTACTTGGGGGGGGGGGGGGGGGGGAAGTTCCTTGCTAATTATAATTTCAAGATGGTGGAAATTCAATCTGACTGGATGGGGGTCACTATGGCTTGGATCCCAAGACAGTAACAGCTAGTTGTAGCTGGCCGACCGGGCTAGCCGGGTGGGTAAAGTGCCTGCCTGGCAACACAAAGGTTGCGGATTCGAATCCCGCCTCGGGCTTGGATAAAAGTACTGTAAAAACTTTGGGAGGTGCATTATGGCCACAGAAGCCGATGCGCTAACAACTACAAAAAAAAAAAAAAAAAAAAGTAGCTGAATGTAAAAATAAACTGCAGTGGAGTAATCTATCATGCTTACACCTTCTCTGCAATTTTAGTTTTTAACAAACATTCTGAATCTCAAGATCGAAAGCCACAATCTTATTCAAACTGAATTTCCATTATCTTGACATTGTCATTAGAATTGGGCATAGAACAGTACACAGCACTTGGTGCATATGAGTGATGAAAGAAAGAAAAAATAAACAACCCCTTTCCAGACTTCAGAAGTTTTGCATCACTGAAATCCAAAGCTATCTATTAACTATTTGGTTTTTTTAGGAGCATTAGCAACTAAGGCCATATTGCTCCGGGATATGCGGTTGTCATTCTGACCTTTCCGCATCCTCTGTATTTGGTGGTGATGGGCTCGAACCCTGGTCTAATCAAGAAGCGTGTGCCACGCACTGCTGCTCCTTCCCACCTGGCTACGGAGGCGCCTTAAATCCAAAGCTGTATGTTGAATCACATTGATATTTTCAAAGACAACTGATAATGAAGCTCTCCTGTAAATCTTGAATTTATAGTAATCTTTTTGCTTAGAAAAAAAAAAAATACTAAAATATTTATCAGAGTATTTTAAAAGAACAATAAACATTACAATGCCTGAAACTCATTAATGAAGCTGTTTTTTAGTTTAAAAAAGAGAATAATTTTGGTAGACCTAATCACTCACCGAAGGCTAATTTCCGATGAGAGTAAAATTAATGTAATGGAACCATGGGCTGAGCATTGTTAAATTATGGACCCCGAACAATTATCTTACTGGTCAAACCTTCCTGTTATAAATTTTTAGTCAGATCCGGCATTAGACTATAAGTCATTTAATATAACGTATAAAGATCGAACCTCATTTGCCACCTATAAGCATTTTTGTATTCAGCAGCCTTAGAGGCTGCTGAATACAAATTATTCTGTGCTTTTCAGCCCGCACAACATGCAAATCAGCCCATGAATACATGGGCTGATTTGCATGTTGTGAATCAGCCCATGCACAGATGTAATACACATCAACACAATATGATCTAAGTCACTGATGCATCTAAAACCCAACAAAAACATCTCATGCACATATGATTTCTTCAACTGTTGAAGACCTTGCTTGAGGCACTGTCAGAAAGGTCTTTTCTTCCTTTCATGCATTACTATCCCTATAAAAATCACAAGGATTTATCAAATCTTATCCATAGATAGCCTAAACTCGTGGCTCTTTCCAAATAATATGGAAACAGACCAGCATGGTTGGCAAACATTCTGAAACGATAAAGCATGTTTTTTTTATTGAATGGGGCAGTGAGCAATTCGGAATTATTGAATTTGGCTTCCGTCCACAGATTCAGAAAGCTAAGCTCCATTCGCCAAAGGTGACTGTGTGGTGTAGTTTTACCACTTCACTTATCCTTAGGATATTCTTTTTTGCAAGTCCACTTCTGATGCAATAGAAACCATAATTGTTATAGATACCACCATTGTGTTAATTTCAATATAAATTCCTATTAGAAGAGATTATACCATGCCTACGAGAGTGCCAATGCCTGAATCATATCTTCACATATGATGAATTGATGCCATATACTGCTCAACCAGTTCCCAAAACTGGTTGGGCATTATGTGGAAAATGTGTGAAACATCTGCACCTGATAAAATAATTGGTAGGAATTTCACCAATGCTTGGCTCAACATTTTTCAGATTTTGCTCCATCCTGCAGATTTCTGCCTGTGTTTTTTTTGAAAGATATTATAGAGATAATTCTATTTCTTTAATCCTTAAAGAATAATATTTGACACGAGGTTTCAGCCATATCTATATACTTCCTGCAGGCAAGTGCAAACAGTGTTATTCTTTGGATCGACCTATAAAACATCTTTGCTATACTTTATAATGGCACTTTTTGTAATCATATTTTGTATTACAATAAAATCTTGGTTTACCAGTAATGAACATCGGAACTATGTTTTGTTTCTTTTATATATATATATATATATATATATATATATATATATATATATGTTTTAAAGGAAGCAACAGTTTAAGATATTATTAATAACAAATAATAATTATGGAACTGGGACACTGCTATATGCAGGAAGTACCCAACGTCCATAATTGCACATAAGTTAGTAGTTGCGAAGGGCAATGTGCTAACGTTATGGTACTAGTAACGCTAATTATGGAGAACAAAGGGCGAACGGAACAGAAATCGCTATCACGGTGAACAAAGAAGGGAGCTAAGATAAAGGAGGAATAATAAGAATAACTTAGTGCTTGTTTATATATTCACACACACACACAAATAAAACCACAATGTCTCAATTACATAAGGTTTTCTCTAGGTGGCTTCATTTTATAGTTTTATTTTTGGACACTTTGCATACATGTAAAATGCCTATTGCCTTGATCACAGCTATCCAACTTACATGTAAGAACTCTAATTCAAATGGATGGATTTTCTTAAAATTTTATACTTAGCTCTTTTACATATACAGAAAAAGTAATGTTCACAGCTTAAGTGGTATGCACACAACAGATATTGCTGAAGGCATTTTTTTTTTTTTTTTTTTTGTTATCAGTTTAATAAATACAAAAATTATGAATAATTACTATTTTCTCAAGCAGAACTGTCAATACACAGATAGTTATATTTCAGCTGTTATTAAAATCCAAGAAGGAAATAACTATTACAAATAGTCGAGTGAATATTACATTGTACAATGTAATATTCAATGTACATTGAGGTCATGTACCTCAATGTACATTGAGGTACGTGTACATGACCTGAAAACAATTACTTTTATAAAATTAGTTAATTAATTAGTTATTTACTTTTCACACTTTGATTAATTATTGAGAAATAAAAAATTCAGTTCATTTAAGAAGAAAATTCGAACATGCCTGACATAGCCGAGTGGTTAGAAGTGAGAGTGCAGTAGCACACATTCTTTGCGTAGACTGTGGTTGAACCCCGTGACTGCCAAATACAATTAACGACTGTATTCATGATTTACTGTAAACTCCTCTGACCTGTTAGTTGTGCCGGGGTATAAACAAGATTTTTTTAATATTATTATTATCATTTGTTTAAAAACAGCTAAGGACTTTATAACTACTCTACACTTTACTCTTGTGGAAAAACGACAGGAAGGCTATCTTTGGCAGTGAATGCAGGGATAGTTAATTGGAGAGAAATGGACCAGTAATCAACTGCATATAAGAAGCTTTGCTAATCATAGTATCTATAACAAAAAAAAAAAAAAAAAAAAAGTAAGCCAAAAAAAAAAAAAAAAAAAGGAATGAAAGTATCAAACTCCAATGCACTATTCATACAATTTCACAAAATATTACAATAGCCCAATTACAAACTATCTCGCTCTCGCTTGGAAGTTTTAATAATAAAATGATTTAGATACTCGAGAATGTTATTATCATTGTCTTTAAAACATATTTGTGACAGTTTTTAAACTTGGTAATAGTCATGCCTGCATTTGTTAAAAACACAGGCACCTGACAGATGCCCACTTACTTTTCAGTTATTGGAATTTTTTTTTTTTTTAATTTTGCTGTGGTGTATCAATATTTCTTCCTTTCTTAATGGACTGCAGTATTTATTTTATAAGTTTTAATATTTAAAATATTCTGTATTATTAACATTATTTTTTTAAAAACAAAAAATATATATATTAAAAACAAAAAAAATATATATATGAAACTAACAAGTCAGTTCCACTTTTCAGTTCAGAGAACCATTAAGAGTGCAAAATTTAAAACTTACATTTCAGCACTGTGTTTTTTAACACACATAAATGAATAAAGAGATTAGTAATAATAATAATAATCAAAGCAAACACCATTTTACATCAATAATAATGATAGAAACAAACATTTTGTACAACAGTGAAATATAAAACAAAAGTGAATGATTTTCTGTGGCAGATGCCTCCACCACATGCCAGACAATGCCAATTTGATCATGTTCATGCATGCAGTTTGAAAAACATCAAAGCGAATTGCTGCTTACTGAGAAGCTGAATGCAAAACTAGCACATTAACTAGAGAATATTTTATTTAGAAAGTTAGAGAGCATTACTGGTGAGCTAATAACCTTGAAAACCTTGAGCTAGAACAGCAAACATTCAACTGTACAGTTGAGCAGACTTGTAAGGTACTATATGACTACCGAGCACAAGCAGTGACAAAAATGGTCATGAGAAATTTGTCAGTTCTTTGCATTTTTAATTCCAAGTAGGCAATAATTTTTCACTTCCAAAAACATCTTAAACAGAAGTTTGACTGTATTTAGAAGGTGGAAAAAATTCAGTTTTTTAATCATTAATACAACAGATGTTTTCCAAGGGCACCTGTCAGGTGCTGTACAATTAATACCAAATTAAATAGGCAGATTTAGATTGCTCTAACAGTATTTGCAGTGTTATAATATTTATTGCTATTTTATACTGATGAAAATAAAGGGGAAGGATTAATGCAAAAATTTACTTATTATCAAACCTATTACCAATAAATAATTTAGATTTACAGAGATCTAAAACATCAGTAAACAGATGAATGAACTAATGAAATAAGATGGCAAAAATTAAACACTTGTAAGATGAAGATACTATATGATGATACAAGATGGTTACAAATTTTACATTTATCAGTAAGAATAATTGTATAAGGCCATGTACAGAATAATCCAATTTCACCGTTAATTAAAAATACTTGTAAACAAATAAGCCCCAACTCTACCCAGAACAACTACCACTTTAGAGGTTCCAGAGGCAGTTAACTTTTTTTTTTAAATAATAACTTGCTTGAATATTACACATTCACAACAATCAACTTTGTGAGTGTTGTAAATTCAACAGGTCTGCTCTCAGACCTGTTGAATTCACAGCTATGCAAACACGGAAAAAACAAATGGAATGATTGGTGCTAGAGTTGGAGCATAATCTCGAGCAAGTAATTAAGTATTTATGAGAGAGAATAAATAAAAAAAAGTTCCCCTTGCCCTCACCACCCAAAAGTCAACTAAATGAAAATAGGTCTATAAAAGACTGCTGCACAAAGCAGTCTTTTATAGACCTATAAAAGACTGCACATTATGGACAAGTTGCTGCTGTGGATAAAGGGATGGTTGAATGGGAGAAGTCAAAAGAGTAGTAATCAATGGATACTACTCTTCATGGACTAGTGTTATTAGTGGAGTTCTATTTGGCCCATTGTTGTTTTCTATATTTATCAATGATATTGATGAAGGCATATCACGCTTAATGTGCAAGTTTGCTTGCAGATGATACAAAGGTTGGCAGGGTGGTTGATGACAGGAATGAAGGTATGCTATTGCAACAGGATCTAGAAAAGTTAGTCAGATGGGCTGAGAGGCAACTTTAACTTTGACAAATGCAAAGTACTGCACATGGGTAGAAGTAATCCCAGAGTAACGTACCAACTAAGGTACTATTCTCAGGCTAGTGGAAAATGAAAAAGACCTGGGGGAGGAGGTATTTGTGCAGTTGGATATGTACTTCTCTGAGCAATACAGACAGGCCCCAAGGACAGCTCATGGGATTTGTCAATGATATACAGAAATTTTGCTAAAATATAAAATATAATTTATATTTCACAGATATACCATAGAACAATCTAAAGGTAGTTCAAAATCACCAACAGAAATCTGGATATTCCCTGAATGTACTGCAGTACTGAAAGGTTGTGACAGTAATGTATTCAATCGTGAGATTGCTTAATTTCATTGTTGCCAGATCTAAGCATATGCTCCCAACAAAGTGATCAAATTCAAGCTATAATTAGTTAGATCTGGTAAATATTTTAACAAAGGAACAGGTTACTTTTAAGAAACCGGAGAAAAGTTTTTTCTTACAAAGCTAAATATAATTTACACTTTTTTTTTTTTAAATTGTTCAAACTCTATGAAGTACTGTAGTCTTTCTCTTTTTTTTTTTTTTTTTTAAAAGAGACTGTGCAAATATGTACATTTCTCATTTGAGTGTAGTGGCTATCTGGCTATGGCAAAACACAACTAAGCTGCTCAGACCTCTCTGCATGCCATGCATAGTGCCTTTTTAAAGCTGCCCACTTGAAATACATATAAAAAAAAAAAAAAAAAAAAAGAACCCCGCACATTATGTATAATTTTAACATAAAAAGCAGTAGCACTCTCTTGTAATTTAAGTTTTCCAAATGACAGTTACATCTTATGTAACAATAAGAACATTCATGGTTTGGATGTTCCTTATTAAAACTGAATTATTCTGCACATTTTGTTATCCATAATTGTCTAGCAAATAACAAACTGATTCCTGAGATAATCTACAAATAAAATTATGCATTCTTTTATAATATTTAAATATCTACATAAACTTATGACTTTTTAAAATTAAATATAGAAGCAGGATAATATAAATTTATTTTCATGACAATCAAAATCCGAAATGCATATATCAGCATTTGTAGATAAAATGACTAAATGTATAAAGATAGAGAAAAACAAACACGATATTACAAAAATACAAAAGCCATAAATCTAGTATATATGATATACTGCTTCTAATTTATAATCTCTTATAATTTTAACCTTTTGCATCTGTATAACAAGTACAAAAGATTACAACTCTTATTGCTAGAAAATGTAATGACCAAAGTGATTGACATTGTTTTAGTTTTAATGAAGGATTTTCAATAAAACCAAAAATGCCATTTTTTAAAAAAAACCATCTTTTCATTAACCCCCCCCCCCCGCCATGATGAGACAAATTACAAGGTTCCTATTGTAATATTTATACAAACATGTTTCGCAATGCAACTAAAATGATATTTAGTACCACTTTTAAATTACACCACGGACTGTTCTGGTTTCTTAATAAAAACGTGCATTTTTAATAAGTTGTTTAAACAATATGAGAAACAAACATTTAGAAATATTTCCCCAAATTTTCTTAATGCTGGCTATGTAAATTTCCTGTAAGCAGTTTTATAAAAATAAGGTTACTTGAATTAATGAGAAAGTTGGAACAGATTATAAAAAGATTCTTATTCTACTATTACTTATGAGTATACATTTATGTCCCCGCTTTTGTTGATATTTATTTAAAGTCCTTTCAAGTCCATTCTGAACTTCAAGCTTACTTTCTGTGATGAACTGTACAAATGTTCATTTGGCATTTGGCATGGGTTTATAGTTAAGTTATATAATACATTTTCATTTTGCACTTTTTTTCAAGGCACTAGTCATGGCTATAGCCAAACTGACTTATACTGGCATATATTTATGACAAGATTTAAAGAAATGCTGGAAGTCAAAATATAACAGTTAAAACTGTTTTTTAAAACAAAAGCTGAAGTCTAAATGTTAGATATACATATTAAAAAAAAAAGCCCTGTAATCATAGGTCATAATGTATAATGAACAGTCGTTTTTAAAATAAAATCTCCCAAATATGTTCTTTAAGTCTTGCCATAATTTTAAACACACACACATATATATAAAAAAAATATACATTCTGGACCTTTGAACACTTGGTAAAATGCAATTTGCATTTGAATAAATGCAGGTATGTTCCTAGATCTATCACATATTATTTATGGATCTCAGTGAAAGGCCTGGCTAAAATGAGGCAGTGATGTACTCCCTGTCATGGATGAGGTGAAAGAGGGTAATGTGGCACCTGACACTGATGGCAAAACTGTATCACCTGCTAGGCCGGGTAAGAGGTTAGAGGTGATCGGTATTGTACCAGGATAAGTTGATGGAAGTATGTGGGCAATGCTTGAGCTGAATGAATGAGGTAAAGGAAGGTATTGTGTGACTGGAAGCATAGCTGGATCTGAAAACCTCAAGTTGTCACCATTTTCCATTATATTGCTACTCCCATAGTTTCCCTGTGGTATGGAGGAGGGGGTGGCAGAGTAATAAGGTTCTTCTTTCACCAGTACCTCAGAAACTGGTGGAAGACTTGCTGCTATAGAAGGTGTAACTAATCCCCTGGAAGAATCTGAGATGGATGGAAGTGGCAAAATATCAGATTTCCGACCAGATGAAACCGAAGATAACTCCATACCAGCAATGGCATCCTGTAAATTAGCTGCTGACTGCTGGGCCCCATGGCTCTTCTTCGTATGTCTAACTAAGTGGTCTTTTCTACCGAAACGCTGAGGACAGTACTGACAGGAAAAATTCCTCATTCCTGTATGAACTACCAAATGGCGCTTAACATCCTTTTTGGTGAAAAAAGATCGATCACATTGATCGCATTTAAATTTTCTTTCATTTGGCCCCTTCAAAGTCCTTGATCCAGTGTGCACCTTTAAATGGTGCATTATGCTGCCCTGATCAGTAAAAATCTTACCACACAACTTACAAGCCAAATCACCAGCTTCTGCTGCATGGAAAGCAAGATGCTTTCGATATGACAGTGAAGAACTATATGTTTTAAAGCAGAGCTCACAAGTGTGGATAATCTTCTGGGGATTATGTATTTTGAGATGATTTTTTAGGTGATCTTTACGGTGGAAACGACGTTCACAGACTGAACATTTAAATCGGCGTTCCCCTGAGTGGATGAGTTTATGACGCATCAACTTGAATCTTGACGTGAACATACGATTACAGCCAGGTTCCAAACAGCAGAATTGTCTTTCTGTTCCCCTATTTGTTCTTCTGGACTGTGTTCTGCAGGTTCCTTTCCGAGGCAAGGTGTCAGCTTCAAATCCAAACGTACAAGAAAGATGTATCGAGTTTTGTTTCTCACCATTGTCTCTTGAATGAGCTTCATCATCTGAAGCTCGCATTACAATCACTCCACTCATCCAGCTTGCTCATCCAATATCCAACCATTGATCTAACCTCTCAGCCTCATCCACCCAGGGGTGAAGGGAGCACTACATTATTGATATAAGGTGTTGGAGTTTTAGCAGGCCTTATTCATGACCACCTCTTAAATACCTATAAAATAAAACAAAAATATCAATTATTTGTTTATAAATAATAATAATAAAAAAACACAAAAATCCACTTCTAATTCATAAATATACTGGACAAATTTTATATTCCTGCATTCAAAAACATTTATCTTCCTTTCATTGTTTACCACCACTGACAGTCAAAACAAGTCATTTGGCTGATTTTACTTAAAATTTTACAGAAAAGTGTCTTTAGTTATAGTCACTTAAAACTAAGTCATCACCCAGCATAATATTCAGCAAGAATTTTAACAGAATCACTGATTAGCATTAGCAGGGCATATGATGCAAGAAAGCAAGCTTATATAGCATCAGCAAAAAAGAAAAAAAAAAAAACCCCATCCTTCCTATTTCAACCATTCACCCACTACAAATGTTTGTCTAGTTCTGCCTTGAACCACATTGTCCAAGATCTGTATCTAATAATCTAATATAATAATAATCTAATCCCTAACCTGTCAGAGCAAAATGACAACTATATAAATTAATGATTATTATCGGTTCAGTTCTATATAGTGAACTGAACCAATGAAATTATTGGGTTCCCCCAATTAGTTAGTTAGTTATTGGGAGCATTAGCAACTAAGGCCATATTGCTGCAGGATATGCGGTGGTCATTCCCTGACCTTTCTGCATCCTCTGTATTTGGTGGTGACGGGCTCGAACCCCGGTCTAATCAAGAAGCGTGTGCTACACACTGCTGCTCCTTCCCACCTGGCTACGGAGGTGCCTAGGTTCCCCAAATAATTTCATTTGTATTATGAATATATAAACCATATTCATATTCCACAAATATTTGCATCCTGTAACATTATAGAAGTACTGATATTTATCAAAAAATACTTTTATGACATTTGTAACTCAATTTATTATGTTTTTAATTTTTTATTTATTATCATTATTTTGTGAATTTCATATAAAATTCAAAGTGACCCACGAATGTGTTTGTAATACATGACCAGGTCATGACATAGATTAGAAAACAGTGGTAAATAACAGGGTATACTACTGATTCACTGTGCACACCAAGTAATGAGGTCAATCAAATGAAGATTATGAAACTATCTGGTTACTTCTGAAAAAGTAGAATGAATAAATGGTTTTTAAAGCAGCACTTCCTAGTGCATTCTATTCGTTTTGCATGCTGATTAAAACCTAGGGAATAATCATTTGGTAACACATTACAGTCAACTGCTACTACTAATCTCTCAGCTATAAACCATTCTTGGAGCCTTATGCTCAGTTAGAGCATGCCATTGTACCCTTCAGAATCAAATTGGGTATTTCAAAGGGAGAGCCCCCACCTTGTTTTTTTTTTTTTTTTTTTTTTTTTGGGGGGGGGGGGTAACAGTAAAAGGAAATATCTTACCCTCCCACAGATCAGCACTTGCATAATCCATGCATTTTATTGCACAGTTGTTTATTATTCATACAATACAAAAATCCCAGTATTTTGTATTTCTTCACGTGCTTTAGTGCATGCAAAAATACATTAATTACAAAGATATTAAAAATATAAGACAAAAGAAAATGGCCCCGGGTGCCAAGCGTTATAGTGATCAAGCGATTCTCAGTGATTTCTAGAGCGTTTTTCTTGAAGCTGCAGTTTTTGTTCAGTTAAAAAAGTTTTCTTACGTTTTCATTAAATACTAGTAAACTTAGACTTACGATCTGTAAGTAAGTTTCAGAAAGGCAAATCACCTTTCTTTTTTTCATTTAAACTAATATACTAACTTTTATACCGCTTGGTCACTCTAGCGGCACTGCTCCTGCCTCCCCGTGGCGGGGCCGGTAACCTGGGAGAAGAAATCCACTCTCCCGGGGCTGAAAGGAGCAAAGATGGATAACAATACGTTCCCACCTTTAGAGCCTCCGAGCTCAAAACTAGTGACTAAACACACCGATGATGACTTCTCCCAACCCAAGAGGTTGAAAACAAATCCTCAAGAGGAGATACCAGCATTTCTCATACTGCACTCTACATCAGACCAGCCTTTGAGTAAATTGTCCCCATTCCTTGTGCAAAAATGCTTAGAGGCTGTCGCAGGTTCACCAAAATCAGTAAGGCGACTCCAGTCTGGGGATCTTCTGGTAGAGACCATGAAATCCCAGCATTCTGCAAAGCTATTAAATCTGACAACTTTCGGCGGACATCCAATAAAAGTCACTCCCCATGCCACCTTAAATTCCTCTAAGGGAGTAATTGCAGAATGGGACTTATTAACCGTATCAGAGGAGGAAATAGTGAAAGAGCTACGAGAACAAAGAGTCATCCAAGCCAGGAGAATCATGACTCGTAAAGATGGTACTCTCATTCCAACAAGGAGCATAATCCTCACTTTTAGCTCTCCCATCTTACCAACATCTGTCAAAGCAGGCTATCTCCATTGCCGTGTCAGACCCTACATCCCAAACCCAATCAGGTGCTATAAGTGCCAAAAATATGGACACTCTCAGACTGCATGTAGAGGTGAGGCAATATGTCCTAATTGCGGATCGAAAGACCACAACCAATCCGATTGCAATGCTACCACTCCTAATTGCCCAAATTGTAAAGGGAATCACCCAGCTTTCTCTAAAATATGCGAACTATGGAAGCAAGGAAAAAAAATACAGAAATATAAAGTGGAAAACAAAGTCACTTATTCAGAGGCGAGAAGAGAAATAATCAAAATGGAGCCAAAGCGAACGTATGCCACAGCTGCCAAACAGGTGCAATCAGTAAGTATCCAAACGGACGTTACAGTTCCTCCTAATACATCTATCGCGAATTGGGCACGATCCATACTCACTTCTCCCAAACAGTGTCCTTCACAACAAACAACTGAACAAGCCAGCAATACTCCAATCTCCATTCCAGCCGATGCGTCAACAATGAAACCAAAAGCTACAGAAACCCCAATGGTGCATCCACGGATTTCAACGGAAATGGATATTGATCAGGAGAAAAATTCAGATGATGGAATTTTGGAACTCCATGCAACTGATGAGATAGACACAACACGTCCTTTCTTTCCTAAGAAAGACAAAGGAAAAATAGAGAGGTATAAACAAGCTACAACCAAAAAACTGTCAGAAGCAAAAACAACTAACAAGAACGCATAATGGAAAGCATTCTTCAGTGGAATTGTAGAGGCTTTCGTAATGCAAAAGATGACTTGCATGATCTCGTAAACCGCTATGAACCAGCATGTATATCCCTACAAGAAACCTATTTAAATTCACAAGTGTGTCCTACCATTAAAAATTATACCATGTTCAGAAGAGATAGGAGTATCGACTCGCCAGCTCGTGGAGGTGTGGCAGTTCTTGTTAGAAATAATATTCCATCTAAACCTGTTGCTCTTCAGACTCCTTTTGAGGTAGTGGCAATGCGCGCAGAAATTGGCATGACTATTACAATAGTATCTATATATATTCCCCCAAATTCCTCAATCTCCTCAGAAAATCTAGAAAATCTAATAGACCAGCTACCACCTCCTTTCTATTTACTCGGAGACTTCAATGCTCATCACACGCTGTGGGGATCTCCAACAATCGACAAAAGAGGTAAACAAATAGAAAATCTTCTCGATGTGTGCCAACTTACCCTCTTGAATACTGGAGAGCCTACCTATATACATTTTTCAACAGGATCCATGAGTGCAATAGACCTTTCAATCTGCTCTCCCTCCATATGTACTAATACGGAGTGGTCTGTTCTTGAAAATCCACTAAATAGTGATCATCTACCAATTCTCTGCAAGCTGCAAACACGGGTAAACTCCCCTTTGCCGGGTCGCTCCAAATGGAAATTTCGTAGGGCACACTGGAATGAATATGCTTCAAATGTTCAGTTAGATGATGAAATAATTCAACTTCAACCCATAGATTATGTCACACAACATATAACTAATCAAATATTACAAGCTGCCAACTCTACAATACCAAAGTCCTTGCCTGGGAAACGCAAACACAATAATTACTGGTGGAATCCGGATTGTACTTATGCTAAACAGGAAAAAAATAGGGCTTGGAATTTGTTCCGCAAATTCCCCACAACCAGTAACCTAATTAGTTTTAAAAGAATGAAAGCTAAGTTCCGCCAAATAAGAAGGAAAGCAAAAAGAGAAGCATGGATTAGCTTTTCCTCTAGTATAAACAAGGACACAGATATCAGACTCATCTGGAAGAAAATACAAACAATTGATGGCAAATATGTCCAGTCCCCAGCCTCAATATTAAACTGGAAAGGAAAGGAGTTGTCCTCTCCGGCAGAAATTGCAAATGCCTTAGCCGAATCATTTGCCAGTATATCAGGTGTATCCACCTACAACCCAATCTTTCAGAAAATTAAAAAATCATCAGAGCAGCATAAGATCAATTTCTCCACTAGAGCTTCACACCCGTACAACCAGCCATTTACATTAACAGAACTTTTAGGGGCGCTCAATAAAACTTCCAGTAGTGCTGCTGGTCCAGATGGGATCTACTATGTCATGATAAGCCAACTAAACAACAGAACAAAAAGGGTATTGTTAAAATATTACAATCGAATATTTTTAGAAAATATTTACCCAAACTCATGGCGTCACTCAATTATACTAGCCTTTCCAAAGCCAGGAAAGGATCGCAGCTTTCCACATAATTACAGGCCGATTTCACTGACCAGCTGCTTAGGCAAAGTCTTGGAAAAAATGGTTCACAGGCGGCTAACGTGGTTCCTGGAAACAAACAACTTGCAAAATAACAATCAGTACGGGTTTCGAAAGAACCGGTCCACGTTAGATGTAATGATAAAAGCAGAAGCAAACATCCGAAATGCCTTCCTAAGGGGACAACATCTGGTCATGATCAATCTTGATATTGAGAAAGCCTTTGATAACACCTGGCGATACGGTGTACTTCAAGATCTTCATTCTTTTGGCTTGAGAGGTCATTTACCCCACTTTATACAAAACTTCCTATGCCACAGAACATTTCAGGTTAGATACATGAACAATTTATCTAAATCATTTGTACAAGAGGAGGGTGTTCTTCAGGGGTCCATTCTTAGTCCGACGTTATTTTCAATAAGAATTACAAACATGACACAGGATGTACCTAATACAGTAGAATCGTATATGTTCGCTGATGACCTCGTTGTTTCTTGTCAATCCCAAACCATGAACACCATTGAAAGACAACTCCAAATTTCCATCGCTAAAATTGAATCATGGGCATTGCAGAATGGCTATTCCCTATCAGAAAAGAAATCTAGCGCAATTCATTTTTGTAAAAAACGCAAACTTCACCCAGATCCAGAAATATTTTTAAAAAACAACCTGATTCCTGTCACTAACAGTTTCCGACTGTTGGGGTTATATATAGATAACAAACTTAATTTTGCTTCCCATATTGCTTTCCTTCGAACTACATGTCTAAAAAACTGAACATCCTGAGAGCAGTCTCTGCTAAGTCCTGGGGTGCTGACAGAAGCTCTCTCCTTCATCTGTATAGAGCTTTAATAAGATCACGATTAGATTATGGATCACCTGTCTATGACTCCGCTAGGAAAAGTTCACTATTACGTCTGAACACCATACAGCATAGTGCTCTTAGGATAGCTGTGGGAGCCTTCAGAACATCTCCGGTCCACAGCCTGTATATTGAGGCAAATGAACCCCCTTTGCATCTCAGGAGAAAATCCTTATTGTGTAAGTATGCAGCAAAAATTAAAAGCATGCCATTCCACCCTAGCTGGCAGTACCTGTTTGATCCTCAATATGCTGAATTATATCACAATAAGCCTAATGAAAACCGCCCTGCAGGGATTCGACTGCAAGAACTCACAATCAGTTGGGATCTTAAATTTCACAACATATTCCAAGACCTTGCTACTCCTGAAACTCCCTGGACTGAATTCTCACCTCTCTGCGACAATTTCTTTTCAAGATGGGGAAAATCCTCTCTGGCAAATATAAACTATCAACAGCTCCATAAAACTCATTTGTTGGAAAATTCAGATAAAGTACCTATCTATACTGATGGCTCTAAAACAGATGTAGCCGTTGGTGCTGCAGCAGTTTCTTCTGCCTTCTCAGTTGCTGTGTCTCTTCCTACAGAATGCACTATCTATACTGCAGAATTATTTGCAATTAAACTAGCTCTAGATAGAATACACAACAGCTGTATAAAGCAATCCCTGATATACACAGACTCCTTAAGCGCAATCGCTGCCATTCAAACTACCATGTCGTCCTCACATTCGATTCTTAAAGAGATACGGTCCAAGTTATTTTACTGTCTAAAAGCCAACCAGAAGGTTACCTTCTGCTGGATACCTGGTCATGCAGGCATTCCAGGTAATGAACAAGCGGATGCCGCCGCTAAACACCCTGACTCAAGCACTTCCAGGCAACAAACAGTGCCCTACACAGACTACAAATCCATCATTGAAACATCATGTAGGAAGCAATGGTCTGACCTCTGGAAAGCTCAAATAAATAATAAACTGCTGCAGATAAAAAAAAGAGCCAAAATTGTGGACATCTAGTATCAGGAAAAGCAGGCGACAAGAAGTAGTTCTAGCAAGGCTCCGCATTGGACATTCACATCCAACTCATCTGTATTTGCTTATGGGAGAGAACCCTCCTCAGTGTTTGTTGTGCCAGTCTCAGTTGACAATATATCATATTCTCATTGAATGTCCCCAACTTTCAACTACCAGAAAATCAACGTTTACATCCCTATCCCATTTGAAGGAACCGATTACCTTATTGCAGATTCTTGGCAATGATGCAAATTTGGAGGAACTGTTTACTTATTTGAAACAGATAAATCTTTATAATAGCCTATGATCACAATAACATGAGAAATTAGTGATAAGCAAATATCGAACAGGCACAATATGGCCCAAGAGGCCCTTGTGCCAGAAAACCCAAATACAACAACAACAACAACAACAAAAGAAAATAAACAATGAAAAATTTATAAAATTTTAAAGAGATTTAAATCTTTTTTTAATATTTAAATTAAGAAACAATTTTAAACATTGTCATTGTCAACCTGCTATTTCAGTGATTATCCATACATGCTCTGATATTTTGCTTTCACTTGGAACAGGTTGCAATTATACAAAATCTACTGCACACTGATTCACCCTTTGTTTCCTTTCACCCTTTTAGTGGATTTTCATGTCAACAAAGAGGTGGGGAAACGGACATTTAAATACAATTCTTCTGCAGCAGTTTCTAGATGCTCTATAACTTCATTTTTGAACGAAATGTGCCACAGATCAAACTAAAATTATTTGGCAGGTACAGTAGACTCTCGATTTTCCGGGATAGATGGTATATATATATATATATATAAAAAAAATCCTGGATAATCCAAAAATACAGTAAGTTCCCGACATATGTAAGAGAGACATTCCAGGACTTCTTACGTAAGTCGAGTTTTATATAACTTGGGAATGTCTAATAAAATATTGGCAACCCCCATATAACATGGTACTTCTACAACAAGGTTTTGCTCTAACACGGTTTGAGAATTGCTGGAAATCTCGCATAACACGGTATTTCTGAGCTTTTGTGCTGGGAAAACCATTATGTAGGATGTAATTTTCAACGTTTCCATTCCTTTTTTGTGAATCCTTGCTGTTGACTCGCCTTCATGATATTTTTCTAAAGCACATCTCTGGAGGTCACTACCATAAAATAATAAAAACAATTTGCAGTTTCTGGTTTATTGATTTTTCCTGTTAGTGTAATCAGTTATAAACAGGTAGTCAACTCGATCTTACATTTGCTGTAGTACTGATAGCTGGAATTCTGTGGGTTTCACGTTATTACGGCAAATGTGTTTCCCCTTCCATGAAATATTCAATCATGTAAAAAACACAAATTTTCAGAAACTCGTTACTCCGTATTGTGTTTGTTGCAACTTGTGCGTGCCGTGTTCTTTGTTATTAATTGCTTATCATTTTTACTGTTTTATATTTTACAAAAAAAATCAGTGAACAGAAATATCGATTAGTATGTACATATTACACTATTTATTAATTAAACTATGTATGTAAGCGTAAATTTATTTTTATTTTGCTAACTGGAAAATATTCTTCAGATTTTCACGTATCATTAAAAGCGAGGATCCACTGTATTTTGTTTGGAGATCCCTGGGTTAGGTTCTGTGCTATTGAACTTGTGCTTGTTTGAGACCATAAAAAAATAATTGTGAATTTGAAGAGTGCAATTCGTGACTTTTAAAGAGAGCAGAAGGTACACAAAATCTAGATGCTGCAGAAGAGATTGTGCTTAGCAGCGATGAAGAGGAAGAATAAATGAACGTACATTATCTGACATATAAGTATCACAGTTTGTAAGGTATTATTGCTTATTGCTACTATAAAAATTAAGTTTCCGATAGTTATATAAAAAAAGGTGTATTTTTGTTAGCTTTTGGAATGTAACCCCCCTTTTTGTAATGGTTCTTAGTCCCTTATAATACGATTTCACATTACACGAGATTTTGTAGGTACCAAACTACCGTGTTATATGAGGGTTACCTGTATATTTTTGTAATTTTGGCATATCCTCGATATGCCAAAACTACAAAAACCACATATCCTCAGAAGAAAAATAGTTATATATTTTTAATTAGTTCAATTAAAAACTTTATCTGGGGACAGCGGTGAAGTAGCCAGAGTGTCACATAAAAGGAAGAAAAAAATGCATGTTATTGTACTGTAAAAACTTATTTGTATTTCGTAGCCTTGGTTATTATAGTTGACTTCATTGGTGCCGATCGCTTCACCGCTTCTCATATTCTGTCTTTCTCCTTTATTGTGTTCACTGCCACCGACAAATCTGAATTCCACGTGA
Source organism: Mastigoproctus giganteus (assembly GCF_048544385.1). Classification (NCBI taxonomy): domain Eukaryota; kingdom Metazoa; phylum Arthropoda; class Arachnida; order Uropygi; family Thelyphonidae; genus Mastigoproctus; species Mastigoproctus giganteus. Next base: position 198,728,808 of record NC_143583.1, on the reverse strand, counting down.
TACTTGTTAATGTTTGGCCATTTTCATACATCCTTATTATTTTAATTTTCTGACCCAACTCGATCGCTTTCCTTTTCTTGGTAGATTTACCAGTACTGCTGTCACTTATTCTCTTAGTCGGCACCATGATAACAGTCAAAATTAAATTTTCTGAAAAGAACTTCACCAGGCAAAAACTCACTATTATCACCCCATGCAAACTCGCATTTTACTAAAGCACATTTCTGGAGGTCACTACAATAAAATAATAAAAACAATTTGCAGTTTCCGGTTTATTATGCTTTTCTGTTAGTGCAATCTATTAAATGGATAGTAAACTTGATCTTATTGTATTTGTAATAATACCGATAACTGGAATTCTGTGGGTTTTTATGTTACGGTATTATGGTGAAATGAGTTCCCCTTCACTGAAATCTTGTCATATATATAAAAAATATATAAAAAAAAATATACAGGGTGTTTCAAAACTGATGGTCAATAATTTAAAGGTGAACTGTACAGACTACAATATGCAAAAAAAAAAAAAACCTAGTCAACATAGATCCTTAAGTGAATCGTTTTCAAGTACTGCACATTTCTAGTTGGAATCCACCACTGACGTGTTTGTTTAGGTTAGGTTGTGTTCATTCTCTCCCTTTCCCTTCTCTCAATGCTCTGAGACGTAGCAGGCATGTTAATACTGTACTTGTTAAAGGATAGTAAACATGGAAAGAGGTTAGGGCAACAAAGAGTATACGGACATGCACTTTATGTATGGTAAAGCCAACAGCAGTGCATTCGAGGCTGCACGTTTGTACCAAGAAGCATTTCCCTGTTGAAGGCAGCCCAATAGGTGCACATTCATCACGGTACATCAATGCCTTAGAAAACATGGGCACTTCGCACATGGAGTACTAGCAGGTAGGCCCAGAAGCATAAACACTTGATGTTGAGGAAAGGGTGTTAGAAAGAACAAAATCCATGAATTCTGACAAGGAAGGTTGCTCTGCAAGAGCGTGTACTGAGCCATAGCAGTGTGTGGCGAATTTTACATCGCCAATTACTGTACCTCTACCATATCCAGCACGTACGACATCTCAGCAATACAGACTACCCTCCAGGAGTGAACTTCTGCCAGTAGATGCAACAACAGTGTGTCCTGAATCCCAACCTTTAAATAACATTTTGTTCACTGACGAAGCTGTGTTTACTGTCACGCTTGGTCAGACGAAAATCCTAATGCAATTCACAAGTCACGACATCAGCAACGTTTCTCGTTGAATGTCTGGGCAGGACTACTATGAGACCATCTAATTGGACCACACTTTCTGCCAAACAGGCTAACAGGAGAGCTGTACCTTCAGTTCCTGCAAAATGTTCTTCCAGACCTTCTTGATGATGATAATGTTCCACTTCAGCAACGCCAGAACATATGGTTTATGCATGATGGTGCACCGGCACATTTTGCTAGAGTTATGACTCGGTATCTAACTAGAAGGTATGGTCAACAGTGGACAGGTAGACGTGGGCCTGTAATGTGGCCTCCCAGATTACCAGACTTAAATCCTATGGATTTTTGTATCTGGGATCATGTAAAAAGCTCGGTGTACACTTCTGATATTAATACAGTTGAGGAATTGCAGCGTCGGGTTGAAGAAGCCTTTCAGCAAATCAGAAATGACCCAGGAATGGCTGAGATGATTCGCAACTCAATGCAGAGAAGACTACAAAGCTGTGTACGGATGTAAGGACAGCATTTTGAACACATTTTGTAACATCTGTAAAATCCTGTGGTGTTGAAACCAAAAATTAAAAATGTATTATCTTATGTTTAATAAAACCACTCTTAGCAAAGGATTCACAGCATTTTGCTAAACTAGTGCTCCCATAGTCAGTGGCGGATCTTAACAGAAAATGTGCATTTTCTTGAAAACAGTTAATTTGTGGCCCGATGTTCACTGGGACTTTTTTGCTTATTTTAGTTTATACTTTTAACCTTTAAATTAGTGACCATCATTTTTGAAACACCCTGTATATAAATAACGTAACATAAGTCCGAGATTTACTGTATCGAAAAATGCTCAGCAACCTACGTAAAAAGTATGGCGAAAAAAAAAACTCACCACACACTATCCGCGTGTTGGATACGCATTTATTTTTTACGATGTTGTGTATGGTTTGGTCACCAACATTATTATGGTTCTTCTGGCATTAACAGATGCACCAAACTTTTGAATAATTTCAAGTTTATGTTTAACCGAAAGCACAACTCTTATGTTTTTGCCCATCATTTGCGATAAAAAAAAAAAAAAAAAGGTACTATTAAAAAAATTCCGCATTCCTTATATAAATAACAACAAAATTTTTCCTTTTGTCCTGCGACGGAACACAAATTGACACGACACACTAAAACAAACTAAACATTTGGTTGCAAGATAATAGGCACACTAATCTCCCAATGACAACTTATAACACTGCTTCTTGTCCCTTAAGACTTGCAAAATATCTGTTTATACCCATTCTAGTTATTACTTGAATTTTGATTTCTGGTTGATTGTTTTTTTTTTTTTTTTTTAAATTTGGAGCCTTGAAGTGTCCTGGTTAATCTGATCCCGGTAAATCGAGTCTGCTATAATTGCAGATTTTGAAACTTGTGATGACATATGTAGCTGGACTTGTCATTTTTGTTTAATATGAGCACCAGTAGATTAAATGTTGATGGTCGTGCAAAGAAAAAAAAAAAAAAAAAAAGAAAGAAAGAAAAAAAGCAAGTCACTCAAAAAGGAAAACTTTTTCCTTGTTTTGTTTCGAATTGAGGGAAATAGTCCCAGTATTAGTATTAGAAAATGATGCAAGAAAAGAAGAGAACATACACACACCATATCCATCCCATCTAACACTTTTTCTAGTCCTTCCTTGAATTTATTCAAAGAACCCACTTCTACAATAATAGATGGAAGTTTGTTCCAACAATCAACTACCTGTTGGCTGAAGACAAATTTCTACACATTTATTCTGCAACCATGCTTCAATTTGAATTTATACCCCTTGTAATGTGTAGTCTGATCAGGAGGAAGGATTCCATTGGTAGAGCTTTCAATATATTCAGAGCCTTACACACCTCAATCAGACCTCCTTGCAGGTATTGAAGTTTCCAGATACTGCAATTTACAGAACTGAAGCCTTTCCTGGTAAGAGTATCCAACTATTCCTCTCAACAATCTCGCATCTGTTCTCTGCACCATTCCAACAGATCCACATACTTCCACAAATGAGGCTTCCAGACTTGTATGTAGTACATAAGACATGGAATAACCATTGCCTCATACAAAGGGATAATCACCTCATTATTCCCACTGGAAAAATTTCTGTATATCACACACGGGATATCCTGGGAGTCAGTCTATGTTGCTCAGACCTTCATATAATTTAACTAGAGCTTGTTATAGTAGCATACCCTGATTACTGCCATTAACCAACCACCAATATTCGCATCATCTGTGAACTTGGACATTAGGCCTCATTAATATCACTAGTAAATACTGAAAAAAAAAAAAAAAAAAAAACAATGCACCCAGCACTGAGTGACTCCATTAATAACAATCTCTGTCTTCTCCCACTCAACCACCATCGCTTTATCCATAGCAGTAAACTGCCCTTAATGCCACACTGCTCCAGTTTGTATAGCAGTATTTTGTGTATCAAAAGCTCTTCTGAAATCTAAGTATATGATGTCAAAACTATTTCTTGCATCCAGTTCTTTTGTTACTGTGTCATAGTATCTGATCAGATTGGTCAGACAAGACTGTCCCTTAACAAACCCATGCAGCGATTGCAGTATAAATACACTTCTCTCTATAATGACCCTATGTTTCTTTAACCAGTGACTAAATTATTTTTCCTGGAGCAGAAGTTGAGTTAACAGGTCTGTAATTACTCACTTCTCCCTTTGACCTCCTTTGTGAATTGGGGATACATTCACACATCTCCAGTTCACAGGGATTTCCCTAAATCCAAGAATGCTCTCATAAGCATGCCTGAATGTCTGCTTACATCTTTTGCTCTCTCCTTTAATATAACTAGATTGATTTCGTACATCTCAAGGTGCCTTTTTTACATTTAGAATCAACAATTTCTCCCCCACTTTCCTCTCAGTTATCACAAAAGCATTCAGCTCCCTATTAGAATTTGATATACTTATGCATTCCTAAAAAATTCCTCTTGTGTGAATGTCAATGAAAGCCTCTGTTTCACCTGATAATTTATATACATCCCATGCATTCTCCTTTTCTGCCACAAATGTCAGCATATGTGATGAGACTAGTGGGAGAAAACTGCTTATGCTTAGACCTAAATGAGACCCATTTAGGTACAGGCACGAACATCTCTTGGTATAAAAATCACAAATGGGGATCAAAAGATGACACGAGTCTTGTCTGACCAATTTGATTGGATACAAAAAATAATTTTGATATCATATACTGTACTTGGATTTCAGGAAAGCTTTTAATACTGTTGCACACGGAAGACTACTGTACAAATTGGAGCAGTATGGCATCAAGGACAAGCTGCTGCTATGGATAAAGGGATGGTTGAGTAGGAGAAGGCAGAGAGTGGTAATCAATGGATGATGCTCTTCATGGACTAATATTATTAGTGGAGTTCCCCAGGGTTCTGTGTTGGGCCCATTCTGGTGTGCACGGAATTGGCACCCCTAAGGTCCTGAGCTGGATATCATCATTTTTCATTCTTCTTTTTCTTGTTGATTCTCTTCTACTTCTGACTATTGCTCTCTCTCTCTCTCTCTCTCTCTCTCTCTCTCTCAGAGTAATTCAAAAATTTTTTTTAGTGGGTGCAGCAAAAGCCCCGGGCTTACTTGCATCATATGGCTAATGATAATGTCGATGAAGGTATATCAGTTTTCTGTTAGATGCCCTAACAGAAAAGCTCAATAAACCAGAAAGTGCAAATTGTTTTTACTGTTTTTATGGTCATGATCTCCAGAAATGTTCTTTTGAAAAAAAAATCAACAAAGCCACCCAAAACTGATTCTTATAATGGAACATATGATAATGATGAAAGGGTGGCACTCCATTATAAAAATAACCTTTTAGAGAGATAAATAGCTTAGTTATATAGCGAAATTTTCAACTTCCGAGGTCTTAGAATGGATTACAAAAAAAAAAAAAAAAAAAAACCCCAACGTATTATTGGGTTCACATTGCAATGTTTTCACAATACCTCCATTTATTCCTATGGGATGCAAAATGTAATTCCATGATTTTTTTAAGTTTACACCGGCCAGCAAAAATTTACGTGAAGTCGAATTTACGGAAGTCGAGGAGTGCGTGTAGTTAACCAGCTTAGTTAAACATGATTTTCCTTTTACAAAACCATCGCGTTTCTTTCAGAATTCCATTTCCGTCTAAATGTCCCCGATTCTTGATCTCTATGACTTTCCTCTATCATTGCTGTAAGAACAACTGGTCTATCTTCCCACTTTCAACTTAGAAAGTCTTTTACATATTGGCACTTTGCCAATCCAAAGGAATCCTTCAAAATCTAATGATGCCCTCATAATATAAATTATAATTCACAAAGTATTTATTTAAGAAGAGTGATACAAGCGAAATTTACAGGCAAAAGGACATCTATATATTAGACTTATTTATTTTATTTATTAAATTTGGGTCTTCTTTGGGCCTATTATAATGTACATTAGAATTGGCAAATAATTTATATTAGCAGACTTCAGCAAAATTCAAGATTATGGATATACACCAGCAATAAAAATCATCATACTGAAATATAAGACAAAAAATAATGCATAGAATATAGTATCATAATACAGTATGCTCTTGATTATCCAGTGTTGCAGATAACTTGGGTCTCTACAGCCCATGTAAGTCTAAGCCAGACAACAAAATGAAATAATGGGGAATATATTGCTGGAATTGTTCATTTACACCTTGTAACATTAGTATTAATAGTGCAAATGATGCAAGAAAGCAAGCTTATAAAGCATCAGCTACAAAAAAAAAAAAAAAAAATCCATATCACCTATCCATTCCCTCCAATTCGCACTACCAACTTCCACAACAACTGGACGTTTGCTCCAACAATTAACCACCCACTGGCTGAAGGAAAACTTCTGCATCTCTATCCTGCAACTATCCTTTTATTTGAATTTATGCCCCCTTGTGTGTGTGTGTGTGTGTAGTCTGAGCAGGAGGAAGAATGCCATCAACATTAAGCTTGCAGGTTGCTAGTCTCCAAATGCTGAAATTCACAGAATTGAAGCCTTTCTTGGTAAGACCATCCTTTTCTTCCCTTCACTAATCTTGTTGCTCTTGTCTTCGCCCATTCCAACAGATCCACATCCTAAAATGAGGCCTCCAGACCTGTATGCAGTACTTCAGATGTGACATAACCGTTGCTTAGTACAATGGAATAATAATCTTTTCCTTACTTTTTTTTTTTTTTTTTTTTTTTGGTAGTTGGCGCATAGGCTTCTGTGGCCATAATGCACCTCCCAAGGTTTTTGCAGAACTTTGATCCAAGCCCGAGGCAGGAATCGAACCCGCGACCTTTGGGTTGCCAGCAGGCACTTTACCCACCCGGCTAGCCTGGTCGGCGTTTTTCCTTACTAAAAAAAATTCCTGTATATCATTGACACAATTCCATGAGCTGTATCAGCAGCCTGTCTGCACTGCTTAGAGAACTGTGTACCTCACTGCACAATATTCCCCAGATCTTTTTCATTTTCTACTACTCCATGATGTAGTACTGTCACACAGTTGGTACCAGGGCCGTGCGGTAATTTTCTCAGTATGATGCAAGTCTTCGAAATTCCACCCCTCAATGGTTCAAATTGTATTTTGATTTCGCTGCTTATGCCGCCCCCTTACGGTGCCGCCTGATGCGGCCGCCTCTCTGTATCATAGCACGGCACGGCCCTGGTTGGTACATTAATCTGGGATTACTGCTACCCACATGCAGTAGCTTGCATTTTTCAACATAAATGTTAAACATTTATGTAGACAAGATGTTTAAGATTCAGAAATCACACTGCTACCTTTGTTTTCTGCCTACTAACTCACTATAGTCATAATTCAGTTTTAGTACCATACGGTTAATTTCTGCATTCTTTCCAATGTTTTTATTTTATTTCTTTCAGTGTATGTACATTCATCATGTTAAAATAGAAAAAAAAAAAAACTTTTACTAATTTCACTGAGTGCCAGAGCATAATTTGTAGGAAGGCAAACTTCATTGTTTTCCCTTTTCAAATAATTTATACCGATATATTAAAATTTCATATCAAATCTTCTCACATAGTTGTATACTCTTATAAATATAAATATAGCATTTATATAAATTAATTTACATTTTGCAGATTATCCATGCAAATTTATTTCCTGGCCACCTCAGATAATTGGGAGTCTACTATATGAGATAAAACATAATGCACATAATATAGCATCATAATTTAGATATCCAAAAGAAATGTCATATAAAAAAACCATTATAAGTAGGGTAGTACACATTTGATTTCCACAGTTTGAGGCCAACCGATCATTAATTACGGTGAATTTCTCGTATTCTCTACTGAGTAAATTCCTTTGATGAGTCCCAAACGTGTGAACTTTATCTGCAACCAGTCTGGGTGCAGGTTCTCACACATCAGTATCTTTGTCATCTTGTTGCCAGCAATTTGCAACAACTAAGGAAATTACTCAGAATGTGACAACGGCAAGTATTAGAAATATCAAAAAAGGCTTGGCATGAACATTCCAGAAAAGGTATGGAATTTGCATATAGTGTCAAGAAAGAAGAAAAGGAAGGAGACAAGTGTCAAGGAAGGAGATCCATCTAAATAAGTGGTAAACTTCATTTTTCCAAATATTAGTTCAGTCTGAATTTTTTTGATCACCCCTCATGTGTGACCATCCCAATTTATGTACAGAAAATTATTTATTTATATTTTAAACCAAACCTTCATAATTAAATTTGGACATTCTTATCAATAAGATTGATATATAATATAACTTTTGATACTGTGGCACACGGAAGACTACTGTAGCAGTATGGCATTAAGGGCAAGTTGCTATAATGGATAAAAGGATGGTTGAGTGGGAGAAGACAGAGTGGTTATAAATGGACACTGCTCTTCGTGGACTAATGTTATTAGTGTAGTCCCCCGTGGGTCATCACGAATATCTTCATGTCTTTCCATATACCATTCAAACATGTTTTCATCACTATAAACAGTTTTTAACATCTTGTATGTTTCCTGTTGCATATTTACCCAGTTTAAAGCAAAATTTGATATTTGTTTGTTGCTCCATTGCAAATTCACACGAAATGTTAATGCTACTAACAAAACTGGTTGTTACTCGCAACCTGTCAGCCTACTGGACAATCTCTGTACCACCATCTGTTGGAGGAAGTCTGAACTACAATACACTACTTCCATTTATTTACAAACAAAATGAACTGGACCATAACAGCACCATCCGGGCAAATATGAGAATACAGATTCTCATATTTGCATCTTGCCGGCTTATTTTTTAGCCCTATCATATAGGTAAGAGCTCGAAATCATCATCCACTTATTGCTACACCTCATGTATGGAAGAGGGTAGGTCACAGTTCAGAACATAACAAAACAGTATAATCTTGTTTCACAAACTACTTTAAGTTGACTATAGAGTACATTCAATACCACAATGTAAGTGACTATTTAGAACTGATTTAGTGTCTGCTTGTTTGGTAAAATTTTATATACTTTTGATTCAATAAATTAATTTACTACACCTTCCATTTTTTTGATTTTTCAAAAAAATGGAAGACTTCTTATGGCACTTTTAGACAATGCCACTTTAATAGGGAATATGTTGATTGGTATGGAGCTACATGTATTGCTCACTCCAAGTAGCAATCTCCCCTGAAATCCAAGTATATGATATCAAAATTATTCTTTGCATCTAGTTCCTTTGTAACCACATCATAGTATCCAATCAAATTTGTCAGACAAGACTTTCCCTTAACAAACTCACACCGTGTATGAATCATTACTGCAGTCTTGTCTAGATGATCCTGCAATGCATCTTTAATCAGTGACTCCATTATTTTCCCAGGAACAGAAGTTAAACTAACTGGTCTGTAATTACTCGTGTCACCCTTAGATCCCCTGTTGTGACTTGAGGATACATTTGCGCATCTCCAGTCTGTGGGGACTTCCCCTGAATCCAAGGATCCTCTCATAATTATGGCTAAGGGATTGCTTACTTCCTTTGCCACCTCCTTTAATATAACTGGATAGATCCCATCCACCCCCAGGTGCCTTTATTATGTTCAACTTCAACAATTTCTCCTCCACTTTGCTCTCATTTATTACAAAATCATTAAGCACTCTGTTGCAGTTTGATAAACTTCTGGTCTCGACTATGCTTTCCATGCACATTACCATACTCTTAGTTACTAGATGATCTAGACTTCTCGATAGTTAACAAAAGGTTTAGTCTGGTGGAATATCTAGTGGGTGGCTACCATTTAAGAGTAAATATAAAAAATAAATGTAACAAATCCAAATGTTTTATCACCTAATGTTGTAAAACACATTAGCTCAGCACGTGGCCACTTTACTTTAGGTTAAATGGGGGTAAAACCACCTAACATCAGATTTTAAACATACAGTAGAGCATCAGTTATCCGTAATAATTAATGCCAGATCTCTTCCGGATAGCCAAATTTTCCAGATAATCGAACGTAAGACATGATTATATAAATAAATTCTGTCATAATGTATTATGGTAAAATGAAAGAGACTTCAAATATTGTGAAAAAAGTGAATTTATTTAATTAAAAAAATAATAATAATAACTTATACATAAAAATTTACTCATTTACATATGTATATATATTTAAATAGGTATTTTTTACTGCAATTTTATGTAGAAAAAAATTTTAAGTAATTTTTTTAAAATAATGTTTGAACGTTTTTTGTGACCTTTTTTTTTTTTTGCTGCGAAATCTTTCAAGTTCCTTAATAATATAAATTTGATTATATCATTCTTCCTGGTTTTCTGCCCATTTCAGTGTTCTTTTCGCAGACATTTTACTGTAAAAAAAAAAAAAAACTGAGGAAAACAATAAATTGCAGATTCAGGCTGATATTATTCTTACTGAATCTGCATCTAAACTAAACACAATATGAAATGAAGAGAACAAAATATGCCCTGGGAAATTGCGTTCATGGATGCAAATAACTAAGCTATTTCTAATGGTTTCCTAATCCAACACTTCACCAGATATATGAAGTAAAAAGACAGATAGAAATGTTCTCGTAACATAATAAACATTTGTCTCAAATACTACCATTAATAAAAAAAAAAAAAAAAAAAAATCAGTCTTTCAAATTATTCTGGATAATTGACTTCCAGATAACCGACGTTCTACTGTATTTTGTTAAATTTGGTAGGTTCATAATCGAAAAAAAAATTTAAATAAATAGTAATAAAAACATATTTGGCGATTTTTTAATGAAAAATATTTGATTTTTAATAAAGGAAAACCTGAGGGGTAATTGTGCAGTCAGATGTGAAGTTGTTTAGCAGGGTAAACAGATTGCCAGGACTCCTCATCGAGTTTTGCCAAATGCTATACAAGAATTATTTACTAGCAGGGATAAGGAGGTGATTATCCCATTGTATAAGGCAGTAGTTCAACCACATCTTGAGTACTGCAAACAGGTCTGAAGGCATCATTTTAGGAAGGATGTGGAGCTGCTGTTGCAACGAGTGCAGAGCAGGTAAATGAGACTGGCAAAGGGAACATGAGCAGAACTGAATCCTTTCTTGCTCTTACCAAGAAAGGATTCAGTTCTGCAAACTGCAGTGTCTGGAGACTAGTCTTATGTGTTACTAATAGTCTTTAGTCTTTATGTGCTAATTTTTTTTTGTCTGTTTGTATTGTTGTTCATTTTGTGAAAGCTAAATTGGCCTGTGAGGTAATGCCTCACAGGCCAATATTGTTTACATTACTCCACCATGTCCGACCAAGTACAGTTTATTATATAGTGCAGGGGTGGCCAGTGAGTCGATCACAGCTTTAATTTTGGTCGATCAAGACGAATTTTAAATATACAGTATATAAAAAATGGTATTATTATTATGCACCCCACTGCATACGTTTATTACAAATTCATGCAGTTATGTTGTGAAGAGCATAGTGTATACGTGAAATTCTCATTTAGCTTACTTAATATTAATAACTGGACAGTACTTAAACATTAATTTAATACCCTTTCATTTAAAATGAATGCTATGAAAAAGAGTAAAACATATCATTTTCACCAAGAATGGGAACTAGAATACTTTTTTGTATTGATAAAAAAAAAAAAAAAAAAAATCAGTTTGACTTGCTATGCTTCCATGGTTTTTCCTTTTAATGGTTTCATTAAAAGGAAATTTAGAAAAGCACTTCAATGCACTCCATGGTAAATATCAATCGGATTTTCCACCTAAGAGTGACCTTAGAAAAAATAAATTGAAATATCTTAAATCCAAATGAAAATAATTTTCTGATGGTCAATTCATCAAAGATGCATTTTTAGAAATAACAGATTCTCTTTTTGAAAATTTTAAAAACAAAAATGAAATTAAAGTGCTCTTCAAGATCTGCAATTATCTTGAAATACTATGATGCGACGCATCGAAAAAATGAGTAAAAATGTGAGCAAACAATTGTGTGTTGATATTGCTAATTGTGTGTCTTTTTCTTTACAGCTGGATGAATCTACATACGTCAGTGATACAGCTCAATTGCTCGTTTTTATTTGTATGGTTTTCGATGATTCTGCCACTAGAGAAGAACTGCTGGGTATGGTTTCATTAAAAGAAAGAACTAGAGGTATTGATATATTTAACACATTCAAAAATTTTATTAAAAAAATTAAATTACCACTATTTAAGCTCATATCAATAACAACAGATGGAGCTAAAGCAATGACGAGGCATCTTAACAGATTCATTGCATTGTGCCAAAAGGATGATGAATTCCCAGATTTTTTGAGTTACCACTAACAAGTGTTAGCCAGCAAAATATTAAATGCTAAAAGTGTTATGGACATAACTTTCAAAATCGTGAATTCCATCAGAGGACAATCTCTTCAAAGGAGACTTTTCAAAATGCAATTCGACGAAAAGAAACCAGATCTGATATTACACACAGAGGTGGCTGAGTCAAAGTAAGTTTCTACAGAGATTTCAAAATTTGCTGAATGAAATTTAAAAATTTGTTGATCAAAGGGAAGATGATTATCAGCAGCTACAAGATACGGAGTGGTTGTGTGATCTGGCTTTTTTGGCAGATTTTACCAGCAAATTAAGTGATCTGAATATGGAATTACAAGGAAAAAATAAATATGTGGGTGACATGATTAGTAGTATTTCTGTATTTAAATATCAATTTTTTGGCAATGGCTAAGGATCTCAAAGAAAAAAAAATTCGATCATTTTGCAAATATGCAAGATCATTTGCAAAAATATCCTGTTTTTGAATTGAACAGTGAGAAATACATTTCTGAAATTGAGAAAGTTGTGGACGATTTTGAAACCAGATTCAGTGATTTTAAAACAATTGAAGACACTGTTCAATATATTTCTTATTCATTTAACGTTGACTTAGATACAAAACAAATTGCAGAAAATATCGCTGAGATTTTTCACATGGAGAAAATATTAATTGAAAATGAAATTATTACATTACGAAACGATATCTTCCTAAAAGTCAGATCATCAGAAAAAGACTTTTGGAAATATGTTTGCCAAGAAAAGTACCCAAATGGAAAAAAAAATGCAGTAACTTTTAAATTCCTGTTTTGGTTCCACAAATCTATGTGAATCGGCCGTTTCATATCTGAAACAAACAAAGAATCACTCTACTCTTACGCACTTGCATACAGAAGACTATTTACGGTTGACCTTATCACAGTATATCCCGAATTTTGAAAGCTTGGCAGATGACATGAAAACACAAACTTCACATAAATTAAAAATTTAAATACATATGAATTTAAAATAAGAATTCTGAATTGTATTGAATTTTAAAATTTATAAACAACACTTTTCAATATATGCTGATTAACTTTTTTAACCATGTGCAATTAAATTCTCGAGATGGTAGATCGCGGCACATTTTGAAGGAAAAAAGTAGACCGCATCACAAATTAAGTTGGCCACCCCTGGTATAAAAACATTAGAATTAAAATTTTTTTTTATCCAAAAGCTTCCCAAAGTTCATCACTAACCTATGTGGGTATTACCACAACCAATTTATGGCCACAAACAGTAAATTACTTAACCCCCAGTGAATTTTCACATAGAAAATGTCACTGAAACCTTGGGGAAGTATGAATTATTTCATGTTTATAATATATTATATATACAGGCAGAATTAATAGAAATTTATTATTTTTCTCCTACCTATCCCCCAGGCAATATTTATTACAATTATCTTTATTCTACAAAAAAAAAAAAAATCTTTGTTTTCATTTAAGCCATTGGTAATTGTTATTAATTGTCCAATGCATTTATAAATTTCACTATCTTGCTGATAAGGTTTAGGTTCCTATTAAAAATTATCAGTTAGGGAGGCACAAGAAAAGTTTTAGATGTGTGAAAGCTTATTTTCAACCCTTTTGATAGTCCCCATCTTTTTAATACAGAAACCAAGGTAGGATATTATGCATTTGTTAAAGACTGTGATAGTTATGGCTGCGAGGACAGTGATTTTAGAATATTTTAAACTGTTCTTGCGATGCACCCTTAGAAGAAACAAAGGTAAAACTACAGAACACGGTGCCCCTTTGAAAATCACATGCCTAACCTGCTATGGTTAGCGTTAGTTAGGGTGTTTATCCCACCCTTGCCGCTGTTTTAAAATCGGGAACTTGTTTTCCTATTTTAAAACAGCTGGAAGGGGGGAATAAACACCCCAAGACCATGGCAGGCTGAAGGTGCACCATGTTCTGGAGTATAGCGGAAACAAATGATAACGTGGTTATCTGTTGACTTTTTCTCATTATAAAAAATTTTTGAAATGAAAATGATCTTTTTGTATTAATTATTATTTAGATAATTTATCCCCCTTTTCTTTGTTCAAAATTGCTTGTGTTCTTTTTTCTTTCCATTTACCATCTAAGATAAAAAAAAAAAAAAATCTTTATTTATAACCAATATATAAAACTGAGAATCAATCCATTACAGCAATGGCCAGAAGTTTTGACAAAAATATAATTATAAATGTTATTGGGTTAATACAAGTCGGGATGAGGTGGAGGTTATGTTAATTAAAATCAGGGGTCAGCTTGTCACTGACATTCAGCCCACCCTGACTTCTGCTTTTAAAAACAAGCAATACTAAATATACATAATAGATATAGAGGACCAATTATAAATTGTCACTGATGCAGATATATTACCTATTATTCATTCCTCTACCTAAAAAGGGTGGGAAAAGGGTTAAATTATAATTTCTGGATGAGTGGTGTTGGTTTACTCCAGTTATTAAACAAAAAAAAATTAATAACAAAAACAATGTCATCTTCACGGCATCTCTCAAACACCTAACAGACGGTTATTCTCTTAACTGTAGTATATAAAAACCACAGAAATTTAGAGAATATTAGTGGAGTAAAGGTAGGTTATGATTTTATTTCCATTAAAAAAAAATTGCATCAGATGCAAATAAATAGGTTTAAACAATACAGGATCGAAACAATATTTTTAATAAGTAGAATGAATGTTGCTTGCTAAGTGACAACTACTAATTATAATGTAGAGCCAATCATATTTATGATGTATCATAAAATCGGAAAACAGGAGACTCTGCTTCGTGCACCTTTGTTTCATTAATTGTAAGTTATGGCAAATTAAATTATAAAAATTTTTTACTTCCTTCCGTAATATAAATAAAACAAAATTTTTTTATAGATCAGTGCACTGCACTACATTATCACGTACATACAAAGTAAAAGTCAAATTTCAGTTGGTATTTACATATTTATGCAGGGAAAACATACATTTCTCGTAGTGTTTTTGCTTTCTTTTTAATTCGTTGCTTTTGTATTTCAGCATTAGCTGAAAAATTTTAGGATGCAAACCGAATGTCATTCAAAAATAAACTAGCGTGACCGAGGAACTTGAGTGGGGTGAAGGGGGGGATAAGAAGGGAGTCTAATCAAGGGATGAGATAGGGAATATCTTCAACTGAACAACAATCAAGCCTTATACCAGAATATGAGTTTCACTTCATCTGAGTTATATCACATTTATCAGTGCCAAAAAATGATGAACTTATGCCAGATTATTATGAAATCTACGTACCACTTACTCGCCTCCATTCCCTTCGAAAGTCTTTTCTACACCATGAAAACGGCTTCTTTCGTCGGGTGGGTCACACTGCTGATTGTTACAAAGTGAAGCATGATGGGTAATGGATTTCTTTTTGGTAAAATAATGAAACAACTTTATTTAATGATTTTTTATATGTTTTGATGCCACATATGTTATACGTTAGTTAAATTCATTACATAGAGGACCAGTTTTAAATATTATAGAGTTATCTAAAATTAAGATTGAATCATATAGATGGCGCTAACAATTTTCCCCTCCTTAACTGTATCAATTAAATGAAGCTGTTTTGAATTGATGATGGTATTGGCTTCATCGAGGACAGAAAATCGGAAGGAGGATGAGGTCCAGAGGACGCACAGGCGCATTAGTGAACATAAAAATCCATGTTTAAAGGTAGCGTTAGATTTTATATGAGTTAAGGCTTAAAAATATAAAAGTGTCTCGTCACGTTACTCTTTATATGATAGTAACAATTTTGCAGTATCTCATAATTGAATGATTGTTACGCTTTTTCCATTCTCAAAAGGTTTAGCATTGAAAATACAAAAGCACAGCATCCCTCGATTTACGATGCAAACCGAATTCTTTCTTTTCACATGTACAACCATAATTATTAGCATAAGTAAAGGCACATGATGCAAGAAAGCAAGCTTATATAGCATCAGAACCAAAAACAAAAAATAAAACCTCATTTCAACCATCTACTTGCTCCAAATGTCTGTCTAGTTCTGCCCTGAAAATATTTAAGCTATCAACTTCTACATCGACAGATGGAAGTTTGTTCCAGCAATGAACCACCCACTGGCTAAAGGCAAACTTCTGCACATCTATCCTAAAACTGTCTTTCCTCAATTTGAATATCTGCCTTCTCAGACGATTATTAGCATTAGCAAAGGCACATGATGCAAGAAAGCAAGCTTATATAGCATCAGCCAATAAAAAACCTTATTTCACCCATCCACTCGCTCCAAATGTTTGTCAACTTCTGCCTTGAATCTAGCCCAGGAGCAAGAGTGCATAGCACGCATTCCTTGAGTGGACCGGGGTTCAAGCCTGTGACTACTAAATACGATAAATATTTGTATTGACGATTTATTGTAAACTCTATTGACTTGGTTGTCGTGCCGGAGTGTAAACAGAAAATTTATTTATTTAAGCTATCAACTAATACATCGACAGATGGAAGTTTGTTCCAGCAATCAACCACCCACTGGCTAAAGGCAAACTTCTGCACATCTATTCTACAACTGTCTTTCCTCAATTTGAATTTATGCCTTCTCAGGGGATTATTCTGAGCAAGATGAAGAATCCCATAAGCATTGAGCATGCTCAAACCATTCAAGGCTTTAAACACCTCAATCAGATTACCTTGCAGGTGCCTAGTCTCCAGACACTGTAATTTGCAAAACTTAAGCTTTTCTTCGTAAGAGCAACCCTTTGTTCCATTCACTAATCTTGTTGCACTTCTCTGTACTTGGTGCAACAGCTCTACATCCTTCTTAAAATGAGGCCTCCAGACCTGTATTATACAAGGGGATAATCACCTTATCCCTGCTAGAAACATTCCTGTATATCAACAAGACACCATGAGCTATTCTTGAAGACTGTCTACACTGCTCAGAAAACTTCATATCTGCCTGCATAATTACCCCCAGGTCCTTTTCATTCTCTACCACTGTCAGTGTAATACCACAGAGTTGATACATTACTCTGGGATTACTGCTTCCCATATGTAGTACTTTACATTTGTCAATGTTAAACTTCATTTGCCACCTTTCACCCCATCTACTCAACTTTTCTAGATCCTGTTGCAGCAGTGTACTGTCATTAGTGTCATTAGCAACCCTGCCAACCTTCGTATCATCTGCAAACTTGGACATTAAGCCTGATATACCATCATCAATATCATTTATAAATACAGAAAACAACAATGGACCCAACACTGAACCCTGAGGGACTCCACTAATATCATTAGTCCACGAAGAGTAGTGTCCATTGATTACCACTTTGTCTTCTCCCACTCAACCATCCCTTTATCCATAGCAGCAATTTGCCTCCAGTGCCACACTGCTCCAATTTGTGCAGCAGTCCTCCATATGCAACAGTATCAAAGGCTTTTCTAAGATTGAAATATATGATATCAAAGTTATTCTTTGCATCCAGTTCCTTTGTGACTACATCATATTATCCAATCAAATTAGTCAGACAAGACTTCCCCTTAACAAAACCATGCTGTGTCCGAGCTATAACTGAAGTCTTGTCTGATGATCCTGCAATGCTTCTTTAACCAGTGCCTCCATTAATTTCCTTGGAACAGAAGTTAAACTAACAGGTCTGTAATTACCTGTTTCCCTTTGATCCTCGTTTGTGATTTGGGGTCACATTTGCACATCTCCAGTCCATGGGTACCTCCCCTGAGTCTAGGGAAGCTCTCATAATTATGGCTAAGGGTTTGCTTACTTCCTTTGCCATCCTTTAATATAACTGGATAGATTCCATCCACCCTAGGTGCCTTTCTTGTGTCTATCTTCAACAATTTCTCCTCCACTTTACTTTCAATTATTACAACATTATCTAGCTTACTGCCAGAGTTTGAATACACCTCTGGCATTCCCCACCCTGAATAACTCCTCGTGTGACTACATTCATTTAGTTTGTTAGTTACCTGAGCAGGATCATCAACAAACCATCGATATCAAGTGGGCCAATCTGATTCATCCCCTTCCTTCTAGAGTTTACGTAAGTAAAGAACTCTTTGCTGTTTTTTTTTTTTTTTTTTTTTTTTGCATTCTTTGCCAAAGATTTCTTGTAATCTGCCTTCGCCTGCCTAACCTTTTTCGTAACTTGGTTACAGACCACCTTATATCTATCATAGGCTTCTGTGTCACATGTTAATTTATATGTATCCCATGCATTTTTCTTCTCTGTCACATGTCTAATTAGTTCATCTGACATCCATTTAGGCCTAAATCTTGAACAATATTTCTTTGTTGGTATGAAAAGCCTGGTAGCTTCCAAGATAAGTTCTTTGAATGCTTCCCATTTTGAATTTGCTGTTGGTAACATCATCAGTTGGTTCCACTGTATAGAATTTAAATACTGTCTCAGACCACCGTAGTCACCTTTATGAAAGCAAAAACCCTTCCCTTGATGGTAGTTACCTCTTTGAGTAAATCCCACTTCACCACACTGATCACTGCCACCTAGTGGTTCCTTTATCTGCAGATTCTTGAAGCACGAAGAATCACTACTGATAATCAGATCAAAAGTATTACTCCCTCTAGTTGCCTCCCGAACAAGCTGCTATAGAAAACAATCATCCAATAAATTCAAAAAAAGCTTTGCTAATGTGTGAGTGACCAACAAACAAATTCCAGTCAATATCCGGGAAATTAAAATCCCCCATTATAAGACACTCTAATTTACTGGCCCACTATTTCTCTGCACAATTGCTCATTATACTCATCAGATTCATTAGGCCTATAACACACACACCTAATCATTTTTCCTTTCTCTGTGCTTATGTCACACCAAACAGACTCAACATTGCATTGTCCACCAACATCAACTGGATGCACTTCCTTAGATTTTATGCTTCTTAACTAACAGTATAACCCTCCTCCCCTTCCTGTCCTGTCTATTCTTTCTGTACACAATGTACTCCCCAAATTCCAGTTCTGCACTGCTTATGTCTGTGTGACACCATGTCTCTGATATCCCAACAATATTTGCCTTTGATGTCTTGACTAGCACTTCAAGCTCATCGAATTTATTAGCTATACTCGTAGCATTGGTGTACATGCAAGTATACATGCACCTGTTTCTACTCTTAGTTACCCTAACACAGCCCGTGTATTTACTTGTTCCACTATGACTCCCAGCAGTTCTGGAAATTCCCATTGCCTTGCTTTCCAGGCTGCTAGTCAATTGCATTTCAATAGAAGTAGTGCAAGAATCACTTTTACCTCTGCCAGCAGTTACTGTTAATCTATTAGTCTGTGTATCCCCCCCAAGCTAGCAGTTTGCCGACCAAACTAACTCTGCCTTGATAGCATTAGGAAATATTCTTACACCCTTTCTATTTAAGTGTATCCCATTCCTGTAGAAGCAGTCTCTCCTGTTAACAAACACAGACCAGGCTGAGAGGCATCTCCATAGCCAGGTGGGCAGGAGCAGCAGTGCGCAGCACACGCTTCTTGATTAGATCGGGGTTCGAGCCCGTGTCCACCAAATACGAAGGATGCGGAAAGGTCAGGGAATGACCACCGCATATCCCTGGAGCAATATGGCCTTAGTTGCTAATGCTCCTAAAAACCAAAACAACAACAACAACAACCAGGCTGAGAAAAATTCTACCCCTTGAGCCTTGCACAATCTCTCCAGGGCTGAATTGATTGACAAGGCTCTCATCAAATACTCCCTCCTATCGTGGCTGGGCAGAATTGTAGACACTTTTAAATTCAACCCTAACTCACGGCTTTTTTTTTTTTTTCTGCATTGTCTTGTACTTGTTAAGTAATTCTGCTGGTCTCCTACTCTTAATATCATTAGTGCCAACGTGTACAACAGTATCGCCCTTTGTGCCCTTAAAGGATGATATCTGCCCTACAACGTCATCAACCTTTGCCCCTGGCAGACATACCCTGGTCCTGTTCCATCTATCCTTTTTGCACAATAAGTTCCCCGTTTCCCTGACAATAGTCACCTACAACAACAACTAGTTCCTTTGGGACCAGTGCATTCTGCCTTGGGGCTGAATTGCGTGATGTTGAAGTGCAAGCTCTAGCATTGATGTGGGTAGCTGAGAGCTTGATGGGCCCCTCACTTTAAATCTTTCGAGGGCATGCACCCTGTCCTTCAAGCTCTCATATAAGCCCATAACAAATCTGAGTTGGCTCTTGATTTCCTTGCATTCCTTACATCATGCACACACAAAGGCATTATCATATCCCACAAACATCAAACAAGCAGTGCATTTCAATAGACTGTAATTCAGAGGACAACTGCCCCCCCCCCCCCTCAGTTCTCCCCTGAGCCACAGCACTTGCACTAGTTTGAGCCTTTTGCTTTGCTGTTCTGGTCTGAGTCATGATTTCTGTCAAAGTTCAATAAAATTCCAATAGAAAATATAACCCTAAACCTATATCCCAATGCAGTTATAACACTATATATGTATTTCCGTATTGAATATTATCTCCGAGTTACGTTATATGATTTTCTTATCCCCTGTCAACTTATATGTATTAATTTATGATGTTACGTTTGTAATAACTAGGTCACTATATTTATTTAGTTAAAAAGTACAATCCAATGGACAATGAAATTTAATGGGATTAATAAATTTTACTGATTAATTGATACAGTCAGTCTCGTATAACACGTGTTTACACCACATGAATTCGATCATACACTATTTATAAATAGGGGGAACAATATCTTATATAACACGAACCGAATTTGCTTGTGCACGATTCGCCTTTGTGTTTACAAGAAATGGCAGTTGAACGCAGAATCACCCCAACCGAACGCAACACGATAGGAATGAAGAGAAGATTCTGAAAATGTATTTGTTTTTTATATCAGTGAAGGGGAAACATTTCAATATAATAACGTAAAAAGCAACACAATTCCAGCTATTGGTATAATCGCAAATGCAATTAGATCGTGTTTACTACCAGTTTATAACAGATTCCACTAGCAGAAACGCAACTGAAATTGTTTTTATTGTGTTATGGTAGTAAATCCTAGAAATGTGCATTTAGTAAAATGTGAGGTGTTAATAGTGTATCTCTGCCTTTACGGTATTGTTTATTTAGTTGCTACACACCCGCAGCTTTGTTTATGTGTATCAAGCGTGCCTCCTCATTTTATTCCCTAAAAATGAGTAAAATACTTAAAAGATGTGAAAAGGAAGCAGCCTGGTGAAGACACTGCAGATTCAGAGAGAAAAAGAAAAGCGATATCGATAAACAGAGGCAGTCCGCCTCTGTTTATCGATGGACTGGATCAAAAATTCTTACTCGAGAAAATTTATAGTGGCCTCATACTATGGTTTATGGCAAAATCACACCGGCCTCCGGCCCGCCAGTGTTTCCCCAGTAAAGCTTATGGCCAGTCCGCCTCTGTCGACAGAGAAAAAATATGAAATTGTGAAACGCTTTGAGCGAAATGAAAGACCATGTGATATTGCATGTGCTACAGACCTAAATGAGGCAACGCCGAGAATTACAAAGAATGCAGAGAAAACAAAAGCTTTTATATCAGGAACAACTCAAAGGGTAATTAAAATCCATTAGATTAAGACACAAAGAATTGGGAGAGATGGAACGGCTGTCATCTGTTTGGATAGAAAATCAAACAAAAAACAAGTTTGCTTACGATAGAAGCAAATGCATTAGCAATATTTTATTACGTAATAGTCATAAAAAAATGCGTGAGTATTTTATTTATTGTGTTTGGTAATGTTTTGGTTACAAATGTGTGTTCAATCTTGGGTGGTCGGCACCTAACCCTATTTTTCCCATAGGGCCTGTTGTTTATATTGCACGATTTTGCATTGCACGAGGGTTTCTAGCAAACAGCTATCGTGCTATACGAGGACTGACTGTACTACTATACTTGCTATCTAGTTTTCCATTAAACCTTATGCTAGCACATGTATTGTATAATGGCGGCAAGTTATGAACGGTTAATCCACGGATACGTGGTATTATTTACTTTCCAAATCACGCTATCTCAATCCAAAATAAACCATGGAGCTTGACTAGGTCTATAAGCTACTTATAGAAAATAATTAAATCTAACAATTAAGTCAATAAAGCGGCCAAGTATAATTAAAAACTTTTTGTTCGCGGGAGCTGCAAAACCTATCCACACGTGGATTTGATACCCTTACCGATACTAAGTAATAACCTAAAAAATCTCTATGTAAATTCAATTTAAATTAAAGTATTGTTACTAGGAATATAAAGCAACTCTAAAAAAATAAATTAATATGCCAATTTAAGTCAATAAAAAAGCAAAAACTTCTCTATTTGCTGGAGCCGTAAAAATTTTGCCTGTTCACGTGTACTCTTGCACCCAAAATCTCTGAGAAAGAGGAAGAATCTCATCAGCATTGAGCATGCTTAAACCATTCAAGTCTTTATACACCTCAATCAGATCACCTCACAGGTGCCTAGTCTCCAGACACTGTAATTTGCAAAACTTAAGCCTTTCTTCGTAAGAGCAACCCTTTGTTCCACTCACTAATCTTGTTGCCCTTCTGTGTACTCGTTCCAGCAGCTCTACATCCTTAAAATGAGGCCTCCAGACCTGTATATGGTACTCATGGTGTGGCCTGACCATTGCCTTATACAAGGGGTTAATCACCTTATCCCTGCTAGAAAAATTGCTGTATATCTCGACTCAAGGGACTCATATCTGGTGAGTATGGGCTTGGCACACCCAGGGTCCTGAACTGGATATTATCATTCTTCTCTTTCTTGGTGATTCCTTTCTATTTCTGACTCTCGCTTTCTCCCTCTCAGGTAACTGGGAACTTTTTTTTGGCTGGTGCACCGTATGTCTAATAATAATACAGGCCAAAAGAAGTGTTCAGTGTGAATGACACCAGTTTGCTTTGGCAAGAAATGATTGTTCATTGCGAAGGAAGAAAGAGTCTGTGCCAGGATAAAAGGAATTTAAATATTGCCTAACCCTTTCTAGGAGCACCACCACAGGAGATTTTAAACTCAGCCAATGCTAGTTTAAATGCAAGTCCCATGGAAGATGGGACTTGCATTTAAAGATGGAAGTCCCAATTAAACAGCTATCCGAGGTCAAGGTTACCTGTTCTTCAAGAAAAAGAAAATAAGACAACTTGAGTTATACAGAGTTTTTGAAGAATGGCATGCAAATTATTTTTCCTCAGTTGTTAGTAAAGACTGTATTTTGAAAATAACCTTCCAGATAAAGTTCTGCTTGTCATCAAGAGTATATTCTTGAATAATGGCATCCACCTTGTGGATACTCCAGAGCAGTGGTTCCCAAACTACTGAGATCTACAGACCCCTTCAAAAATCAAAAAAGGTTTATGAACCCCTTCAGATCTCAAAAGAAAGCTTGCGGACCCATATATATATATATATATATATATATATATATATATATATATATATACAAATTTTGTATATATATGAAATGGAAGAAAATTCAAAGTTTTATGTTTAAAACAACTCAACTTTATTTTTATTTATTAAATAAATATACAGGCATACCTCGATTAACGAATAGGATGCGTTCCACGAAATTACTTCGTTAAGCGAAACTTCGTTTTCAGAGGTAAAAATACTATGGCCAGAATAGGGATACGTTCCTACGTAAAGAAAATGAAAAGCTCTTTTTCGAACAAAGAAAAGTTTTATTAAATAAACAGTCAACTTACATACAAAGTGAAATCACATTTTAAAATATGAGGTTAAAGTCGATTGTTTATGCTTTTTTTCTCTTTCATAATTGCCTATACGGAGTTATTGCATTTAACACTGATCGCTTAACTATAACACGTCTTCCTAAGTCAGGATCATTTTCACTAAAAAAATTTAAAACGTTTTCAATATCATTTAAGCACCTTTTTAAATCTTTGGTTGTTAACACTTTTTCGGCAGGAACTTCTTTAACTTCACATTCATTATCTTTGTCTTCGTTGCTAACAAGGCTTTCTAAATCTTCCACTGAAAAACCATCATCTTCTACATTCAATAAATTTCTAACATCCTCTTCATCGACATTTTCGAAACCTATTGATTGAGCCATCTGGATAACTTCATTTCTAATTTCTTGGATGTTATTTTCTTCTTCTAGTACAACTTCTGGCCATATTTTGCGCCAAACTCCATTTAAGCATTTCTTAGTGACTTCTTTCCAAGAACTATCAATGCTTTCTTGCGTTTTTAATGGTGTAGTTTTTCCAAAAAGTTTTAACTGTCATTTCCTCTTTATCCTCTAGTTCAGTTACATTGCTTAAAGTTCGACGCAGATAATAAGCTTTAAATGATGCTATTACTCCCTGATCCAATGGTTGAATCAGGGAAGTTGTGGTTGCTGGAAGAAACACAACTTTGACAGGAATGCATGTGTCCAACGTGTTAAGATCAGTAGGATGTCCCGGAGCATTGTCTAACAACAAAAGAGCTTTTTCTTCAAAGTTGTTTTTTTGACAATATGTACTGTTTTACTCCAGGACAAAAGTGGTTAACAAACCAATCAGTAAATAACTCCTTGGTAACCCACGCTTTTCTATTTGCTTTCCATATTACAGGTAAATTCATTTTTATGTTACCTTTTAACGCCCTCGGATTTTCTGAATGGTAAACTAATAACGATTTTAATTTATAATCGCCAGAGGCATTTGATCCAAAGAGTAACGTTAAACGGTCTTTGGCTGCTTTGAACCCAGCAGCTGATTTTTCTTCAATAGAAATGAAGCTTTTTGTTGGTAGCCGTTTCCAGAACAAACCGCTTTCGTCAACATAACACCAAATTTGGTGGAAAATTTTCACGTTTAATTGTTTCCTTTAGTTTTTCTGGAAACTTATTTGCAACTTCAACATCTGCACTTGTAGTTTCTCCTGTTAATTTTACACTATGAATCCTGGCCCGTTTTTTAAATTTCTCGAACCAACCACGAGAAGCCCCAAATGTTTCCGTAATTTCTTCAGTTTGTTTAGATTTCAGGTGATTAAACAAAAATGGAATATTTTTTTATGTTAAATGGGGCTTGAAATTGCGGACTTCGTTATATCGAGGCTTCGTTATCAGAGGTAACGTTAACCGAGGTATGCCTGTATAATAATAACTTTATTGTCAATTTGCTATACATAGAAAGAATAATTTGACCAGTTCCAGAGGATCTGTTTCACAGATCCCAGTTTGGGAAAACTATTCCAGAGTAGTTTTTACCCAAAGTATTTTCTACATAATTGCATCATGTAAAAGGTTTGGTTGAAGGCATTGTTAAGATTGATTTCATACCACCAAATGGAGGTGCAGTGTTCCACTTCTTTGGTGTCATAAGTATCAAGCACTATTATCCAGTGGCATTGAACCATGTCACTGCCACAATAACACTACAAAATAAAAGTAAATTTTTTTTTTTTTTTTATAGGCACATCAGCATATATGATATACAGGGTGTTTCAGTTAAACGTTTCAGAACTTCTAAGAGGGGTAGGGTACATCCTGACAACTCGAAATCATATAGCAATGTGGGGTCGGAAATGCTTTCCTGAAGCGGTGTTGTACACAGAAGCACCATAAAGAAAAGAGACCGTAAGTGAGAAATCGTTTTAATAATACATGAAAAGAAGCAAAAGGTACATGGATTAAAGTAAGTGCTCGAAGTTTCTTCCACGGGCTACAATGCACGCCTCACATCTCCGACGCATGGACATCCGAACATTCTGGAATACTCCAGGCGAATTTCGAATTTCTTCGGCAGCTACTGCGATTCTTGCAACCAGCTCCTCAGCATTGTCAACAGGGGTGTCATAAACTAGTGCTTTCATATGACCCCAGAAATAAAAATCAAGACATGATAGGTCGGGTGACCGAGCAGGCCAACGCACGGGACCACCACATCCGATCCGCTGTTGACCAAATGTGACATCCAGGTAGTTACGAACATCTCCGCTATAATGGGCAGAGGCTCCATCGTGTTGGAACCTCATTGTCTGTTGTGTCGATGCAGAAATCTGTTCATCTCTCAAAAGTTGTGGCAATACTTGCTGCAGAAAGATCAAGTAGATAGGTCCGGTTAGACGACACGGTAACAGGTAAGGTCCGATGAGGTGATCTCCCATAATACCGGCCCATACATTGACCGAAAATCGAATCTGTGCTGCATGACGTCGTATTGCATGCGGGTTCTCAACGGCCCAGATATGGTCGTTATGCGTGTTGAAAATTCCTTCCCTTGTGAAGGATGCCTCATCGGAAAACAACACTTCAGCAGGAAAAAGGGGATTTGTAGCACATTTTCCAAGGTACCACTGTGCGAAAGCAATACGAGGTGCATAATCCTCCGGTTGCTGTGTCTGGACACGCTGCACGTGAAACGGATGCATGTCTTGTTCTCGGAGAATCCTCCAGACGCTGCAATGGGAAACCCCGACTGCGTTTGCTAGACTTCGTGTACTCGTTCTTGGATTCCCCTGTACATGCTGCAGCACATTCTGTTCGACGGCTGGAGTCCGTGCTGTTCTTACCATGTCCCTGTCAGCTCTTTCAAATGAACCTCTCTCAGCTAACCTCTGGTTCAGTCTTGCAAAGAAATTATGACTGTAAATACGCCTCGTCGGATATCGTTCCGCGTACAAACGCTGTGCGGCTGGCCCACTACAATTTGCAGCCCCGTACGCCAAATGCATATCGGCTAACTCTGCGTTCGTGTAATCATCCATCCTACTAACATGGCGTCCTTGTTCAAGAAATTCGAAATTCGCATGGAGTATTCCAGAATGTTCGGATGTCCATGCGTCGGAGATGTGCGGCGTGCATTATAGCCCGTGGAAGAAACTTCGAACACTTACTTTAATCCATGTACCTTTTGCTTCTTTTCATGTATTATTAAAACGATTTCTCACTTACGGTCTTTTTTCTTTATGGTGCTTCTGTGTACAACACCGCTTCAGGAAAGCATTTCCGACCCCACATTGCTATATGATTTCGAGTTGTCAGGATGTACCCTACTCCTCTTAGAAGTTCTGAAACGTTTAACTGAAACACCCTGTATGCATAATTAGCATTAGTAGAGGCATTTGATGCAAGAAAACAAGCTTATGCAGCATCAGCCAAAAAAAAAAAAAAAAAACCCCCACTTCCACTTCACCCCGCTGTTCGTTCAAAATACCTGTCCAGCTGAGCCTTAAACTTATTTAGGCTATTAACCTCCACCACAAGGGATGGAAGTCTGTTCCACCAACCAACCACCCGCTGGCTAAAGGCAAATTTCCGCACGTCTATCCTACATCTGTCTTTCCTCAATTTGAATTTATGCCCTCTCAGGTGATTTTTCTGAGCTAGAGGAAGAATCCCATCAGCATTGAGCATGCTTAAACCATTCAAGGCTTTATACACCTCTATCAGATCACCTCGCTGGTGCCTAGTCTCCAGACACTGTAATTTGCAAAACTTAAGCCTTTGTTCCATTCACTAATCTTGTTGCCCTTCTCTGTACTCGTTCCAGCAGCTCTACATCCTTCTTGAAATGAGGCCTCCAGACCTGTATACAGTACTCTAGGTGTGGCCTGACCATTGCCTTATACAATTGAATAATCACCTCCTTATCCCTGCTGGAAAAATTCCTGTATATCATTGACAATACTCCATGAGCTACTCTTGCAGCCCGTCTGCACTGCTCAGAGAACTTCATATCTGCCTGCACAACCACCCCCAAGTCCCTTTCATTCTCTACCACTGTCAGTGTAGTACCACAGAGTTGATACGTTGCTCTGGGGTTGCTGTTTCCCATGTGTAGTACTTTACATTTGTCAATGTTAAACTTCATTTCCCACCTCTCAGCCCATCTGCTCAACCTTTCCAGATCCTGTTGCAGCAGCATAGTGTCAGTAGTGTCCTTGACAACCCTGCCAACCTTTGTATTGTCTGCAAACTTGGACATTAAGCTTGATATACCATCATCTATATCATTTATAAATACAGAAAACAACAATGGACCCAACACTGAACCCTGAGGAACTCCACTAATAACATTAGTCCACGTTGAGCAGTGTCCATTGATTACCACTCTCTGTCTTCTCCCCCTCAACCACCCCTTTATCCATAGCAGCAATTTGCCTCCAATGTCACACTGCTCCAATTTGTGTAGCAGTCTTCCATGTGGAACAGTATCAAAAGCCTTTCTAAGATCCAAGTATATAATATCAAAGTTATTCCCTGCATCCAGTTCTTTTGTGACTGCATCATAGTATCCAATCAAGTTGGTCAGGCAAGACTTCCCCTTAACAATATCATGCTGTGTCTGAGCTATAACTGAAGTCTTGTCTAAATGATCCTGCAGTGCTTCTTTAACCAGTGCCTCCATTAATTTTCCTGGAACAGAAGTTAAGCTCACAGGTCTATAATTACTTGTGTCAGCCTTTGATCCTCCTTTGTGAATTAGGGTCACATTTGCACATTTCCAGTCTATGGGTACCTCCCCTGAGTCCAAGGAAGCTCTCATAATTATGGCTAAGGGTTTGCTTTTCTGCACATCCACCTATTGCACCTATAATGCACCTATTGTCTTCACCATGTCCATCCATATGTAATAACTCAGCTCCTAGTTGATTGTTTTTTATTATTTTTTTTCATACAATTTTATATTTGGACACTTTAAAAAGATTTGTCAAGCCATCCCAAATTTCAGTGAAATCAGATAAGTAGAAACCAGCAATTATTATTTCTCTGTCACTCCATCTGTCCACATCTAATAACTTTAATCTGAATGGATGGTGGTGAAATTTTGTATTTTGCTCTTTTAAAATAACTCGAGCCTTCAAAAATTTCATTAAAATTGGCATAATATAAATATGGCAATTATTTTTTTTTTATCCCATAGGCTATATGGTATTATTAAAGCATTGGATATTGTTTGTTGTCATGTGCTAGCCAGATGAATTAATAGGTAATGTGGTGGATGTGCAGAAATGAAATGTTCTTAGTTTGTGTTAAAAGTTGTTGCTTTTTGCTCATTTATTTAAATTTTTTTTATATTTATCATGAATTATTATTATTTGCTAATGTGCTTGAACTGCACGTAAATTAACTAATTTGTATTTAATACTGATTGATACAATGTAATATTGAGTCAATCTGGTATGAAGATTGGGAAAACCAAAATGACAGCTGTAATCTGCTGTAGATCAAATGACTGATGAGGCAAATGAACTATATAGACAAATAGAGGGAATAAACATTGTCTTATCATGAGAGGTATTAACTTTCTAGATATTTGTTGGAACATGGATTGTCAACTCGTGCATTAGCAAAACATTTCTCGATTTGCTGGATGACTACTTTCTACACCAACATGTTAGCTAGGAGGCAACAAGAGAAAGCAATATTCTTGATCTGGTTATTGGCAGTGATTAATCATGTATTAAGAATCTTCAAGTGAAGGAACCTTGCAGTGGTAATGATCATAGTGTATTGACTTGGGTTTTGTTCAAAAAAATTACTGTCAAGGGGAGAGTTTTTGCCAAGTTGATTATAGTGGGCTCGGAAATTTTTTGAACTCCTCTTAGTAGAACCAACTGATGTTGTTGAAAAATGTAAATGCTTCCCATATAATGGGGAAAACAGGACTTTTTCAGAAAAAGCAGAAGTTTTTTAATGTCCATGCTGCACTAGAAATTGATTTCACTGGCAGAGTACACATCTTGTAATGCAACTATAGAATTAAAATATACAGTTTTAAATGAGCCATAGGATTGTTTACCAGTACAGTATGCCTTTTAAACATTAGCTTAACTAACATTTTTCTGTCTTTGTCTAGATTTCTGTTTGAATGTATTTATTGAACAGCTGATTTTGATTGCTTCAAGAAAGATATTGTTGAGGACTTTGTTCTCTTTGCCCTTTTCAGTGTTTAGTAGCATGAGCAGATCCATTAACAGTTAAACCATTCATATTTAGTGGACCAATGTGATTCATCCTCTTCCTTCTGCTATTTACATAAGTGCTGTTTATCTTTTGCCAGAGCTTTCTTGTAATCTGCCTTTAGCTTGTTTAATGACTTGATCGTAGACTAGTTTATATCTACTGAAGGCTTTTGTATTGCATGATAATTTATATCCATCCTACACATGTGGACATGTAATGGGCGGCACCTAGAACGTCTGTTCAACTCTGCCTCTTATCTCTGTGAAGAATAATATCACTACAAAAGGGCCAGATATGTGTGTGACGTAGGTTTGTGTGTATTGTGTGTGTGTTCTATTGTTGTGTCTGGCCGCTTGGCTACGCAGAAGCATCAGTCACCTGGACAGATGATTCTGGGTACTCATCCACACCACAGGAAGTGGGCTAGTCCCAGTAAAACAGGTACTGTCTCAAAAGAGATGCTGATCCACCTAGTGTTGCCAGAAGGTGGGCCAGGATCCTCTGGGGGGTCCCATTCCAGAGGGGAGAAAAGGGAGAGAAAAAAAGAAAACAAAAGTTGCCTGTGATTGCCGGTTATAAAGAAAAAAAAAATAAATAAAGAAGAAAATAATAATAAAAAATAAATAAATAAATAAAAGGAAAAAGTAAAATAAGAAAAAGAAATAAAAAAAATAATGCAATAGATAGATTAAAAAAAAACTAGTGATACTGATTAAAAAAAAAGAGCAATTAATAAAAATAAGTAGACAATAAATTTCACTAAGGCCATATCTAAATGGCAAATTAAGCAGAAAAAAAAAAATAATAAAAAAACCAGCTGCGCCGGGTTAACTAACTACAGGACATGGGTTTTTGTAAAGGGCGGCTCCTAGAACGTGAGTTCTCTCCGCCTCGTATCTCTGTGAAGAACATTGTGCCTGATGTGTGTGACGTAGGTTTGTG
The DNA here is from genome assembly GCF_048544385.1 of Mastigoproctus giganteus. Lineage (NCBI taxonomy): Eukaryota > Metazoa > Arthropoda > Arachnida > Uropygi > Thelyphonidae > Mastigoproctus > Mastigoproctus giganteus. The sequence goes on along the minus strand of NC_143583.1, from coordinate 198,697,825 downwards.
TGTATTATGTGTGTGTGTTCTGTTGTTCTGTTCTGGCCTCTTGGCTACCCAGAAGCATCAGTCACCTGTACAGATGATTCTGGGTACTCGTCCACACCACGGGAAGGTGGGCCAGTCCCAATGGAGTACGTATTGTCTCGATACGAGACTGTGAACCACCTGATGTTGCCAAAAGGTGGGCCCAATTTCTCTGGGGGCCCATTCCAGAGAGGGTAAAAAATAAATAAATAAAAAATAATAAATAAAAAGTAAAACTAAAAACAAAATATTTCCCGTGGTGCAAAAAAAAAAATAATAAAAAAAATAATTAACTATAATAATTCCCGTGGTGAAAAAGAAAATAAATAAATAAATAAAAATAAATAAATAAAAAAAAATAAATAATAATAATAAAAAATAAAATAAATAAATAAATTCCCTGTGATAGAAAAGAAAGAGAGAGCTGTCTGGCACCAATGACAGGCCAAATCCCAGGTGTCAGAACAGAGTGCGAGTAAAAAAAAAAAACGAAGCTAAGTAAATGAAAAAAATAAAATAAAATAAAATAATAATCACAGAATAAATAAATAACTTTAATCCCACAGTGAAGAGGAAGATGTAAGTCGGAGTGCCAGCAGAGAGAGAGAGAGTAAAAAAAAAAAAAAAAAAAAAAAAAAAATGGGAGAGTGGTTATCTATCCTGCACAGAGTGAGAAAGAAGAAAAGGTGAGCCAAGGCTGCTCCTAGTTCCAGGGCAGGACCCGGAAACAGTGCAGAACACAGGTTAGAGGGGAAAAAAAAAAATAAATAAATAATAAATAAAATAAAATAATAATAATAAATAAAAATAATTAAAGAATAAATAAATAATTTTAATCCCACACCCTGGCTACAGTGAAGAGGAAGATGTAAGTCAGGTGCCAGCACAGAGAGAGAGAGAGAGAGAGAGAGAGAGAGAGAGAGAGAGAGAGAGAGAGAGAGAATGAAAAAAAAAAAAAAAAAATGGGAGAGTGGTTATCTATCTTGCACAGAGTGAGAAAGAAGAAATGGTGAGCCAAGGCTGCTCCTAGTTCTAGGGTAGGATCTGGAAACAGTGCAGAACGGAGGTTAAAAAAAAACAAAAAGAAAAAGGAACAGTCAGTAGAAGGAGTGACTTTCAGTTGGCAGTGGAATTGTTAATAATCGGCATTTCCACGTCGGTGATTGGCAATCAGTGTTCTCCTCCAGGCAAATACCTCAGCTGCAAAGGTCTGGAAGGCTTTGAGGTTGTTCTGGGTACATATCAGTTGATGCAGATCTGCTGGTGGGAAGTCCTGGATCTTATTCTGGAGACGGTTTCTGATGTCGCTGTAATGTACACACTCCAGAAGCAAGTGTTTCCAACTTTCACTTTGTCCGCAAAAGCAGTAAGGAGTGTCGATGAGTCCCAGTGTATGCAGTTTCTCATTTAGAGAACCGTGTCTGGTAATGAGAAAGGAAGATTCGATGCTGAGGGAGAACCATTGGGTGTTATTTTTAGTGGTTGCAAAGGTTACCTCCGGAAGAAAACTCCGAGTTACAACCCCTACAGTAGAAGAATCCCATCTGGTCTGCCATACATCGAAGAGTTTATTGAGACATCGAGATTTCTCCTGCTTTATATCCGTAGTTAGTGAGAGTTCTATATCCAGGATCGTTGCCGGAATACCTTTTTTAATTCGATAGCAGAGCCCTTTGTAGATCGTGTAAAGGTTGAGAGGGAGGGTGCCTGCTATAACTTGGAGAGCTGCTGTAGAGACTGTACGGCAGATTCGATGGATTGCCAGTAACATAGCTCTTTGTATAGAGTTTAGCTTTTCTTTCATCTTAATGATGAGAACTCTGTGAAACCAGACCCCGGCAGCATAGGTTACTATTGGGAGAAAGACAGCTTTATAATAAAGAAGGGTTCGTTTTGATAGTCCCCACTCATTTCTTGAGATCCGTATAATTGCGGCGGAGAACTTTCTGGTCTTGGAACTCAGATGCTGTAGATGGGGGAAGAAAGACAGGCGGTTGTCTATTACTACTCCCAGGACTTTTGTCTGTTCTATGAAGGTTAGCTGGGTTCCATTGATTTTGACTTGGGGAAACTACAGGCACAATGCGACAAAAAAAATATATATATATAAATAAAAAAAATAATAAGAAAAAAAAAAGTTTTCACTGTGGACTTTCAGTTCGCTGCATGAGTATTTCTAACGCGTCTTGCTTCAGCATGAGTTTGACTTCTATGCTCGAAGACTTGTGTAGCATAAGTCTGCAGCACTGAGAGATTTTGTGGTGTTCAGAGTAGGAGCGTACCAAACATCGCTGAGCATCTGGTTGATGCTCAGTGATGTTTGGTACTGCCTATGTAAGAGTTCTCATGTCTTCATACAGCGGACATTCAAGTAGGGAGATGCTTCCAGTTCTCCTTTTCTCTGAAGAAACAGCTATCTGTTGTAGACAGTCCTAGCTGAAATAGCTTCTCGTTGAGGGAGCCATGTCCAGTGACCAAGGAGGATTCCAAGGTCAGCGACAGCCAGGACTTTTTTACTGCAACGAAAACAACAGTTTTTTGTTGCAGTAAACGAGACCTCTGGAAGGAATTTTCTAGTGACGGTGCCTGTTACAGAGGTATCCCATCTGGTCTGCCAAATGTTTATTAGTTCATTGTAGCACCTGAGTCTTTCAGCTTTGGGATTGCTGTTTAGATCCAGTTCAATTTCAAGGATTGGAATTTTCTTCTTGATCCTGAAGTTTAGACTTCGATAGATGTACAAATCCAGTGATAATGTTCCGGCAATCACTTGAATGGCAGCTGTGGACACTGTCCGGCAAATTCTATGAGTAGACAAAAGCATGCTTCGCTGGATGGAGTCAAGTTTGTCTCTCATTTTGACTAGCTTCACTCTATGAAACCATGCTCCAGCCACACGTCACAATAGGCAATAAGACTGCTCTGTAGTATAAGGACAGAGTTTTATTTGAGAGTCCCCAGTCACATCTGGAAAATCTAATGATGGCCGCTGAGAGCCTTGGTCCATAAGTACATAAGATGTTGGTGGAAGCTCAGCTTGTGATCAATAATCACCCCCAGTACTTTCATCTGTGTTACAATCGGGAGTTGCTTTCCAGAGATCTTAATTTGTGGTGGGCATCTGAGATCTAGCTTGGATTTGAAGAGCTTTTTTTTTTTTTTTTTTTTTTTTTTTTTATCCAGATTGATTTGTAGTTCCAGGCACAATGATAGTGAGATCATCTGCGAAAGCCACTATTTTTTACATTCATCCAAGGGTTTTTTGAGTTAGCTGTGGAGGACCATATTTCAGACAAGGGGCCCTAGGACAGAACCTTGTGGACACCCTCGAAAGGTCGGTCTGGTTACTTGCAGGTAGTTGGATTTAACTACTATTTCATGCTCTGCAAAATAATTTTGAAAGAGCTGATATAACTGGACTGAGCCTGCTGTAGACGGGCCAATGCACTGTCCCACCGGACAGTGTCAAAGGTGCCCTCTAAATCAACAAAGATAGCCAGTTCATATTTGGATGTAGAATTTTCTATGCTACACATTCTTCTCTATCACGAGTCTCATCGGTACATCTGATATCCATTTAGGTCTAAACCTTGGACAATATCTCTTACTTGGTATAAAAAAACCAAATAGCTTATATGATTACCTCCCTGAATGTTTCCCATTTAAAATTTGTTGTTGGTTACTTCATCACTCTGTCTTGGCATAGAATTTATAAATTTGCCAGGATCACTGTACTTACCTTTACAAAAACAAAAGCACTTCCTTTTGCCTTGATTGTACTTAAATTTTAAAATAAGTCCCACATGAATACATTAAGATCAGTGCCTCCTAGTGGGTCTTTAATTTAGAGCTTTGTAATGCAAGAAGGGTGACTGCTGATAATCAGAGCAAGATTATTACTTTCTCTCTTACCTCTCTCTAACATGCTAGTGCAGGAAACAGTCGTCCAATAAACCACAAATTTCTTGCTTCTGTGTGAGTGGAAAATTCTCAAGTTTCAGTCAACAGCTGGTAAGTTAATTTTCTATTATGACATTCTGATTTACTGGCCACTGTAAGTATATGATGTCCAAATTATTTTTATATCCAATTTCTTTGTTACTGTGTCACAGCAGCTAAGAAAACTCGGCAGACAAGATTCCCTTTTTAATATAGAGAAATTTTTTATTATTTTTGGCTGATACTATATAAGCCTGCTTTCTTGAATTTGCCACTACTGATACTAATCTCCTTAACAAGTCTGTACTGTGATTGCTGTACAACTGTATTCCTGTCAAGATGATTCCGCAATATTTCATTAACTGGCGACTGTTCCTTTCCAAGGAAAAGAAGTCAAGCATACAGGTCTGTGGTTACTCACTTTACCCTTTGATTTCCTCCTTTTTAATATAGAGAAATTTGTGCATCTCCAATCTGTATATACCTTCCTAAAATCTAGGGAAATTTACCGGTAAAAGTACTTTGCCGTAACGGCATTTGTGTCGTTGCTTGCTCGGTAAACAGAGGGTGGGTGTTATTGGTCTGGAGTATAACTTGAATCCAACGGGAGCTTGAAACTCTCACGAAGTGGGGGGGGGTAACCTGACCCTTTTTCTTTAGAATCACTAATTGAATCACGAACAGAGTCATATTGGGAGTTCTGGCGTTGTAAAAAATGTTCGTAACATAGTTTCACTGGTAAACTTTTTCGAAGTTTGCCATGCTTCTCGTGTTGGGCTTCCTTTGCCTTTTTTTTTTTTTTTTTCTTCTTAATAAGCAATTTATCCACCACACCAGTCATTCTAAAGAAAAAATGTCAGGTTACCCTCTCCACTTTGGGAGGGTTTCAATCTCCCATGTGATTCAATTTCTACTCCTGACCGATAACACCCACTGTATGTTTACTGAGTGAGCAACAATACAAATGCCGTTGCAGCAAAGTACTTTTACCGGTAAATTTTGTTGAACTTTTGTGTGCTTCTTGTTCGTGCAGGCTTTCTCTACCTTTGCCAAGAATTCTTTGCTAATTTGCAAGAGGGAGAATGCCATCAGCATTATGGAGCCCCAATGCTTTTGTTCTTTCTTTTTCTCAGACCACATGTGAGTGAGGCATAAATTCAAAGTCAGGAAGCATGTTTGCAGGATAGATGTGTGGAAGTTTTCCTTCAGGCAGCAGGTAGTTGATTGTTGGAACAGACTTTCATCTATTGTTATGGAAGTTTGTAGTTTGAATGAATTCAACATCTAGAATCTAGATAAACTATTGAGGGGATGAATAGGTGATATGGATTTTTATTTTTTTTTATTTTTTTTTATGGCTTATGTTATAAGTTTGCTTTCTTGCATCATTTTCTGCCACAAATGCTAATAATGTACTAATTTTCTTTGCATTCTTAGCCAAAGATTTCTCATAATCTCCCTTAGCTTGCCTAACTCTTAGTTACTTGGTTGAAGACTAGTTTGTACTTACTGTAGGTTTTTTGTTCCCTGATAGTTCATGATTATTTCATACATTGTTCTTCTCTGCCACTAGTTTTATCAGCCATCCATTTAGGTCTAAAGTGCAAAAATTTTTCCCATATTGGGTAAAAAAAAAAAGTTAGTTTCTCTGATTACTCCCATGATTGCTTCCCATTTAAAATTTGTAGTTGTTAACATCATCATCAGCAATGATCCCACTGAAAAGAATTTAAAAACGACTATTTCGGTCATCCTTACAAAAACAAAATCTCTTCCTTCTACTCTTGATGGTAATGATATCTTTAAGTAAACCCCACAACAATATATTATGGTCAATGTCGCCAATTCCTTTTTTTTCCTGGAGTTTCTTAATGCATGAAAAGTCATTGCTGATAATCAAATCAAGAGCATTTCTTTCTCTTTTTCTCTCTCTAACATGCTGCTGTAAAAAATGGTCATCTAATTAATCCAGAAAAGTTGTGCTTCTTATGTGATTGATCAGTACTGGACTGAACCTGTTGGTAACTTTCTAGGAGGCTTCTGGATCAGCTAGTGTATAATCTCACTGCTTCTACTCTGCCAGATAGTAACTGGAGGGAGTCAGAGTATGCAGGGAGCATTGTCAAGGCCACATTATGTCAAAGAATGGGGGTATATCCTTACTGTATGTATACTGTATCCAAAAATTTCATTACTTCATAAAACATCCTCCCTACCTTTCTTACTACTAAATACATCATGAATAGTCAAACTAATACAACAAACAATTGAAGATTAACCCCTAAACACTTGCTCATTTAATTCACAAATATACATGTTTTCAGTTCTAATCTCAATGATGTCCATTTCCACTTAGTCTGCCAAACCCCATGTACTTTTTTGACAGAATCCCAGTTATCAGTTGATTCAACCACTGCTCATCTCAGTTGTCCGAATTCACTGTATGATTTCTTTTGCTTGAAAGGTGGTGCCTGTGCACATGTCTGCTCTGATATTCCGTGTCACTGAATTATCTCTAGCCTACTCTCTACCATATTCTGTCAAATTCATCTGTTGCCAGAATAGCAACTCCACTAATCACTTGTAACTCTTGCCTTCCTTTCTTTGAAATTTGCCTTTCTCCAGTCCAACTTTCCTAACAGTGAGATAATTTTCCTTGGTGATTTTAATGTTTGCAACTACAGCTGGTGTCCGTTTTTCTAGTCATGTGGACTCGGCTGGCCGAGAAGCTGAGGCTTTTGCAATTACTAATGACCTTGCACTTGTTCATTTACCCACCAGAATACAAGACAATCCTAACCACACAGCCATCATTCTTGATCTTTTTCTTATGAACAATCCTTCCAAGTTCTGATCTGAGGTCCTCTAGGCACCTCAGATCAGAACTTAGTGATAGTGTCTTCTCTTGTGGCCATTTTCAACCTTGTGTTGTTTGGCAATACAAGAATGGAAAATGGGATGATTACAAGTTTTCTTTTCCCTGGTTGGATTATTATTTTAAGTTTTCTGTTAAAGTTTTCTCAGATTGTATCAGTAAAATTATTCTTGTACGAATGAAATGCTAGCATACAGTTTTTCTTCCAACTAGTGTATTGATGATCTTGGTAAACCCTCTCCCACCATTCCAAGTTCACTACATTCAATGTCTCCTGTGGTCTTCCATTAAACGGATGTCAGAAGGATTTTGATCAGTCTTGATGATAAGAAAGCTGCAGGTCCTGATAGTATTTCTCCACTTGTTTTCAAAACCTGTGTGCCTGAATTTACTTCTGTTCTATGTCACCTTTTTTAACTTTCTTATTATTATTATTATTATTATTATTATTAGCCATATGGTGCAAGGAAGCCTGAGGCTTATGCTGCACCAGCCAAAAAAAATTCCCGAGTTACCCTGAGAGAGAGAGAGAGAGAGAGAGAGAGAGAGAGAGAGAGAGAGAGAGAGAGAGAGAGAGAGAGAGAGAGAGAGAGAGAGAGAGAGAGAGAGAAGTAAAAAGGAATCATCAAGAAAGAGAAGAATGATGATATCCAGCTCAGGACCCTGGGTGTGCCAAGCCCATACTCACCAGATGTAAGTACTTTTACTACACCATAGTTGTACCAACTGTACACATTCAACAGATAGTCTTAACATACAAATTCAGTCAGTTTATGAAAGCTGGGAGAGGGAGATGTGTGCTCTTTGTCAGACTAAGCAATTTTCGTGCTGCAATTTAAACAGTGAGTATTAGCATAGGCACATGATGCAAGAAAGCAAGCTTATATAGCATCAACCAAAAAAAAACACCCTTATTTCACCCATCCACTAACTCCAAATATTTGTCAAGTTCTGCCTTGAATCTATTTAAGCTATCAACTTCCACAACGACAGATGGAAGGTTGCTCCAGCAATCAACCACACGCTGGCCAAAGACAAACCTCCACACATCCATCCTACAATCGTCCCCCCTCAATTTGAATCCATGCCCTCTCAGGCGACTATTCTGGGCAAGAGGAGGAATCCCATCAGCACTGCGCACGCTCAAACCATTCGAGGCCCTACACACCTCAATCAGAACACCCCGCAGGTGCCCAGTCTCCAGACGCTGCAATTTGCAAAACTTAACCTCCCCAGCAAGAGCAACCCCCTGTTCAATTCACCAATCTTGTTGCCCCTCTCTGTACTCGTTCTTAAAATGAGGCCTCCAGACCCGTACACAGCACTCAAGGTATGGCCCGACCATTGCCCCACACAATGCGGATAATCACCTCCCCATCCCTGCCAGAAAAACTCCTGTATATCACCGACAAGACACCATGAGCCACTCCCGCAGAGCGTCTACACCGCTCAAAAAATCCAATATCTGCCTGCACAATTATCCCAGTGGATTTGATACCCTTACCGATACTAAGTAATAACCTACAAAATCTCTATCTAAATTCAATTTAAACTAAAGTATTATTACTAGGAATATAAAGCAACTCTAAAAAATAAATTAATATGCCAATTTAAGTCAATAAAAAAGCAAAAACTTCTATTTGCTGTAGTCGTAAAAACTTCGCCTATTCACATGTACTCTCGCACTCAATGCACACACATCAAGTTTTGTGTCTAGGAAAGACTTTCTCATATAAATACAAAACCTGATGCTTGTACAGCATCCAACAAGCAATATCCTTGGCATGCGCAATACAAACCAACTCACTCCAACAAAGAATGTATACACATCTATCCATGACACTGCCAGTAAATTAATTAAATAATTTCTTTTGCATGCATTTATGTTAAGTTCCATATACTATATATCACAAAGATGAGCAACAATAATGTAGGAGAACAAAATTTAATAATATTATTAATATATATTTAAAAATTAATATTATAATAGTAGTAGCATTAATAAAACTGAATATGATACAGAATAATTAGATGAATGTGTTTGTCCTTCTGCTTGGAAATTTGCTCATATCCAGCCAGTTCCTAAAAAGGGTGACAAACCCCTCACTTCCAATTATTGCCCCATTGCACTTACTTCTCTTTCTAAGTAATGGAGAAATCAATTAATCGCCACCACCTTAAACTACCTAGAAACCTTCCATCTGATCAACAATTGCCAGTATGGATTCTGTCAGTGTTGATTCGCTATTGATATTCTGGTTTATGTTATTCATCTGTGGACAAATTCATTGAAAAAGTTTGAAAGTCAAGAGGTTGATAATGTTTGGCAAAGATCTTCTAAATAAGCTTCAGTCTTATGGTTTGCCAACTGTTTTTTGTAATTGGGTATCTAGTTTTCTCTCCGACCATTTATGTGGGAGATGGTAGATGGCTCTGTCTTCAAACTTCTCCACTAATGCTGGTGTTCCCCTAGGTTCAGTTTTTTTTTTTCCCACTCGTTTCCTCTTGTTTATTAATAACCTTCCATTGACTGGAAATCCTATCCATAGTTTTGCTGATGATAGCACATTGCATTCCACCTTCCAGTTTGAGAAACCTTGAGCTGTACAAACTGCTTCAACTTCTCGAATATCCAATACCAATTTCCTAAATGCTGATCTCTAGGTAATTCTCCTGTCAGGCTAACATAATTTAGTTGACTTCACTCCTTCTAAAACTCATCCTCTCTTAGATCTTGAAAAAGGATTCTTCTACTCCTGTGCTTATCTTCAATAACACTCTGATTTCTAGGTGAGATCCATTTCTCTATTGAGATTACCCTAACTTATCTCTCTTGGCATAAGAACATTACAAATATTGCTTCCTCTGCATCTAAAAAACTGGGTTTTTTTTTTTTTTTTTTTTTTTTCGCTCTGTGTAACTTTTCTTTCTAACAGCTTTTCACTCTGAATAAATCTCAAATCCACCCTAATGTGGAATCCCACAACTGGGGTGGTGTCCCCAAATCTCTCTCAGGCTTCTAGATTCCATTTAAAAGAGGGCAGTTAGGTTAATTGGCTCTTCTCTATCAGAGTTTCTCCACTCTGTCTCATAAACATTCTGTTTCTGCTGTATGCTTTTTCTATAGACTTTGCTGTTTTTCTTTGCCAAAAAAAAAAAAAAAAAAAAAAAAGAGACTTATGTAAACTCTAGAAGGAAGGGGATGAATCAGATTGGTCCACTTGACATCGATGGTTCGATTGTTGATGAACCTGCAGGGGTAGCTGACAAACTGAATGAATATTTTTGCCTCCTCATTCACACATGAGGAAGTTTGTAGGGAAGTTTAGGCCAGAAGCTTATCAAACTCTGGCAGGGAGCTAAATGATTTTGTAATAACTGAGCAAAGTGGAGGAGAAATCGTTGAAATTGAATATAAGAAAGACACCTGGGTTGGATGGAATCTATTAAGATATATTAAAGGAGGAAGCAAAGAAAGTAAGCAAACCCTGAGCTATAATTATGAAAGCTTACTTGGACTCAGGGGAGGTCCCCATGGACTGGAGATGTGGAAATGTGGTCCCCATTTCACAAAGGGGGAATCAAAGGGAGACACGAGGAATTACAGCCCTGTTAGTTTAACTTCTATTCAGGGAAAATATTAGTCACTGGTTAAAGAAGCAATGCAGGATCAAATAGACAAGAATGCAGTTATAGTTCAGACACAGCATGGGTATGTTAACAGGAAGTCTTGTCTGACAAATCTGATTAGATTCTATGATGTGGTCACAAAGGAACTAGATGCAAAAAATAATTTTGATATCATATACTTGGATTTTAGGAAATCTTTTGATACTGTTGCATGTGGAAGACTGCTGTACTATCATTATTGTTAATGACAGTAATGATAGTACACTACTGCAATAGGATCTAGAAAAGTTGAGCATGGCTGAGAGGTGGCAACTGAAGTTTAACATTGACAAATGTAAAGTACTGCATATGGGTAGCAGTAACCCTAGAGTAATGTATCAACTGGGTGGTACTACACTCAGAGTAGTGGAGAATGAAAAGGACCTGGGGGCAATTGTGCAGTCAGATATGAAGTTTCCTGAGCAGTGCAAATACTCTGCAAGAGTAGCTCATGGTGTCTTGTCGATGATATACAGGAATTTTGCTAGAAGGGATAGGGAGGTGATTGTCCCCTTGTATAAGGCAATGGTCAGGCCACACCTTAAGTACTGCATACGGGTCTGGAGGCCTCATTTTAGGAGGGATGTAGTGCTGCTGGAACGAGTACAGAGAAGGGCAGTGAGATTGGTGAGTGGAACAAAGGGTTGTTGTTGTTACTAAGAAAGGTTTCAATTCTGCTAATTGCAGTGTCTGCAGACTATGCACCTGTTACATGATTTTATTGAGGTAGTTAAAGCTTTGAATGGATTGAGCAAGCTCACAGTGCTGATGGGATTCTTTAGCATTAGAAGAGGCATTTGATGCAAGAAAGCAAGCTTATGCAGCATCAGCCAAAAAAAAAAATAATAAAATAAAATAAAAATAAATAAATAAATAAAAAACAACCAGTTCCACTTCACCCCTCTGTTCGTTCGAAATACCTGTCCAGCTGAGCCTTAAACTTATTTAGGCTATCAACTTCCACGACAAGAGATGGAAGTCTGTTCCACCAACCAACCACCTGCTGGCTAAAGGCAAATTTCCTCACTTCTATCCTACATCTGTCTTTCCTCAATTTGAATTTATGCCCTCTCAGGTGATTTTTCTGAGCAAGAGGAAGAATCCCATCAGCATTGAGCATGCTCAAACCATTCAAGGCTTTATACACCTCAATCAGATCACCTCACTGGTGCCTAGTCTCCAGACACTGTAATTTGCAAAACTTAAGCCTTTCTTCGTAAGAGCAACCCTTTGTTCCATTCACTAATCTTGTTGCCCTTCTCTGTACTCGTTCCAGCAGCTCTACATCCTTCTTGAAATGAGGCCTCCAGACCTGCATACAGTACTCTAGGTGTGGCCTGACCATTGCCTTATACAATGGAATAATCACCTCCTTATCCCTGCTGGAAAAATTCCTGTATATCATTGACAATACACCATCAGCTACTCTTTCAGCCCGTCTGCACTGCACAGAAAAATTCATATCTGCCTGCACAACCACCCCCAGATCCCTTTCATTCTCTACCACTGCCAGTGTAGTACCACAGAGTTGATACGTTGCTCTGGGGTTGCTGTTTCCCATGTGTAGTACTTTACATTTGTCAATGTTAAACTTCATTTGCCACCTCTCAGCCTATCTGCTCAACCTTTCCAGATCCTGTTGCAGTAGCATAGTGTCAGTAGTGTCCTTGACAACCCTGCCAACCTTTGTATTGTCTGCAAACTTGGACATTAAGCTTGATATACCATCAATATCATTTATAAATATAGAAAACAATAATGGACCCAATACTGAACCCTGAGGGACTCCACTAATACCATTAGTCCACGATGAGCAATGTCCATTGATTACCACTCTCTGTCTTCTCCCCCTCAACCACCCCTTTATCCATAGCAGCAATTTGCCTCCAATGCCACACTGTTCCAATTTGTGCAGCAGTCTTCCATGTGCAACAGTATCAAAAGCCTTTCTAAGATCCAAGTATATAACATCAAAGTTATTCCCTGCATCCAGTTCTTTTGTGACTGCATCATAGTATCCAATCAAATTGGTCAGGCAAGACTTGCCCTTAACAAAACCATGCTGTGTCTGAGCTATAACTGAAGTCTTGTCTAGATGATCCTGCAGTGCTTCTTTAACCAGTGCCTCCATTAATTTTCGGGAACAGAAGTTAAACTAACAGGTCTATAATTACTTGTTTCGCCTTTTGATCCTCCTTTGTGAATTGGGGTCACATTTGCACATCTCCAGTCCATGGGTACTTGCCCTGAGTCCAAGGAAGCTCTCATAATTACGGCTAAGGGTTTGCTTACTTCCTTTGTTGCCTCCTTTAATATAACTGGATAGATCCCATCCACCCCAGGTGCCTTTCTTGTATTTATCTTCAACAATTTCTCCTCCACTTTGCTCTCAGTTATTACAAGATTCTCTAGCTTACTGCCAGAGTTGAATACACCTCTGGCATTCCCCTCGCTGAATAACTCGTCATGTGTGAATGTCGATGCAAAATATTCATTTAGTTTGTTAGCTGCCTGAGCAGGATCATCAACAGTTGACCCATCGATATCAAGTGGACCAATCTGATTCATCCCCTTCCTTCTAGAGTTTACATAAGTAAAGAACTCTTTGCTGTTTTTCTTTGCATCCCTTGCCAAAGATTTCTCGTAATCTGCCTTCGCCTGCCTAACCTCTTTTTGTAACTTGGTTACAGATCAACTTGTATCTATCATAGGCTTCTGTGTCACTTGTTAATTTGTATGTATCCCATGCATTTTTCTTCTCTGCCATATGTCTCATTAGTTCATCTGACATCCACTTAGGCCTAAACCTTGAACAATATTTCTTAGTTGGTATGTAAAGCCTAGTAGCTTCCAAGATAAGTTCTTTGAATGCTTCCCATTTTGAATTTGCTGTTGGTAACATCATCAGTTGGTCCCACTGTATAGAATTTAAATACTGTCTCAGTCCATCGTAGTCGCCTTTACGAAAGCAATAACCCTTCCCTTTACCCCTAATGGTAGTTACCTCTTTGAGTAAATCCCACTTCAGCACACTGTGATCACTGCTACCTAGTGGTTCATTTACCTGCAGATTCTTAATGCATGAAGAATCACTACTGATAATCAAATCAAGAGTATTACTCTCTCTAGTTGCCTGCCGAACATGCTGATGTAGAAAACAATCATCCAATAAATCCACAAAAGCACTTGCTAGTGTGTGAGTGACCAGGCCCCAAATTCCAGTCAATATCTGGGAAATTAAAATCCCCCATTATAAGACACTCTGATTTACTGTCCCACTCTATTTCCCTGTACAGTTTCTTATTATACTCATCAGAGTCATTAGGACTATAGCACACTCCTACTCTCAATGTTGATCTCCCAATGCTTATGTCACACCAAACTGACTCGACACTGCACTGTCCAGCGATGTCGACTGGCTTCACTTCCTTGGATTTTATGTATTTCTTAACTAAAAGCATAACCCCTCCTCCCTTCCTATACTGTCTATCCCTTCTGTAGACATTGTACTCCCCAAATTCCAGTTCTGCATTCCTTATATCTGTGTGACACCACGTCTCTGAAATCCCCACAGTATCTGCCTTTGATGTTTTGAGCAATACCTCAAATTCATCAAATTTATTTTCTAAACTCCTAGCATTGGTGTACACGCAAGTATAGATGCACCTGTTCTTTTTCTTAGCTACCCTAACACAACTCATGTTTACTTGTACCCCAATGATTCCCAGCAGTCTCTGAAATATCCTGCATCTTATTTTCCAGGCTGCGGCTCATTCCAATAGAAGCAGTGCAATATTCACTTTCACCTCTGCCAGTGGCTACTGTTAATCTATTAGTCCTTGTATCCTCCAGTCTAGCAGTTTTCCAACCCACCTAACACTGCCTCAATAGCATCAGCAAACATTCTTGTACCCTTTCTATTTAAGTGTATCCCATCCCTGTAGAAGCAGTCTCTCCTGTTAACAAGTACAGACTAGGCTGAAAAAAATTCTGCCCCTTGAGCCCTGCACAATCTTTCCAGGGCCGAATTGATCGACAGGGCTCTCATCATATACTCCCTCCTATTGTGTTTGGGCAGAATTGCAGACACTTTCAAATTCAACCCTAATTCACGGCTTTTTTTCAACATTTAAATGTTACCGGTCTCCTACTCATAATATCATTAGTGCCAACGTGTACAACTATATCACCTTTTGTGCCCTTAAAAGATGATATCCGCTGATATTCTTTCTATTGCTCAGATGATACATATGAAGGGACACAAATTTGAGTTAACGGTAGTAATGGTAAATGTTGCAAGAAAGCAAGCTTACGTAGCATCAGACACACAAAAAAAAAAAAAAAAAAAAAAAATTACTCATCTGCACTCTCCAAGAACTTGTCTAGTTGAATTTATCTAGTTAAATGCTGACTTCCAGGTAATTCTCCAGTGGGGCAAAGATAACTTTGTTGATTTCAGTCCTAAAACTTACATCTCACAAAAAGGATTCTTGTGCTCCTGTGCTTATCTTTTATGACTCAGATTTGTTGACAAAGTTAGATATCTTTATTAGGGCTTGTCCTGACTTCAAATCTATTTCGTGCTTATGCACAAAATAGATTTGAAGATTAGACACATCACAAACATTACTTTTCTGCACATAGAAAACTGTTTTCTCTTTTGCTTTCTTCCAAATGACTGCTTCCTCTGCACAAATTGAAAATCTACTCTATCAGAATTTTGTTCTAACCTCTCTCAGGCTTCTAGATTCTGTGCAAAAGAGAACAGTTAGGTGAAGTAATGACCCATCTGTAACAAAGTCTCTGTCTCATAGATGTTCTGTTTCTGCTGCATGCCTTTTCTGTAGATACCAATTCAGAAAAATTATAGAAGCCAATTGGCTTCTATAATTTTCATTCTCATTTCCAAATGAGTCTAAACAAGTGTTGCCACCCCTCAGCATGCTTGTTCTGTCCATTTTCTTGAAACTTGCACAAAACATTTCTTCCTGTTTTATTTCCTCAACTTTGGTTTTCTGCAACTCTGGAATCTCTCGTCATACGTATTTCCTGAAAATTACAATCTATAGAAATTCTTCTAATGTCAACTTTCTTCTTCTTTCATCTTAGATTTGAATCCATGCATGGTACTAAGTACTATAGGTTCTAATACCTCTTGTGTTCTAATACCTCTGGTTTTCATTAAAAAAAAAAGGGAAAAAAAAATACTTATTTTATGTACTTAAGTTTTAATAAAAAATTAATTTTAAATTGTGTTACATTTGTGTTAATTTTTTTAAAAAATTTTGTTTTACGCCTTTTTATTAAAAAAAAAATTATTTCTACTTACAAAAAATGTTTAGTCAGCAGATATGAATTATGAATATAACCCTGGATCTTGCTGCTGATTCAAATAAAAAATGGCAAGAGGATTCTTGAGCTGCCAATTACTACCTAGCAGGTGACTTGGGATACTACTAAAGGCTTTTTCTCACCCACAGATTTCTTCTTTCGTCAAACTCATTTACCCAAAACTACTTCCTCCTTGGTTCGCACTCAGCTTGTCCCATTCTTCATCACTGGCCATGGATACTTCAAGGCTAAGTTCACTGAACTTGGTCTCTCGAATAACCCTCTATGCTCTTGTGGAGTCCCAGGAGACTGGGAACACCTCTACTATTGTCCATACTGTGGCGACCTGAGAAATCAATTACCACAATGCACGATCTTTCAAGGAACAGAACACCTATTCATCACTGACATGGATTTTTACTAACCTTTTCTTGACTTAGCTCAGGCACTCTTCCTTTGCTAATGCACCACCCTAAGAAAGAACTGTGCAATTGCCTTGGCAACTGACAAGGCTCTTTGGTCCTACCACTTTTCTCTCAACTGTGGGCACCTGCTCACCTTACTTTCAACTTCATTTCACTTCACATCAACCCACAGATGGGCATTCTCCTCTTCCATCCATTTCCTGTTACACCTGTACTTTTCTTCTACCTCAGTTATGTACAGTAAACCCCCGCTATTCGCGGTATCTGTATTCGCAGTTTCGCATATTCACGATCGCTGATTTAATATAAAATGAAACTTTTTAAAAAATGTGAATTTTAAAGCGCTGTGAATATTTTCCGCCATAAAAAAACATGGGCGTGGCTAAAATTATCTTTCCCGGTCAAAACAGCGCTCAGTAGGTGGGGGGGGGAGAGGGGTGACAAAATCGCGAGCGTGGATGTTTCTCGCTAATCCTTGTTTAGTATGTGTTATGCGCTTGTCATGGAAGGTTTGGTCATTTGCTTTTAATTTATATGCTTATAAATTGAATAAATTTATCAATTTATAAATTGATATGCTTACAAAAGTGATAAATCTACCGTTTTGCAGGGTAAAATAGACTTTTTCGAGTGTGATAACGGAAGAAAGTGCCTTTATTGTGGACAAGTTCTTTTTTACCCGTACAAAAATATGGCTACGAATAACAAGGGAAATGTGAAAATATCAAAGAAGGTGATGACATTAGCGAATAAAATTGAGTTATTAGGCAAAATTTCTAATGGTGAAAGTGTCTCTTCAGTGGCAAAACATTATAAAATCAATGAGTCAATGGTACGATCAATCAAAAAATCGGAAGAAAAAATCTGCCATAGTGTCTGTGAAAACACGCTAATTGCTTCAAAAATTTGCTCTGTAACTCGTGATGTTAAATTAGAAAAAAATGGAAAAGGCTTTAAATCTGTGGATAGAAGACCGAACTCAAAATAAAATTCCGTTAAGTTCACTCATTATTCGTGAAAAGGCAAAACTCCTTTATCAACACTTTAGCGAAACTGGTGATAGCACTGGTGGGATAAGTTTTTTTAGCTAGCAAAGACGCTGGTTTGAAAGATTTGTTTGAAATTTCTAATAAATATTACATTTAATATTAAATTGTTTCTTACATGTATTTTCATTTCGATGCCATATGCTTGCATTTCACTATGTACATATTATGAAGGTACTTATAATACATACATAGACAAAATTTTAGACTAGTTTTTGTTATATATTTCATACTTTGGAACAGAACCCCTTTATTACTATGGGAGCCATAACTCAGTATTCGCGTTTTCGGTATTCGCAACATTTCTCAGGAACGTAACCCCCGCGAATAGCGGGGGTTTACTGTATTCCCTTGTGCTCATTTCTAAAAAAGAAATGATGGTAACCAGGGTGCTGTGTTTCTTTATGGGCCTTAGGCCAGATGAAAAACATACTCCTACATTATACTGCAAAAACCACATATCATCTGTGCTATCTGGCCTTTACAGGGTACTATACTTAACATGAGAGAAATGATCATGGAGTTGTGGGAAACCAGTGGTGCAGCTAGGCCCCAAACACTTTATTTAGGAAGGTAGGAAAAAATTCCAGATTTTTAGTTACTGATTAATGGTTAACATGGGCATTATTTTTGAGGATCACCTGTCAAGTTATTTGCCATTTTTGCTGGGTTAAGTAAATCTTTAATAAGCACTAATATCATTAGTGCCAATGTGTACAACAGTATCACTTTTGTGCCCTCAAAGGATGATGATAGCAGCTCTACAGAATCATTAACTTTTAACATTAATCATTTAACTAGACATAACCTGGTCCTATTCCACCTATCATTTTAAACATTACTTGGTTGCCATGACAACACAACTTCTATAGGACCAGATCTCTGCCTTTGAGAATGTTGTGTTGTCTGATGCACTGTAGCATTGAGTTGGGCAGCAGAGTACTCGAGTCCCTTATGTCAGTTTCTTTGAGGTGCATCATCAACATTTTTCAAGCTCTTGTAACTCATCAGAATTTTAAATTTGCATTTATTCTCCTAGTATTCTTTTCATCAAAAACAGACATGCATTTGGCTACACACCCCTCAAGAGGACAAGGCAAATAGGTAGAGCACTGTAAAAAACTGATTTGAAAGAACTGCTCCTGGCAGTTCTTTCAAATTAGTTTTTTCTGTTTTGTCGCTCTAGCTTGAGCATGATTTTTAGTATAAATTTAATATAAAAATATCACATGAAACTAAAGACAAGAATATAAAAATGCTGTGCTGTTCCTGCATTATGCAAGAGCAGTATTGTTATTTTATATACTATATGAACATCTACAGCAGCTTATATTTCTTATCTGTATTTTGCATTTTATAGGAAGAAGCATTATCATATAAATGTCTAGATGAAAATGCATATAATAAAAAGAAATGTGAACTATACTTCTTAAATTATCGTAACTGCAGAAAATTTTGGGTGAGTTTACTTTTGTGGTATAAAAAATCAAAATATAATTGCAGAAAGAATGAATGATTGCTAGACATTGGATAATATGCAATAAAATATTCACAATATGAATATGCATGCAAACAAGCAATAAAATTTATGAAAATGTGCACAAAAATGCAATTATGTAATTGCATACTACAGAACATGCAATTTCAAATTTATCACAATTAATTGAATTACAATGAATTAATTCTTTGTATTCAGTATTTAAAATAATGGAACCAAATAAGAATAACACAATTCTGCATGGTTTTCGATGTTTGTAAACTAATAGCTGTTTTTAACTCAGTTTTTTTAAGGAGGTTTCAGAAATGTTATTTTTTTCCATTCTGTTGCATACTGTGTTTTTTTTTTTTTTTTTTTTTTTTCCATTCACAAATCACTTAAGTTGATGTCACGAGTTGTATTATTGACTGTATTAAGCTAGGAGTAAATGCTGTGAATTTGTAAACCAAATCTTAATGTTCGCAATACTGCTTTCAGTCATTTGTTTCTTGACCTGGAGAGCTCTATGTAGCAGTGTTTATCAGTGTGAGCTTAACTTTTTTTGAGATTATCATGGCAAACTTGTAATGATAAGTGAGTAAAATGTTATCATGCAAGTGTTTGAAGAATCCAAACTTATTTCGTTATATTTGTGGAAGTCATGTAGCCTTCAAGCAAAGAAAAGATATTACAGAATTTGTAAAAAATGAAACTTGGTGACCAATATAAACAATGGATTCCACATAAAATGTGAACTATATTTTATTTCTTAAATTATCGTAACTGCAGAAAATTTTGGGTGAGCTTACTTTTGTGGTATAAAAAATCAAAATATAATTGCAGAAAGAATGAATGATTGCTATACATCTAACTTTGCTAACTTTGCACAATGTGAGTTGAAGCATGGAAATTGTGGAAAAATGGCGAAAAGAAGGCTGTACTATTTGCAATTCCCACGATTTGGCAGGAGCCTATAAACCACTGTGATGACTGTTACTTTTGCTTAGTTAATGTAGAATATTAGGCATTGTCCTAATATTCCATCTGTCATAAACTAGTCCCACATGGAGATAACCTGCCAATTCCATGCCCTCCACTTATATTGGAGAATGTAGCAGAAAGTGCTAAAAGTGAAGCTTCTGAATATGAAACTGAAGTCTGGAGAATAGTCCATTCCTTAACTGTTTTTTTTTTTTTTTTTTTTTTTTTTTCCACAGTATGAACTCAATGATCTGGTAAGAGGTTTAAATTTACCAAAGGAATCTGTAAAACTCCTTGGTTCTAGAGTTAAGTCAAAATCTTCTAGCACATGGGATGTTTTTCCTCACGGTACAGATGCAGGGAATGAGAACTAGTCCCCTAATTTTCTAAAAAAAAAATTCTGTTTTTTGTCATTTATTTTACTGCAAAAAAAAAAAAAAAAGAGCTATTTAGGAATT
Source organism: Mastigoproctus giganteus (assembly GCF_048544385.1). Lineage (NCBI taxonomy): Eukaryota > Metazoa > Arthropoda > Arachnida > Uropygi > Thelyphonidae > Mastigoproctus > Mastigoproctus giganteus. Next base: position 198,677,606 of record NC_143583.1, on the reverse strand, counting down.
GGTTACAATCTTCCACAGCAGTGTAGACTCTTCTTTGAGTTGTCAAAGAGTGAGTGACTCATCAAAAATTCAGAAGATGAAATAAATATGGGTCATTTCCAGTAGCTAACTCTGCATTTGAAAGAAATGTATGACAACTTAAAGTTTTTAACAAATATTAGCATTAGTAGGGGCATATGAGGCAAGAATTATACAGCATCAGGCAAAAAAAAAAGTTTCCATTTCATCCATCCAATCGCTCAAAAAGTTTGTCCAGTTCTTACTTGAATTTATTTCAGCTATCAACTTCCACAACAACAGATGGAAGTTTTATTCCAGCAATCAACCACCTGCTGGCCAAAGGCAAATTTATACATATCTATTCTACAATTGTCTTTCCTCAATTTGGCTTTATGCTGACTCGGATGTGTAATCTGAGCAAGAGGAAGAATCCCATCAGCACTGACCTTGCTCAAACCATTCAAGACCTTATAAACCTTAATCAGATCACCTCGCAGGTGATCTGATTGAGGTAAATTTGATCAAATTGTAGCATCTAGAGAGCTAGATGCTACAATTTGCAGAGCTTAAGCCTTTCTTGGAATGAGCAACCCTTTATTTCCCTCACGAATCTCGTTGCCCTTCACTGTACTTGTTCCAGCAGCTCTACATCCTTCCTAAAATGAGGTTTCCAGACCTGTTTCTCCTAATTGAAATGAAAAATGATAACAAATGGTGGTATGATCAAATAAAGTTGCAGAATTTACATACATTATAATATAAATGGCTTATAATGGTAACTGGCATTAATTGTTATTTTATGTATATAAATCCCTCTAGCTTGACTGTACCAGGTTATTTCCCTTACTTTAATGGATGTAAAATCAATGGATTTTATAAATAATTATGGACATACTGTATTCCTACACTTTTTTTGTATAGTATCACAAATTGAATTTTGTATACAGGCTTGCTATAGTACTGTCTTTTATTTATTTTTTTTTAATTCTGGCAACAGCACATCTCATAGTTAGGAAGTTTTAGTGTCTTGATAAGTGGCAGTCTCCACTTATCAAGACACTAAACACTATGTGCGTGTTTCTGGGAATAACTCACAGCCATCACAAATGTAATTAGTATTTCTGTAATGACCTTGACTTTCCTTCATTGCGAACAAAACAGATGTGTGCCAGTTTAAAAAATGTTTGATCCAGGGAGTTTTAAAAAGGACCTCTATTAAATTATCTGTTTCTGTATTAGTGTCTATTTCGAATAGGTTTTTTAACATGTAATTTCCAATACTTCTGGTCAGGAACATCAGGCTCAAGCCTGATTGCCCACAACAATGCCTTCATTAAGGGAGGTTTCGCTGCTATGCATGAACTTAATGGGAAGTGGGCTGCAAAACATAGGATGACAAAATAGCAAAAAAAAAAAAAAAAAAAAAATGTGGTGCACATTATTTGTGCACCACTGAATGTTTTAAAACTTTTTTTATTGATGTATGTTGGTTTTTTTTTTTTTTTTTTTGTTAGTCTTTTTTTTATTTTTGTCTTTTTTTTATGTTAGGTATAAAGATTCTGACAGTTGTTTTCTTCATTGTAGTTCCAAGTTCAGAATGATAGAAAATTAAAAGGAATAAAGCCTTATTTACCTATGCCTGATGAAAGAGATGAGATCAAGAAGGAATATGAAAAAAAAAAATATATCTGAAAGAAATTCATGTGTGTATTTGGTAATTATTAACTGAATTTAAAGTAAGTTCATTTGTAATTTAAATAAAAAATTGTGAAAAAAAAATTAATCCCTTATGTGATAATATTACAGAGTATGCGATTTTAAACTATTTACAGCTTTTATTCCAATAATATTGAATGAACACACAGTCACTAACAAGTTTTTTTTTTTTTTTTTTTGTTGTTGTATCTGATCTAGGATTAAATTTTTCTTAAAGGCATACACACACACATCGGCACATAACTCTTTTTAGAAGTATTTGTACACCTTAAACAAGTGATAATAATAATTAAAAAACACTGCTTTTTTATTTTAAATTTATTAAAAATTTATATTTCTCATGTGTGGAAATACACATGAGAAATATAATTCTGGGAATATTTGTGTAGATCTGTGGATACATCATTTCAAATGATGTATCCATTTATTTATGGATTATCTTGAAATTTATCCATTATATACTGCCATCTGCATTTTCAGCTAATAATAGATACAGCTTCTATAGATGGGAAAATCAGAGGAGGACAGTGCACCTGTCAGCTGCCATTGTCTGATTTTGAATTTATAAAATACAAAATTCTGTGAACTTTGGATCCAGAAGTTGAACATGAATGAACTGAGTTGAACTTATGAATTAAAATAAATAATAGATGTAGAGGATACTGCTTCAAAAATAAAAAAATAAAATTTTTTTTAACCATTTTTATAAATTTTCTTGATGTACAAATTTTTTCTATATTCTTAAACTAAGTCAGGCTTTAACTTTGAAAAGAGTAGTGGTACAGGATAGATGCCAACATAACTACAGAGCTTGTAAGTACATGTTTGAATTTAAAGTCCAAGATTTTCATATGAAAATGCAGTGATCTTAGACAAAGTAGTGTCGGAAACATCTAGTTTGCATGCTCAAAGATTTGTTATTACTTTACATAAATAAAGATGGCAAAAATGAAAGGCAATATTCAACATGAAACACAATATTCAGTCATGATGGATGCTAGTCTTCAGGAAGTGAGAAACATGTTTTAAATTTGGCACACTTGCTGCACACCAAATTTGAAATAAATTTTAAATGAAAGCGACTAAAAAAAGTAACATATGTTACACACACTACATGCACATAATTCTTTTTAGAAGTATTTGTACTCCTTAAACAAGTGATAAAAATATCAAGAGACAAGTGATAATAATAATTAAAAAAATTCTGCTTTTTTATTTTAAATTTATTAAAAAAATTGAAAAGATACATGAAATATATACTGCAGTCCATTGGTATAATATTGGTATTGTCCAACTTGTGGGAATGTGGTATTATTGATATTGTTAACTTGTGAGAATGTGGCTAAAAGATGAGGCCAGATATGTAGTAATGAAAGAAGAAATAAATAATAGAATTCAAATGGAAAAATGTGTAAGTGAAAGAAGAATGTTAAATGAAGTTGGTGCCCTCGGCACTATTTCCTAATTCTTACAAGGAATTTGAAAAATATTTTTAAACTCTAAGAGAAACAAAGAACAGCAATGAATTTGAATTGTTTAATGAATTTGGTAAGCTGATGACTGCATCATAACAGTTTACCAAATTGGTCAGGCATAACCTCTCTTTAACAAACCCATGATGCGATCTATTCAAGATAATATTCTTGTCGAGATGATCAAAATGAAAGATCATGGAGTTGATAGACTCCATAATCTTTCCTGGCCCTGATGTCAAACTCACTGGCCTGCAATTACCGATCCCCCTCTTTTGGGAAGGCATTACCACTTCTCCAGTCTGGGGGAGGGGATCTTCCCAGCATCTAATGATGTGCTCATTAACATTCCCATAATTATAAAAAGGCTTTTATAATTATAATGGAATATATACCATAAACCCTGGGTGCCATGCCGTCCTTTAACTCCAGTAGCTTTTCTAACAAATTATCTGAAATCAAATATTTTAACTCTCTTATTTTACAGCAGCCTAACTCCTTAACATTCCGAAAAGAGTTGAGCTTCTTTTCAATTATAAATATTGAAATATCTGTTCATCTCATCTGGCTGGGAATTTGTGCTGGGCTTTCTGTGGATTTTCTGATGCAACCAGGTCCACGTGGTTGTAGTGAAAAATCCATGGAACTGCTGATTCTAATGTTAGTGCTGTTTGATAGTAATTTCTCATCAGCATTTTCCCAGTTTTACTCCATCAGTGGCTTTGTTACATATTCTTTTACAATGCATATGCAAAGCAGAATGATCCAATATTTCTTACATTTCAAGGGTACAGCTCTAAAACGGTGTTCGCAGGCTGGTCGCTAGTTAGTACACCGGACCGAACCTATTGGTAACTCTCTAGGAGGCTTCCGGATCAGCTAGTGTATAATCTTGCTACCTCTACTCTGCCAGATAGTGACTGGAGGGAGTCTGAGTAGTGTGTATGTGGGGAGCATTGTCGAGGCCACATTATGTCAAGAATCTGGGTATATTCTTACCATGTGTACGCCATATCCAAAAATTTCGTTACTTCATACAGCATGCCCCACCCACTTTTTCTTACTATTGAATACACCATGAATTGTCAAACTAATAGAGCAAGCTTGTCTGCAAAAAGATCTAAACCTCCCAAGCACTTCCTAATTCATTTCACAAATCTAATCAATTCTAATCTTAATGATGTCTATTTCCACTTGCAGTCTGCCGAACCCCATGTACTTTTTCTGACAGAATCTCAGTTATCGGTTGATTCAACTACTGCTCATCTCAGATGCCCAAATTATTCGCTGTATGATTCCTTTCGCCTCAAAGGTGATACTTGTGCATATGTCCATTCTGATATTCCCTGTCAGAGACTTGGCAATTTGGAATCTACTCTCTTTGATGTTCTCTGGCTTAAAATCTCTCTACCTTGTGTAAAATTCATCTGTTGTCTCTACCATTCTCCCAACTCCACTAATCACTTTGAGCTCTTTGACTTCCTCTCTTTGCAACTTGACTTTCTGCAGTCCAACTTTCCTAACAGTGAGGTAATTTTCCTTGGTGATTTTAATGTTCACAACCCCAGCTGGTTTCCGTTTTCTAGTCACACCGACCCAGCTGGTCGAGGTGCTGAGGCTTTTGCAATTTCTATTGACCTTGCACAGATTGTTAATTTACCTACAAGAATACTGGACAATCCTAATCATACAGCCAACACGCTTGATCTTTTTCTCACAAACAACCCTTCTAAGTTGGCAGGGTTGTCAAGGACACTACTGACACTATGCTGCTGCAACAGGATTTGGAAAGGTTGAGCAGATGGGCTTCGAGGTGGCAAATGAAGTTTAACATTGACAAATGTAAAGTACTACATATGGGAAATAGCAACCCCAGAGCAACGTATCAACTCTGTGGTACTACACTGACAGTGGTAGAGAATGAAAGGGACCTGGGGGTGGTGGTGCAGGCAGATATGAAGTTCTCTGAGCAGTGCAGACGAGCTGCAAGAGTAGCTCATGGTGTATTGTCAATGATATATAGGAATTTTTCTAGCAGGGATAAGGAGGTGATTATTCCCTTGTATAAGGCAATGGTCAGGCCACACCTAGAGTACTGTATACAGGCCTGGAGGCCTCATTTCAGGAAGGATGTAGAGCTGCTGGAACGAGTACAGAGAAGGGCAACTAGATTGGTGAATGGGACAAAGGGGTTCTCTTACGAAGAAAGGCTTAAGTTTTGCAAATTACAGTGTCTGGAAACTAGGTACCAGCGGGGTGATCTGATAGAGGTGTACAAAGCCTTGAATGGTTTGAGCATGCTCAATGCTGATGGGATTCTTCCTCTAGCTCAGAAAAATCACCTGAGAGGGCATAAATTCAAATTGAGGAAAGACAGATGTAGGATAGATGTGCGGAAATTTGCCTTTAGCCAGCGGGTGGTTGGTGGGTGGAACAGACTTCCATCCCTTGTCGTGGAAGTTGATAGCCTAAATAAGTTTAAGGCTCAGCTGGACAGGTATTTTGAACGAACAGAGGGGTGAAGTGGAAGTGGGTTTTTTTTTTTTTTTTTTTTGGCTGATGCTGCATAAGCTTGCTTTCTTGCATCAAATGCCTCTACTAATGCTAATGCTAATGCTAATTTATTTTTTATAAGGTCACTATTCGGCGGAAAATCCGATTGGTATTTACCATGAAGTGCGTTGAAGTACCTTTCTAAATTTCATTTTTTGGGTATAGCCACGGAAGCATTGCAAATCAAACAGCAACATTTTGCTTTCACCATTACAAAAAAGTATTCTAGTCCCCACTCTTGATTAAAATGATACCTTTTACTCTTTTTCGTAGTATTCATTTTAAATCAAAAGGTATTAAATCAATATACAGGGTGATTCACTGCCAGTGCGACGGATTTGCGGGGGGTGTGGGGGGGGCGGGGGACGGGTCGGAGTCGCATAGCGTTGCAGGGTCCGAAATGCCTTCGTCATGCGTAGAGGACGTTGAACGGGAGGTCGCGTGAACAGCGATCCCGCTGGACGTCAGCATTTGCGAACCGGTTCCCGAGGCAGTAGGGATGGACGAGTATTCAAAACGTTGAACTGGCCGACATGCACCTCGCGTAATGAGCTGTAACGGGCGCGCCGCTCTGCTCTTGTACCAGGAACGTTTCCCGCACAGGCGTGCTCCTCATCATACGATTTTTGCACGTGCACAGGAAGGTTAGGTGAGACTGGTTGTTTCACGAGAGGTACCATGAATCGAGAGCGAACGACGAGGACACCAGACAATGAGGAGAATGTCGTACATCTTGCAGAAGGCAATCCGAGTACAAGTACTCGAGCGATAGGCCAACGATTGGGTATTTCCCAATCCACTGTATGGAGGATACTGTCAACAAACCAAATGAGTTCATACCCATCTGCAACGTCCAATCATTGGAGCCTGCGGATAATCCACTCCGGAGGACTTTTACTACTTGGTTTCTTCAACAGAAACGGCATTTCGGACCCTGCAGTGCTGTGTGGTTCCGATTCGTCTTTGCGCCCCCTACACTCCCTGCAGGTTTGTCGCACTGGTAGTGAATCACCCTGTATAAGTACTGTCCAGTTATTAAATCAGCAAAAGCAATGCTTACCGATTAAAACACTTTTAAGTTGCGCGAACCGGAAAAATATTCTGTCTGAACAGCTAACGTAGGATAATTGATGAAGAGGATTCCCGAATGAGGAAGTTGTTTACAAAATAACCGGACAAACACACCACCGTTTATTGCTCTGTTTGATTATATCCTTATAAGAATTAGTTTTGAATGCCGTTGTGATATTTTTCCAAAGCTATTTCTGGAGGTCACGACCATAAAACAATAAAAACAATTTGCACTTTTCTGTTAGTGCAATCTGATTATAAACGGGTAATAAACTGAATCTTATTGCATTTTCAATAATACCGACAGCTGGAAACGTGGTATTTTACGTTATTATGGTGAAATGTGTTTCTCCTTCAATGAAATCTTCAATCATGCAAAAAAAACCCCAAAATAAATTTTCAAAATCTGCTCTTCATTCCTATTTTTGAAGCTTCGTAAAAAAATTAATAAAATAACGCGCAGGTAGCGAAACCCTCTGCGCAATATAAAATTTTGGTAGTATACCTGACCGCGCAAATCGAGGGATGACTGCATATGGGAAACAGTAACCCCAGAGCAACGTATCAACGCTGTGGTACTACACTGACAGTTTTAGAGAATGAAAGGGACCTGGGGGTGGTTGTGCAGGCAGATATGAAGTTTTCTGAGCAGTGCAGATGGGCTGCAAGAGTGGCTCATGGTGTATTGTCGATGATATATAGGAATTTTTCTAGCAGGGATAAGGAGATGATTATTCCCTTGTATAAGGCAATGGTCAGGCCACACCTAGAGTACTGTATACAGGTCTGGAGGCCTCATTTCAAGAAGGATGTAGAGATGCTGGAACAAGTACAGAGAAGGGCAACAAGATTAGTGAATGGAACAAAGGGGTGCTCTTACGAAGAAAGGCTAAGTTTTGCAAATTACAATGTCTGGGGACTAGGCACCAGCGAGGTGATCTGATAGAGGTGTATAAAGCCTTGAATGGGTTGAGCATGCTCAATGCTGAGGAAAGACAGATGTAGGATAGACGTGAGGAAATTTGCCTTTAGCCAGCGGGTGGTTGGTTGGTGGAACAGACTTCCATCCCTTGTCGTGGAAGTTGATAGCCTAAATAAGTTTAAGGCTCAGCTGGACAGGTATTTCGAACGAACAGAGGGGTGAAGTGGAAGTGGTTATTTTTTATTTATTTATTATTATTATTATTTTTTTTTTTTTTGGCTGATGCTGCATAAGCTTGCTTTCTTGCATCAAATGCCTCTACTAATGCTAATGCTAATGCTAATGCTAATGCTAAGTACATGGTCGAAGTGAGAGGTCCTTTAGGCACTTCAGATCACAACTTCGTGATTGTCTCTTCTCCAATGGAGCCTTTATCTCATGGCTATTCCCAACCTCGTGTTGTTTGGCATTACAAGAATGCAAAATAGGATGACCTGCGAGATTTATTTTCTTCTTTTCCTTGGTCGGATTACTGTTTCAAATCTTCTGATGTCAATGTTTGCTCAGATCGCGTCAGTGAAATTATTCTTTGAAATCACACTCCACTTTGAAATCTCGTCCTTTATCTAAACCTTGGTTTCCAATAAATGTGCTAAGGCTGTTCAAGAGAAGAATGTTGCATATCGTAATTGGCTTGTTTCTAATTCTTCAGTTTCATTTTCTGCCTACACCAAAGCTCACAACAATTGTAAAGCAGTTATTAATCAGTCCAAACTAGAGTTTGAACAGGCTAAGAGTAGAAAACTTGCTTCTTGTCCTAATGGTAGCCGAGCATTCTGGTCCCTTGCCAAAGCTATTGGCCGCAACTTTTGCCCATCTCTGCTTCCACCTCTGTCCAAACCAGATGGTTCTGTTGTCACTTCAGCAGAACCATCCAACTCACAAGTAACTCTGTCAAAATAGCCTACAAAATTAGTTAAACATGATTTTCCCCTAACAAAACCATGTTGTCTTCATCAGAATTCCATGTCTATCTACACATATCTGGGTAGTACTCTTAAGTGTTGCCTCTAAGATTTTCTCTACCACTGATAGACTAACTAGTCTGTATTTACCAGCTTCATGTCTAGAACTGCCTTTATATATTGGCGATACATTGGCACTTCTCCAATCCAAAGGAATCTCTTCCAAGTCCAAAGATGCCCTCATAATTAACTTCAATGGTTCAATACACTCCCTGGTGGCTTCCCTGAAAATTATCGGGTATATGCCATCAACTCTGGGAGCCTTACTTGCCTTTATGCTTGAAAGTTTTTCTAGTAAACAGTCGTCAGTAATTTTGGAATCACTAATTTCACACAGCTCAGTCTCTTCTCAGCATGGTCTTCACTACAAAACAGATCCAAAGTACCTATTCAATTCATCAGCTGGGTTATCTAAGACTTTTCCACGGCCAGTGCACAATGGTCCGATCTGATTAGCTTTCTTTTTCATTGTACATGAAAAATTCCTTGTCCCCATTCTTTGCTCTCTTAGCCAATGCTTTCTCATATGCACCTTTGGTTTTCTAACCTTATTTGCAGTACTGTTAGAGATCAATTGGTATATGTTGTAGACTTCAGTACTTTTCACTGCTCTGGAACTATTTTTTTCTGCTCTGTTTGACCAGCCAACTCTGCATTCATCCATTTCAGCATCTTCCTCCAATCTTTTCTTAATGGTATGTAAGCATTTGTCTTTTGTGATTTTTTTTTTTTTTTTGCTTTATAGGTATTCCATAATTCAAATGTATTTGCCCTCACTCTGCAATCTGTCCAATTAATAGATGCCATATTGTGCCTTAAACTGTCAAAGTCTCCTCTTCTGAAATCAAAACACATGCATTTACCTGCTGCAACATCCTTCTTTACCTGAAACATCTTTTCCTTTTCCCGCTCAACAACTACTGCAACATCTTTCTTCATCTTTCAACTGATGATTGTGTGATAACTACCTGGTTATGATTACTATTCATAAATAATGATGAGGTCAAGAATATTCTTGCCTATAGTACTTTCTCTAACATGCTGGTACAAATAGTAATTTAGTTTATTTAAAAAAAAACTTTTCACCATGATGAGTTCCCCTCTTGTTTATTGCAATCAATCTGGGGCCTATAGAGGTCACCCATAATAAGACATTTGCACTTGCTTGCCCATTTCATCAGTTAATCTGCATGTAGAGACTCATCTTCTAGTCTGTTGCTTACTCCCAATCACATATGTTTGTTCCAATGAATTTGTCAGAGTTTTGTTAGTTCAATGTACCCCTGACATCCAGTGCAAAGAAAAGACTTTTCATTAGCTAGTGAAAAAATCGTTGCATACATGTGGCAATTAATGGATGCAAACAAAAAAGTTCATAATTTGCAGTAGAATCACAGTTGCCAATTCTGCCATCAGTCACACACAACATTGTTTGGCATGTTATGGTTAACTTTTCTAGGTGCATCCATAATTTCTTTTAAATACAGTTTAAAATTAAAAAATATATAAACTGTGAATTCAGATGAATAAATTATCAAAGTAACATATTAAACTAAAATTTGAAAATTATCACAATATAATGAATATGGCTTAAATTTAGTTCTGGAAAATTTGGTGAAGCTGATTCTATCAAGGTAAGTATAATGTGGAATTGCCAACCAATGACAGACCTGCTTAAAATCAAAGCAAAAAAAGTCTTAGTGACAATTTATTTATTATTATTTTTTTAAATTGAGACTGAAAACTAATCCCTTGGGAAAAAATATATATACTTACACCCATGCAAATTTTAGGAAACCTAAAGTTAAAAAGTATAACAATATGCTCAATATAATACAAATAATGGTGATATACAGGTAATTGTATTATATTTGTATTATATACAGATATACACTTTTTTTTTATATAAATATCGGAAACTTAATTTTTATAGTAGTAATAACTTAATATTTTAACTTTATTGTTATAAAGTTAAAATATTAAGTTAGTTATTTTAATATTGTAATAACTGTTTAAGTTACTACTAACTTAAACAGTTATTACTGTTTAAGTTAGTAGTAACTTAACAGTAATAAATGAACAAATGTCTTACCTTACAAACTGTGATACTTATGTCAGACAATGTAAGTTCATTTAATTTTCTTCCTCTTTATCGCTGCATCTAGATTTCGTGTACCTTCTGCTCTCTTGAAAAGTCACAAACTGCACTCTTTGAAGTCTCAATTATTTATGGTCTCAAAATACTGTGGATCCCCGCTTTAAATGATATGTGAAAATTGAAGCATATTTTCCAGTTAGAAAAATAAAAATAAATTTAAGCTTACATACATAGCTTAATTAACTGTAATATGTATATACTAATTGATATTTCTGCTCACTGACTTTTTTTTTTGGTAAAATTTAAAACAGTAAAAATGATAACAATCAATAACAAAGAACACGACAAGCGCAAGTTGCAACAATGAGTCTCAAGTTGCAAGTAATGAGTTTCTGAAAATTTGTCTTTTATATGATTAAATATTTCATGGAAGGGGAAAACACATTTCACTATAATAATGTGAAAACCCACAATTTCAGCTATCAGTACTATAGCAATTGCAAGAAGATAGTTTACTATCCGTTTATAATTGATTGCACTAACAGAAAAGCCCAATAGAATGGAAAAGTGCAAATTTTTTTTTATTGTTTTATGGTAGTGACCTCCAGAAATGTGCTTTAGAAAAATACCATGAAGGCAATAACAACTAGCGAGTCAACAACAGGGATTTACAAAAAGGAATGGAAATGTTGAAAATTACATTAACATAATTGCAGGGTTTTCCCAGAAAAGCTCAAAAATCCAGTGTTAGAGCGAAACCTTGTAGAAGAAGTACTGTGTTGTGCGAGGATTGCCACAATTTATCAGTAGTGTTAGAGCGAAACAGTGTTGTAGAAGTACCATGTTATACAGGGTTTGCCTGTACTTCCTAAAATGTTCTATATTAGAATATTTTTTATTAAATTTCATTAAAACCTGCCAAAAAACTGCACTTGGTTAATTACACATTAGTTCAAGAACTAGTTTGTGAGCAATATATAAGGAGACATCCATACTCTACAAAGACAAGACGAATCTACTTAATGATGTTTATGACAATAAATCATCGGTCGGTGAATTTTTGGCTGCTGTAAAGGGATAACTGTTATTGATAGTTTTGCCGTATTCTTCATTAATTAACATATTAAATAGGTTTAGTATCATTCGTTAGCTTCTTATTTTGAATTTAACTAGTGATTTTTGGAAGTAATGACTCCCGGTGTTGGCACAAATATTGTTGAAATAGCCGCCATATCGTAATCTATAAGAAATAGCGTAAAGTGTATATCTCGAACTGATAGCGTAAGGTATAACATAACACAAAGCACTGTTAGCTTAGTATAGTATTATCAATTAATCAAAAATATTTAAAGATTTATTAATCTTATTAAATTTCATTGTTAATTAAACTGTATTTAAATGGAAATCATGACCCAGACTAGAGCTGCGAAGCAAAGATCAGACTACTGAAAGTGCTGTGACTCAGAGGTGAAATGAAGGGGGCAATTCTCCAATGCATGTCTCAAAAAATCTGTGAAATGTGAACTGTTTGCTGAGCTTTATAAAACAGGACATGATCTAGCCAAGGAGGATGCTAGATGCCTAGAGTGTCAAGAAATTAGGTGCCAACTCGGCATTCTGATGGACATCTATGAGAGCTTGAGGTGTAGGGTATGACCACGAAGAAATTGAGAGGGCCATCAATGTTCTCAGCTGCCCAGCTCAATGGCAGAGCTGACTCCTGTGCATAAGACAACACAGAGGCAACCTCCAAGGCAGAATGTGCCGGTCCCAAAGGAACTAGTTATTGTTGGTAACTGTATTGTCAGGAAGATGGGGAATTACTATGCAAGGATAGGTGGAACAGGACCAGGGTATGTCTGCTAGGGGCAAAAGTTAACTTTGTAGAGGAGATATCTTTTAAGGGCACAAAAAGTGATATTGTTGTACACTCTGGAACTAATGACATTAAGAGTAAGATATCTTCAGATTTACTCAAGTACAGATCAAGGTTTAAAAAAAAGTCATGAGTTAGGGTTGAATGTGAAAGTGTCTGCAATTCTGCCCAGATATGATAGGAGAGAGTATATGATGAGAGCCTTGTTGATCAATTGGGCCCTGGAGAGATTGTGCAAGGCTCAAGAGGTAGAATTTTTTTCAGCCTGGATTGTGCTTGTTGACGGGAGAGACTGCTTCTACAGGGATGGGGTAAACTTAAATAGAAAGGGTGCAAGAATATTTGCTGATACTATCGAAAAACTGCTAGCCTTGGCCAATACACAGACTAAAAGGTTAACAGTGGCCGCAGAAAAAAGGCAAAAGTGATTCTTGCACTGCTTCTCTTAGAATGAGCAGCAACATGAAAAGCAAGGCAATGGAGATTTTCAGGACTGTTGGGAGTCATAGTGGAACAAATACATACATGGGCTGTGTTAGGGTAACTAGGGTAGAAACAGGTGCATGTATACTTGTGTGTACTCCAATGCTAAGAGTTTGGTAAATTATTATTATTAGCTATATAATGCAAGGAAGCCCGAGGCTTATGCTGCACCAGCCAAAAAAAAATTTCCCAAGTTACCCTGAGAAAGAGAGAGAGAGAGTCAGAAGTAAGTAGAAGGAAATCACCAAGAAAGCAAGAAAGAGAAGAATGATGATATCCAGCTCAGAATCCTGGGTGTGCCAAGCCCATACTCACCAGATGTGAGCCCCTGGGGTTAAATAAATTTTATGAGCTTGAAGTGCTAGTCAAGACATCAGAGACATGGTGTCACACAGATATAAGCAGTGCAGAATTGGAATTTGGAGAGTATAATGTGTACAGAAAGGATGGACAGGAGGGGTTTATGCTGTTAGTTAAGAAACACACAAAATCTAAGGAAGTGCATCCAATTGATATTGCTGGACAATGCAATGTTGAGTGTTTGGCATGACATAAGCACTGGAAAAGGAAAAATTAGAGTAGGTGTGTGTTATAGACCTGATGAGTATAATGAGCAGTTCTGCAGAGAAATAGTTGACCAGTAAATCAGAATGTCTTATAATGGGGGATTTTAACTTTCCAGATATTGAATGGAACTTGTGGGTTGGTCGATTGCACACTAGCAAGACTTTTTTTGGATTTACTGGATGACTGTTCTCTACAGCAGCACTTTCAAGAGGCAACCAGAGGGAATAATACTCTTGATCTGATTATTCATGCATTAAGAATTTTTAGATAAAGAAACCATTGGGTGACAGTGATCACAAAATACAACTTAAAGTTGTAACTACTATCAAAGCTAAAGGGAAGGGATTTTGCTTTTGTAAAGGTGACTATAGGGGTCTCAGACAGTTTTTAAATTCTATACAGTGGTTGGTAATATCAATGGTGATGTTACCAACATCACCATTGATGATGTTACTAACATTGAATTCTAAATGCCTTCAGGAATCTTGGAGGCCACACTGGCTTTTCATTCAAACTAAGAAATACTGTTCAAGGTTAAGGCCTATATGGATGTCAGATGAATTAATGAGGCTTGTGGCAGAGAATAAAAATATATGGGATGCATATAAATTATCAGGTGACACTGAAGCCTATGCCAGATATAAGCTTGTCTGTAATCAAGTCACTAAGGAGGTTAGGCAGGTGAAGGAAGATTATGAGAAACCTTTGGCAAAGGATGCAAAGAAAAACAGCAAAGAGTTCTTTACTTATGTAAACTAGAACGAAAGAGATGAATCAGATTGGCCCACTTAACATAGATTAGTTGACTATTGATGGTCATGCTCAGGTTGCTGATAAACTGAATGAGTATTTTGCATCTTCATTCACACTTGAGTTATTCAATAAGAGGAATGCCAGATGTTTATCATACTGTAACAGGGAGCTAAGTGATAACTGAGATCAAAGTGGAGAAGAAATTGTTGAAATTGAACATAAGGAAGGCACCTGGGGGTGGACAGGGATCTATCCAGTTAAAGGAGGCAGCAAAGGAAGTAAGCAAACCATTAGCCATAATTATGAGAGCTTCCTTGGACTCAGAGGAGGTCCCCTCAGACTGGTGATGTGCAAATGTATCTCCAATTCACAAAGGGGGATCAAAGGGTGACATTAGTAATTACAGACCTGTTAGTTTAAATTCTGTTCTGGGGAAAATAATGGAGTTACTGGTTAGAGAAACATTGCAGGATCATCTAGACAAGACTGCAGTAATAGTTAAGACACAGCATGGGCTTGTTAAAGGGAGGGCTTGTCTGACCAATTTGATTGGATAGTATGATGTGGTCACAAATGAACTAAATGTCAAAAATAATTTTGATATCATATACTTGGATTTCAGGAAACATTAGCATTAGTAGAGGCATATGATGCAAGAAAGCAAGCTTATGCAGCATCAGCCAAAAAAAAAAAAAAAAAAAAAAAACACTTCCATTTCACCTCTCCGTTTGTTTGAAATACCTGTCCAGCTGGGCCTTAAATTTATTTAGGCTATCAACTTCCACAACAAGGGATGGAAGTCTGTTCCACCAACCAACTACCCACTGGCTAAAGGCAAATTTCTGCACATTTATCCTACATATGTCTTTCCTCAATCTGAATTTATGCCCTCTCAGATGATTATTCTGAGAAAGAGGATGAATCCCATTGGCATTGAGCATGCTCAAACCATTCAAGGCTTTGTACACCTCTATCAGATCATTTGCCAGTGCCTAGTCTCCAGACACTGTAATTTGCAAAACTTAAGCCTTTCTTTATAAGAGCAACCCTTTGTTCCATTCACTAATCTTGTTGCCCTTCTCTGTACTCATTCTTGCAGCTCTACATCCTTCTTGAAATCAGGCCTCAAGACCTGTATACAGCACTCAAGGTGTGGCCTGACCATTGCCTTATGCAAGGGAATAATCACTTCCTTATCCCTGCTAGAAAAATTCCTGTATATCATTGACAAGACACCATGAGCTGCTCTTGCAGCCCGTCTGCACTGCTCAGAGAACTTCATATCTGCCTGCACAATAACCCCCAGGTCCTTTTCATTCTCTACCACTGTCAATGTAGTACCACAGAGTTGATACGCTGCTCTGGGGTTGCTGTTTCCCATATGTAGTACTTTACATTTGTCAATGTGAAACTTCATTTGCCACCTCTCAGCCCATCTGCTCAACCTTTCCAGATCCTGTTGCAGCAGCATAACATTAGTAGTATCCTTAACAACCCTGCCAACCTTTGTATCATCTATAAACTTGGACATTAAGCTTGATATACCATCATCAATATCATTTATAAATACAGAAAACAACAATGGACCCAACACGGAACCCTGAGGGGCTCCACTAATAACATTAGTCCACGATGAGCAGTGTCCATTGATTACCACTCTGTCTTCTCCCCTTCAACCATCCCTTTATCCATGGAGACACTGGTTAAAGAAGCATAGCAGCAATTTGCCTCCAATGCCACACTGCTCCAATTTGTGCAGCAGTCTTCCATGTGCAACAGTATCAAAAGCCTTTCTAAGATCCAAATATATAATATCAAAGTTATTCCCTGCATCCAGCTCTTTTGTGATTGCATCATAGTATCCAATCAAATTGGTCAGGCAAGACTTTCCCTTAACAAAACCATGCTGTGTCCGAGCTATAACTGAAGTCTTGTCTAGATGATCCTGCAGTGCTTCTTTATCCAGTGCCTCCATTAATTTTCCTGAAACAGAAGTTAAACTTACAGGTCTATAATTACTTGTCAGCCTTTGATCCTCCTTTGTGAATTGGGGAAACGTTTGTGCTACATGTGCAGACTTTTGCACATGTAACACTGCTGTACAAATTGTAGTGGTATGGCATTAAGGGTAAGTTGCTACAATGGATATAGGGATGGTTAAGTGGGAGACGGCAGATAGTGGTAATCAATGGACACTGCTCTTTGTGGACAAATGTTATTAGTGGAGTTTAGTGCTGGGCCCATTGTTGTTTTGTGTATTCATCAGTGATATTGATGAAGTTATATAAGGATTAATGTCCAAGTTTGCAGATGATACAAAGGTTGGCAGGGTTGTTAACGACAGTAAAGACTATGCTACTCCAACTAGATCTAGATAAGTTGGGCAAAAGGATTGAGAAGTGGCAACTGAAGTTTAACATTGACAAATGCAAAGTACTGCATATGGGTAGCAATAACCCAAGAGAAATGTACCATGTGGTACTACACTCAGGGAAGTGGAAAGTGAAAAAGACCTGGGAGTAGTTGTGCAGTCAAATATGAAGTTTGCTGAGCAGTGCAGACACACTGCCAGGGCAGGTCATGGAGTCTTGTCAATGATATATCAAAATTTTCCTAGCAGGAACAGGGATGTGATTATCCCGTCATTTACAAGGCTATGGTCAGGCCACACCTAGAGTAATGTGTACAAGTCTTGAGGCCTCATTTTAGGAAGGATGTAGAGTTGCTTGAGCAAGTACAGAGAAGGGCAACAAGATTGGTGAGAGGAACAAAGGGGTGCTCTTATCAAGAAAGGCTTAAGTTCTGCAGATCACAACACCTGGAGAGTAGGCAAGTGCAAAGTGATCTGATTGAGGTGTATAAGGCCTTGAATGGGTTGAGCAAGCTGAATGCTGATGAAATTTTTCCTCTTGCTCAGATTAAGAATGTGAGGGGGTACAGATTCCTATTGAGGAAAGACAATTGAATAGATGTGCGAAAATTTGCCTTTAACCAGTGGGTAGTTGATTGGTGGAACAGACTTCCATTTTTTGTTGTGGAAGTTGATAGCCTAAATAAATTTAAGGCTGAGCTGGACAGGCATTTGGAATGAATGGAGGGGTGAAATGGGAGGGGTTTTTTTTTTGGCTGATGCTGCATAAGCTTGCCTTCTTGCATCATATGCCTCTATCAATGCTAATAAAATTTATTTTATCTTGTTTTGTTCCCATAAATTTGCTCTACCTTTTCATCATACACATGTTCCCATATTATTGACATTAACGTATATTACTGAGGTTAAAATTCATGCACTTTAATCACGAAAAGACTTTGCTCTCACTGAAGATGAAGTACTCGGCACTAAGGCTGTTGCCTACGTTCAATTTAGAGACAAATACAAATTAGTGAAAAATACATTATTCACAGTTCTGCCTAAGTTGTTGATATCTTTTTAAATTGCATAGGTGAACCTGCTATAAAAGGTGTAGCTATCAAATAACGAGACTCTTGCAATCAAATGAAATGAAATATTTTGTACCTTACAAGTTATCCACTTCAAATTAATGCCTTGGGCTTGCGTACTGCTCCACATGTTTCTTTCAAGAACAGAAACATTTGTGAATGTTATCCTCTGTAAGCCATTTTAAATATACAGTACACCCTTGCTATTCTGGTTACAGTTAATTTGGATGTGCTAAGTTTGCCAATCAGCGGGTAGTTGATTGCTCGAACATCTGTTGTGGAAGTTGATAGTGTAAATGAATTCAAGGCAGAAGTAGACAAACATTTGGAATGAATGGATCAGTGAAATGGGAAGGTCTTTTTTTTTTTGGCTGATACTGTATAAGCTTGCTTTCTTGCATCACGTGCCTCTACTAATGCTAATGTCAGATAATCCGGATCGAAATATGAAAAATTCTGTTCACAGTTTAGTACTTTGAAAGAGATGGGATTTAGGAAGCAGACAAATCACTCTAACTGTGCAGAGGGGAGAGATGGAGCATACGTTACATTGTCTTATGTGTTGTTCAGTATTGTTGTTGACTTTGTTTGAATTGGATGAATGCTGTTGCTTATATTGCCTCATTTGCATATTTCTTTATACGTATATATGTACATAAGTAAACATTTTATATACACTGAGTGAACAGAAATTGTGGAATACCTACCTAGTAGTACGGGTTCGAATCCCGCCTCGAGCTTGGATCAGAGTAGTGCAAAAACTTTGGGAGGTGCATTATGGCTACAGAAACTGATCTGCCAACAACTAACAAAAAAAAAAAAAAAAACCTACCTAGTAATTGGTAGGCCCACCTTTTGCCAGGATAAGGGCAGTCACAAGGTGATGCATTGAGTCCACTGCTTCATGAAAGCTTTCCACAGGTATTTCCATCCATGCATGCTGCGCTGTTGTCCATAATTCTGTTGCATTCCTGGGTGGAGTATCCAAAGGTCAAATGAACCTTTCCACAGCATCCCAAAGATGCTCCACAGGGTTCATATTGGTGAAAGGGAGGCTATTCCATGGTGGCAAAATCAAACCATGTTCTTGTCACCATGGCTCTGTGGGGAGGCACATTGTCGTGTTGGAAGAGTCCATTGCCCTGTGGGTGCAAGGTGACCATGAAGCGATCAGATGTGCAAGGATGGACAAGTAATCTGGGCCATTCAGAGATGCATCTAGACGTACCAGAGGTCCCAACGTATGCCAGTTGAACATGCCACAGACCATTACCAACCGTCCTCCTGCTTGAACAGTTCCTTGTTGACATGATGGGTGCATAGCTTTGTGCGGTTCCCAGGAGACCTGTATCCAATCATACAAGGTCTAGTGCCAATGTTCTTTTGCCCAGTTGAGGCGAAGAGCCCTGTGTCATGGTGTTAGCAATGGGACTCTGGTGGGTCAGCGGCTGCCATAACCTATTGCGGCTAATGATAGCCTGTTGGTTTTGGTGAAGATGTTCTTGGCACCTCCCTCGTTGAAGGTGGCGTTCATTTATGCCACTGTCCCTCTCCGGTTGGCTGAAACAATGCGAGACAGACATTGATGACCAAGTTCATCTGCCACCATTCTCTGCCCACAGTGCTTCCACAATGATATGTTATTTTGGAAATGGCATATTCCCGATATACTCTTGATGCTGTTAAACGGGGATGGTGTAATTTCTGTACCACCTCCGCGATAGCACGACCCATGCATCAGACACCCACTATCATCCCTCTTTCAAAGTAGGTTAACTCACTTTGACTTAAGACCTTTATCCATACTGACATTGAAGTGAGAGGGGGGACAGTGTCATGTTGCCCAGGAACCAGGTATACATGAATTCTGTCCTTTCATTGAAATTGAAAAGTGGAATAAAAAGAAAACATGTTACTTTAACTATTATTAACAAGCTCAAAGTGATAGAACAACTTAAATGATGTTCCTGGAAATAAAAAAAAATGCTGAAGAATTTGGTACTGGCCAAGACTGTGTCAGATATTAAAAAACAAAGAATCTATATAGATTCTTTGTTTTTCAATATCATTTTTATCACTTCCCACATCAAATTTTGATGTGGGAAGTGATAAAAGCAGTCTATCAAATAAACAGACATAAAAAAAAAAAACCCAAAGGAAGCATTGCTGGAACAAGCTGTATTCACAGCAATGATCAAGTGGCGATAGCATACGATGCCAGTGCCACCTGATAATGTATAAAAAACAAAATGTATTGTCTTTTTATAGATTTTAAATAAAAGCTGTACAGTGATATTTTTTTATTTATTTTCATCAACACTAACTATATTTTATTTATTAAATTTTCCATTTGTGTTTTAAGTTTGTTCTTTTAAGGCTATCTTTTGCTTCACTAATCCGGATTTTTGCTTAATCCTAGTTCATTTCACAAATATACGTGGTCTCAGTTCTAATCTCAACAATTTCCACTTAGTCTGCCATACCCCATGTACTTTTCCTGACAGAATCTCAGTTGCCCTTATTATTTGCTGTATGATTCCTTTTGCCTCAAAGGTGGTACTTGTGCATATGTCTGTTCTGGTATTATCTGTCAGACTTGGTAATTTGGAATTGCCTCTTTTCGATCTTCTCAGGCTTAAAATCTCTCTACCTCGTTCTGTCAAACTCATCTGTCTCTACCATTCTCCCAACTCCACTAATCACTTGGAGCTCTTTGACTTCCTCTCTTTGCAACTTTACTTTCTCCAGTCCAACTTTCCTAACAGTGAGGTAATTTTCTTTGGTGATTTTAACGTTCGCAACTCCAGCTGGCTTCCATTCTCTAGTCACAATGACCCAGCTGGTCGAGATGCTGAGGCTTTTGCAATTACTAATGACCTCACACAGATCATTCATTTACCTACCAGAATACCGGACAATCCTAACCATACAGCCAACACGCTTGATCTTTTTCTCACAAACCAGCCTTCTAAGTACACAGTCGAAGCGAGTGGTCCTTTAGGCACCTCAGATCACAACTTGGTGATTGTCTCTACTCAAATGGAACCTTTATCTCATGGCTATTCCAAACCTTGCAGTGTTTGGCATTACAAGAATGCAAAATGGGCTGACTTGCAAGATTTCTTTCCCTTGGTCGGATTACTGTTTCAAAACTTCTGTCAGCGTTTGCTGAGATCATGTCAATGAAATTATTCTTGTAGGAATGGAATCCTTTATTCCACACTCCACTTCAGAATCTCGTCCTTTATCTAAATCTTGGTTTTCCAATAAATGTGCTAAGGCTGTTCATGAGAAGAATGTTGCATATCATAATTAGCTTGTTTCCAATTCTCCAGTTTCATTTTCTGCCCTACACCAAAGCTCGCAACAGTTGTAAAGCAGTTATTAATCAGTCCAAACTAGATTTTGAACAGGCTAAGAGAGAAAACTTGCTTCTTGCCCTAATGGTAGCCGAGCATTCTGGTCTCTTGCCAAAGCTATTGGCCACAACTTTTGTCCAGCCTGAAAATTAGTCTACTGAAGTTCAAGTCTAATGTCAACAAATATCTTCTTTCATCTTTTCAACCTCCAACCCAAGCACGGTACTAAGTACCATAGGTTCTAATACCTCTTGTGTTTGGAGTTTTCACAAAAAAAAAAAAAAAATCCGGATGACCTCTCTCCCAGTTAATCTGGATTAGCAAGGGTTTCTGTATATACTGTACGTTTTTTTTTTTTTTTCCCCTGAATGTCTTCTCTAGACCGAAAATGGGTTTCCTTAACTATACTTTTCAGTTCAGGTTTAGGGAAGAGAAAGTCACAGGGGGTTATGTCAGTAATTAGGGTCCATGATTACATACAGGGATATTTTTTTTTTTTTTTGGAAAGAAGAACATGTGGAATAGGACCGTAGTATGTCTGCCAGGGATTTTTGAAAGCAAAAGTTGTAGAGTAAAAATAATCTTTTAAGGACACAAAAGATGGTGCTATTGTACACACTGACACTAATAAAATTAAGAGTAGGTGGTCTGCAGACATGCTTAACAAGTACAGGACAATGTTGAAAAAAGGTTGCTAGTTATGATTAAATTTGAAAGTGTCTGTTATTCTGCCCCCACACGTTGAGAGCCACACCAATCATTTTGGCCCTGGAGAGAATGTGCAAGACAGGTAGAATTTTTCTCAGTGTAGTCTGCTTATTAATAGGGGAGATTGTTTTTAGATGGATGGGATACACGTAAGTAGAAGGGGTGCAAGGATATTTGCTAATGCTATTGAGGCAGTGATAGATGGGTTGGAAAACTGCTAGCTGGGGGGGTGATGCACAGATTAATAGATTAACAATAGTCACAGGCAGAGGTGAATGAGATTCCTGCAGTATTTCTATCAGAACACATAACAGCCTGGAAAGCAAGATTCCAGGCATTTCAAGGCCTGCTGTGGATTTACGGTACAAGTGAACACATGGGCTATGTTAGGGTAACTTAGAGTAAGACCAGGTGTAAGTATATTTGCATATAGCAATAGTGTAAGTACACTTACACCATTCCTAGAAACATTAGTAAATAAATTGGATGGATGTGAAATACTGGTACAGTATTGTCATTAAATGCAGATATTATTGGGATATCAGAGACGTGGTTTCACTCAAATAGAATATGGGGATGTACAATGTGGATGCAGAATTTGAATATGGGGAGTACAATGTGTACAGAAAAGATAGGTAGGATGGGGTTATGCTTTTGGTCAAGAAGCACATGAAATATAAGGCAATGCATTCAGATGATATGGGTGATCAGTGCACTAGTCACCCACATAAATTGGATGTACTGCCTTATATAAGGACTGAGAAAGCAAAAAATGAGAGTAGGAGTATGTTATGACACTGGTGAATACAACAAACAATTGTATACAGAAATAGTGGGCTAGTAAATCAGAATGTCTTATAATTGGGATTTTAACTTTACAGATATTCACTGGAACTTGTGCGTTCGTCACTCACACTAGTAGCATGACTTTTGTGTATTTATTGCATGGCTGTTTCCTACAGCAGCATGTTAGAGAGGCAACAAGGGAGTGTAATACTCTTGATCTGATTATCAGCAGTGATTATTCATGCATTAAGAAACTGCAGAGCAGATAAAAGAACCTCTCGTAGCAGTGATCACATTGTATTGATGTGGGACTTAAAAAAAAAAAAAAAAAAAAAAAAGCTATCGTCAAGGGTAAAGGGAAGGGTTTTGCTTTCGTAAAGGAGACTACAGTGGTCTCACAGACAGTTATTGAGGAAAATAATTACAAAAGCTACTAGGCTTTTCATACCAACTAAGAAATACTGTTCATGGCTTAGACCTAAATAGATGTCAGATGAACTGATGGGACTTGTGGCAGAGAAGAAAAATGCATGGAATGCATATAAATTATCAAGTGATACAGAAGCCTATGTTGGTCAAGACATCAAAGGCAGATATTGTTGGGATATCAGAGACGTGGTGTCACACAGATATAAGGAATGCCGAACTGGAATTTGGGGAGTACAATGTGTACAGAAAGGATAGACAGGATAGGAAGGGAGGAGGTGTTATGCTGTTAATAAAGAAAAACATAAAATCAAAAGAAGTGCATCCAGTTGATATAGATGAACAGTGCACTGTTGAGTCAGTTTGGTGTGACATAAGCACTGCGAAAGCAAAAATAAGAGTAGGAGTGTGTTATAGGCCTAATGACTTGAATGAGTACAATGAACAATTGTACAGAGAAATAGAGTGGGCTGGTAAATCGGAATATCTTATAATGGGGAATTTTAACTTCCCAGATATTGACTGGAACTTGTGGGTTGGGCACTCACACACTAGTCAGACTTTTGTGGATTTATTAGATGATTGTTTTCTGCAGCAGCATGTTCGAGAGGCAACCAGAGAAAGTAATACTCTTGATCTGGTTATCAGCAGTGATCATTCATGTATTAGGAATTTGCAGATAAAAGAACCACTAGGTGGCAGTGATCACAGTGTACTGACGTGGGATTTACTTAAAGATTTAATTACCATCAGGGGTAAAGAAAAGGGTTTTTGCTTCCGTAAAGGCGAGTACAGTGGTCTCCGACAGTTTTTAAATTCTGTACAGTGGGATCAACTGACGATGTTACCAACAGTAAATTCTAAGTGGGAAGCATTCAAGGTATTAATTGTGTAAGCTACTAAAAGTTTCATACCTATTAAGAAATATTGTTCAAGGTTTAGGCCTAAATGGTTGTCAAATGAACTAATGAGACTTGTAACAGAGAAGAAAAATGCATGGGATG
The DNA here is from genome assembly GCF_048544385.1 of Mastigoproctus giganteus. NCBI lineage: Eukaryota > Metazoa > Arthropoda > Arachnida > Uropygi > Thelyphonidae > Mastigoproctus > Mastigoproctus giganteus. The sequence goes on along the minus strand of NC_143583.1, from coordinate 198,653,346 downwards.
CATATAAATTATCAAGCGACTCAGAAGCCTATGGCAGATATAAGTTAATCTGTAATCAGGTGACAAAGGAGGTTCGGCAGGCGAAGGCAGATTACGAGAAATCCTTGGCAAAAGATGCTAAGAAAAAACAGCAAGGATTTCTTTACTTATATAAACTCTAAAAGGAAGGGGATGAATCTGATTGGTCCACTTGACATCGATGGTTCGACTGTTGATGATCCTGCTCAGATAGCAAACAAACTGAATGAGTATTTTGCATCTACATTCACACGTGAGGAATTATTAAGGTTTGAAAATGGCAGAAGGTTATCAAATTGTAGCAAGATACTTAATGATTTTGTAATAACTGAGAGCAAAATGGAAGAGAAATTGTTGAAGTTAAACGTAAGAAAAGCACCTGGGGTGGATGGGATCTATCCAGTTATATTAAAGGAGGTGGCAAAGCAACTAACCAAACCCTTAGCCATAATTATGAGAGCATCCTTGGACTCAGGGGAGGTTCCGACGGACTGGAGATGTGCAAATGTATCCCCAATCCACAAAGGGGGATCGAAGGGTGACACGAGTAATTACAGACCAGTTAGTTTAACTTCTGTTCCAGGTAAAATAATGGAGTCACTGGTTAAAGATGCATTGCAGGATCATCTAGACAAGACTGCAGCAATAATTCAGACACAGCGTGGGTTTGTTAAGGGAAAGTCTTGTCTGACAAATTTGATAGGATATTATGATGTGGTTACAAAGGAACTGGATGCAAAAAATAATTTTGATATCATATATTTGGATTTCAGGAAAGCTTTTGACACTGTTGCGCATGGAAGACTATTGTACAAATTGGAGCAGAATGGTATTAAGGGTAAGTTGCTACAATGGATAAAAGGATGGTTAAGTGGGAGAAGACAGAGGGTGGTAATCAATGGGTGCTGCTCTTCTTGGACTAATGTTATTAGTGATGTCCCACAGGGTTCGGTGTTAGGTCCACTGTTGTTTTGTATATTTATCAATGATATTGATGAAGGTATATCAGGCTTAATGTCGAAGTTTTCAGATGATACAAAGGTTGACAGGGTTGTTAATGACAGTAATGGCAGTGTGCTACTGCAACAGGATCTAGATAATTTGGGCAGATGGGCTAAGAAGTGGCAACTGAAGTTTAACCTTGACAAATGCAAAGTACTACATATGGGTAGAAGTAACCCCAGAGAAACGTACCGACTGTGTGGTACTACACTTAAGGTGGTAGAAAATGAAAAAGACCTGGGAGTAATTGTGCAGGCAGATATGAAGTTTTCTGAGCAATGCAGAGAGGCTGCCAGGGCAGGTCATGGGGTTTTGTCAATGATATATAGGAATTTTGCTAGCAGGGAAAAGGAGGTGATTATCCCTCTATATAAGGCAATGGTCAGGCCACGCCTTTAGTACTGCGTACAGGTCTGGAGACCTCATTTTAGGAAGGATGTAGATTTACTTGAGCGTGTACAGAGAAGTGCAACAAGATTGGTGAGGGGAATGAAGGGATCCTCTTACCAAGAGAGGCTTAAGTTCTGCAAATTGCAGTGGCTGGAGACTAGGCACCTGCATGGTGATCTGATTGAGGTATATAAGGCCTTGAATGGGTTGAGCACGCTGAATTCTGATGGGATCCTTCCTCTTGTTCAGATTACGAACCTACGGGGGCATAAATTCAAATTATGAAAAGACAGATGTAGAATAGATGTGCGGAAATTTGTCTTTAGCCAGCAGGTGGTTAATTGCTGGAACAAACTTCCATCTGTCGTTGTGGAAGTTGATAGGTTGAATAAATTTAAGGAGGAACTGGACAGGCATTTGGAGAGAATGGTGTGATTTTTTTTTTTTTTTTTTTTTTTGGCTGATGTTGCATAAGCTCATACATTTGCTTTCTTGCATCACATGCCACTACTAATACTACTACATTCAAGTCACAAACGAATTAGGCAAGACAAGGCAGATTACAAGAAGTTTCTGGAAAGAATGCCAAGAAAAGCAGGGGCTGAATCACATTGGTCCACTTCATGTTGATGGTTTAACTGGATGATACTGCTGAGGTTGATGACGGGCTGAATAACTATTTTGCATCTATATGAGGAATTCCATAGGGAGGGGGATGCCAGAAGTTTATCAAACTGACAGGAAGCTGAATGATTTTGTGATAACTGCACAAAAAGTGGAAGAGATTTTTGAAGTTAAACATAAAAGCACCTAGGGTGCATGAGATCTATGTAATTATATTAAGGGAGGCAGCAAAAGAGGTAACCAAACCATTATCCATGTTTATGAAAGCATCTGGATTCAGGGAAAGTCCCCGTGGACTGGATGTGTGTGAAAGTATCTACAATTCACAAAGGGGGATCATAGGGTGACAGGAGTAATTATGTTCCAAGGAAAATAACGGAGTTGCTGATTAAAGAAGTAATGCTGGAGAACCATCTATATAGGACTGATACTTCAGACACATCATTTGTTTAAAAAATTGCAGTCTAGAGACCAGGCATCTGCAAAGTGATCTTATTCAGGTGTTTCAGGCTTTGAATGGATTGAGTAAGCTCAATGCTGATTGGGTTCTTCCTCTTGCTCAGACTATGCACGAGGGGCATAAATTCAAATTGAGGAAGAATGGTTGCATAATGAATGTGTGTAAAGTTACCTTTAATCATGGTTTTCACTTTTGATTTTGACATACAGTAGACTCTCGATTTTCTGGGATAGATGGTAAAAAACAAATCCCGGATAATCGATTTCACTGTTAATCCAAAAATACAGAAGTCCTCGACATACGTAATAGTAACGTAAGACGTAACTTCTTACTTTGTCGAGTTTTGCATAACTCGGGGAATGATTAATAACATATTGCTACTATATTATTATTATTGACAAATCTGAATTCAGCGCGATACTTGTTAATGTTTGACCATTTTGATACATTCTTATCAGTTTAATTTTTTGATCCAACTCGATCTCTTTCCTTTTCTTATTAGATTTACTAGTACCGCTGTAATTATTCTCTTGGTACCATAATAGCGGTCAAAATGAAATTTTCTGTAAAGAACTTCACAGAGTCGAGGCGAAAACTCACTGTCATCACCCTGCACAAGCTCACATTTTACTAAAGCACATTTCTGGAGGTCACCAAAAAACAATTTGCACATTCCGGGTTACTGGGCTTTTCTGTTCGTGCATATAATTATAAACGGGTAGTAAACTCGATCTTATTGTATTTGAGTTAATACCTATAGCTTCAATTGTGTGGGTTTTTACGTTATTATGTTGAAGTGTGCATCCCCCTTCACAGTAATCTTCAGTCATATAAAAAAAAAACCATTAATAAATTGTAAGAATCTTCTCTTCTTTCCTATCTTTTTGCTTGTTACTCCGTATCTCACTTGTGCAATTTGTGCATGCCGTGATTGATTACTTATTATTTTTTTTTGTTTTAAATTTTACAATCCTAAAAAAAAAAAAAAAAAAGTTGAGAGAAAAAAAATTTTTTGCGTAAATCCGTAGTTGCGTAAGTCGGGGACTTACTGTATCGAAAAATTTTCAACAACCTACGTAAAAAATATGGTGATAGATAAAAAACGAAATAAACTTACCATGCCCTACTTGCGTATCCAATACAATGCTTCCCTTTATTTTTTGTGATTTTGATTTAAATCTAATAGCTTCCCTTTATTTTTTGTGATGTTGATTTAAATCTAATAGCTTCCCTTTATTTTTTGTGATGTTGATTTAAATCTAATAGCTTCCCTTTATTTTTTACAATGTCACGTATGGTTTGGTCACCAACATTATAATTGTTCTTCCCAAAGGTCGCGGGTTCGATTCCCGCCTCGGGCTTGGATCAAAGTACTGCAAAAACCTTGGGAGGTGCAATATGGCCACAGAAGCCGATGCGCCAACAACTACCAAATCAAAAAAAAAAAAAAAAAAAATAATTGTTCTTAAGAGATTTAACTGATACACCGTTTTCAAACTTTTGAATAATTTGAAGTCTTTGTTTAACCGAAAGCACAACGCTTTTGCATTTACCCTTCATTTTTGTGATTTCTAACCAAAAAAATATATTTACTATAAAATAAATTTCGACATCCCTGACATAAATAACGAAACAAAATTTTGTCTTCTTGCAGTGATGCACTAAAAACAAACTAAACATTTGGTAGTTTTTTTTTTTTTTTTTTTGAGTCACAAGTTCTAGTTATTACTTGAATTTTATGATTTTTGTTGATTTTATTTATTTATTTTTTTTGAGTCACAGGTTCTAGTTATTACTTGAATTTTATGATTTTTGTTGATTTTATTTTTTTTTTCCGAGTCTTGAAATGTCCCGGTTAATCCGATCCCTGTAAATTGAGTCTGCTGTACTTTTCTTGTTTCTGGGTGGGGATTGTTTTGATTCTGCTGCATTGACTTTTAGTTTCTGGGTTGTACTGGAACAACCAACTTTCATTGCAAGTAATTATGTTACTCAAAGTCCGCATTTTCTTCGATTGTTTTTCGGAACATCTTCACAAAAACTTGGACTTTTCTTATTCTTTGATTTTCATTCAAAATTATTGGCACCATCTTGGCACACTTTTTTTCTCTTCACTAAATTTTTAGTTAAAATTTGTCTTTGTCCATATTAAATTCTTATGTAACCATTCTAATGTTTAAACAACAATCACTTCTAATCAAAGTTCTTACCCGGTCAGTCCACATTTTCATCAGTTTAATGGATATTAGATGGCCTGGTCATTCATCTTCCACATTCTCTCTCTTCCTTTTGAAAATCTTTTATGCCATACAAACACCCAAGTTCTTGATGTAGTATTTTCTCCATAAACTCGACGTAACAACTCATTTTCTTTAGTTTTGTTAAAATTCTGTAAGTTTGATTCTCTTGTCTGTTATTTTCCCAGCAAACTGCAAAAAACAGACAGTAATGAAAACCTGTCTCATTGTAGAGCAAATGAACATGTTGGAATGTGTCTTGGCAGACAAAGTGAAAGTTCAAGGTCAACTGCTGGTTTTTTTTTTTTTTTTTGTTTCACAGGTGGTGCTTGGTGTGTAGTGGCTGCATGCACTGTTTTGCCATTTAATAGCTACACCTTATACATTTAAATATCTGAGACAATGCTAGGATAATTGTTTTCAAGCTTACTCACTTCTCATTAGCTGGCAGGTGATTTCTATTAGCAAACATACGCTGAGCTGTGAATGTAAATTTTCTGTTAGTGAACAGCCAAGCATTCTATGATAGTAAAACTTCCAATTAAAAACATACAGGTATACAAGTGTTAAACCCTGAAATTGGGCAACATTTTCCCTAAGCAGTACAATACTTTAGAATTGCAGTGGTTTTCCAATGTGGTAGTTAAATTAAATCAAAATTCACTGTTCTTTAAATGGATATTTTACTTTCATACACTGCTCAGCTTGTTCACTGAAACGAAGTGTTACTCAGTTTGGTATACATTTGCTAATAGGATTACCTGCCAGGTGATGAGAAGTCAGTAAGTTGAAATTGTCTCAGATTTTTAAATGCATAGTGGGTTCACTTATTCAGTGTTAAAAGACACCAGCAACTTAAGCAGAACCATAAATAATAGCATTGATCTCTAGAGTTGAACAGAAACCCAAGCCTTATTGTGGAGTGCTCAATTTTCAGCGAGAGCAGAAAGTTTCTCCATGATTGAAATGGAATGCAGGTAGAGCACATGAATTTCGATTTAACTACTGTGTTGAACTAGCCCTACAATTGTACACTATTATTGAGGTTTATGGTAACGATTGAGGTAATGTTTATGTTCCACAGCTGCAATGCAGTCTTTTTTTTTACTTGCTATGCCACATAACTGTATTTGTATTTACTTAAGTTAAAAATAGATTGGATAGGGTTTTGGAATGCAATCTTGCTTTGCTTTGATTTTAAATTGAAACAGTAGCATGCCACTTTATGGGAACTTTCATACAATGCTTGTTGGAACAATCACATAAAATTCTCATGGTACTACTTAGAATAGTATCTGGTACCACATTTGGCACTGCTGGCATTGGTTGCCAATCTATAAAATATCTATATATTATATAGAAAGTTTTGAATTCAGTTAACTGGTTGAGGCTTATCTTAATGTTGAATGGGTGCACAGTAATGTAACTTGAGCATTCAGGTAATTAAGACTTTTTCTCATCACACATCTTTCCTCAGTGTATGAGAGGTTAATTTAATAACTGGCTGGAGAAAACAGTTTTTATGATGGGAATGAAAAAAGGAATCAAGAATTACCCAGGTGCTTCAATGGGCAGCAAGTTATGTCTGCCTCCTTTCTTGGGAAGTTCACTTGAACATTTTTCTACTTTACTAATCTTCAACTGTTTAAATAAGGTTGTTTGTACAACCAGAGCTTCCTTATACAGCAGACTCTCGATTAACTGGGATCAGATTAACCGGGACACTTCAAGACTCCAAATTAAAAAAAAATATATCAACCAGAAATCAAAAAAATTCAAGTAATAACTAGAGTAGATATAAACAGATATTTTGCAAGTTGTAAATAAACGACAAGCAGCATTATAAGTTGTCATTGGGAGATTAGTGTACCTATTATCTTGCAATCCCCGCTATCTTCACACCCATCGCTCAAAAAAAAAAAAAAAAAAGAAAGAAAGACCAAATGTTTAGTTTGTTTTAGGGCGTGGCATTGATTGTTGTTTTGTTGCAGCGCAAAAGGACAAATTTTGTTTTGTTATTTATGTCAGGGATGTCGGAATTTTTTTTTATAGTAAATTTTATTTATGTATTTTTTTTGTTTAGAAATCGCAAAGTTATGGGTAAACTCAAAACAGTTGCATTTTCAGTTAAATAAAAACTTGAAATTATTCAAAAGTTTGAAAATGGTGCATCTGTTAAATCTCTAAGGAATCATTATAATAAGGATGTATCAGAATGGCCAAACATTAACAAGTATTGCACAGAATTAAAATTTGTCAATAATAATATAGTAGCAATATGTTATTAGTCATTCCTGAGTTACGTAAAACTCGAAGAAGTAGGAAGTCCTGGAATGCATCTCTTACTTATGTCAGGGACTTCTGTTTTGGATTAACTGGGATATCGGTTATCCGGGATTTGTTTTTTTACCAACTATCCTGGAAAATCGAGAGTCTAATGTATCAGCAAGCAAAATGATAAAATATACTTGGATGTAAGTCTTCTTCGAGCATAACCTGACCCATAGTTTTAGGACTCAGATGTCAGAAAATATATTGTACAAGTCAATTTTAAAAAACGTGCTTTGAAGAAATGTCTATTGCTACAATTTTTTTTTTTTTTTTTTGGAATTTCTCTTAGCATGTGTTTCTGTTTTTGCCGTTCTTTTGCTGGTTTTTCATAAATTCCAAATGTACATGCAGCTTCACAATTATTTATGGACTGCAAGATTAACTACTTTCAAGTTTTAAGCCAGCTTCATGACACTTGTTTTCAGCTCATTTCAGCCATATTCAAACTTTTTTTATGAATGAATTCATAAAATTAGTTAAAAGGCAAAACTGCAGCCATTATCAACCCACTGCAAGATGGAAGCCTCCTCAACAATTCATTGGACCATAATCTGCCACGCTGGTCCAGTGTGTGTTGGTAGAAGACCGTATTTAGTAGTCAGGGGCTTGAACCCCGGTCTACTCAAAGAGCGTGTGCTACTGCACTCCTGCTCCTGTCCACTCGGCTATGGAGGCCTTTAGTTAGTTATTAATACTATTAAAATTAATTGGTTGATTATTAATACTATCAACTGCATTTCCTAAAACAAGGTTACTTTAATATTAGTTTTTCACTACCGTGCAAAAATATAGATGCCATGACTTATAAACTATGCATCCTCATAGCTTCTGTTTTTGTTCAGTATTTTTATAACAGCATCTTTAATCAAAGATTCTAGCTTTTAGTATCAAAGATTGCATTTTCTGGTTTTATAAGTTCTAAAAGCGTTTTATGATTTTTAACAACAAATGGTTATAATTAAGATTCAGTGAAAGCGCTGTAAGTCCACGAAGATACATTATTGCCTTCCATTTCAAATTACTTTATTTTTTTTTTACTTTATCTTCAAAGACAGTGGATTTAAATTATAGTAACTTTTTTTTTTTTTTTTTTGACAAATGGGTCATCTGATATGCACTTGTATATAATTGATTATATCATATTATGATGATGTTTTGTATTGTAGATTATATATAGTAAGCATTATCATTAGTAGAGAAATATGACGCAAGAAAGCAATCTCATATAGCATCAGTCAAAAAAAAAAAAAAAAAAAAACAGATGGCAATGTCTCCGACTCAACTATCCAAAGCTGCCCTTCCCATTTCACCCATCCATTCGCTCCAAATGTGTGCCTTGAACTTATTTAAGTTATCTGCCTTGAACTTATTTAAGTTGTTGACCTCCACTACAACAGATGGAAGTTTGTTCCAATTATCAACCACCTGCTGGCTAAAGGTAAATTTCTGCACATCTATTCTACAATTGTCTTTCTCAATTTGAATTTATGTCCCCACAGGTGAGTAATCTGAGCAAGACATAGAATCCCATTAGCATTGAGCTTGTTCAAGCCATTCAAGGCCTTATACATCTCACCTTGCAGGTGCCTAGACTCCAGAAGCTGCAATTTGCAGAACTTAAGCCTTTCTTGATAACACCAACCATTTGTTCTACTCACCAACCTTGTTACCCTTCTCTGGTACTCGTTCCAGCAGCTCTACATCTTTCCTAAAACAAGGCCTCCAGAACTGTATACAGTAAGCAAGGTGTGGCCTGACCATTTCCTTATACAAGGGGACAATCACCCCCATTATCCCTGCTAGCAAAATTCTTGTATATCATTGACAAGACACCAGAGCTACTCTTGCAGCCTGTCTCCACTGCCAGAAAACTTCATATCTGACTCCACAATTATCCCCAGGTCCTTTTCATTCTCTACTACCCTGAGTGTACTACTACCCAGTTGATACGTTGCTCTGGGGTTACTGGTACCCATATGCAGTACTTTACATTTCTCACTGTTAAACTTCAGTTGCCACATCTCAGCCCATCTGCTCAACTTTTCCAGATCCTGTTGCAGTAGTGTACTATCATTACTGTCGTTAACAACCCTGCCAACCTTTGTATCGTCTGCAAACTTAGACATTAACCCTGATATACCTTCATCAATATCATTGATAAATACCAAAAAACAACAATGGGCGCAACTCCAAACACTGGGGAACTCCACTAATAACATTAGTCCACGGAGAGCAGTGTCCATTGATAACCACTCTGTCTTCTCCCACTCAACCATCCTTTTAACCATTGTAGCAGCTTGCTCTTAATGCCATACTGCTCCAATTTGTATAGTAGTCTTCTGTGTGCCACAATATCAAAAGCTTTCCTAAAATCCAAGTATATGATATCAAAATTATTTTTTGCATCCAGTTCCTTTGTAACCACATCATAGTATCCAATCAAATTTTTCAGACAAGATTTCTCCTTAACAAACCCAAGCCATGTTTGAACTATAACTACAGTCTTGTTTGCTTGATCTTGCATTGCTTCTTTAACCAGTGACTCCATTATTTTCCCCAGAACAAAAGTTAAACTAACAGATCTGTAATTACTAGTGTCACCCTGTGATCACTCTTTGTGAATTGGGGATACATTGCACATCTCCAGTCCACGGGGACCTCCCCTGAGTCCAAAAAAACTTTCATAATTATGGCTAAGGGTTTGCTTACTTCCTTTAATATAACTGGATACCGACCGGGCTAGCCGGGTGGGTAAAGTGCCTACCTAGCAACCCAAAGGTCGCGGGTTCGATTCCCGCCTCGGGCTTGGATCAAAGTACTGCAAAAACCTTGGGAGGTGCATTATGGCCACAGAAGCCTATGCGCCAACAACTACCAAAAAAATAAAATAAAATAAAATAACTGGATAGATCCCATCACCCCAGGGGCCTTTCTTATGTTTATATTCAACAATTTCTCCTCCACTTTGCTCTCAGTTATTACAAAATCATTTGGCTCCCAGTTAGTTTAATAAGCTTCTATCCTCCACTTCCCTACAGAATTCCTATGTGTGAAAGTAGATACAAAATACTCATTCAGTTTTTCAGCAGGATTATCAACAGTCGGAACCATCAATATCAAGTGGACTAATATGATTCTACCTCTTCTAGAGTTTGAATGAAGATTCCTTACACCAATGAGCCAAAACATTATGACCAGCGAGTCATTATGCAAATTGAAGCAACTGCAGGTGAACGGCGCATGTGCAGGTCGGAACACAGTATGAAAAACACCTGATATTGAGCTCTGTTAATCAGTGTTACTCTTGTTCATCAGATGGGAAAGGCAGCGGACTTGAGCAAATTTGATAAAGGCCAAATTGTAATGGCCAGACGACTGTGTCAGAGCATATCCGAAACGGTACGGCCAGCCGTGGTTGGTACCTACCAAAAGTGGTCCGACGAGGGGAAACCCATGAACCACTGGGAAGTGTTTGATGACCACAGCTCATTGATGCTTGAGGTGAGTGAAGGCCGGGAGAGGATTGTACGTGGCAAAAGAAGAGTGACTGTTGCGCAACTCGCCGGTAATTGGAAATCTTGTGACAGAAGTATTGTCTCACAACACACACAGTACATAGAATTCTTCTGAAAATGGGACTGTGTAGCCGCAGGCCGCTCCGTGTGCCCATGCTAACCATGGTTCACCAGAGACAGTGCCTACAGTGGTATATTGATATATGAACTGTGAGCTGGCATACATGCACCTAGTGTATGGATTAGCAGAGGGCAATGGACGAGCCACTCAACGAATTTATGGAGAACACTTCCCAGACAGATGTACCGGACCACCATTTGTTTGCACATGTGCATCAAAATTTGTGCGATTATGGGTCATTTAGAAGTAACAGGAGTATTGCGGGCAGACCACGTTCGATGTGAACTCCCGCCCTGGAAGAAAGTGTGTTGAATGCCGTCCAGAATAATTCTACTACCAGCACACGTGCCATTGCTTCTGCCTTAGGAGTGTCTCGTTGCAGTGTACAGCATGTCTGGCACGAAGATTCCTTACACCCCCTTTCATCTCCAAAGGGTTCAGTTACTGCTCCCCCAAGATCATCCTGCACGTGTGGCTTTTGCGCAGTGGTTTCTTCAAGACTTGAATTTTCCAGCCTATGAGGCTTATTTCACTCAGGAAGGCTTATTCAATCAGCACAATGCTCATATGTGGGCTCATGACAACCCACACGGTGTGCGCCCCCATACGGCACAACATCGCTTCACAATAAATGTGTGGGCAGGTATGGTCGGTGACTGCTTAGTCGGCCAATACCTGTTACCATCCCACATGAACTCCGCTAAACATCCGATCTTTTTTGAACAAGTTCTACCAGGGTTACTTGACGATGTTCCAGCAAATGTGAGATGCAACATTTGGTTTCAACATGACGGGGCACCTGCCCATTATGGAAGGTGTGTTCGTGACCATTTGCATAGGTGTTTTGAGCATCGATGGATTGGCCGTGGTGACCTGTTGCCTGGCCCCCATGCTCACCTGATTTATTTGTGGGGGGGGGCCCCTCAAAAATACAGTGATATTAAAAAATACAGTCATGATACAGTGAAATACTGGGCTTCGGAGTCCAGCAGACTGATCAATACATCAGGTAAGAGCAATCCAAAGAAACAGTTTAGCATTTTACTGAACCTTAGGAGCAAGAATTCTTTTTCTCCGTTTAAACAATTTCTCTGCATAGGTGGAGAAGGCAGTATAATATTCAGAACAGTTAACCAATTTCTGCAGTTCAGAGCAGTCAAATACATTTGTGAGAAGTTTGAAAGTCTAGTCTTAAATCGTCGTACAGAGGACAATGAAAGACGAGATGCTCAACAGTTTCTTGAGCACCACAACTACAGAGAGGAGTGTTACTTAATCCTAGTGAGAACAATTTAAAGTTAAGACTGCCATGACCGGTATATAAAAATGTAACGTATAAACCAGGATTGAACCAGTCCATTTTCTTGTTGTAATCAACAACCTTGGGAAAAAACTTAAAGGTCTCCCTACCCAAAGTAGAGGTGGACCAGGTATTTTGCCATGCTCTATAACATTCATTTCTCATTCTTTTAATGTCTACATTTTCTTGCAAGTCAGTATTATATGTTATGCCTTTTACAATCGCAGGAACATTTTTTTTCTTCTACAATATAAAAGATAGTGTAACATTACTTCATATTGGATTGGCAGTTGATGACTGAGGACCTGGAGAGCAGCTGTAGAGACAGTTCGACAAGCTCTACTTACAGCGAGAAGAAAGAATCTTTGTGCTTGGGTAAGATATTTTTGAACAAGGGAGTTACCAATTCTGTATCCCCAGGCCCCAGCCGCACAACACACAATTGGTATAAATATACAAGAGTAGTATAATTTAATGGAAGATTTCTTTACACCAAAAGTACTCCTGGTAATCTTAATAATTTTATAGGTCATAGCTTTTATTTTCTGAAGTACATATTTTGCTTGGTAATTGAAATTAAGACGGTCATCAAAATAAATTCCTAAGTATTTATGCTGCCGAGTGCTCCTAATCATTTCTCCATTCAACTTAATAACAGGTGGTCTATTCACATCAAGAGAGCCTTTTAGCAACATTTGTTTTGTTTTATTAGTAGAAATTTGAAGTTTGTGTTTGACACCAGATATCCAAATCCTCTAGAACTTCATTTGCTCTGCACTCTAGCTCCTGGCAGGAATTACCAAAAATCAGAATAGTAAGGTCGTCTGCATAAGCTATCTGAAGGATGTTGTCTCGATCAACCGAGAGCCACCCATCAAGGACCATGTTCCAGCACACAGGGCCAAGAACAGAGCCCCGAAGGCAACCCCTAGAAACAGATCTGGAGACAGAGCAGAATCCTGAGGAAACTGTGATGCTGTGAGAATCAAAGTAATTCGAAAGGAGACGGTAAATAGGAGCAGAGACCCTGGCCTCTCTGGACCTCGCCAGGACACTCGGCCACCAAACAGTGTCGAATGCCCCTTGGAAATCAACAAAGAGACCGAGGACATATTTAGAATTGGAATTTTGAACAGAACTCAAAACCTGACGAATAGCATCAACAGAAGACCTTCCACGTGTAAAGCCAAATTGAAGTGGGGAACTTAGGTTTCTGTCTAAATAGTAATTTAGCAGACGAGAAACAATTTTTCCAAGACTTTGCCAAGGATGGGTAGCAGTGCAATGGGCCTGTAAGAGGCCGGATCATCGGAGGGTTTGTCAAAGGACTTAAGCAGAAGTTTAAGTCTAGCCTGTTTCCAAGCCAGCGGGAATAATCCTGAAGACAGACAAGCATTCAAAAGATTTAATATAATTAATGGGCAATTTTTCCAAAATCTTTGAAGTACAGAAACCTCAAGGAGTCTTGTCCAGGACATTTACCATCCCTTAAAGTTGAGATAGCAGATTCCATCTCAGTATCCGTAAAAGGAGCTTCGGTTCGGGGCCCTTGGTAAGATAAATGATCTAATCTCATTGTAGTTTGGATGGTGTTTTCACAGGAGGCAGTGTCCTCATGGAGCAAGCCGTCCAAGATAGCATTTATGGACAAACTCCAGTCCAGGGTTTCATTACCATTTACAATAATAGAAGAAAGAACATCGTCGGGATGAACCTTGTTAGTAACAAGATTGTAGGGTAATCCCCACGGATCTTCATTTATGTTATGCTGAACAAACGGGCACCTTCGGAGCCAGGTGGGAAGGAGCAGCAGTGCTTAGCACACGCTTCTTGTTAGACCGGGGTTCGAGCCCGTCACCACCAAATACGGAGGATGTGGAAAGGTCATGGAATGACCACCGCATATTTCCGGAGCAATATGGCCTTAGTTGCTAATGCTCCTAAAACCAAAACAACAACAGCTGAACAAACCTTGCCCAGGCAAGTTTCTTCTCTTGGAAAATGGGATTGAAATAACTCCTTCTATTGGATTTATACAACTCACCAAGTCTGTCAATCTCATCTCTGGGCCTGTTAGCTCTCTTTGCCCTCTGAAAATTACGACAAGCATTTTGTAAGTTTCTTCTGAGAATTGTGAGATTTGGGGTCCACCATGAAACACTATTCATTTTTCATTTTTTCTTTTTTAGAGTGGACTCACAGACAGTGATTAGAATCTCTTGAACCCTAGAAACCTGCATATCAGCAGGAAGCGAGCTAAGTTGGACGATTATTTCTTCTGAAGTAAGCTCATGTACCTTTACATCAGAGATATTCCAATCAATGTGTTTTGTCTTAAAACGCGGGAAATCAAAACAGCACCTAATAACCCTAGGATTGTTGCTTATACTGATCATAAAAGTGATGACATTGTGGTCGCTTGAGCACCACAAAGTATGGCTAAGCCAGTTGGAAATGCCATAACCAAGAGTAGAGTTTGAAACGGTAATGTCAGTATAAGATTGACCCAGGGAAGAAACAAAAGTAGGCGGATGGCCTGGGGTATTCCACAGAGTGAGGTTATTGGACTGAATAAGCTCCTCCAAAAGCTCACCTTTAGAGTCTGTAGTGGGGCTATTCCAAAGCTGGGAGTGAGCATTAGCATCCATCATAAAATGACGGGGAAAACCAGATAAACGGATCAAAACGTCTTCCATGTAATTTAGAAATGGCTCTATGGCCTGCCCAGCCTGACTACATTGAGCGTACAGAGAAACCACATAAATTTTTCCAAAACAGCCTTCCAAGTATGCACATGCAGCATGTGTGGTGCAAGGACTAGAAATTTTTGTTACAGTAATGAGGGGGTCAGCAACCACCAGGGCGGCCCAAACCCTGGTGGCATTACCACGGTCACCGACCGTAACAGGGTTTGAAGAAATAATGCGACAGCTGAGAGGGAGGCCCTTGACCACACCCTTATAAGAATACAGTTCTTGTAGCCCTAAAAGTTGAAATTTGTGTTGGACCATTAACTTAGGAAGATCAATTAGAACCGATAAAGACCATTGACAATTTAACTGTAAAGTATATACACAAGACTTTCCAGAGTTAGGTAAAGTCGGTCCGAATTTTTGTTACCTCTTGGGCTTTCACAAATTCAGGGCACTTAACGTCCTTGAAGAAATGGTCCGCATTCCTCTTCTTATGCCGACAATTTGGGCAAACAACAGGTTCCTCCATTTTAGGACAGTCTTGAATTTGATGACCCAGGTCACCGCAATGTCCGCAGGTAAACTCGGATTGGTGGCAGGTTTTAGCCGAGTGTCTGTAGCCAAGTCATTTAAAACAGCGTGATGCTGTGAAAAAATCCTTCATACCATGGACAGACCATCCGACAAAAACCTTGAAATTTGAAGCCAAAAACGCTTTCCTAATTTTATTTGGGATCTCAAGAACCCAATGTTGATTGTTTTTGTTCCGAGACTTGATTTTAAAATGAACTTTAACAGACTCGAAATCTTCCTGGGAAATCCCATGATCCACAAGGTTTTTATTGAATAAGTCCTCCAGAAAATCAGAATCATTGACATCTTTAGGTATGTCATATATTATGACAGTGGGATTTAATTTTTTAGGGGAATTCACAGAGAATTTTAACTCCTTGAACTTAGGGCAGATTTAAGTATATTTAGATCCTTGCTGTTGTCAGTTTCGATTAGAACTCCCTTTTCTCTTATTTTTCTTATTGATTTAATCTTTAATTTTTTAAATTCAGGTTTAAGACTTTTAGAAATTTCAGCTTTAACTTCCTCACTAGTTTTACAATTACTATCTGCATTTGCTTTAACTATGAGTACGTGCTTTGTTTGAACATCCGGTAAGTTAACAATACTCTGAAATTGTTTGCCAGCGCCTAAGGCAACCACACACGCATAGGTGGGAGCCGGAACGGTTGGCAAGACATTATGTTGTTTCCTCTGAATTTTGAGATCATTTAATTTTGTTCTCAACTTTTCATTCTCTATAGTTAGATCTATCAGTAACCTTTCCATATTGTTCCAATTTTTGGACATCTCAACAAATATAAGGTGTCATAATTAGAGCCCTCTATAAAAACATCAAGCATATTTGCTTTTAATCCAAAGAGATAGTCAAGAATAGCTGCACTACCAGTTTGTTCACAATCTTGAGTCATTAAACGTATGAGTAGTATTTAAAGGTCCTTTTATAAGGGGAAATTTGTCTTCCAGTGTTTTTTCCATCATAGCTAGAGGTTCCTTGAAACTGATGTCTGGAACTTCAGAGAAAGTCAATTCACAAGACAACTCGGAATTTTGTTCCGAGTTGTCTTGTGAATTGACTATAATCCGACATTTTGGACGACAGAAATTTGTATGGGGGAGGATCGTCAAAGCTTTCCAGGAACACGAAGCTGCCTTTTCCATTAGGCTGTGCAAGGGCTTTGTGAGTGACGCTGTATGTCGCTTCGCCCTACGGCGAGACGTCACTTTAAGAGACTTCACCTGGAGGGGGGGGGGGATTATCACTCCTCTCTGACCTTGACTGGAGCTGCAATCCAGTAGGCAGAAATCCGAACTGCTGAAAAACGATGATCTTCCACTGCAGAACGTGCCTGGTTCGATTAAACTTACACACAATTTGAAAGCGTTATAATAAACGGATCCGGGAGGTACTCACCTTGGGAGAGGTAGAACCATAGTCATATTATGAAGGTACATATAATACATAGACAAAATTTTAGACTAGTTTTTCTTATATATTTCATACTTTGGAACGGAACCCCTTTATTACTATGGGAGCCATAACTCAGTATTCGTGGCATTTCTCAGGAATGTAACCCCCACGAATAGTGGGGGTTTACTGTACTCACTTCTTGTAAATGAAATTCGTTTTGAAATAATTCATATGAAGTTGTTGGAGATGGTTTCAAATCTAATTGAAACCATAAACGATCACAGACATTACAACTAAATCCAAATGGGTTTTTGTACACTAGTTTTTCAAACTCACTGTCAGCTCATGTAGACACTATAAGGATGTAATCAGGAATCTCATTATTAGCCATTTCTAATTTCGCTTTTTTTCTCTCATAATTAATGGTTCAATTCACTGTCTTGCTGCCTCCCTCAAAACTATACACCATAAATGGACCTCTCCAACTGTGAAAAGTGACAAAACTCCTATAATGTAAAGAAGGGCAGGCAGCGTAACAGAACAAAAAACAGCTCTACAATTGTTCAACCAGAATCAAGTTTATATATATTTACTTAAAATCATCAACACCTCTACATTACTCACTTGCACAACACCAGGTGAAAGTTTATTTCTGCAGTCATCCTTTTTCCAGTTTAAATTTACATTGTCTGTTTTGAAAAAAAAACAAAAAAAAACAGCTAAATTTCTTATCACTTTTTTCAGTTGTATACATGTTTAACAAGTCTTATGGGTTGGCGAAGTCAATGTAACCAACTTGATGCAGAAACATAGACTATATTTCTTCAGTTGAGCTAAACTATAAAATATTTCAATTTTTAATTAAATGTTTTTTTTACTGTTTAAACATTATTTTAATACAGGGTGAGCATAAAATCTTTCCCCGATTTCAAACATTTATTACACAAGAACTATGCTGGGTACAAACATACAGCTTTTTGCAAATTTTACCTCAACTCAAAAAAAAATTTTTTTTTTTTTTACCTCTTCAGTACACTTCTACATGTGCTCTTTTTCGCCTGGAGAACATCTAGCTGATACTCTATTTCTCTCCATGTTGACTCCAACATCTTTTCAGTAACCATCGCGAAAGCATCCATTATCCTCGCCTTTAAAATTTCAGTATCATGAACTGGAGTCTAATACACCCCTCAACGTGGGCACCTGTACGTGGTGAGGGGACCTCCCAGTGATGCTGCTGGGTTTCCAGATTCGCATCACTGGGATCTAACGCCCATACCTTGGTTCCAGGGTTACATCTGTGGAATCAGGCGTGCGCAGCCGTGTGCCGCGACCCGTGGAATGCGGAAAGGGGGATCCTGGTGGTTGAGGGGCCCAGCCTTAATACACCACTTTGGCCCCTGCTTCGACAAGACGGGTGGTCGCGGACCGGCCCGACTGGGATCAATCGGCGGGTAGTTTTTACTGCTAGGGTCAACTGCGTTCCAATAAGTCTCCCTCCCTTTGGTCCTGGGATGGGATAAAGACTTATTGGTAACGTGGGTATGGTGTTCTAAGCGAACTCGGCATCCCATTCGTGTACGCAGTACCTGCTAGTTCACGAGTGGGCGCCCCTTCGTAGGGCTCCGTGGTGGGTGAGGTACTTAGGCATCAGACACTTTCTCTTTACTCATATGAGTAATTTAAATCCTTCTTCTGGGACCCAACAAGGCCCATACTTAATCGAGATCATGAAGCAGATAACACCTCTGCAAAAAGAGCCAGAACTGAGGAAATACCACCACCATCAGTGACACCGCTTTTCCTCATTCTCCATTCTACCGGAGAGCAGTCCATTGGAAAGATGTCACCCTTCTTCATCCAGAAAAGATTAGAAGGGTTGGCAGGTTCACCAAAATCTGTAAAAAGACTGCGTTCTGGCGAACTTTTGGTCGAAGCTTCTACCACCAAGCAAGCGGAAAAAATCATAAAGTCTACATCCATAGGGGGAATACCTATCATCGTAACCCCCTCACAAAACTCTAAATTCTTCACATGGTGTCATATCAGAGTGGGATCTTTTTCATGTTTCTGAAGATCTGCTCTGAATTAAAAGACCAAGGAGTGACAGCTGTCAAGATATCGATACAGAAGGATGGGAATCTCGTCCCTACCCGAGTTCTTATCCTCACGTTTAACACCCCACGGCCTCCAAGTTCCATCAAGGCAGGCTATCTAAACTGCCCAGTGAGGATTTATATCCCAAACCAACTGCGGTGTTTTAGATGCCAAAAATACGGCCACTCACAAACATCTTGTCGTGGTAACCCTGCCTGTGCTCGATGTGGTGTTAAAGACCACGAGAGCAAGGAATGTTCAGCTCCAAAACCAATCTGTGTCAATTGCCAAGGAGAGCACCCCTCCTACTCTAGAGCATGTCAGCGGTGGAAGGATGAAAAAGAGATTCAAAAGTTAAAAACAGAGCTGAATATCTCCTACCCAGAGGCCAGAAAACGTATCCAACCAATAAATAGCGGGAAACCTTCATATGCCCAGGTTTCTGCAAAGTGCACTATTGGGACACAAACTGAGATGACTATACCACCAAGAGAGTCATTCACCCCGATTGCACGCTATTTATTGAGTTCACAAAAGCCCACCAAAAAAACACAGTCAGTTGCCACTCCTATATCCGTACCTCCTAGTGCTCCACCACTACCAAAACCAAGTGGTAAAGAGCCTCCAGTAATAACAGAAACAATGGATGTAGAGAACAAGGAGGTACAGGATGAATCAGTCTTGGAACTCTTTGCGGAGGAAGAAATGGACACGGGACAGCGTCCATTCTTCCCCAAGAAAGATAAAGCCAAGACTGATAAAAGTAAGCCCTCAGCACCTCGGAAGCCGCCTGATGGACCCACCAAGCCAAAATAATGGCAAAATTCCTACAATGGAATTGTCGTGGATTCCGGCGAAATACTGATGACATCAAGGCCCTCCTGCAAAAGCACGAGTCAGTTTGCTTTTGCTTGCAGAAGACTTATCTAAAAGCAAATGATGATCCCACCATGTATAACATCACAAACTTTCGTAAGGATAGAATTGCGGATGGTCCTGCTCATGGAGGAGTGGCTATCCTTGTGAGTAATCAGACCCCAGTTCAGCCCTTGCTAATTACAACCAGCATAGAGGCTGTTGCAATTCGCCTTACAGTGGGATTTTTATTAACGGTCTGCTCTATTTATTTGCCACCTGGGACTGAGATTTCCCAGGAAGACCTTGATGATCTTGTAACGCAGTTGCCTCCCCCTTTCTTACTTCTTGGGGATTTTAATGGACATAACACCCTGTGGGGTAGTGCTAACATCAATGGAAGGGGACGGAGCATAGAGCGTATGCTCAATGACAGTGCCCTTTCCCTTCTAAATACTGGAACAAACACCTTCTTCCACATGCCTACCCGTACCTTTTCTGCCATTGATCTCTCTATCTGCTCCCCTTCTCTACTCCCTTCACTCACTTGGGAAGTGGAGGAGAATCCATACGGAAGTGATCACTTCCCTGTGATAACCTTGTTACACAGTGGGAGACCATGTCTTCCTTTTAGGTTACCATGGTGGAAGTTTGATCAGGCTGACTGGAATGCCTTCCAACATCAGGCAAATTTTGACCTCAGTACAGTCAGTCAAACCTATCAATGACGGTAACGAACATCACAGAAATCATTGTCCAAGCAGCTGCGAATGCTGTTCCAAAAACATCTGCCCGGTTTCCACCATTTCCCAAACCTTGGTGGAATTCACAATGCACAGCAGCAAAAAAAAAAAAAAGGCTCAAAACAAAGCGTGGGGGATATTCCACCGATATCCTACCACTGTTATTCTAATAGCCTTCAAGCGTGCACGAGCCAAAGCACGCTACATTCGCCGTCAGAGTCAAAAGGAATCATGGATCCGTTTTACATCATCTATTAACCAGGCTACCAATTCTAAGGTAGTCTGGGATAAAATCTGGAAAATGAAGGGAAAATATACATCCCACCCTTCTTCAATCCTAGATTATAATGGATGCGCTATTGCAGATCCAACTGCAATAGCAAATGCTCTTGGGGAAACATCCTCTACCATCTCCGCAGTATCTTCATATTCCCCAGAGTTCCTGGTCCTGAAACGTAAAATCGAAAAACAGCCACTTAATTTCAAGTCCAAGGGCCTCTATCCCTATAATGGGGTATTCACTGTAGAGGAACTGAAAAGTCCAAGGGCCTCTATCCCTATAACGGGGTATTCACTATAGAGGAACTGAAAAGAGCCCTCACTCTTTCCAAAGCAAGTGCTGTTGGACCAGATTGCATCCATTATGAAATGATTAAACATCTTTCAACAAAATCTATGGATTATCTGCTCCTTCTATATAACAGAATCTTTATTGGAGGGCAGTTTCCGGACTCCTGGCGCAGGGCAATCGTTCTTGCCTTTCCTAAGGCAGGAAAGGATCCAAATGTCACCACCAATTATCGTCTTATTGCTCTGACTAGCTGTCTGTGCAAAATCCTGGAGAGAATGGTTAATTCTCGTTTAATATGGTATCTAGAATTAAATGACCTCTCCAACATCCAGTGCGGCTTCCGAAGGAACCGGTCCACTTTGAACCATCTTATTAGATTGGAAACATCCATCTGGGATGCTTTCCTAAAACGCGAACACTTGGTGTCAGTGTTCTTTGACATGGAGAAAGCGCATGACACAACTTGGAGATTTGGCATCTTAAAAGATCTGCATAGCCTTGGTCTTAGGGGACGACTCCCCATTTTTATTAACTTTTTAGCCAATCGATCTTTCCAAGTTCGTGTGGGAACCTCACTCTCTCGTTCCTTTAGCCAAAAGGAGGGAGTACCACAGGGATCAGTTTTAAGTGTCACGCTTTTCGCCATCAAAGTAAATTCCATCACAGAACAACTTCCTCCAACCGTAAACAGTGCCCTCCATGTTGATGACTTTAGCATATTTTGTCAGTCATGCAACATGAGGGTTATTGAAAGACAATTGTAAAAATCCACTGATTGCCTTAATTCCTGGGCACTTGCGATTGGCTTCAGGTTCTCGCCAGAGAAGACCGTTTGCGTACACTTTTGTCGTAAGTGTAATCTTCATCCTGAACCTGAATTAAGGCTCGGACAAAATGCTATTCCAGTAGCGGCGTACACAAAATTTTTGGGACTCGTATTTGATAAAAAGTTGACCTTTTTGGATCACATCCGTCAACTCCGCACAAAGTGCACAAGAGGGCTGAATATTCTGCGCTCTCTTCTACATCTTGGGGTACGGATCGATGCACCCTACTACGCATCTACCGTGCACTTGTACGATCCAGAATAGATTACGGGTCCCTGGTATACAATTCGGCCAGAGACAGTGTACTTCGTTGGCTGGATCCTGTCCATCATCTGGCTCTCCGTACCGCTATTGGAGCATATCGAACATCTCCAGTCCAGAGCTTATACGAACCGCCGTTATCGCTTCAACGTAAGCAGTTGTCTCTAAACTACGCTTTA
The DNA here is from genome assembly GCF_048544385.1 of Mastigoproctus giganteus. NCBI lineage: Eukaryota > Metazoa > Arthropoda > Arachnida > Uropygi > Thelyphonidae > Mastigoproctus > Mastigoproctus giganteus. The sequence goes on along the minus strand of NC_143583.1, from coordinate 198,631,138 downwards.
AAACTGAAATCCCTGCCAGATCATCCTACGTGGCTATCCGTTTTTGAGCCACGATGGGAAAATTTGTACAATACCCGGAAGACTGCCAACAGACCTTTTGGTATTCGTCTCCAAGTTACTTAAAGAACTTAATATCAAGGTAGACAAGGTTGCCCAAACACCGAAGCAACCCCTTCCACCCTGGCACGTGACTTGTCCCTTAGAAATTGGGGAAAGTCAGACACTTCGTCGTCTGTCTACCTGCAGCTTTATTCAGCACACCAAGCTGAACATTCTGACTTCGCGCCAGTTTACACAGACGGTTTGAAGGCAGAATCATATGTAGGATCTGCTGCTGTCTTTACAGACAGCACTACATCGGAGCAGATTCCCTCTGAATGCAGCATATTTACTGCAGAGCTGCACGCTATAGAGTTAGCCTTGGAACACTTTAGTAAATGCCAATACCAATGGTTCATTTTATATTCTGACTCTCTCAGTGTGTTACAGGCTTTAATATCTGTGAGATATAATCCTCATCCGGTTCTGTCTAGCATTCAGCAGAAGATTCACTTCCTCCGAGAACGTGAATATGATATCCGCTTCTGCTGGATTCCCAGCCACATTGGGATTAGGGGAAATGATTTGGCTGACACCGCAGCCAAATCAGCAATCCCCAATAATAATCGCTGCCTGTCAGTCCCCTATACAGACTACAGGCAAACAATACAGCAGAAGATACACTCCCAATGGCAGGATTTGTGGAATGGACAGACTGGGAATAAACTATATCGTATAAAGCCTGTAATTGAACCGTGTCAGTCTAGTCTGCGCAGGAATCGTAAGATGGAAGTTGTTCTTGCCCGGACCTGCATAGGAAATAGTCATTTGACACATTCGTTTTTGCTGAGGTCTGATGACCCTCCTATGTGTGAGTCCTGTGGCACAATTTTAACTTTTAGACACATTTTAATTGATTGTCCAGATTTCAGCAATATCCGTTTTACCGCTTTTAATCATCCGACTGAGCCGTATACACTCAGATTTTATCTGACAATGACCATGTGTGTCTGCTGTTTTTAGTTTTTTAAAATCAATAAACATTTTTGCTCTTATATAAAATTTACATTTTTCTTTTATACATATGTTATAAATTTTGACATAGTGACCTAACTAATTAGGTCACTGAAAGTTTAAAATCTTTTTTATATATGACCTGGTCTTGGCACATTATAGCATTAGTAGCTAATGCACCAATAAAAACAAAACCAACCAACCAACCTAATACACTTTTTCCTTAATACACCATAAAAAAAGTCGAGGGGTAATGTCCAGTGAATGGGCTGGCCATGGTGTTGGACCATCCCTCCCAATCCATCAGTTAGGAAACGTAGCATCCAAGAACTCACAAACAACTAAACTCCAGTGTGGCAGTGCACCATCTTGTTGGAAAATTACCCATGGCTGAAACTCTTCTGAGGTGCAATGTATTTCTCCGTGTCCAAGTAAACGTTCGCTGAAATGGTGGGCTCAGCAAAAAAAAAAAAGGTCCAATAACCTTGTTGTGCATTAGGCCCCACCAAACGTTCACTTTAGGGCTGTCCCTCTCTTTCTCAAAAAGGTATTTGGGTTCTCTGACTCTCAAATACTGACATTGTGTCGATTTACCTTCCCCTGAGGTGTGGAAGGTAGCCTCATCAGGAAAAAACAAACATGCTTAAAGTAATCATTGTTTTCATCAACTCGCTGCAGAATCTCTAGTAAAAGCAGCACGTCGGGGACAATCGTCTTGCTCCAAGGCTTGAACAATTTGCACTTTATATTCATACAAATGAAACCATTTGTGCAAAATTTTAACCACTGTCCTCTGAGGTATGCCACGTTCCCTTGATGCACAACGAGTTGACTTCCAAGGACTGCATTCAAAAGCAACATGCACAGCATCAACAGTCTCTTCACTCACACTAGGCCTACCAGTTCTTTTATAGTCCCCAACACTGCCAGTCTCCTTAAACTTTGCATACCAACCTCTTATGTTTTTGATATCTGACAGATCTTGCCAATCTTCTAAAGTTTCGCTGAAATGTAACTGGCGATTTTGTTTCATGAAACCACAAAACACACTGAGCTTTCTCCTTCATCGACACGATGTATCCATCGACATTCATGGATACATCGCTGCATCGGTGATTGCAGCGATGTATCCATTGTAGCAATTGCAGCGCTACTTAGATCATCCACAGATTGTGCAACTGTACAGTGCAAAAAACCTAAGCATTAGCCTTCTTTTTTATGACACAAGGTGCAAGTTTCTATCTAGCATAGTTTTTAAGTTATTTTTCTTAATCAGGTCTTCATGCTCACCCTGTATTACTACATAGCTAACTATATGAATATCAGCAATTCAGATCTTACTGTAAATAATTTGCATATTATGTGCCAAAAAGCTTTATTTTAATAAATACAGTAACTTCAAAAAGTAACATTTTGAAAATTTAACTATTAAAAGGAGTTCACAGAGATAAAAAGGTCAGGTACTGCTGTTATAGAGCAAGCTTTGGATCATCTTGGGAGAGATGCATTTCAAACTGCCTCTGCAGGTATGTGTGAACCAGTGGATAGCATTATAAACAGCATGTAGCACTATGAGTCCTGTAAGGGGAAAACTATATTCCCTTTCCCTTCCTAATGACCAACAACTGACTTTCCACCCCATGATTCCACTCTTGACCAGTTTGTATTCATTGTCATTTTCCATTTACCAGTTTGACTCATTAAAGATCATGTAATTGCTAAGTTGCAGTCAAATATTTCCATTAGTTCCCATGATATGCTCTGTTATGTGACCTGGTCAAAATTGGAGACTGCTGTATTTTAGCCATAGTATGGAAGTTTATATAGTTGTCTTTATCAAGTTTTATATCTGTACAAATGTCTTTGAGGCAATCTGCATGCTGAAATTCCAAGATTAACTTACAGGAAAAGGTTCTCTCTGACCTAGATCAGCAACTACAATCTCAGTTAAGAGGCCTTTAACCTGGGCACATTAAAAGCATAACATAAGCAGGCACATTGGTGCACTTTTCCCATATTCGTTATGCTTGGAATTCAAACTTGTTCACTTTTTCAAGCTAATTTTATTTTATCCATTATGAATGCAACTGTGAAAAATCCATTTTTTTATATTGAAAACAATTTTTTAAAACACCCCCCCCTCTCTGATGCACCTATACACGTGTGATTTTTCATAACATGTTTTTTAATACCACATTCAGGCATTATCTTCATCGTCAGTGATTGCTTTAGAGCAGTGTTTCTCAACCTGTGGTCCATGAGTTGGTTGTAGGTAGTCTGTGGGAGGGCAAATTTTATTGTAAGTATAAAATATAATCACAAATAAAAGTAAAATTGGCAATCAACTGTTTACTTTGTTGTTGCAAATTAAGATGTATCCCTTAAATGATTAGAGTGCAAGACTTACAATGTAAGACATTATGTGTTGCCAGTGCACAGTTGATGAGGCCACTAGCTTTCATCTTCATCTGTCACAGTCGATCACCAGCTTCTGAACATGTAATATGTATTGGATTTGTTTTTGTGTATTCGTGAAGTATTTTTTACGTTTTCACAAAACTAGCGTGCAAGAATAACTGTTAAAATTTGTAGTAATTATTTGATTGTATATGTTGGGTGAGTTTTTTTTAGTATATTTTTAATTATATTTAATTAATAAGTGATAATTTGTTGGGATTGGAATTATTTATTTTAGGAATTTAATATCAGCCCTATACTCAGTATAGTATACTGAACAACAAGGATAAGTGGCTAAAAACAGGATTTTTGAAACGTCAACCCAATACTAGTTTTTTCATAGATGTAAAGAAACCCTACCCAGTGGTTCACTGTAAGTAAAGAATGCTTGAAGTGGTCCGTGAATGATAAAAGGTTGAGAAGCACTGCTTTAGAGCACTTGAAAATTATATAGAAGAATTGGCTTTACAAAGCCTAACAAACTTTTTTATGGCAAACTTCTATAATAAAATAATTCATGATCCAGATCAAAAGCCAAATCAATAATGAATTCACATTTTTAAATTTAAGTCCTTTTGGTGGACATTTAACACCAAAATGCCCAGTAAAGGGTGTGAGAATTTTACAAAAGGATTTAGTGTAGCCCTCTTTAAATGAAGTTAAGTAATGAATTTACCATCCTACTCTCAAGGGGGACTTAGTTTTAAAGGGTTTATAGATGCCTGGGATTTAAAACCCCAAATTATGCAATACTTCTTTATTTCCACATCCTACAGTTGTTGAAAGTCCTTATCGTAAAAAAAAAATTAAGCTTTAACAATTAAATTATCTTAGTTCAAAAATTTTCGGATAATACTGGCCAACAAATTTAGTTATTTCTTTTTTGTTTGTCTCAATAAAATGTTATATATATGTATTTTGCAGCATTAAACACAAATTAACATTGACCTTAATTTTGTTATCACGCCTAGTTTTTCATTAAAATTAACATTTTTGTTTTACTAGCATATTAATAAATCATTTTAACGAAATGTGAATTTATCAGTTTAGTGCTGTTCATAGCCTTGATTTCCACTATGTTGTTCTCCTGCTTCCCTCAGAAGTGCCTAACAGTAATCAGTAAGGCATAGTTTGACTCCACTTGCCTTAATACAATTTTTCTAATGCAAGAAATAGCTTGATAAAATCTTGCATCATTGTCATTGTTGATAGCATCCAAATTTGGGGTGGGGAATTTACACACAAATGTAGAAAATTCATTTTAAGGTCACATTACAACCCACTTTTGTACACCTGCACATGGTCAACAAGCACCTCAGAATTTGCTAATCTTTCATTTCATACAAAATTTTTGGTCAAGAGCCTTGAAGGTATTTCATGTTGCTTTTTTCACATATACTGAGGATACTGTCCAAAGAAACGTCTTGATCTCTGGATTAATGAATAGTTCCTCTTATCTCCACTAAATTCTTTAATTGTAAACTTCGTCATTCACTGTCCAGTGCTTTTACAAAGTTTTTCATAAATCCTAATTTGCCTAATTTGGGAAAAGATTTTGTTCCAAATCAATTAGTGGTGTATGGTGTATATTCCTAGACAGAAATATACACCATACAACACTAATTGATTGGGAATACACTGTTCAAGGTGACCATTTCTTGGTACTATAATTTGAACCTATTCCTTTGTTGTCCCATGCAAGAAACAGAAAAATTTTGCAAAACAAAGTTGCAAACAGTAAAAGGGCAATTACCTTAAATTTCCAGCTGTATCTTCTGTAACAATTTTTTTAAAAAATATTTTCATAAGTTTCCTTCAAAAAGACTGTATACCCAGTTGGTACAGATGGGCATATATTTCCATTATGTACCAGCATGGTCTTTACATTACATTTTGATAGCCAATAAAAAGACTTGGGGGGGGGGCTATATATGTTTATCACTGCAATGATAAAAAAAAAAAAGCATAGTTCCTCTGAAGACAATCCTTTTTTCGCTGCCACAGTATCTAAATAAAATTATTTGCTGTGTAAGTTCCATTGCTGTAATCTAGAACTCAAGAATTCAGCTAGACTCTCAGAAAAATTTGTCTCAAACCAGGTTGACTCTTTTAGGTTGGTGTATATTCATCATTCTTGGACTCAGGGGAAGTCCCCACGGAGTGGAGATGTGCTGTTGTTATTTGGTTTTTAGGAACATTAGTAACTAAGGCCATATTGCTCCGGGAATATGCAGTGGTCATTCCCCGACCTTTCCACATACTCCGTATTTGGTGGTTGATGGGCTCGAACCCCGGTCTAATCAAGAAGCATTGGCTACGCACTGCTGCTCCTTCCCACCTGGCTACAGAGGTGCTGTGGAGATGTGCAAATGTATACCCAATTCACAAATAGGGATCTAAGGGTGATAGGAGTAATTACAGACCAGTTAGTTTAACTTCTGTTCTGGGGGAAAATAATGGAGTCACTGGTTAAAGATGCATTGCAGGATTATCTAGGACAAAGACTGCAGTAGCAAGACTTTAGACACAGCATGGGTTTGTTAAGGGAAGTCTTGTCTGACAAATTTGATTGGATAGTATGATGTGGTTACAAAGGAACTGGATGCAAAAGATAATTTTGATATCATTACAGTAAGACTCCCATATCTGCAGGGAATACGTTCCAAGACCTACCGTGGATGGCTCAAACCATAGATATAAGCAAACACCTGCTGACCCCATGTATAATGTGATTTTCTTGTAATATACATAATATTAATAAAGTTTAATTGATAAACTAAACACACAGTAAGACATTACCAACATTAAATACGATAATAAAAAAGTACAGCAGAATCTCGATTTACCAGGATTGGATTAAAGGACACTTCAAGACTCCAAATTTAAAAAAATCAAAAAAAAAAAAAAAAAAAAAATCAACCAGAAATCATAAAATTCAAGTGAAAACTAGAATAAGTATAAAGAGATATTTTGCAAGTCGTAAATAAGGACAAGAACCGGCATTAGAAGTTGTTATCAGGAGATTAGTGTACCTATTATCTTGCAATGCCCTGTCTTCAAACCTACCGCTCAAAAAAAAAAAAAATACACCTCAATCAGATCAACTGTGAGGTGATCTGATTGAGGTGTATAAGGTCTTGAATGGTTTGAGCAAGCTCAATGCTAATGGGATTCTTCCTCTTGCTCAGATTATGCACCCGAGTCAGCATAAATTCAAATTGAGGAAAGACAATTGTAGAACAGTGGTGGAACCCATGTTTAGTCTCTAGAGCTAAGTTCCGGTCAATCCTTCCCTATCTCTTCCATCATGCAGTATGATTGATGACTTTTGAGGTTATGATGAGCATCATGGCGAGATCCAATATTCCTTACATTTCGAGGGTACAGCTCTAAAACGGTGTTTGCAGGCCGGCCGCTAGTTAGTACACCGGACCGAACCTATTGGTAACTCTCTAGGAGGCTTCCAGATCAGCTAGTGTATAATCTTGTGACCTCTACTCTGCCAGATAGTGACTGGAGGGAGTCCGAGTAGTGTGTGTGCGTGCGTGGAGCATCGTCGAGGCCAGGTTATGTCAAGGATCTGGGTATATTCTTACCATGTGTACACCATATCCAAAAATTTCATTACTTCATACAGCATGTCCCACCCACTTTTTCTTACTATTGAATACACTAACAGATTGTCAAACTAACAGAGCAAGCTTACCTGCGAAAAGATCTAAACCTTCCAAGCACTTCCTAATTCATTTCACAAATATACGTGGTCTCAATTCTAATCTCGGCAATGTCCATTTCCGCTTGCAGTCTGCCAAACCCAATGTACTTTTTCTGACAGAATCTCAGTTATCGGCTGCTTCAACTACTGCTCATCTCAGATGCCCAAATATTCGCTGTATGATTCCTTTCACCTCAAAGGTGGTACTTGTGTATATGGCCGTTCTGATATTCCCTGTCAGAGACTTGGCAATTTGGAATCTCCTCTCTTTGATCTTCTCTGGCTTAAAATCTCTCTACCTCATTGTGTAAAATTCATCTGTTGTCTCTACCGTTCTCCCAACTCCACTAATCACTTGGAGCTCTTTGACTTTCTCTAGTCCAACTTTCCTAACAGTGAGGTAATTTTCCTTGGTGATTTTAATGTTCACAATCCCAGCTGGCTTCTGTTTTCTAGTCACACCGACCCAGCAGGTCGAGATCCTGAGGCTTTTGCAATTACTAATGACCTAGCACAGATTGTTCATTTACCTACAAGAATACCGAACAATCCTAATCATACAGCCAACACGCTTGATCTTTTTTCTCACAAACAACCCGTCGAAGTGAGAGGTCCTTTAGGCACTTCAGATCACAACTTGGTGATTGTCTCTTCTCCAATGGAACCTTTTTCTTATGGCTATTTCCAACCTCGTGTTGTTTGGCATTACAAGAATGCAAAATGGGATGACCTGCGAGACTTCTTTTGCTTGGTGGTCGGATTACTGTTTCAAAACTTCTGATGTTCAACATTTGCTCAGATCGTGTCAGTGAAATTATTCTTGCAGGAATGGAATCCTTTATCCCACACTCCACTTTAAAATCTCGTCCTTTATCTAAACCTTGGTTTTTCAATAAATGTGTTAAGGCTGTTCAAGAGAAGAATGTTGCATATCGTAATTGGCTTGTTTCTAATTCTTCAGTTTCATTTTCTGCCTACACCAAAGCTCTAACAATTGTAAAGCAGTTATTAATCAGTCCAAACTAGAGTTTGAACAGGCTAAGAGTAGAAAACTTGCTTCTTGCCCTAATGGTAGCCAAGCATTCTGGTCTCTTGCCAAAGCTATTGGCCGCAACTTTTGCCCATCTCTGCTCCCACCTCTGTCCAAACCAGATGGTTCTGTTGTTACTTCAGCCAACGATAAAGCTGACCTGCTAGCATCCCATTTTTCTTCCAGCTCATGTATTAATGAACTTGGTAAAACACCTCCCACCATTCCCCACACGCTCCATTCAATGCCCCCTTTGGTCTTCCGTCAAAAGGATATCAGAAGGATTTTGATGAACCTTTATGCTAAGAAAGCTCCAGGTCCTGATGGTATTTCTCCACTTGTTCTCAAAACCTGTGCTCCTGAACTTACTCCTATTCTTTGCCGCCTTTTTTCACTTTCTTATTCCAAAGGTGTTTTTCCTTCTGCTTGGAAATTTGCTCATATCCAGCCAGTTCCTAAAAAGGGTGACAAATCCCTCCCATCCAATTATTGTCCCATTGCAATTACTTCTACTCTTTCTAAAGTAATGGAGAAATCAATTAACAGACAACTCTTAAACTACCTAGAAACCTTCCGTCTGATCAACGACTGCCAGTATGGATTCCGTCAGTGTCGATCCACTGGTGATGTTCTGGCTTATGTTGCCCATTTATGGACTAATTCAATGGAAAGGTTGGGTGAAACACAAGTAGTTGCTCCTGACATCTCAAAGGCTTTTGATCGTGTTTGGCATAAAGGTCTTCTAAACAAGCTTCCATCTTATGGTTTGCCAACTGTTTTAGTAATTGGTTATCCAGTTTTCTCTCTGATCGCTCACTGAGGGTGATGGTAGATGGCTCTCTGTCTTCTAACTTCTCCACTAATGCCGGTGTCCCCCAAGGTTCAGTTCTTTCCCCCACTCTTTTCCTCTTGTATATTAATGACCTTCCATTGACTGGAAATCCTATCCATAGTTTTGCCGATGATAGCACATTGCATTCCACTTTTCATTTTGAGAAACCTTGTCCTGCTTAGTCAGCTTCAACTTCTCGAAAATCTGCTACCAATTCCTTAAATGCCGATCTTCAGGTAATTCTCCAGTGGGGCAAAGACAACTTAGTTGATTTCAAACCTTCTAAAACTCAGTCTTGTCTTATATCTCGCAAAAAGGATTCTTCTGCTCCTATGCTTATTTTTAGTGACACTCCGATTTCTAGGCAAAATGATATAGCTCTTTTGGGGATTACCCTGACTTCTAATCTCTCTTGGCACAAGCACATTACAAATATTGCTTCCTCTGCATCTAAAAAACTTGGTTTTCTCTTTTGCTCTCGGCATTACTATTCTTCCAAACAGCTGCTCACTCTGTATAAATCACAAATCCACCCTGCCATGGAATATTGTTCCCACATCTGGGGTGGTGCCCCCAAAACCTCTCTCAGACTTCTTGATTCCATTCAGAAGAGGGCAGTTAGGTTAATTAATGACTCATTTCTAACAGAGTCTTTCCACTCGCTTTCTCATAGACGTACTGTTTCTGCTGCATGCCTCTTCTACAGATACTTCCATGGGCACTATCCTTCTGAATTGACTTCTATAATTCCTGCATCTCTCTTTCAAAACAGTCCGAACACGTGCCGCCACCAGTCAAAATCCATTTACTCTCCAACTTCAAACCCACAGAACCAACTTTTCATCTTCCTCATTTATTCATTCAACTGCCATTTTCTGGAATAACCTTCCTTCATACGTATTTCCTGAAAATTACAATCTACAGAAGTTCAAGTCCAATGTCAACAAATATTTTCTTTCGTCTTCTCAACCTCGAACCCAAGTACTATAGGTTCTAATACCCCTCATGTTTGGGGTTCACATAAAAAAAAAAAAAAAAAAACGTGCGGAAATTTGCCTTTAGCCAGCGGGTGGTTAATTCCTGGAACAAACTTCCATCTGTGGTTGTGCAAGTTGATAGCTTAAATTGAAGGAGGAACTGGACAAACGTTTAGAGGGACGTGTGAAATTTTTTTTTTTTTTTGGCTGATGCTACACAAGCTCATACGCTTGCTTTTTTGCATCACGTGCCTCTATTACTATCTTCATAAGATTACATATCTCCATCTAAATAGCATAAATTTAATTTTTCCATTTAACTACTTTCATTTTTTCACATGTGGGGTCCTAATTTTATCTTGATTTCCTGTTTTTCAGGCAAAATATAGATTGTTTTCTTGGTCACAAAAGGAATTGTTCCCTTGTGCTGTTAAATTACCTACACACATGACAAATAAACAGAAGCTGCCAGGTTTATTAACACACCTGATATTTATTGTTGTATAATAAATATTTCATTTGCACAGGATGAATTATAAGAAACAAGCAAAGAATTTACTCAAGTTGTATACTAAACAGAAATCAATAATTTCACATGTAAATCTAACATATTACTGTCAGATTGTCCTTTGCACTATTGATATTATAATGCAACCTAGCTGATCAGAACAAGTGGCATGTTGCAACCTTTCACACAGTAACAAGTAACATCAAGAATTGTTAATAACTCTAAATAAATGATTTAAGTTCAACAGGTGTTTCCAGTCTTCAGAAAAATGAGATTTTCTAGTGGAATTGTAATTTATTTCATACCATTACCTAAGTACAACTTTTAATATAAAATAATAAAAAATTTTCAAAAATCTGATATGACAGGAACAGTTCAAAGTCATTTTTGTAATCGGTGAGAAAAAATGCTTTGGTCTTACTTTAAAAGAAAAAAAAATGTTCTAAATATTTTTCATCTGATGAAACTTTCAAACATTTGTTGTTGTTATTGTTATTTGGTTTTTAGGAGCATTAGCAACTAAAGCCATATTGCTCCGGGATATGTGGTGGTCATTCCCTGACCTTTCCGCATCTGGTGGTGACGGGCTCGAACCCCGGGTCTAATCAAGAAGCATGTGCTACACACTGCTGCTCCTTCCCACCTGGCTACGGAGGCGGCTTTCAAACATTTGGAGAACAGATCACATTAAAATCTGTGGAGGAAAGAAAGTTAATTATCTATCCTTCCTTTAGTATTATGTGACATTCCACATTCATACCACATACTCTTTCATCACTCCTCATAGCAGAAAGCTGAGGTTTTTCCAAAAGCCATTTGTGAGGGTTCCTAGTTGAGTGTTTTATTTTTTATTATTTTTTTTTCTCTCTTTTATTTTAATGATTGGGGAAAGATGTGTACCTTTTAGGGCCTCCATGGCAGCTTAGTCAGCACAGCACATCACATCACTACCTGCCACTTGTTCAAAGGAGATCCAGATTTGATTTCCACTGCTGACTAGACAAATTTCTGTCTCCTTCAATCAAGCTTTTAGTTAGCTAATTTCAAGCATAGGGTTTTTCAGTCTGTACAACATGCTAATCAGCCTGTGAACACACACTTCCATGGACATAAACAATACATAAGTACACTTGATTAAGGAACCAAATACTGGTTCTGGTATCCTGGTCAATTATCCCATTTGCATCATTTTTTTTTTTTATACACACACCAAAAAAAATAATATATAGAATTTTAAGTTTTCTGATAAATGAAAGATCACTTCAGTTATACAGGTATGTCTCCAAATGAAATGTAACTTCAAACCACACATCTACAAAATCAGTGCCTATGATTTCAATTTTTGTCTTTCACTTCTTAATGTTACTAAGATGCTTATGGAAATTAATAACTGTTGCTTGTGAAAGTTACAATAGTAAAATCTCTTTATTCTGATCAACAGGTAAAGAAAAAATTAAGTTTTTGAACTGATTACAGTGGTACCTTGGACTGCGAGTGTTTTGCATGACGAGCAAAAACTTTTAATAATTTAACTTGATAAATGAGTGAAGTCTTGCAATACGAGTACAGTATTACCTATACGCTTTGTCTGCCGAGCGTCACGTGATCACAAGTCGCTTGGGATTGTGTGTAATCGTCTCGCATGCTCAGTCTCAGTCGGCATACCTCATTCGTATAGTCAACATTCGTGCTAGCATTGTGACCACGTGTATGCACGTAAAGCATTTTTTTATTTTGTGTCCAAATGTAGTGACTGTTCTTTATTAACTGTACTATGACAATGGCCCCAATGAAGAAAAGGGTTGAAAAGGAAGGCGGTAAGAAGAAGGAGATGATTATGGTAGAAGTTAAGAAGGAAATCATCGGAAAGCACGAAGAAGGTATGCAAGTGGCTGCCATCGCAAGATTTTATAAGAAGTATATGTCAACAATTTGCACAGTATTAAAGAACTAAGGGAGCTAGATGTAGCAAAAAGAGTCATGAGAGTATTAAAGCAACAGCCACGTATTCTGGAAGATGTAGAAAAGTTGCTTTTGGTGTGGATAAACGAGAAGCAACTAGCAGGTGATATTGTGACCGAGAACTAGATCTGTGAGAAGGGAAAGGCCTTGTATGCCGACCTCGTAGGTAAACTGCCAGGTAGGTCTACAGAAAACGAAGAAGGCTTCGAGGCGAGCAGGGGATGGTTTGATAACTTTAAGAGAAGAAGTGGCATCCGTAGTGTTGTGAGGCACGGAGAGGCTGCAAGTTCGGATGCTAAGGCAGCTGAGGTGTTCATTGCTGAGTTCCAGAAGCTCATGGTTTCTGAGTGTTACCTGCCGCAGCAAGTTTTTAATTGCGATGAGACCGGGCTTTTTTGGAAAAAGATGCCAAAGAGGACCTACATTACAGCAGAAGAGAATTCAATGCTCGGTCACATGCCCATGAAAGACCATCTCACCCTCTTGCTGTGTGCTAAGGCAAGTGGTGATTTCAAAGTCAAGCCCCTGCTCGTGTATCATCCTGAGAATCCATGAGCCTTCAAGAAATGCAAGGTGCAGAAGAGCCAGTTAAACGTTATGTGGAGGTCCAACAGCAAGGCTTGGGTCACTCGTATCTTGTTTGTTGAGTGGATCAACAAGGTCTTCGGTCCTGCAGTGAAGAAATACCTTTTAAAAAAAAAATTGCCACTCAAAGTCTTGCTGGTTATGGATAATGCTCCTGCTCATCCTCCAGGCCTTGAGGATGACTTACTGGAAGAATTCGAGTTCATTAAGGTCAAGTTCCTTCCTCCTAACACTACTCCATTACTCCAGCCCATGGATCAGCAGGTCATTTCAAACTTTAAAAAGCTTTACATCAAGGCACTATTTCAGCAATGCTTGAAGGCGACCAAAGGAACTAACCTTACCCTCCGAGAGTTTTGGAAAAATCATTTTCACATCATAAATTGCCTCAGGATCATCGATAAAGCCTGGGATGGGGTCACCAAGAGAACCCTCAATTCTGCTTGGAGAAAACTGTGGTCTGATTGCGTCGAGGGGTTTGCTCATGAACAGGAGCTGACAGTTGTCGATGAAAAAAAAAAAAAAAAAAATTGTGTCCTTGGGGAAGATCGTGGGACTGGAGGTGAATAAGGACGACATTCAAGAGCTGGTGGAGGAACATGGCCAGGAGTTTACCACCGACGAACTGATGGATCTGCAAGAGCAAGAGGTTATGGAGGAGATCTCATCTGAGGAGGAGGAGAAAAAAACAGACACATCCTTCTCTTCAAATGAGATTAGGAAGGTGTGTAAAATGTGGGAAACAGTGCAAAATTTTGTAGAAAAGCAGTGTGAGCGATGAATCTGTTTAACGACAATGCAATGTCATATTTCTGTGAAATCCTCAAAAGGAGGCAAAAGCAAGTGTCATTGGATAGGTTCCTTGTTAAAGTCGCACAAAAAAAAAAAAGTCAACAGATAGCAGTGATTCCGTTAGTGACAGTGAAAGTCGTCCTACCCAATAATTAATAAATTTGATTGCTTTATGTATATTAAATTTAAATATTAAAAATATAAAAAGATATATATGTATTTTGTATTAATCATTTTTATATGAATATTTTTGAGTTTTGGAACGAATCATCTGGGTGTCCATTATTTCTTATGGGGAAATTCGCTTTGATATACGAGTGCTTTGGATTACAAGCACATTTCCGGAATGAATTATGCTCGCAAACCAAGGTACCACTGTATATAGGCTCCTCATTTGTGAAAAGAACCTAGAAATATTTGGTATATTCATTACTTGATCAGAATGAAGTGTTTTAATATTCAAATACAACTTAGTGTCAATTATTGATTTCCATAAGTCTGTGATATCTACATTGCTACAGAATCTTCCTCAGTGAAAACAGCTTAGAAACATTTGGTGTTAGCAGTTGTACAAATTATTGAGTGCTGCATGTCAATAATTAAATAATGCAGTCTCACATTACTACCTGTGCATGCAGTTTTCATGTTCAACTAGTTGAGACTAATAACCTCAAAAAGATGGCTTCCAGTTCTTGAAGAACAGTAAAAGTGGTGGGACAGATATGCTATAAATTTTAGACTTACTTTTATAGATGAGCACTACCATACCAAGTAATTTTCAAATTATTTCAATACCTATGTTGAAATACAACACTGCAACCTCTACTACTTTTTTTGTAAGTTTCATTTTATTAATTAAATTAGTACTTTCATTAATAAAATGAAATTAACACAACAAATAGTGAATTAGAATATGCTGCATAATCTTTATGAAAAATGACCAATATATAAAAACGTTCAGGTAATATAGTGTTAAAGTAATACTGCATATTGGTAAAGGATGCCTCAAATTGCCAGTGTGACCATGACATTTCAATCTATGCTAACAATGTTTAACATCTATTATACACTGATATCAATCATTCTTTGTTTCCCACTTGCCATACATAAAGGACAGTTGAGAAATATATGGCCTGAGTAATTGGAGACAGCTGTCAAAACTTCTCAGTCAGTAATCAGAATGATGGCTTCCACTTTGCCTTTGAAGAATTGCAAAGACAGTGGGACAAACATGCTTAAGACAATACTGTATAGGTGACCACCACTAAGCCAACTAATATGAAATTCCTAAATTCACAATAAATTTTGTTCCACCTTATTCAGTTGCCTCTACAATGTCTATTTATAAAGTTATTGCACCCCCCTTCTACTTAACAGCTATGATGACTAAAATGGCAGTACAAATTGCTGTAGCTTCAGTAACCTCATATATTATCCTAGTTATAAAGACAGGCCCATAAATCTACAAAAGTAGGTACAAGTTTTGATAAAAAAAAGTTCGGTGAATATTGCTAAAAATAATTTTATTCACTGATAATTGGTTTACATTTTTAATATTCTTCAATTTTTGTAAAATAATAAGAGGAGTTTACCTCAATATAGTACGTAGAACACTTCCGTATAATACTCTCCAGAAATTAAAATGAAAAAAATCGAAAACTTACATTAGAGTAAAAAATAAATAATTAAAAACCAATTTAACACAATTAAAAATTAAAAAGAATCTAACAAAAATCAAAACTATTTTCCTTCCTATTATGTTCACATATAAACATAAAAATTCATTTATGTTTATATGTTTATTTCTTCATTCTCACTAAAAAAAAAGGAAGGAAAATAGTTTTGAATATTTTTGTTAATTCTTTTTAATTTTTAATTGTGTTAATTGGTTTTTAATTATTTATTTTTTACTCTAATGTAAGTTTTCAATTTTTTCGTTTTAATTTCTGGAGAGTATCATACAGAAGTGTTCTACGTACTATATTGAGGTAAACTCCTCTTATTATTTTACAAATATTAATATCAACGTAGAACGTATTGAGTATTACAGCTCTGATTCATACTATCTAATATTCTTCAATATACTTTCCCTTTGCAACCCCATACTTATCTATCATGCAAGTCACTGATCAAAACATTTTTGCAAGTGTTCTTTTGTGAATACTTTTAGGTGATCCATCATGTTTTATTGGTTTTCTTGAGTTGACTCATTGTTTTCCTTTCATGAATAGTCATAGTGAAGGAGCCAACTGTTTTTCCACTTTTCAGGTTGCTTATGGCAGATTGCAACTCTTAACCCTTTTAAAACTTCTTGGTAGTAGGCTGTTAATAGTGACGCCTTGTGGAATGAATTGTATTACACTACTCCCTTGTCAAAAATGGATTATCTTCATGTGCGATTTTGAGTGTGATGCCTTTTCGGGCCTTGATAACGATGTTTTCCATTAGGAGCTTTGACTTTTGATCTCTAGTTCATACCCATACACCCAAGACTCATCATCTGTTTTAATTTTTATTAAAAATACAGAATCTGACAGACTATGCTCAAATAGCTCAGATAAATTGAGCAGTCAATGTCCATCTTTGATCTTGAGCGAAAATGTGTGGAACAAACCTATCACTCTAACCTCATGCTCAAATCAGAAGAATAGCCTGAACTGAACTAAATGAAAGAGTTGTCTTCCCAGCAATTTGTAGAATAGTCAGTCATCAATATGACTGAATGATGGTGCAGACTTCATTGATGTTTTTTTTCATTGATGTTCTTTCTTTATCTCCAAGCAAAAATTTCCAACAAACTTTTGAAACTACTTTTTTGCATCCTAGCCATCTATGTAAACTGTAATTTCATTTCACATGTTTCTGTGGCTGGCTTTTCCAAGTTTACAACAAAATTTATTGTGCACATGTTGTTCAGATTTTGTCATTTTCAGTGCATGTGACATGAGAAAAATGCATTCACTCAAAGCAGCTTTCTGCCAGACTGTCACATAATAAGTTAAAGCTTGGTGTTTACATGTTCAAAATATGCAAGACCAGTTCAATTTGGCAGGACTGCTAGACATTAAAAAATTATAAGGTCATTGACCAAACCTTTTGATGTCAAACATTGCATGTATGTACGGGGCCCTTCATTTAAAAGGCAGCAACAGGGGTCTATCTCACTTACATTTTAAGTTTGGCTATTTGTTATCTGAACCTTTTTTCCCATCATATTTAGGCTAAAATTTTTTAATTTATAATTGGATAATATTACAGATTCAATTTTTATTATTTCTAAATTTAAATTTTTCTTAAACTGCTTTTTTCTTAATAGGAAAATTGTTCCTCATCTTTGGTTTAGTTTAAAAAACATCTCTGCTCTTCAGAAATGACATGAACTGATTTTATTTGAAAAAAATAAAATAAATAAAATAATAATAAATAAATAAAACATATATATATATATATTTATATGAGTAATATGGAAAGAAAGTAAGTTAATAAATTGTGAAAAACTGTAATTAATACTTATGGGCCAATGTTATACAACATATTTTATATATATATAATATTGCAGTGTGAGAAGATGCTATACAAGTGTGCTTGTAGCCAGCTGTTAACAGCTACACACACACACACATACTAAAGACCAAACACATCACAATTTTTGTTTTTACTTCAAATAAAATCAGTTATGTTTGTTTCAGAAGTACAATGATGATGTTTAGACTAAACTGAAGATGTAGAATAACTTTCCCCTTGAGAAAAAAAACAGTTGATTATGCAAAATTTTAATTTAGAAATTGTGAAATCTAAATGCTAATACTCAATTCAATTTTAATATAAATCCAAAAATTTCAGCCCAGATATGACAAAAAAAACCTCTAAAATTAGTTTAATTTTAGAGGTCTGTCTGTGTTTTAACTGAAACAGTGTATGCAGATGTACCTATACTTTAAAATTATTATACCACAGAATTAAAATAACATACAAATTTAAAGCAATATTTTTGGATGGTTAATTTAAAATCTTTTAAAACTTGTTAGAAATACTAAAAAAAGCTTCAACTGATGCAGGCATGTTTGTCTTGAAGTAATTCATTTTGATGTTACGTATTTGATTTTTGTGCTGTACAGTTTTCTGATTTCCACAGTTAAACTGTGAAAACCAAGTACTGATACATTATTAAAATAAGGCTTACCTGAATAAGCGTTTGCTTTTATTACATACAGAAGAGTTGCAGATGCCGCAAAAAAAGAAAACGGAAAAAAAAGAAAGAAAGAGACCAGTTTCCTATTTTTCTTCAGACAAGTATAAATGAAATGATTAATCTGAAAATGGATCTAAAACTTTGTTCAATAAAACTACATAATTATGATAATTTCCTTCCAAAACATGCTATAAATTTTTCTAAGCTGAACTAGTTTTTTTTTTTTTTTTTTTGGAATTCATCTGTAATTTTCATATTGCTAGATTATATTAGATGACTAATTTATGGATAGGGACGTGAATCAGCCAATCATCACAAAGCAGCTTTAACACAATACAGTGGCAACAGCAACAGAGTGGTTCACTTCTTTAGCAAAAAGCATGTGAGATTATGGCTGACATTTGCTACTTCCGCTGCATAACTCTCACTCAGGCACCTAGAGGATAATGCCTCTTTTCAGAATGCTTGTAGAAGCTAGAAGCTACGATATCACAAATTTCTATACATCTCAGTCAGGAGAGGACTTTTTGAAAGAAAAACAATAAATATGAAAGTGATCACACATTTGTTTTACCTAAAAAGAAAAAAAAAAAATTAAGTACTTAATGTGTGTATTATATATGATAAACTTATAATGTTAAAACCAATTATAACAGACTTAAAAGGACAAAGCAAATAACTTTAATGTCATCTACATACCAGTTCAACATTATATCAGCTTATAAAATAGGGATATACAAAGGGTGATAATTTAATTTGTAGACTGCTGCAAGATCTTATTTTAATTGTCATCTGAATCTTCTGAGGTTTCTGCTTCTTGAAATACTCTTCCTTGAACTTTACACACTTTGCCACCGTCATGCCCACGCATTAAATGCTTCTTGCAAGCCATTTTTCGAAAGACTACAAAGTGCTTCCATTGTAGCTCTGCGAGCATTGTTGTTGGACACGAAACGCTTGCCTTCCAGAGCTTTCTTTAGACATGGAAACAGGAAGAAATCATATGGGGTTAAGTCCAGCGAATAAGGGGGGGGGGATGTGGTAGAATCTCGGCAGTGATTACTGGCTGCACAATATTACCGTATGGAGACTGGCATTGCCTTGATGGAGAAACCACTTAACACTGGAAAGTTCTAGACATTTCTTATGAATGGCACAGTGAAATTTTACACAGAGAATCTCAGAGTAAGTGCCCTTATTTATAGTTGTTCTGTGGGCACAAAATGCGTAACAAGAATGCATTTGATGTCAAAAAACACAAGAATGGTTTGATTTTCAGCCAAATGAGAAGCTTGAAATTTCTTAGATCTTGGTGAATCAGAATTTCACTCACTCGACTGTTGTTTTGTCTCTGGATCATAGTAAAAAATCCAAGTTTCATCACAAATCAGTATTTGATTTAAGAAGTTTTGACCCTATGGTGTTTCTAAATAATCTCATTTCTTTGCACAAGTCTACTCTTTGCTGTTTTTGTTCTGGAGTCAAACTGTGAAATCCAGTGCGCACAGATTCGCGACATTTTCAGGTGATCTTTCACAATGTTGTGAGTACTATTGTATGAAATGGCATTCTAACAGCTAATCCACGAAGTGTAATTTACCTGTCTTCATCCAAAATTTCCTAGGCTTTTGTGATTTGCTCAGGAGTTGAGGAGGAAGGCTGGGGTCATCTGCAACAGATTCACCACCTTCACTGAATCACTTTTGCTATTTAAATATAGCCGTCCTACCAAGAAACTCATTATCATATGAGTTCCTTTATCTCTAACTGTTTCTGATTCATTTAAGCCTCACCTGACACAATAACGAATCACATATTGCTATTCAGTCTGTATGTCCGATATGATACTCGCTTCTAAACAATCATCAGTGACGAGCAGCTAATAAAAACTCTTCATGCAACACTAGCTCGAAAAGTACTGGAATGCGCACACAGAGCCTGCCTCTAGTGGCAGTTATGGATAGTTTGCATACTAAATATAAAATCTTGCACCAGTCCACGAATTAAATTATCATCCCTTATATATATACATCTAGCTATTAGAAGTAATATATACAACAGGCTAAGAGTGTAGTATGAGCCAAACCTGAATTAATAATAAAAAAAAATGATATGTACATTAATTGTATATGCTGAATAGTATGTTATCAAGGGTATGTTACTAGATATAGCTAGCCTTGAAGATGGTCTCAGCGTAGATATAACTGGAAAAATAACCATTAGCCCAACAGATAGCAAACAAAGCACAGTATATACACCAATCAATAAAGTATTGTGCCACAGAGCAAAATGGAAAGAAAAGAAAATAACAGGTTGCAGGCAAAAATACGTTTAATGCTTACTATGAACAAAAACACAGGTAAAAATACGGGAAAGTAATACAAAAAAAGCTTTTGGACGGGGGACGTCCTTCATCAGTTGTGACTGTTAATGCAAAAAATACAGAATGTCATGTGCGTGCCATGGTAGTCATGTATGGTGAACAGCGTTGCTACAGGTAACAGCTGTTAGAAGGGAATGTTTGCAGTTGTAGCTGTAATGCCTGGGAACGTAAATGTCAACGTTTGTCAGCTAATGGGATGGACACGACATCCTCTGTTCCGGTTAAAGGAACCACTACAGTACGAGATGTGCAGCGATTCCAACCAGATGCAGTGATGGTAATAGCAGGACCGATCAATAATCATGACATTGTGCCGTGGATCAATATCATGCTGGGTTGACCAGAAGGCATTACTGTGCGTGGGCTGCTACATGGTTGCGGGCATGTAGGTCACACCTATCTAGAACACTGGTGGGGTAGCCGCACCTCGCGAGATCTGTCTTAATCCTAGTAATCTCAGTGCGCTTCTCATCCACGGAACTAGAGTGGGTTTAGGGCTCGCACTGTGCTGAGAAGATGGCTGCATGTGTGTGATCAGTAGTTGGTGAACTGGCCAGTACACATCGGTTTGCGATAGAATGATGTCTTTTAAAACTTGCGCTGGACAAGGGTATCCAGGAAAGGAAGAATATTGTCTGACTCCAGTTCGATGGTACAAACTGCTCACAGTTTGTACTAAATTTAAGTGACAAGCACTTCTCTGCAGAGCAATTGGATTTACTCACACTGGGAATGAAGTTTGCCATTATTCCCCGCAGACCACCTATCACTGATATTGCTTTGAAGAACTCTTTATTGCATACAAAAGGCACACGCTGCACACAATACCCTTCACAGCTACAAGCCAAGGGTTTACAGTAAAGGCTAATACAATGTAATAAACAAGGATGAGACAGGAAAAAATATATATATATATTATTACTAATTTACAGGTGTAGGATTAAACATTGGAGAAAAAAAAATTACAAATTTACATATGAAAATATATATACAACAGCACCTTATCAAGTTAAATTATTCTCCAGGGTGTAGTCCTTTAACAGTGCTGGAGTTGTCTGAGCAGGTGCAGAAAGTTGGAACAGTGTAGTGATGGATCCATGGCAGTGATCCACAGGCCCTTGGGAGCAGGTTCTAATGTCCTATGACATGGTCCTGAGAAGGAAGTCGATGGAGTAAGTACTGCCTATATTTTTTATCGACTGTGAACTTGTAGAGGTCGCCATCCAAGGAAGGTACAAACTGATCAGATAACTTTAACCAGTTTGGGGTGGCCTGAAGGAGTGGATTGGCCCAAAGGCTTGATACTGGAATTCTCCATCCACAGTTAGCCCAGTAGTCTGGTTCCAAAATAATGCCAACCATCATTTTTACAGCGAAGACGAGTCTTCTCTCATGGATAATGGCAGGAAGACATCTGATGTTTAGAGCTGCCACCATCTGGGTGGTCCTTGGTGCAGGGGAAGCCAATATTTCCATATGGTCCACTACAATAGCCAAAATTCACTCACAAAAATCGGTCTCAGATGCATTGTGGCAGTTGAGGTCCAGACTTCTGTGCCATAAAGTATGACCAGATAGACACGTCTTAATATATCTGCACCTAACAGCTTGGTCATGGACATGCATAAGTTGTTGCTTAAGCATCCACCAGAGTTTACAGAACTTTATTTGCAGATGGTCTATGCGTGGTAGAAGGGAGAGCTTCTGGTCAAAAATAATGCCCAGATCAGTGTGTTGCCGAACAGCAGAAACTGCGGATCCTCTTAGATCGGGTTGCACCTTTGGGTGTTGAAGAATCATTGATACACATCCCTGAGGAGGTTGCGAATGCGATTTGCCTGAAAACCGCGACGATCTTGCATCATGCTTGTTCTGACATCTCTAATCTCAGTCAACGTCAAATCTCTGCTCTCACCACATTGAAACAAGATGTTTTCATTGTCCTTCCGGCAGACAAGCTATGTCAAATAGTCATTTTAAACCGCTCCAACTACAAAGGGAAAGCCCTATTACTCCTATGAGACACCTTCATCTACCAACCCGTGCTCGTCTCTCCTATCAAGATTCTGGAGCGATGGGAATCCAAGGTATACAACCTCATTAACAGTTGGTTTTGATCGGGGAAAGTCACTGAATCTTTGCGCTGGTGTCTACATGCCTCCAGCTGCCAGATTCTGCAGTTCTACAGTCTACCAAAGGTCCACAAGGAAGGAGTGCCCTTAAAACCTATCGTCTCCTGTTGCGGTTTCCCGACCTACGAATTATCTAAGTTCATTTTGAGCTTGCTCTCGCCCCTAGTGGGCTAGTGGGCAAGACTGCCAATACCATTTCTAACAGTGGGAAATTCCTGGACTGGATTCCACATATCCTCCTCAGATGATCAAGTCATGGCCTCATTTGACATGGTGTCTCTTTTCACTTCAATCCCAGTCAAACTGCCCATCGCTTGTGCCAAGGAGCTTCTAGACAGCGACCAAAACCCGAGCAACACATCTTCTCTAACTTCCAAGGACATTTGCAGATCTCTAACTTCCGACTACATTTGCACCGCCCTTAGATTGTGCTTTATTGATGGGGCCATCATGTTTGGTGAGTCTATTTACCGGCGGATACACAGTAAAGCGATGGGTTCTGGTTAGTTAAGTTACGACGAAAATTGCAATGGAGGAGCTGGAGAGTCGTGGGTTTGCCAGATCCCACTGTCACTACGAAGTAGAGCGGAAATCAAAAAACCAGCAGCTTTTATGCTGATGCACTGAGGAATTCAAAACCCAGTTCACCTAGGGGCTCACATCTGGTGAGTATGGGTTTGGCACACCCAGGGTCCTGAGCTGGATATCATCATTCTTCTCTTCTTGGTGATTCCCTTTTACTTTTCTCTCTTTCTCTCTCTTAGGGTAACTGGGGAATTTTTTTTTTTTTTTTTTGGCTGGTGCAGCATAAGCCTCAGGCTTCCTTGCACCATATAGCTAATAATAATAATAAACAGGGCACCAATAACAAGAAAGGACTCTCATAAAGGAACCACACTTGGTTGTTCTCAGGCCCACACACCCAGAATTTACAAAAACCAGTGAGGAAGTAAAACAGACAATAATTACAGAATTGACCACAGACTTCCAGAACACTAGGATCAAGTCAATTAGAAAGACCTGAAATGTGAGGGTAATCATCAAAACTGAATCTGGCCAAGAAGCTGCTGATATTATGAACAACCCGAAGATACCAATGCTTGGGCTCATAGCTGCACCACCAAAGAAAAGAGGACCCTCCATTATCGTTGATCTTTGACATTGACAAAGATCTCACCCCTACTCAGGTGCGGGACGAGCTATATGGAAGAAATATCCAGAGAACACTCCCAGACGTCAACCTGGAGGAAATTATCACTCGAAAGTACCATACAAAGTCTAGGAATGGAAACAGTATAAACTGGATTTTTGAAATTGCCCCTATCACTTGGCAAACAGTCATTCACCAAGACAGAGTTTTCATAAACTGGGGCAGCCGACGTTTCAGGAAGCACATGGCTGTACCCAAATGCTTTAAATGCTGCAGGTTTGGGCTCACACCTGCACCCAGGCTGCTGCTACTTGTGGCCATTGTGCTGAAAAGGGCGAGTATAATACGTGCCCTAATAGAGAAAAACTGCCCATCTGTGCAAATTGCAAGGGACAGAAGATGCTTCACAAACACTCCATCTGTGACAACAAATGTCCGATATATTTAAAGGCGAAGAGTTTACACCAATCAAAGACCGATTATGGTCCAACGTCTTAAACCATACAACACCAGCATCCCGAAGATACTCCAAATAAATGCACAACGGGCAAAAGCTGTAGCTGAACAGCTAAGAATAAAGGCAGATGAAGACAACTTTGATATTCTGATCTTACAGGAACCATACACCTATGCAAATCAGGTCAGGGGGTACCCCCTCACATATAAAATTACTCAAGTTGATGAAGAGGCCCCCCTGGGCTGCAATAGCAACTAGGAACCCTGACATAACTGTCACCAAAATCCCCCATTTTATGCATGGGGGCTGATGATGTGCCCACATCATCAGCCCCCTGGGAAATTTTTATATAGTCTCATTATACTGCAGACCGGGGGTTGATATACTTCCATACATGAGGTATCTGGAGATCATCCTCACAACTCTCCCATATGAAAAGATCATCATCGGTGCTGCAGGTCACCTGTTTGGTTCAACACTACTGCTGACAGGCATGGCTGTAGAAACAACCAAAAACTTAAAGATCTGGCAAATTCTCAGCTTACTGTTCTAAACAGGCCGAACAACCTTCCCACTTTTTGTAATACCCTGTGGGAATCCACAATTGATGTCACCTTGGCTACGAGAAATATATCAAACTTTATCGTGAGTTGGGCTGTCCAGGATTCCTGGACCACCTCAGCCCACAGGGCCATAACATACCAGCTAACAAGATCCTTGGATAGAATCCTAACTCCAAGATTCACCCCTCAAAAGTATGCCATCTCCTGAGCAAAATGGGATATTTTCGCAGAGAAGCTACGCTCCTTAGCCCAGCAGCTGCAAGTTAATAACTACCATCCCACTGATCCTGATGCCTATCAGAGAAAAGTCACAAATATAATTATAGAAGCTAGCAACTGCGCCATTCCTAGGAAGAAACCCATTCCTGGTGCTGTCTCGTGGGTGCCCAGAACTCCAGCGCCTCCGGCGGGAGGTCAACCTCAGAAGAAGAGCCTTCCAAAGGGCACGCCGGTCCTGGCCAGCTGCAGAGATAGAGGCTCTCTGCCAGCAATACAGAGAGACTAGAAATATACACACGGCTACTATCAGGAAACGCAAGCAAACATCATAGGAACAACTAGTTTCCACAACCGGAAACACCGATCCCTGGGGTACAGTCTATAAAATCACAACCAACAAACTCCCAAGAGGGGAGGTAATGACAGCAACAATAACCCCTCAAGGTAACATAACAACCTCATGGGACAGCTCCATCAATAACATATTAGATACAATTATCCAACCAGCAATGGATTCTAGTACAAGTCACCAACTTTGCCAGGACAACGGTATATACAAAGGGTACTAGGAAAGTTTTGCAATATGACGCAACAATAAATCACAGGAAGCTGCATGTTGAGACATGTTCATACGTGCATAGTAGCCGCCGCGCCAAGTCAATGGGCTCAGTTATTCATTAGTAGTGAGAGTGTAAAGTGCTTGCGACGGCATCGTGGTCACGAAATGAGATAAGGACAGTTTTGCGGTATAATTTCGTGCGTGGTTTAACCATAGACCAGTGCTTAGAAGAAATGACTCTTGCACGAGATGATGATTGTCCACATCGTACAACGATATTCAGGTGGTATAGAGAATTCCAAAGGGGAAATTTCACTCTGGAGGATTCTGAGAGGCCGGGAAGGCCACGAACGTCAGTTACGGAGGAAAACGTTACTGCTGTGAGGAAAATGCTTGACGAAAACAGGCGAGTGACCTACCAACAGATAGAGGATACTTTGGGCCTAAATGCACCAGTAATTCGTTCGATTCTGCAAGATCATTTGCACGTGAAGAAACTTTGTTCTCTCTGGGTGCCACATCAACTGACTGAAGAGCAGATGACACGACGTGTGACTTGGTGCCGGGAGATGTTAAAAAAGTTTGATAAGGGACAATCTTGGTATGTGAACAACATCGTGACAGGTGATGAGACTTGGCTGTACTATTACGATCTGCCGACCAAGGCTCAAAACAAAGTTTGGGTCTTTGATGATGACGACACACCTGTAATTGTCAGAAAATCCCGATCTGTAAAGAAGAAAATGATAGCTGTATTTTTCAAATCGAGTGGAATTGTGGAACGTGTCGTTTTGAACACGCAGAAGACAGTCACAGCTAAGTGGTATACTGAACAATGCCTGCCTAAAGTCATTGGATCTATGAAGAACCTGCGGCCAAAGTCAAGAATGGACACCTGGTACCTCCATCACGATAATGCTCCAGCTCACCGCGCCAAAGCCTGCACCGAATATTTGACCACGACAGGACTGAAACTTCTCGAGCACCCTCCCTACAGTCCAGACCTTGCTCCCTGCGACTTTGCACTATTCCCGCATGTGAAAATGAAGCTAAAAGGCAGGCGGTTTTCCAGTGATGAGGACCTTCTACGGGCTTGGGACAACGAGTGTGCTTTACTCCCTAGTGAAACTTGGCAGAACTGGTTTAAAGATTGGTTTCGGAGGATGGAGAGGTGTATTGAATGTAGAGGAAATTACTTTGAAAAAATTAAATAAACAAAGCTGTATTGCAAAACTTTCTTGTACCCTTTGTACAGTCCAGAACATCAAGAGCCGCCCTTCACTATTGAGAAGCTGCACACTGCAACTGATAGACTCCGCAACAATAAATGTCCAGGACCGGACCTATTTGAACCAGAGATTATAAGGAAGACTGTGGAGCATTCCCCATACCTCATCCTCGACCTGTTCACTCACTGCCTGCAGACAGGAGTCTTCCCATCCGATTGGAAGATAGCTAACATACGCCTGATTCTGAAAAACCCAACCAAGCCTCCAGAAATCCCATCTTCTTATAGACCGATTGCCTTGTTATCTGTGCTAAGCAAGCTTTTTGAATACCTACTACACAGTAGAATTACAGTACATTATAATGCAGAAAATTTATCCTCTACAAGCCAATATAGTTTCAAACAAGGATGCTCTACAGTTGCACTCCAGAATATCCTTATAACTGCCACAAACTCCAATAGAAAATATTTCCTGATTATTGCCATAGACTTTGCTGGGGCATTCGACTCACTCTGGTGGCCGAGTGTCCTCAGCCGACTAAGACATGCCTGTCTTCCCGGAAACCTTTATAACATCATAAGAAGCTACCTCACAGACAGAGAAATAATTGTCAGTGCACCATACTGCAGAGTCAAACGCCAGATTTACAGGGATTGTCCCCAGGGCTCGGTGCTGGGGCCGCTCCTTTGGAATGTTGTACTTGATGATTTCCTCAACACTAACCTGAATGAAGTTATCTCCCAGACCTATGCAGATGATCTGATCCTGGCCATGTCTGTAGACTGCGGAGTGCAGCTAGAAAATTCTGCAAATCAGGCACTCTTGATATTACAAAACTGGGCAAAGGATCATAATCTTCAAATCTCTTTAATGAAGACTAATTCCATCTTACTGAAAGGGTCCCTCAGAAGACGTCCACAAATCAAGATAAACAAGACCACAATGTCTTGTTCACTACTGAACTGAAATATCTAGGAATAATCCTGGACTCAGGACTTACATTCCTCCCACATTTGAAACACCTGCAGACAAAGTTAAGGAACTATACTGTCTTGGTCACCAGAGTTACGCATCGGGATTGGGGCCTCAACCGCTGCACTCTCTCGCTGTTCTACAAAGCAGTATTTCTACTGGCAATTACATACGCTGCAGAGAGCAAAAATAGCAGTAAACAGAAAGAAGCTCGAAACTATTCAAAGATTTATCCTCCTCACCATTATCAGGGCCTGCCATACTGTCAGCACCCATGCCCTTCAGGTGCTGGCAAGCACCCTTCCTTTGGAACTGGAGGTGATACGTTGCCGGCTCCTCTACCAACTATCAAAAGGCACATCAGTGACATTCATGGACCACACCAATGATCCCACTAATAACTTGATTGCTGAAAAGAAGTGCCTTAGCCTCCATTTACAGCAGTATGGCAAGATAGATGGGCTAACTCTACTAAAGGAGATATCACTAAGAAATTTATTCCACATACCAACAAGGTATATCCCAAGTCTCCTCCATGGTTCACTCCCGGCCTGTACACAACTTTCATGCTAACAGGTCACGGATCCATCAGAGCCAAACTCTCAAGTCTTGGAATTATTGATGATCCCCTCTGCCATTGTGGAGAGCTGGAAAGTTGGTCTTACCTAATGTATGACTGCCCTTTGTATGAGGACCTTCGCTGCATTCTGATTACCAGAATTAACTTCAATCCAAAACTCCAGGAGCATTACTTGTTGGACAGTGACAGAGAGTACAAGGCCTTTTCGCAATACTGCCAGGAGCTCTTCACAAGAAGATCCCTACCACTGGAACGAACGTACACCTGATTAACTAGTCTTGCCCAAATTCAAGCTGGACTGTCAACGACTCGTTAATGGGATGGGACCTCTGTTCCACGAACGACAACACTGTTTTGGACCTTCCTGATTTAGACTCTTTACAAATTAAAATGGGACCTCTGTTCCATGAATGACAACACTGTTTTGGACATTCCTGATTTAGACTCTTTACAAATTATGATATTATGCAGCTCTGCTGACCCAGTGACCAAATGGACAGAAGCCCTGAAACTGCCCCCAAGTCAGACTGCAGTGAACATACATCTCTAATTTTGACTTAACAAAAGGGACAAATCCGTGGTGAGACCCATACTAGTGAAACAGTCCAGTGATAACCACACACTTTACGACCAGACCTGAAAGCTCCGAACTCGTAGTGACAAGTATACATTGGGCGGGACACATTATGTACAGTCGCTAGTGTGACAGCCTTGCCAGACTCTGGAAAAAAAAAAAAAAGACAAGATGGGACGGGACCTTCGTCCCAGCTATGACACTCCAAAGCACAGCACAGCTGCTGACATTAAGCTTTCTTTGCCACACTCCCTTGTGTGGTTCTTTTTCTTCACCCAGGCAGGCAGGGGGGGGAGGTTACCCCTGGTCGCCTGCCCCCTCACCATCCCTCTTTTCCCTCTGGTGGAGCATGGGCCTGCTCCACTGATTTGGGAGTCATCTTCTCTATGGACCCCTTATCTCTGTCTTTTCCCCCCCAGCCTTCAGTCTCCCTCCCCCTTCTCTAACTTATAACTAGCGTCTGAACCATCTCTAAATTGCCTGAGTCCTACACCAAAAAAACTTAATAACAACATCAGTTGCATAATCAGTAATCCTTTTGGCTGACCCCTATCCGTAGCATTTTCTTCTTTTTTTTTTAGGTCCTAGCCACTGAAATCTCAGGAAATTAGGTGGCAGGACCTGCCAGAGTAAATAACTATAATACTGGTGTACCTGGTCTGCCTCCACGGGGCAGAGTGTGGACAACGTTGGAACCCATTAGGGGCCCAGCAGCTAAATGACCAGAGGAACAACAGTACACATCACTACACATATACAAAACCCATACACTTTTAAACCTCTGGCATTGGCAGTATTCTGTTCCACACCCACAATGTATACTACACGGAGATGGGGGAAACCCCTGATGCCGTTTGACACTAAACACACTCTACACTCTGTCGCTACTACGTGGATGATGTGTTTGTGGTCATTCCTCGCAGGGTTGGGCAACCGATTTTTGCACCACCTTAACTCTCTTTCACCATTCAACCGGAGTCAGACAATACTCTTCCTTTTGTGGATACCCTTGTCCGGTGCGAGGGCATGCATTTGAAGACAGTCTATCGCAAGCCAATGTGTGCTGGCTAGTTCACCAGCTACCAGTCAGCACGCGCAGCGTGCAGCCATAGATACCCCACCAGTGCCCTAGATAGGTGTGATATACAGATCTGCAACCACATAGCGGCCCACAGGACCATGTGCAGTAATGACTCTGCCTCGACCGCCTTTATTCCATTCTATCTGAACTTATCGCAACAAATTTCTAGTCTTAACAACAGGGAGTTCTAAGCACCTTATCGCTCATGCGATAAGGTGCTTACAACTCCCAGGCACGAAGTTATGATCCCTCGTCTCGAGGGTTAAGACATCAGTTCTTTCCCGCCTGCCCGCTGCCGCAGAGTGGATTAGTCTACCGTATTTTCTGCTGTGACTGCACTGGCTGCTACGTTGTGGAAACCGGCAAGAGACTCAGTGGTCGTGTCTCTGAATACGAGAAAGCTATCCACTTATAGATGACCATCCTCTTAGCTGACAAACGGCATTTACAACGTTCCGAAGCATTGCAGCTACAACTGCAAACATTCCCTTCTAACAGCTAATTGTTACCTGCACCTGTAGCACGCCATACGTGACTACACGGCACGCACACATGCCACGGTAGTCATGTATGGTGTGTATTTTTTGCATTAACGGTCACAACTGATGAAGGACGTCCACAGTCCGAAAGCTTTGCATTACTCTCCTGTATTTTTACCTGTGTTTTTGTTCATAGTATTAAATATACATTTACCTGCAACCTGTTATTTTCTTTTCCTTCCATTTTGCTCTGTGGTACAATACTTTATTGAATATGAATCCAGAGCACATAGGCCTTTTAGCTTATATACACCAATCAGGATTAACCATAATCTATATATGGGGGGAACTACATGGGGTGTTATGAGTAGATGCTAAGAATAGGCAAAATAAGTGGTAGAAATAGGATAAACATAGAACCTCACCTCCCTTAGCTACTTTAATATATCATACAGTATAGAAAACAAAAAAAAAAAAGATATTAAGGAGAGGTTACAATATCTGACATACTGGGAGTGTAGCATCCTACCCATAAAAGGGGTCATAGTATAACAGTAAAGAAAAGAAATAAGAATAACAAAATGACCAGAACAGAATACCATTCGGTATGCTATTCTTATTGCTCTTCTTTATACCCAGTTTTCCATTTTATAAGATGGACTGTTAGCTCCTGCTATGTTTGAATATTATTGCCAAATACTGTAACCCTTCCCTTTTATACCTTATTTTCTATTTGTAATTTTTATAAACCATGATCTATTAAAGTACATGAGGGAGAGTGAAGTTCTATTCCTATCACTTTGTCTAATTTTAACGTAGTACTCCTTGTTTTGTCTGCTAAATTGTTACAATTATAGTATAATTCACTTTTATACTGTGGCCATGGGAAAAATTTTTAGGCCCAGCTGCTGGTGGATAACACCCAGAAACAGAGCTGCTAGCCTACTCTGTTCATAATAATTAGCCTTTTGTTATATAATTAATGTGTTAGATAGTATGAATCAGAGCTGTAATACTCAATACGTTCTACGTTGATATTAATATTTGTAAAATAATAAGAGGAGTTTACCTCAATATAGTACATAGAACACTTCCGTATGATACTCTCCAGAAATTAAAATGAAAAAATCAAAAACTTACATTAGAGTAAAAAATAAATAATACAATTAAAAACCAATTTAACACAATTCAAATCAATTTAACACAATTAAAAATCAATTTAACGCAATTAAAAATTAAAAAGACCCTAACGAAAATATTCAAAATGATTTTCCTTCCTGAAGCACGACATATGGTCAACGCTTTTCGACCGTATGTCGTGATCACAGGAATGAAAATTACCGAATAGGATTGACCCTGAAACTCAAATAGTGATTATTTGTCTTCGTGCATGCACATAAAGGTCCACGCATCAGAGATCAAATATGGCCGCCGAACATTAACAGAATTCTTGTGTAATTTCATTTCTACGGTTTCTGCAATTAATAGTCACGTATAATTACGTTGAACATTAAGTATTTTGGCATCGTTAAACAAAAAAGTATGTTTTTCGTTAATGGCATGAAAGGCTAATTCTGATGCTACTGAACGAGAAGCATAAACTGAGGCTTCATGTTGATTTACACGAATATTCAGAGAAAATCGTGTCGAACCTTGGTAAGACGAGTCGCAATCACAGCAAGAAATGTTGTATACCAGATCATTAATTTGTGTTGCGAACGTGGAAAAAACCAAACGATTGTTCAGTATAGTGT
Source organism: Mastigoproctus giganteus (assembly GCF_048544385.1). NCBI lineage: Eukaryota > Metazoa > Arthropoda > Arachnida > Uropygi > Thelyphonidae > Mastigoproctus > Mastigoproctus giganteus. The sequence goes on along the minus strand of NC_143583.1, from coordinate 198,598,903 downwards.
GTAATTTCCATATTGGCCTGGCCACAATTTTAAATTCGCTATCTTTAAAGAATCCATTAAGCTGTTTGTGCCACTGTTCAACATATGGGACAGAAATAAAGTATTTTTTGATATTACTATTGTTGGTTGGTGTAGTATTTTGTATCCCATCCTTGACCTGTACCCTAATTCGGTTTATTGTGGCAAGGGGATAACCCCTGTTTAAGAACTTGCTAGGTTAATATTTGTATTTCAGATTCCGTCGTTGAATATTTATAGGCATTTAGAAATTGATTAAAGATAACTGATCTTTTGCAGGTAAACAGGTGATAGCTATTATAATGTAGAAGCATACTGGTGTTTGTAGGTTTTTGATAGATGCTAAATTGGATTTTATTCGAGTCCCGAGTAAGCGTGAAATTTAGAAAGTTTAATGACTTTGCATCCGTATCCTCCCTTTTCAATGTAAATTTGAGTCTAGAATGAATATTCCCCACAGACACACAACGTACCACCACAGAATACGTCAGCTAGTTCACGAACACCCCCTCACCCAGTATTCAACGAACTGACATATCAAAACATGTTACAAATCTTTCCTCCTGTACGCTATCGCAGGACCAGATTTCACTTTTATCCAAAGGACTAAATTATAATTTACCACCTCGAAAACTACCTAAAAAACAATGCGTAATTGATATTGAATTTGGACTTCGTAATGTTGCACAAAAAGATTTATTTATTCAACAAGTTAACCAAGTAGTGAATAACATAAAAGAAATGCGACTTCCTAAATTGAATACACATGACAGTTCAGCTTTACGAGAACTTCAGGGAAATAAGGACATTATTATACAGAGGGCAGGTAAAGGAGATACAGTGGCAATACTAGATAAACCTGATTATATTAATAAGTTAGATTCAGTTGTTTCAGATACCTCCACTTATCTTGAAATAGACCCGGCACTGTTTAACAATTTGGTCAATCAATACGATAAAACGTTAACCACGTATCGGAAAAACGACTACATTACTATGGCCCAGTTAAAGGAGTTGAAGGCCAGAACATACAATATTCCTGCACTTTTCGGTCAGGTAAAATTACACAAGACTGGATTTCCGATTCGACGTATTGTTTCCTACAGGAACTCGGCATTTTCATCCTTAGCCACACATGTATATAGCATTATAAAACCCTTTAGACAGGTAATACAATTTGGGATTAAGAACTACAATACATTATTTAATAATCTTAAAGATGGTAGACTTGGCAACAATGACAATTTATTCTCACTAGATGTTACCTCGTTATATACGAATGTAAACGTTGAATACACATTAGATATTATTTGGGATGTGTTAAATTAAAACTAGATAACAATTAATTATACGACGCTACCTATTAAGGAAATTTTTCACTTAATTAAACTATTAGTTGAGGTCAACTATATCACCTTTCGAGACAAGGTGTACAAACAAATTTTTGGATTGCCAACGGGTTTGAGCCTGAACAGCTTAATGTCAGAGATCTATCTCTCAATGATTGAGCAAATGCATTTGAACCTTTTTGACCCCGTATCACATACTATGGGAGGTATTTAGACGATGTTCTAGTTATTACTGATAGTAGTACTATCCAAGACATTTTACATTCGTTTAATAATATTCATTCTAGACTCAAATTTACATTGGAAAGGGAGGATACAGATACAAAGTCATTAAACTTTCTAAATTTTACGCTTACTCGGGACTCGAATTAAATCCAATTTAGCATCTATCGAAAACCTACAAACACCAGTATGCTTCTACATTATAATAGCTATGGCCCGTTCACCTACAAAAGCTCAATTATCTTTAATCAATTTCTAAATGCTTATAAATATTCAACGACGGAATCTGCTTTGGGTTCAGAAATACAAATATTAATTAGCATGTTCTTAAACAGGGGTTATCCCATTGCCACAATAATCCGAATTAGGGTACAGGCTAAGGATAGGATACAAAATACTACATCAACCAACAATAGTAATATCAAAAAATATATTGAACAGTGGCACAAACAGCTTAATAGATTCTTTAAAGATACCAAATTTAAAATTGTGGCCAGGCCAATACGGAAATTACACACTATACTGAACAATCGCTCGGTTCTTTCCCCATTTGCAACATAAATTAATGATCTGGTATACAACATTTCTTGCGGTTGTTGTTGTTATTATTTTGGTTTTTAGGAGCATTAGCAACTAAGGCCATATTGCTCTGGGATATGCGGTGGTCATTCCCTGATCTTTCTGTATCCTCCGTATTTGGTGGTAATGGGCTCGAACCCTGGTCTAATCAAGAAGCATGAGCTGCTCCTTCCCACTTGACTACGGAGGCGCCATTTCTTGCGGTGATTGCGACTCGTCTTACCAAGGTTCAATGCGATTTTCTCTGAATATTCATGTAAATCAACATGAAGCCTCAGTTTGTGCTTCTCGTTCAGCAGCGTCAGAATTAGCTTTTCATGCCATTAACAAAAAACACACTTTTCTATTTAACGAGGCCAAAATACTTAATGTTCAACGTAATTATATGTGACTATTAATTGCAGAAACTGTAGAAATTAAATTACACAAGAATTCTGTTAATATTCGGCGGCCATATTTGATCTCCGATGCGTGGACCTTTAAGCACGTGCGCGAAGACAAATAATCACTATTTAAGTTTCAGGTTCAACCCTATTCAGTAATTTTCATTCCTGTGATCACGACATACAATCGAAAAGGTTGTCAGCTTCAGGAAGGAAAATCGTTGAATATTTTCGTTAGATTCTTTTTAATTTTTAATTGTGTTAAATTGATTTGAATTGGTTTTTAATTATTTATTTTTTACTCTAATGTAAGTTTTCGATTTTTTCGTTTTAATTTCTGTAGAGTATCATACAGAAGTGTTCTACGTACTATATTTAGGTAAACTCCTCTTATTATTTTACAAATAATTAATGTGTATATAATTTATTGATTTTATTATGCACAGCTTTGTACACTATTTTTGCTCAAAACACCTTTAGATGGCTACTTATTTATCTCTTTGCTTACATGAGAGCTTACTTCTCTCTTAGGTCAATATATATTCTCTAATGGCTACATTCATATATTCCTACACACACACACACACACACACACACACACACACACACACACACAGAAAATTTTTTATGTTGTGGGAATTGAATTATTTTATTAAAATGGCAACCTAGGATTATTAGAAATATATGGTTGCATGTACTCACCCCACCTGCTTCATGGCAGTGAGAATTTAGAAATTTTTAGAAAATGACGATTTTCTAAAAATTTGTCATAGTTGGAGTGTTAAGGAATTATTGAAACATACAGGAATATCTCTAAACATAATATTTAAAAAAAAAAAAAAAAAAAAGTATAAGGTCACTACTAAATGGGTATCAAATCAATCAGTTGAGGTCCAAAAATGGATGTGTTAAGGGAGGAAGAAAGGCTTAAGTTTTGCAAATTACAGTGTCTGGAGACTAGGCACCAGTGAGGTGATCTGATAAAGGTTATAAAGCCTTGAATAGTTTGAGCATGCTCAATGCTGATGGGATTCTTCCTCTAGCTCAGAATAATCACCTGAGAGGGCATAAATTCAAATCGAGGAAAGACAGATGTAGGATAGACGTGCGGAAATTTGCATTTAGCCAGCAGGTGGTTGGTTGGTGGAACAGACTTCCATCCCTTGTCGTGGAGGTTGATAGCCTAAATAAGTTTAAGGCTCAGCTGGACAGGTATTTTGAACGAACAGAGGGGTGAAGTGTGAGTGGGTTTTTTTTTTTTTTTTTTTTTTGGCTGATGCTGCATAAGCTTGCTTTCTTGCATCAAATGCCTCTATTAATGCTAATTCTAACGCTAAAGGGCCAGCTCACTTGAACCCGCACAAGTAGTCTATATGTGGGGGAGATGTGTGTCATGTCTCTAATTTTACATATCTTAGAAATCGAAAAAAGTTCTTCCAACTATCCAAAACACTAAAAATCATGTGTTTATCCTTTATCTTCTTGAAATAAAAAAAAAATTAGTCATAGCAAAGGTTAACAGCATAAGGTTATTATTATATTAATAACACTCTTATACGACGTAAAAATTAATACTATAGTTTATTAGCTGTTCGCCTACATTATTATACATTAATATGACATTTCAGGTATCTTACCGATACCCATCATCAGACAAAGCTGTTGGGAGAACAGAAAAATAGAAAAGAGTTACAAATTTGAATATTTTAGAATATTAAAATTATTGTAATTGTAATATTCTAAAATCTTCAAATTTGTAACTATTTTTCTGTTACAACAGCTTTGTCTGTTGATGGGTTAAGATACCCGAAACATCATATTAATATATAGTAAAAATGTAGGCAAACAGCCTAAATAAATTATAGTATTAATTTTCACGTGGTATAAGAGTGGTTTTAATATAATAATAACCTTAATGGAAAATAACTACGTAGCGTCCTTCCCTGATTATAATGGATAACAGCATAATTGTGCTGAACAGGTTCTTTTTTTTAAAAGCATCTCTCAAAAAAACATGAATTCAACTGCACCTTAAAGTATAAAAAACAAGTAGTTTACTACTTACTGCTAATGTTGCAAAAAAAAAAAATAAATAAACAAAAATAATGTCCAACTTTCACAATTTTGACATGCTACAGTGACCACCAGAAGACTTGGTTCTAAAACATTTTCAGTTGATGGCACCCTAAAATTATGCACTATGACTCATGACACTCTTAAAGAGGCCCACGGCTTGGGCAGGGCAACGTAGGTCCCAACAAATTTATGAACCCAGCTGAAATCATTTTTTTAATTTCATTAAAGGTGAGAGAATTATGGGATGTCCATTAAATTTCTTTTATAGTAGAATGCTGGTTAACCAAACGACCAGTTAAGTGAAAAGGCAGGTGGTTGAATTCCAAAAAATTTCTCCAAACTCAGTAACTTTCTCAGAATGGAAATTTAATTAATGGTTTTCTCTACTGTTAAAACAAGTAACGTTAATAAAAAAAATAAGAAAATTTGCAAAACAAGCAGCATTCCAAGGTGTCACAGCATTTACAAACTACCGTTCTGAAGTAAGTACTGTTAGAGTACACTGCTTTGAAAGCTTTTTAACAATTTTTACCTCATTAATGTATCAGTTACAAAAAATATTCCCTTCATTCCAAAATGGTTTTTAATGCTTGAAAATTTTCCCATGTTCAAATTGCGCATTCTGTGTAAAAGATGAAAATCTTTACTACTGAACTTGTTGGTAGTAAGTATCTATCTCTATCTCTCTCTCACTCTCTCTCTCTCTCTCTCTCTCTTGTAATAACTTTTATTAAAAGAAGAAAACATTTCTTTTACTAGCACTAGAATCTATTATTGCCAAATGTTTTCAAAGTTCAGTCCTAATTTATTGCAATAAACAGTTTTTTACCCATTAATATTTGAACTTCAAATAAAAACCACAAAAAATCTTATCATGGCCTATAAATTTCATGACAGAAACAACTACAACAATTTTACTATACAGGGTGTCTCAAAAATACACGGCATAACTTCAGGAATGAGTTCCTCATATGTAGACAATAAAAATATTTTAGTGACAAATGGGCCTGGAGTACTGGGGTCCATAGTTTAACAGATATTTATTTAAAGTATACCCAGTAAAATAAAATAAAATAAAATATTTCCAGAAGCTTTCGGAACTCGTGTCCCTTTCTCAACTGACAGAATTTTTTTTTTTTTTTTTTTTACACAAAAAAAAAAAAAAAAAATTCTGTCAGTTGAGAAAGGGACACGAGTTCCGAAAGCTTCTGGAAATATTTTATTTTATTTTATTTTACTGGGTATACTTTAAATAAATATCTGTTAAAAATATTTTATATCAACAGTTCCGGAAATGCTTGGTTTCCGAGTTTTGAAGGTCTGTCTATGACACTTAACTCTTCACATCACCTTATAGTAATTGTTCAAAATGTCCACCTTCTGCCTGAATACAGGACTCACATGGCCGTCTCATGGACTCACAAAGACGATGCCAAATTCCTGGCATGTTTCTTATTGTCTCGCAACCTGCTACAATTCCATTGTGGAGAGTTTCCACATCAGCTACCAGAGTCGAATATACCAATGACTTTAAATGGCCCCACAAGAAGAAATCTAGTGGATTTAAATCAGTGAGCGTGGAGGCCAGGCAGTTGGTCCATCTCTACCTATCCACCGACCACGAAACCACCACGATTCAGGTAATTGCGGGCTAGGTGGCTGAAATGTGCGGGAGCACCATCGTGCATGAAGTGTGCTTGTTGACGAACGATCAGCGGCGTGTCATCCAAGAAATCAGGAATGATAGGTGTGAAAGTTGTTTTCCAGAAAGTTTCTGTATGCCTGCCCTGTGAGTTTGTTTGGAAGTACATGGGGCCCAAATAACTTATCACCAAAAACACCTGCCCAGATGTTGAGGCTGAACCCCTGCTGGTGATGTGATGAGGCTGAACCGCTGTTGGTGATGTGATTGTTTTCACAATCATCCCATACATGCTGATTGTGAAAGTTTTGGATTCCATCTTGTGTGAACTGTGCTTCATGTGAATATCACTAAGGCAGGAAAGAGGAACTGTACCACACTGCTGCAAGAAACACTGGCAGAACATTACTCGCGCAGGGTAATCTGCTGGTGACAAGACCTGTACCCATTGCAGATGGTAAGGATACAGTTGGTGTTCTTGCAACACTCTCCAAATAGTCGAACGTTGAACAGCCAACTGCATTGCTATTCTCCGTGTGCTGATTTCAGGAGTGGTATGCACGACGTCCAAAATCTCCTCTTCAGGAGTCGTAGATCTTGGTTGTCCTCTGTCGGCAGCACGAGGTGTAAAAGTCTCATGTTCACAAAGGCGGTGATGGATACCTTCAAACGTTTTCCTGTCTGGACATCTTCGTTCTGGGAACCTTTCATGGTAAAAATGACAAGCCTCCAGAGCATTGCTGTCTGCCAAACCGTACATAAAGTGCATATCTGCTTGCTTTTGATTTGAGTACATGGTCGGAATAGAAAACTACCAGATTCTGTCAGTACGTTGTGAAAGTCTGCGTGGGCAGCACAGTGGTATCGTCACCGTCCTCCCCGCACCGGGGGGGGCGGGGAAGGCCCGGGTTTGAATCCTGTTGATGACGCGAGGAACTTTAATGGGCTTTTTTCACTCCATGGCTTAGTCTCAGGGAGAGACAGCAAGGTTTTCCCCCCCAGAAACTGGGGTTTTTCATCCAGCAAACAGACAAATTGACCATAGAACACACACATTTAACAGACATAAGACACAGCAGATGAATTTAATTATTCGGGTAGCCTAAATATAATAGTTTAGTATCTTGTGATGAAGAAAATCACCTGCGGTAGATAAGACATTTCGGTTAATAACTCAGGAACCAGCATTTCCGGAACTATGTTGATATAAAACATTTTTATTGTCTACATGTGAGGAACTCATTCCTGAAGTTATGCCGTGTATTTTTGAGACACCCTGTATAAATGCATTTTCAGCCATTTTCACAAAGTTAAAATTCTTAAATCATAAACTCCAATAACATTAAACTCTCCTGTTAACGAGTCATAACCCTCTTTTTTATTTTATATTATTTTTATTTTTTATATTATTAGTGCTTGCTCTCTGTCTCTGATAGCATAGGCATTAAAATAATAAACATTCTAAACATTAGTTGAAGAATGCAAACAAATACATAGGCAATGCGTAAAAAAAAAGTGCTTAACATTTATCAAAAATTGTGTACACTAGTATGTCTTTAAATATTCACAAAGCTCAATTGATTACAATGTAAGAAAGAGAAATTTTATTACTGTTAATATAGGATGTCTGTAAAGTCACTGTGCACCTTTATAAATGACATGGCCTCACAAAATTTTCATTTAAAATGTAATACAGTGAAATATCAATCTAACAAATTCATGTGGGAGAATACAAGGGCAGAAAATTAAGTAATGCACTATAAGCTGTAATGCCTTTATTATCTGAGATATTGTAATCATACTTCACATACATAAAATATAATCTTTCAGCTTTGTGAAAATAACACTCAATATAAGAACTTTTTTTTTTTTTTTTTTTTGATTTGGTAGTTGTTGGCGCATCGGCTTCTGTGGCCATATTGCACCTCCCAAGGTTTTTGCAGTACTTTGATCCAAGCCCGAGGCGGGAATCGAACCCGCGACCTTTGGGTTGCCGGGCAGGTACTTTACCCACTCGGCTAGCCCGGTCGGCTATATAAGAACTACCACATCACTGCAATTTCTCCAGTGTTCTTTCTGGGCAGCGAATGTACTTTGGTAAAAATCAGGATGCTGACATTTACACCATGTTTAATATCAGAAATGAGTTCCATATCACTGTCAAACACCTTACCACACAGATATGCCTTCAGTAATACAAAAAAAAAAAAAAAAAATGTGATGGGGCCAAGTCAGAGCTATAGGGTGGTAGCATTATGTTGCACCCCAGCTGGGCAATCTCTGACAGTGTCACCTGTGCTGTGTGTGTGTGTGTATGCCTTAAATTATTCTCATGAAACTTGATTAGAGCTCGATTAAGCTTTTCCGGGGATAAGCATCATCTTTCTTTGTTGATGGTTTTTCCACTTTCCAAGAAATTGATAAGAATGATCCCAGAAGAAGGTGGCCATATGTTTTATTGATGATTTGGAAAGTTTTGGCTTTTTGTTTACAGGTGATGTCGAATGTGTCCATTTCATGCACTGTCGTTTGGTTTGTGGATCACATAATGGAAGAGCCACATTTTATTCAGGACCACCAGCACCAAACCTCTCCAGAAGGTTTTCATAGCTCTCTTTCCTTGCAGCTATCCTCTCTTTGTGAGAGCAGGCTAGGCACCCAAAGAAAATAGATTTTTCTGTATCCCAGTCTGTTGATGATGGTCAAAATGCTTCCTATGTGACAATTTCAGTGTCCCTCACTTGTCTGGTTATGCATCTGTTATTTCGAATGGGTTGATCAATGAGTTCTTCATTTTTACTGTTTGTGACAGACATTGGTCTTCCAGCTCTTGGTTTGTCCTTGATATCAAAATCACCTTCCCGAAACCACTGTAGCTATCTCTGGACATTACTTCAATCAACTGTCTGGTCTCCAGAGCTAGCCTGGAGTTTTCAATTGAGATATGTGGCTGACTGATCACCCTAATTTGAACAGGAACTCTATCACACAAAATGACAGCCATTTCTGGTTGCTGCCAGAAATGGCTGTCATTTTGTCTCCATACCTTCAGAACTAAAACCACGAGAAAAATATTAGGTATGTTAATGGGTGGTAACTGGTAGTACAAAAAAGTGTACATCATAACCCCTCTTTCCCTATGCATGCATATGTGTGAGTAATTGTGCATTACTTCTTGATCCACCCAAGTATATTTGTTATAATGATATTTCATTAGTGAAAAATAGTAAAAAAATGTCAGAACACTAAGCCACATGTTACAAAATAATTATAATGAAACTTACTTGTTAAACGTAATTTTTGTGTGCTATTTGAGAGATGCCAAATCTCTCATATTGTGGAATTAACTTTGCAACTGTAATGTATATTTTTTTTTTTTTTTTTTTTATGTGAACCCCAAACACGAGAGGTATTAGAACCTATAGTACTTAGTACCGTGCTTGGGTTAGAGGTTGAGAAGATGAAAGAAGATATTTGTTGACATTGGACTTGAACTTCTGTAGATTGTAATTTTCAGGAAATACGTGTGAAGGAAGGTTGTTCCAGAAAACGGCAGTTGAATGAATAAATGAGGAAGATGAAAAGTTGGTTCTGTGGGTTTGAAGTTGGACAGAAAATGGATGTTGGCTGGTGGCGGCACGTGTTCGGACTGTTTTGAAAGAGAGCAGGAATTATAGAAGCCAATTCAGAAGAACAGTGCCATTGGAAGTATCTGTAGAAGAGGCATGCAGCAGAAACAGTACATCTATGAGAAAGCGAGTGGAGAGACTCTGTTAGAGATGAATCATTAATTAACCTAACTGCCCTCTTCTGAATGGAATCAAGAAGCCTGAGAGAGGTTTTGGGGGCACCACCCCAGATGTGGGAACAATATTCCATGGCAGCGCGGATTTGCGATTTATACAGAGTGAGCAGCTGTTTGGAAGAAAAGTAACGCCGAGAGCGAAAGAGAAAACCAAGTTTTTTAGATGCAGAGGAAGCAAAATATTTGTAATGTGCTTGTGCCAAGAGAGATTAGAAGTCAGGGTAATCCCTAAAAGAGAGATATCATTTTGCCTAGAAATCGGAGTGCCACTAAAGATAAGCATAGGAGCAGAAGAATCCTTTTTGTGAGATATAAGACAAGACTGAGTTTTAGAAGGGTTGAAATCAACTAAGTTGTCTTTGTCCCACTGGAGAATTACCTGAAGATCGGCATTTAAGGAATTGGCAGCAGATTTTCGAGAACTTGAAGCTGATTGAGCAGGACAAGGTTTCTCAAAATGGAAAGTTGAATGCAATGTGCTATCATCGGCAAAACTATGGAAAGGATTTCCAGTCAATGGAAGAAGGTCATTGATATACAAGAGGAAAAGAGTGGGGGAAAGAACTTAACCTTGGGGGCCACCGGCATTAGTGGAGAAGTTAGAAGACAGAGAGCCATCCACCATCACCCTCAGTGAGCGATCAGAGAGAAAACTGAATAACCAATTACTAAAAACAGTTGGCAAACCATAAGATGGAAGCTTGTTTAGAAGACCTTTATGGCAAACACGATCAAAAACCTTTGAGATGTCAAGAGCAACTACTTGTGTTTCACCCAACCTTTCCATTGAATTAGTCCATAAATGGGTAACATAAGCCAGAATATCACCAGTGGATCGACACTGACAGAATCCATACTGGCGATCGTTGATCAGACGGAAGGTTTCTAGGTAGTTTAAGAATTGGCAGTTAATTGATTTCTCCATTACTTTAGAAAGAATAGAAGTAATTGCAATGGGACGATAATTGGATGGGAGGGATTTGTCACCCTTTTTAGGAACTGGCTGGATATGAGCAAATTTCCAAGCAGAAGGAAAAACACCTTTGGAATAAGAAAGTGAAAAAAGGCGGCAAAGAATAGGAGTAAGTTCAGGAGCACAGGTTTTGAGAACAAGTGGAGAAATACCATCAGGACCTGGAGCTTTCTTAGCATCTTAGTATGTTTCTTTCTTAGTATGTTTTCATTACCAGGGTACCTGCTCACCCACTGATGAAAGGCCAACAAGCTTTGAACCAGTGCCGTCTTGGGTGATGGTGCTCACCGAGAATAAGTAACAGTAGTCTTCTCTACTAGTGAAGCATTACTTATTCAAAGTAGTGCAATACCTGGTATCTTGTTGTGAATGTAGCCACAATATGAGATATAATTAAAATGATGCCTTTACACTATGTATGTAGTTTAATTTTAAGAGTTAACTATGGTGTAGCTACACCAATATTATATATATATAATATAAATCTGAGGTATATTGGCTATTAGCATAGCCAGATAAATAAAATCCTCAAGTTTCTGCAAAACTGTGACATATAAACGTAGGCATTTTCTGATGTTGTTTGTTATTTGTTTTTAGGAGCATTAGCGACTAAGGCCATATTTCTCTGGGATATGCGGTGGTCATTCCCTGACCTTTCTGCATCCTCCGTATTTGGTGGTCACAGGCTTGAACCCCAGTCTAATCAAGTAGCGTGTGCTAATCAAGTAGCCCAGTCTAATCAAGTAGCACTGCTGCTCCTGGCTACGGAGGCACCAGCATTTTCTGAGTGCTTTGTGGTACACGAGACAGTAATCTGTTGAGGTAACTCCAAATTGATTTATAAGAGCTCCTATACTTGCTGAAACCTTTGTTAGACCTTGCACCATCACAAACTAAACTGTTGAACAGAATTTTACAATTAACTGCCTATGATCACAATAGATATCATCACTATCAGGAAACTGTTCAGTAAACTCCTGTCTTGCCTTTGCAGTATATTCAACACCATTATTAAGCATTCTTTCTAATAAACACCTGCATCTCAATAGTAAAAAAAAAAAAAAAAAAAAAAAAAAGAATAGCATTTCAAAAAGTTAACCTGAAAAAAATGGCAGACATGATGGGCACGTGGAGGGCATAAGCAGATGGGGTAAGGATAAGTTATTTCTCAAGCACATAAAAAGGCCACCTCTTCATTGCAATCAGTAATCCTTTTCACAACATGTGCCATTTACAGAGATGCACAGTGACTTTATGGACACCCTGTATGTAAAAGGAAATCAAAATTACAATATATGATCAAAAATCTTACCAGATAAACACCATAATGTATATGGGCTATAATGGTAAATATTGTCAAAAACCACAACAGGTATAATTCTTTATCTCCTAGCCCTGGAAGAGTTAGGGCAAGAGTTGTAGCCATGGCAACAGGATAAAGCATCCAGTTGAATATTTCACACCTTGTTGATGTCATCTGGTTAACTATGAGGCGGCACTGCAGAAATACAATTAAGCTATTATTATCACATATGAGATAAGTAAAGGCTTACTTCCTTCTGAAATGAGAAACCAGTGCATACATTAATAGATACTTATTTTATCATACATAATATTAAACTTTATAAAAGTTAGGTACATGATATTAGAGAAGAAAAACCAGTTCGGATATGGTCAGAGAATACCCAAACAAGAGTCATCACATCCCTTAATTCAATATTTTCTACATCTAAGAATTACCAGAAATTCAGTATATTTCTTATTTAACTATTTTACATTTATAAAAAAAAAAGCACCATATTTTAATAATGAATACTTTTTTTATCCAAGAAACTGCATAAAAAATAACAAAATTAACAGCATGGAGAGTTTTTTGATACGTTTCTTTGAAAAAAGTTGGAGTCCAACAACTTCTTTATTCAGATGATTATTAATTACTGTACAATACACAGCAACTAAAACATTTTAAATATATGAATATTATATTCGATTTATGGACAGCATACATATTTTATTTGTACTAATATGGTTTAGAATAAGGCTTATTATACCAGCATAAAATATATATATAAAAACTGCTTCCAGAAATACAGTAAATATATATTTTGTTTTACAACTGTTATATATACATTGAGTTGGCTTTACATTAACAACACCTACCTAATACCTCCTGAGGTCATCTTTTGCCTACAATACAGCTTGTACATGTCTTGGCATGAATCCATGAGGTACTGTAAGGTATCCTGTGGTAGTGCTACCCATGCACTGCACATGTACAGTAATGACTACATATTGTCAAGGTGATGGTCTTAATACTGAATATACTTTTCCAGTAGATCCTAAACATGCTCAATTGGGTTGAGCTCGGTTGAGTTGGGCTGCCATGGGAGAATGGAGAATTCTTCCTCAAACCAGTTAACAACCTGCTGGACTTTGTAACATGGTGCATTGTCTTGCTGATAGATGCTGGAATTGTTCTGGATACAGTGTCATTACGAATGGGTATACTTGGTTGACGAAGATAAAAGGGTAGGCATTCCTGCTGAGCCATTGATTAATGGTAATCAGAGGACCCATGGCATATGAAAACAGTCCTCAAACCGTAACACCACTGGCCTGCTAAACACCAACAGTGCGCCTAGGTACACTGTTGGTGTTTGGCAAGCAACGTGGCCTCATGTTGCTTTCTCCAAATGTGCATACACCCTTCAGCATGGCAGGGTCAGAAATGGAATTCATCACACCAGTTGATAGATTCCCACTTATCAGTGGTCCAGTGTTGGTGCTGGTGTGCCCATGCAAGGCACATTTTCTTGTGTCTCCCAGTGAGCATGACAGCTGCCATAACCTGTATGAGCGTCCATGTGGATATTGGTCTTGCTTATTCTTATATTGTACTGGGTGGTTACCTAGACCACTGTGCTGTGTTTCGAGATGAAACACACAAAGCTTGTCAAGGGCATCAACCATACATGCCTGTTCCACAGTGACTGTGACATCACAGAATGGGAGCACTTAACCATGTTGGTGAGATACTGGCACTTGCATGTCTTGCCTTCACAATCACTCCAGAGTCAAAGCTGGAAATATCTTGATCCTTATCATTCTTCCCCACAGACACTGAAACTTGTTGCTGTGTTCAAACTACAACTTCACAATAGCTGTTCCCATCAAAGACCAGTCCATTCCTACACAAGGGGGCATTACCAATACAAGGCCAACTAAGTGCATATGAGCTGTGATTAAAAAGTTCAGACTAACTTTGTACCTTGAAATTGTGGCACAGTGAGCTGTAACTTGCAGAAACATGTTCAGTGATTCATCTGGACATTGTAATATATGAATAAGCCATTGCAGTCAATTTAAATTAGCAAATGTTGAACATTACGTGTTTTATGTGTTTCATCACATTTTAAAATGAGTCATTTTACTGTGCAGTGAATTTACATCAATTTTGGTGTGAAGAGAAAAGTGAAAAACAAACCAACAAAATGTTAAAAGCATCTTTCAGAAATTAGTATTAGTTTTAGTAATGGCCACATGGTGCAAGAAAGCCTATGGCTTATGCTGCACCAGCCAAAAAAAAAAAAAAAAAAAAACCCTGAATAAAACAATGATAAAAAAAAATAAAATAATAATAATTAATAATAGAAAAGGAAATTAAATCTATCATCCTATGTGCTTCCCTGACCCGAAGGTACTATCCAGATGACCTTTGAATTTCCCTAAACTGTCAGCCTCTACCACCCATCTAGGCAACTTATTCCAGTAATTTATAACTCGCTGGCTAAAATAAAACTTCCTGCAGTCCAATCTAAACATTTCCTCCCCCGTAACTTGAATTTATGTCCCCTAGTTCTAGCATCATTTATAATCTTGAAAATTTCGTCCTCATTCATTTTACTGATGCCTCTCAGAGCCTTAAACACCTCAATCAAATCTCCTCTAAGGTGTCTAGTTTCCAAACTCTGCAACCCACATATTCGAAGTTTTTCTTCATAAGGATGCCCTTTTGCCGATCTCACTAGGTGAGTTACCCGTCTTTGCACCCTTTCAAGAAGCTCGATATCTTTCTTTAGGTGCGGTCTCCATACTTGAACACAGTATTCCAAGTGTGGTCTAACAAAAGCCTTATATAATGGGATTATCGCGTCTCTATCTCTACTTGCAAAAGTTCGATAGATCATCAATAGGACACCATGGGCCTTCCTTGCAACCTGTTTACAATGCTCAGAGAATATGATTAATACTACACAATTATCAGATCCTTGAAACCAGCAGAAGCCTCTAGCTCCAGTACATGGATCATAAAGAAGACCGAACATATACTTTTTAAAATGCCCATCACACTGTAACAAATTCTGATATCGCTTCAGAATTCTCACTGTATTTTTTTACAAAATTCTCGAATTTAATTTGAGGTTAGCGCTTCAGCACTTAAAAAATTATTACTCTAAGGGCCTTGATGGAATTCTCTCGTCCTCATCATATGCAAAAAATCTTCCAAATCGCACTCCTCTTGTCTTGCTTGTATTTACGTAATTCTAATCTCACATTAGGAAACTATCCCACTGCTTTTAAATAAGGGCTTAAGAGCTTTCACCATATAAAAAGATTGCTGAGGGCTCCATTCACATTTAGTTACCTTGTTAAATTATCTTTCCAAATTCTTCGATGCACCGTTGTTCCGCAACAAGCTCGCCCTTTTGACCAAAATTTTGATTAAGCTTCAGTAGCTTATGTTTCGATCCTGCTGTTCAATCACTTCTAATCTCTTCTTTCCGGCATTTAGCTTACGTGAAGTCAGTAGGCTGTTCGGGAGATGGATTTTACATCGGTTCATGCAAAATCTCGGGAGCATCAGGCTTTCTCAGACCATTTCCAATAACGTAACTGACAGAACACGAGGAACTCCCATTTATGATCGGGTCTTCACCGATCTACACAAATCTAAGGTGGGTCTTCTGGATCTAACCAAGATCCAGAAGACCCACCAACAACAGGCTGACTAATGGATGCTTCCTCATGGAAGCATCACAGAAATAAAAAAGGAAAATTTTCGACTCCATGTAAGCAGATACTTAACACATTGAAATTTTCCTAAGTTAAATTGAACGTGCTGCAAATGGGGGAGGGAACCTTCGTAAATGACTGATTTCATATGTAGTTAAATTTCCCGAAATAAAAGTAATCAGTATACAGCTAAAGGCAGTCAGCCGCACCTAATTACGAGCAACCGGTAGCAATTAAAACGGTCATTTGAAAAGGTAGCAGTACTGGAATTACGGCGTCAAATAAAACAGACCCTCTGCCTTCAGCCCAATGTTTGCCACAAAGTCTCCATTTGGTTTTCCTGAAATATATTCTCGGGAATATATTTCAGGAAAAAGAAAGCCATTGTTTTGAATTTCCAGTTCTGTTCGTCTGTCTGTCTTTTAGCCACACAGTTTTATAGTGGAGTGAAGAAATATATGAGCAGATATAGCCCCTCACTGGGTAAGATGTGCATCCCAATAGGTGTGACTATTAGCAGCTTTATGACATATCTATTTGGCTACCAAAAAGGGGACAAAGTCTCCATTTGGTTTCAAGATGGCTCTACCGACGGCAATGTTTGAACTTGAACTTTTTTATGTCGGGAGCATTACATGATGACACAAATAGCACGTCACCCATTAAGAATCGCTATTAATTGTCAACATTCGTAATTTCTTTAAAATGAATAGTTATTTGGCGACTAGGGGATTCGTAGTAAGGACATTAAAGATTTAGATCTAAAGGGATGTCAGATGAATTAATGAGGCTCGTGGAAGAGAAGAAAAATGTATGGGATGCATATAAATTATCAGGTGACACAGAAGCCTATGGCAGATATAAGCTAGTCTGTAATCAAGTCACAAAGGAGGTTAGGCAAGCGAAGGCTGATTACGAGAAATCCTTGGCAAAGGATGCAAAGAAAAACAACAAAGGCTTCTTTACTTATGTAAACTCTAGAAGGAAGGGGGTGATTAGCCCACATGATGTTGGTGGTTCGACTGTTGATGATCGTGTTCAGATAGCTGACAAACCGAATGAGTATTTTGCATTTACATTCACACATGAGGAATTCTGTAAGGAAGGGGAGGGCAGATGTTTACTAAACTCTCAACAGGGAGCTAAATGATTTTGTAATAACATAGAGCAAAGTGGAGAAAAAATTGAAGTTAAACATAAAAAAGGAACCAGGGGCAGAAGGAATCTATCCGGTTATATTGAAGGAGGCAGTGAGGGAAATTAGCAAATCCACACAGTTGGTACACTGATCTGGAATTACTTGAAACGGTTGTCTCTAAAGTATATTTCAAAATTGAAATCCCTGCCAGACCATCCTACATGTACATCCATTTTTGAGCCTCAATGTGAAAACTTGAATAATGCTCATCAGATTGCCAACCCACATGAAATATCTTGCATTTGTCAATGTTAAACTTCAACTGTCACTTCTCGGTCTATCTGCCTAATTTTTCTAGATCAAGGAACTGTTAAATGTAAGCACACTTTTTGTTACACAGTATAATTAGTACACCCATGAGCCAAAACATTATGACCAGCGAGTTGTTATGCAAATCGAAGCAACTGCAGGTGGACTACGGTGTGTGTGCACAGGTTGGGACATGGTTTAAAAAACACCTGATACTGGGCTCAGTTAATCAGTGTTACTCTTGTTCTTCAGATGGGAAAGGCAGCAGACTTAAACGAGTTTGACAAAGGCCAAATTGTAATGGCATGACTAGTGGGGTGCTCACGGTCAGCCGTGGTTAGTACCTACCGAAAGTGGTACAAGGAGGTGAAACCTACGAACCGCTGGCGAGGTGTTGGATGACCATGGCTCATCGATGCTCGAGGTGAGCAAAGGCTCTCCTGGATAGTACGTGGTAACAGAAGGACGACTGTGGCGCAACTCGCCAGTAATTGGAATGCTGGTGATGGGAGTAATGTGTCACAACACACAGTACATCGAACCCTACTGAAAATGGGGCTGTGTAGCTGCAGCCACTGTTTGTTGTTTGGTTTTTTTTAGGAGCATTAGCAACAAAGGCCATATTGCTCCGGGGATAGGCGGTGGTCATTCCCTGACCTTTCCGCATCCTCCACATTTGGTGGTCACGGGCTCGAACCCCGCTCTAATCAAGAAGCGTGTGCTTCGCACTGCTGCTCCTGCCCACCTGGCTATGGAGGCGCCACTGCAGCCGCTCTGAGTGCCCATGCTAACCACGGTTCACTGGCGACAGCACCTACAATGGGCACGCGATAATTGAAACTGGACCTTGAGTGACGGCCGGGCACGTGTGTGTTGTTTACCTGGGGAAGTGATGGCACCTGGATGCACCGTGGGATGAAAACAAGCCGGTAGCAGCAGTGTCATGTTTTGGGCAATGTTCTGCTGGGATACCCTGGGTCCAGTCATCCATGTGCCAGGCACTCTGATGTCTACCACCTACCTAAACACCATTGCTGACCAGGTACGCCCTTTCATGACAATGGTCTTCCCCTCTGGCGGTGCCATCTTTCAGCAGGATAATGCTCCATGCCACACTGCCCGGATTGTTCAAGACTGGTTCGTGGAACATGAGGAAGGCTTCCAGATATTGCATTGGCCTCCAAATTCTCCAGACATCAATTCCATCGAGCATCTGTGGTTTGTGTTGGAACAGCAACTCTGATCTGCGGCATCTCAACCACGGACTTTACAGGAGTTAAAGGATCTGCTGGTTACGTGTTAGTACCAGATACCACAAGACACATTTCGAAATCTTGTAGCATCCATGCCTCGCTGGGTACGAGCTAGTGTGGCTGCACATGAAGGATCAACATCATATTAGGTAGGTGGTCATAATGTTTTGGCTCATCGGTGTATATTGTATTGCTTGGGAACCTTTTTTGCTTTCTTATTGGTTCATCAAAAATGTTCCATGAATTTGTGGCTGTCCAGAGGGCTCCCCTACCCATATTATGGGAGATTTAGACAAGTCACAGTTGCAAGAGCAAAAAAGGTTCCTGATGTGGCATCCAAAAACCATTCCTTAAAAGTATGTTAGTGCCAATCCATACTGGCTTCTAACATACTGCTTCTGCACAGACTCAAGATTTATACTGGCATGTCTGAGGTAACATGCACATGTGGAGAACTTCTGGTGCATTAGAAAATATTTGTGAATGGCTGTTTAAATACTATTGGTCATATAGTATGCATTTCCTTAAATAATCACAAATCTTGACAACAACTGCAACCAACAATCTTGAAGGTATATGCTGATCTAAAGACAACAGGATACTTTTATTTGTTACATATTACATTTAGAAATTTTCTTATCATTCAAATTTGGCTATTTGAATGATAAAAAATTTTTGGGAAAAATAATATATACTTCCCTGGAAAAAACTGCAAAATAAAAAAAAAAAAAAAAAAAAGAATATTAAATAATAAAATCACAGGATCCTTTAACAGAGTGACTTTACATAAAATTTTAAAGTGTGTATTCATTTAGGTAGCAATTTATTATAATAAAATAACATATTTATCCATTTAAAAATACAGTACTTGACCCCTTAGCTAGAAAGTTTTCTGGATTATAGGTCCTTAGCAAGAGAAATTAGAACACAAACACATGCAAAATAAACAATTAAAAAACCATATAATAAGATTTGCTTTATGTAAGAAGTGTTACAAAATATAAATTTTAAAATTTTCAGGTGCCCTGCAACTTGCAACATAATTTTTACATTACGAAAGTCCGAACAACATAAGTCTAAGTTCAATAAGTTCCTTGAAGTTGAAGTGAGAGCCAGAATTACATAACTTTTATCAGCAGAACAGTTCATAATTTTTTTAATCAAGCTGTAATATAAAGTTAATTGTTTTATGTATTTAGGCTTTTTTTTTTTTTTTTGTGTTTTCAAAACCTCTTGTATTTTACATACCAACATATTTTGTTCAGAAATTAAACTCTTTTGTTCCAGTCACTTGAACCTATTTGTCACCTTCTGAACAACCTGAAAGCATGTGGGATTTTTTCAAAAAAAAACTACATAGCTCTTAAGGGTTGATAATACACCTGTTATAGTAGGCTTGAACACTGAAGTAGGAGTAGTAAAGGTGTTAAAAGAGGCAAATCAGCACTTGATGGTAATAGGCTTTCTTGTCAACTTAATTAATTTATGTGCTGGAAAAGGACCTGCATACCTCCCTGCTAAAGTGGATGAATACTTTGTGGAAATTTACTACTATCTAGAAAGAAGTGCTGAAAAGGAAAGATAGATTTAAACAATTTCAACTAATACATGCCACTGAAATAAAAAAAGATTTCTAAGCATGTACCAATCACTAGCAAGTGGCACTGACTTGGGTTTCAAACCCAAATTGTAATATAAATTCTAAAAGAATAGAAATTAATGAACCCAAGAAAAAATTACTAAACTGCAAACCTCTGGTAGAGCAATCTGAAACAGACCAAGCAAGCTGATACTTCTAGGTTGTTGTTGTTTAATGGTTTTAAGACACAAGGGCATCAATGACCAAGATGTGTCTTTCCAAGTTTTTAATGTAAATCAAACATTTTTTTCAGATTTGTTTATCAAATCTAATTTGCCGAATAAAATTAAACAATTCATCTATATTTGCAGAATTGTCCAAGATCTGTTGAAGGGTAACTGAATTCTGGTTATTGTATGAACTCTGAAAACAAAGGGATCTGGAATTTCTGAATCGAGGGCATACCAAAAGAATGTGTTTTACTGAAAGCTGAACTTGGCATTGAACACAGAGTGGGGGATTTTTGTTTGTCAATAGATGAAAATGAGTAAGATGAGTATGGCCAATTCTCAGTCTGGCAAGTATTACTTCTTCTCTGCGACTCTCTCTCTGATGCTGGAGTTCCATATTTCTGGATTAGGTTTTATTTCCTGTAGTTTATTGTTGACTTCATTTTTCCATATTTGGGCCCATTCATTTTCACTTTCTCTAATAATGATTGGACTAAAATCAGTGTGTGGGACTATGTTCTGTTTGGCAGTTCTGATGCTGACTTAACTGCAATGTCTGCTTTTTCATTGCCTTCTATTCTGCAGTGTCCTGGGATCCAGCAAACAGTTATTTCAGAGTGTTTCTTTTGACAGAGGTTGATTAGAAAGTCAATTTCTTGTAGGAGAGGATGATGAGAATGTCGTTTACCCTGTATGGCTGAAATAGCACTGAGTGAATTGTTGTTGTTGTTGTTTGGTTTTTAGGAGCATTAGCAACTAAGGCCATATTGCTCCGGGATATGCGGTGGTCATTCCCTGACCTTTCCGCATCCTCTGTATTTGGTGGTGACGGGATCGAACCCCGGTCTAATCAAGAAGCGTGTGCTATGCACTGCTGCTCCTTCCCACCTGGCTACGGAGGCACCTTCACTGAGTGAATCCGAGTATATTAAGACAGAGAGGGACGACTGTTGACATATTTCACTTAATGCAAGCTGTATAGCATACAGTTCTACAGATAGAATGCTGCACTCAACTGGAAGAGATTTTGAAATTACATGCAAAGGGCTGCTGCACCTACATGTGACTGGGTCTTAGATCCATCCATATAGATTATGAGTTTCCCAGTGTGTTGTGAAGTATAGTTGGCATGCAACTGTCAGATATTACATAGTGGAATGGTATTTTTTGGCCACTGAGCGAAGTAAAGATCAATGTTTATATGATGTCTATTCCATGGAGGTAAAGGCGTATTTGCACTTTCCGCAATTTTATTGAGATCGAGTTTCCACTTTTTTATTACTTCTTGAAGACGAATCTCAGCAAGTCTGGGTTCATTAGGCTTGGATTCATAAAGTGTTGGCCATAAAGGTTGGTTGAGGTAAACCCAACAGGGATGAGTTGGAAAGCTTCTTATTTTTGCAGCGTATTGGCAGAGTAGGAGTTGTTTTCTAAGATAAAGCGGAGGGTCGTGTGCTTCTATATACAAGCTTTGTACAGGCGAGGTTCTGTAGGCGCCTAGTGCTGATCGAAGGGCACTGTGTTGAATGGTGTTCACAGACCGTAAGATGCTTTTTTTAGCTGATGCATATACTATAGCTCCATAGTCTAATCATGACCGGATTAGAGCACGATACAAATTCAGCAATGACTGTCTGTCAGCACCCCAAGATGTTGAGGATACTGCACGAAGGATGTTTAGTTTCTGGAGGCACGTAGTTCGTAGATAGGTTACATGTTTACGAAAATTTAATTTGGTGTCTAAATTCAGACCCAATAATCTTATAGAGTCTGTCATCGGTATTTCTCTGCCTTTCAGTTTTAATACAGGTTCCGTATGAAACAATCATAATTTACAGAAGTGTATTGCTGCTGTTTTCCCCTCGGTTAATTGATAGCCGTTGCTTTCTGTCCAAGTTTCAATTTTGTTTATTGATATCTGTAGTTGTCTTTCAATTGTAGCCATGTTCGATGATTGACAGGAAATAGCAAGACCGTCGGCATACATATAAACTTCTACCGTGGCTGGGATGTCTCTTATAATGCTACTGGTACGTAATGCAAAGAGTGTGGCACTTAAAATCAATCCCTGAGGTACTCCTTCTTCTTGTGTGTGAATTTTGGACAGCTCATTCTGGAACCTTACTTGAAAGGTCCTGAGGTGAAGAAAATTCTGAATGAATCTAGGCAGGTTACCTCTCAGTCCAAGTTTGTATAAGTCTTGGAGGATTCCATATCTCCAGGTTGTATCGAATGCTTTGGTAATATCGATAACCATGTTATCATTACCATGTGCTGTTTTTTAAGAAAAGCATTTCGAATGTGAGCTTCAACCTTGATATGGACATCGGTTGTACACCTGTTACGGCGGAAACCAAATTGACGGCATGATATAGCATCTTGATCTTCAACAATCCAGGCAAGTCTCTTGTGAACCATCTTTTCTATTATCCTTCCTAAACAGCTGGTCAAAGATATAGGATGATAACTATTGGGGGAAGAAGCATCTTTTCCGGGTTTCGCTATGGCTACCACAACTGACTGTTTCCATGTATCAGGGTAAATATTCTCCTCAAAAATTCTATTGTAAAATTTCAGTAGTATAGATTTTGAGTTTGAGTTGAGGTGGTGAAGCATTATGTAGAAAATGCCATCTGGTCCAGCAGAACTATTTCTAGAATTCTGGAGAGCTTCGTTGAGTTCATTCATAGTGAGCGGAAGGTTATAAGAATAAGATTGTTTTGTAACAAAGTTAATTTTATATTTTTCCACGGACATTTTTTTGCGTCTAAATGAGTCTTCATAAGATTGAGATGATGAAGTGATTGCAAATGTTTCTGCTAAAGCCTCTGCAATATCAGTTGGAGAAGAAATATCCATTCCTTTCCAGGACAGGATTGGGGCTTTGGTTTGTTGACACTTTCCACTGAGGATACGGATCTTTCTCCAAATTATTCTGGGGTCAGTGTTTCTGCAGATGGTAGAACTGAATCGAATCCACACATCCTGTTTAGCTTTTCTACGAATTTGGCGTGCTTCAGCTTTCAGCCATTTATAGTTTATAAGGTTATCCATTGTAGCATTTCGGCGAAAAATGTTCCAAGCTTTGTTTTGTTTTCTTTTGGCAAGATAGCAATCCCTTGTCCACTAACTATTATACCTTTGTTTCGTAAGGTTAACTTTCGGTATTGCGCTGGCAGCAGCTCCAAGTAGTTCTTCTACTATATGTCTAGTGGCATTATTAATAGATGCAGTAAGAATCAAGTGGTTATCAAATTGCACTGTTTTCGAAAACTTCTCCCAGTTTGCTAGGTGAAAATCCCACGTAATTCTTTGGTTAGATGTATAGTTTGTATCCGTCTGTATTTTGCAAATTATAGGAAAGTGATCACTGCTGTGAAGGTCAGTTAATACTGTCCAATCAAAGCTAGGATAAATGGACGAGGAACATATGGACAGATCCAGAGCAGAGCTAGAACCTGTAGGCAAGTGGATATAAGTATGCACACCAGTATTCAGTAGTGTTAAGTGATGGTTATCAAGTACAGTTTCGATCATCCTCCCTCTACGATCTATGTTCGGGGAACCCCACAAAGGATGATGAGCATTTAGATCACCTAGAAAGCATACAGGTTGGGGCAGTTGATTAAATAAATTGTCAAGTTCTGCAATGGAACATGAAACGTTTGGTGGAATATAAATGGAGATAAGAGTGAGATTAATTCCAAGAACAATACGAACGGCTACTGCTTCTAGATTAGTGCAAAGCTGAACGGGTTTCGATGGTACATTACTACGAACTAATATTGCTACTCCTCCTCTTGCTGGAGACTCAGAACATCTGTCACGTCTATATAGTGTATACCGTGAGAAGTATGGGGTATAATTTGATGATAAATAAGTTTCCTGAAGACAAATACATGCAGGATCATGCTGGTGCATTAAGTATTTTAATTCGTCAAGATTGCTTCTTAGTCCTCTACAATTCCATTGAATAATTTTCTGCATTACTTGGGTTTAGGTTAGGTGGATTGGTCTGATCGTTTGTTTTTCCCTCGATCCTGTTTATATTTCTCTCATTTTGAAAAGACTGGGCGAGTAATATCCATCTCATCACCAGCATGAAGCAGGAGAACAGCATCTTCATTATCTAACTTCTCATCGATTTCCATAGATCGTTCAAGTTGGTTTATTTTGTGTACGACGAGCATCTTTCTCCTTTAATAATGTGCCTGAGTTGGGACCGTCTTGTTGTGACTTGGATGGCTTTGTATTAGTAAAATTTGATGGACTCTTTGTCTTTGTTGCTGTCAGTGTCTCACCATCCGCAAGGATGGATCTAGCCCACTGAGTAAGAGATAATTTAGGAGGAATAGTAATATAAGTCTGTGTAGAAAATTCTTTAGTGTTTTTGACTGCATTGGAATATGTTTTGGCAGGCATCACATTTAATATCTGTTTACGTGCCTCTTGGTAAGATACATTTTTCTCTACCTTGTACTTCATTATTTTCTTTCCCATTTTCCATAATTCACAAGTTCTAGAATATGCGGGGTGAGTACCCTGGCAATTGGGACACTTTGGCGTTGCTGCTGTACATTCAGTTTGGGAATGGTCTGATGAGCCACACAGGGGACAGATTGTCTTACCTTGGCATGCTGTTTGAGAATGACCATACTTCTAGCATTTAAAGCATCTAAGTGGATTTGGTATATAAGGTCGGATCTTACGGGAAAGGTAGCGAGCTTTTACTGATTCTGGGAGATTCGGACTGCTGAAGGTAAGGATAACATTTCTTGTGGGTGTAAGGACACCATCTTGTTTGGTCATAATTCTCTTAGCACCGACAACACATTGTGCTTTAAGTTCTTCGGCAATTTCTTCCTCAGAAACATTAAGGAGGTCCCATTCCGAGATGACTCCCTTTGAGGTGTTTAAAGTTCTGTGCGGGGTTACTGAAATGGGAAGGCCTTCGAAGGTTGTTTGCTTCAGGAGTTGTCTAGAATGACTGGGATTGGAAGTCTCTATAAGAAGATCTCCTGAGCGAAGGCGTTTGACAATTTTGGGAGTACCTGCTACAGCCTCTATGCTTTTCTGCACAAGAAATGGCGATAAGCTACTAAGAGGTTTCATTGATAATGAGTGTAAAATTAAAAAAGCAGGTAGGTCATGTGAAGAATCATCTTTTTTGATTCTTTTTGCTTGAGATGACTCAAGTTCATGCGAGCACGCAGGCTCAACAGTCGGTGATATTAATGGATCCATAATTGCTCCTTTTCGCCCTGAGTATTGGATTATACTCAGATTACCAGCCCCGCCACTTGGAGGCAGGAGCGGTGCCACCAGTGACCAAGCGATATGAGATTAGTGGTTAGTTTGTTAGAGAAATTGGTTATATATATATATATATATAAAAGAAAGGTGTATTTCCTTCCTTGATATGAAGCTTAGTTCTTTATTTA
Source organism: Mastigoproctus giganteus (assembly GCF_048544385.1). NCBI lineage: Eukaryota > Metazoa > Arthropoda > Arachnida > Uropygi > Thelyphonidae > Mastigoproctus > Mastigoproctus giganteus. The sequence continues at coordinate 198,572,893 of NC_143583.1, read as the reverse complement.
GAAAAAGCCAAAATTAAATAACTTTATAAATAAAGAGGGTTTTAACAATCTCTACAATCAGTTGCTTAGAGAAAAGACGCTTTCAAATCACTTTGGAAATATCGCTATGATCACTCGCTTGGCACTCGGGGCCGATACTTCTAGGTATGTTATCCTCAGTCATGCAGAAAGTATGTTAATATATCTCTCTTTTGGCTTGAATAAAGCAGTTTGCTTGTTGCTTTTATATGTTATGCCAGTGTTAAAATATTTCAAAATAGCTCTTCAATCCAACATACCTCATATCCATGCACTAAAGTCATTCTATATGCTGAAGTCACCAACGGTTTTCAAAACTTCGACTTCCATTTTAGAAATAGCAGATTAAACCAGAACAATAATTCTGACTTAACAATAGACATTTCTGCTGCTAAGGTTGTGAAGAGTCTAAAACAAGAGAGGATTCAATTCTTTTATTCAGTAAGGAAGGCCCTTTGGCTGCATGTTCCCATTAAAAAATGAAGTTTTTATAAATGATGAGGGAGAACAAACGTTATCAACTGGCACTGCATCATTTTTGAATTTCGAATTTTTGTGGACAAGCTTCCAGTACTTCTTGGTGTCATTAAAGATAAAGAAATAGATGAAGCAATAGATATTTGCAGCATCAGTTCAATCAGTTTGTGAGAACTGACACTATTATGAAAGAAAAGAAAGAAACAAAAGAGCACAATAGGAAAGGCTTTCAGCAAACTGTGGCACCTGGAGACTAGGGCCTGTGAGAATGTCTAACTGAGGTGTTTAAGACTTTGAATGGATTGAGTAAATTCAATGATGATGGAATCCTTTCTCTTTTTCAGACTACACATGAGGGGGCATAAATTCAAACTGAGGAAGGATGCAGGATAGCTGTGCAGAACTTGCCTTCTGCCATGGATGGTTGTTGTTGGAAGAAACTCCCATTTGGTGCAGTAAAGGTGGGTAGTTTGAATAAATTCTAGGAAAAACTATTAGAGGGAATGAGCAGGTGATATGGGAAGTGGTTTTTTTTTTTTTTTTTTTTTTTTTTTTTTTGATGATATTGTATTAGCTTGCTTCCTTGCATTATTTGCCACTACTGATATTAACGTACAGTGGTCAGAATTGACATGCACAAGGAAGCTTAAAATATAACCAAATTATCCCAAGTCATATTTGGCATTTTAACGTTTCCTCATAGTGTTTAATGTGAAAGAATATTCAGCCAAATTAGAAAAGCAAAAACTGAGTTCAGATCTCGTTCAGGCTTGAAGCTTCAGAAATGCTCCTGGCAACCAAATCTAAACAGCAGGGCCACTGTTATATAAACAAAATTGACTCAACGCTTCTGAAGAGGGCAAAATCTGTACAAGTGTCTTCCTTGAAGCAATAAAAATCAATTGTTGCCTAAGACAATGTCCACAAAAAAATCCACACACACTTAGGTAAGCTAATGTTTAAAAGCATAAAGGCTTAGAATGCTGGGTAAATAATCCCATGGCTGTATTTTAAAATAAAATGTGTATTTTGCAAGTGAAATTTAATTTCTAGTGCAGTATGGATGGTCTTAAAAAAAAATCCTGTTTTTTTGCAAATAATAACTACTCTTTACAAATGACTGATCTCCAGTTTTTTTGAAAGTCAAAAGTTGGCAGTTTTGGGAGAGCGCCTTCAATAAGTAACGCATTATAAGCTGCAACATCTTTATCTGAGATATCATAAGGAAACTTCACATACATAAAATACAATTTTTCAACTTTGTGAAAATATCACTCAACGTAAGAACCACCACACTTGCTCTATTTTCTCAAGCATTCTTTCCAGGCAGTGAATGCACTTTAGTAAAAATGAAGAGGCTGTTTACACCAATGTTTAATGTCAGAAATGAGTTCCATATCGCTCTCAAACACCTTCTGCACAGTTATGCCAAAAAAAAAAATCTGATGGGGCAAGGTCAGGGCTATAGGATGGGTGAGGTATTGTGTTCAGCGGGACAATCTTCGACAGTGTCATCTGTGCTGATTAAGTTCAGTTCTTTTGGTTTTCAGCTCGATTAAGCTTTTTCAGGGATAAATGTATCTTTTCTTTGTTGATAGTTTTTCCACTTTCCAAGAAATCAATAAAAATTAATGCCATTTTGGTCCTAGCAGAAAAAGGTGGCCATAAGTTTTGTTGATGATTTGGAAAATTTTGGCTTTTTGTTTACAGGTGATGTTGGATGTGCCCATTTCATGGACTGTCATTTGGTTTATGGTCATAATGGAAGAGCCATGTTTCACTCAAGACCACCAGCACCAAACCTCTCCTGAAAATCTTCACAGATCTCTTTCCTCACAGCCATCATCTCTCTCTCTCTCATGTGAGGAGGTTAGGCACCCACTGAAATGTTTATGCACCCATCATTTTGAATGAGCTGGTCAAAGAGTTCTTTGTTTTCATTGTTTGTGACAGACGTTGGTGTTCTGGCTCTAGCTGAGTGGGCAGGAGCGCAAGTGCAGTAGCACACGCTCTTTGAGTATACCGGGGTTCAAGCCCCTGACTGCTGAATACGGTCGATCTGCCAACTCGCACTGGACCAGCGTGGCAGATTATGGTCCATTTCCCTCAGCATGAATTGTTGAGGAGGCTTCCATCCTGCAGTGGGTTGATAATGGCTGCACTTTACTTTTCTCTGAACTATTGGAGCCATCTCTGGATGTTATTTCAATCAACTGTCTGGTCCCCATAGACTGCCAGGAGTTTCAATGCGTAGATGCAGCCAACTGATCACCTCGATTTGAATTGGAACTCCATCACACACCATTACCAGAAAAGGTTGTCACTTTTTCCATTCATATAGTCAGATCTTAAAATCACCAGAAAAATGATATTAGGTGTGTTAATGGGTAATTGGTATTACAACAAGAGTATATCATAAATTGCTCCTCCTCCTCCTTCCTTATGCACATGCACTTGCTGATCTGCCCTTGTACCTACTGTATATATAAGGGCAGATAACACACATCACAACTGTGATTCATGGTAAATCTTTTTCGCCAATTATTATTTTCACAAATTATTTTTACCAATGGCATCAGCTTCTGACTTTTGTTCCTCTATGTAGAGTATCCCTGCATAGACCTTTGGACAGTTGTTTAAAAATTTCCAAACAGTATGTAACTTTATAATTTCAATCACAGCTGTTTTAAGTCGAAAAGTCAGCCGTATTTGCCTGTGGTTAATATGTCAACATTATCATAATGGTGAATTTTGATAAATTCAGTGGCCCTTTTTCACTCAAAACAGATTTTTTTTTTATTTTACTTCGTAATAAGAATTTTTCAGCAAACTACAAACAATAATTTTTTTGCCAATAAAATGTAAGCATTGAAAACAACTCTGACTGTAAAAGTGATGGACAGGCAGGCATATTATAACAAAAGTGGTTTTTTCCAATGAGCACACAGAAAGAAAGTAAATTTACTATAGTGTTTAATTAATGTCTGAATGAATGTTTTAGTTGCAGCAGAATTACATTTTTGGATTTTACCAAGAACCTTAGAGATTTTAGATTCTTCTGAATATGGTGGTTCCATATTGTGTGTGTGTTTTTTGTATGAAGGAAGTGTGAAGAAGCTATTGTGTTATTGTGTTTAATACTATTAAATCTCCAGTATGCACGAGAAGTGAACTAGAAGAAATGGATAAGAAATGTAGCGATATATGGTAGGATGAAGTGACCAAGTAAGATATGAAAAAGAGACAGATAGTTGACAAAAAATGAGATATGAAAAAGCAACCAAAATAAAACTACATTGCAGTGTTTTTCACAATTTCAGTGTCTTCGTCAGAGGTCATTCACCAAAATTATGAGAAAGACGGCAATGTTCTTGTTTCCGACATGCGGTACACATGTGCAATAGACACGTGAATGTCTATTGCACACGTATGAAATTACACAAAAGAATTAAATTTGAAACTTTGCGGCAAGAATAGGGTCTAATAAATTGTGCCAATAAATGTAATTATTATTATTATTATTATTAGCAGGGCATACAGATCATGGATGACCTTACAGAAGCAAGCAAAAGGAATTGAAAAACTGAAGTAATGATATCGAAATGTAGGAATAGGCAAGAAGGGAACTTACTGTTACTTCGTAAGACTGAAAATGACCAAGATGGCGGCTTGCCAGTATATTTACACATAGGTTCACTAGTGGTTCCCTAGCGTTAGAACACGGTGAGAGAGAGAGAAAAAAAAAAAAATTGAGTAGCTAGCTGGATGTATAAATCGAAACGATATATGTGATGATGAATGCTGTTAAATACATGGTGCACAAACTGCCCAGGATAGTTGAGAGTTATAATAGCTTACAAAGTAGCAGTGAAAAGCAGCTAAACTTTGTTAAGGCGAAAAATAGATTGGGTAAAGGAAGAAGGTATCCCACATATTGCATTCGTAAGATTAATGGCTCACAGGACATAAGTAGGGACAAGTAAAGCAGAAAAATGAATGACACACTTCCTTCATACCAAATAAATAAATAAAATAAGATAAATAAAAAAATATATATATATACATTATGACTGTAGGGTAGTACGTTTGCTTATGCAGTGTCCCTCATCCATAATTAATATTATCTTTCTTTTTCATTACAATTACTCTCCACCCCTACTCTCACTTATTTTCTTTATACTATTATATATATATATAACTGAGGCTACAGAAACTACCCAAAACAGTAAAAATATAGCCAACAAAAAGAAAGACAAATTATTAAAAATATACTAAAAAAGAGAGTTTCACATTATATAAGTCAAAATTTCAAGGTGATGAATTTTTTAAGTAATAAAAATTCAAGGTAATGAACTTACAGCAACATTGGAGAATACAGTGCCTGCCATAACATAAAATGTACGTGGATCCCTTTCAACAATATTTGTTGGAGAATATACTGCCCACAGTGATGTTATAAGAAAAAGAAGCCCTGCTGGTATTAAAGGACGAAGTACTTCATATATGGAATAATGCCTCAAAGTTTGAGATTTGTATGCACTATTTGAGGGAAAAAAAATTAGTAAACTGTTGAAAAATTTAGAATGAACACATTTTTAAACAACTATCAGTAAGAACCTCCCTCTTAATTATGCTAATTCTCTTGGTAATTTTTAAGGACAAACAGAAGTCAAAAATACATCATTTTTATAATGTGGGAGCACTGTAATTTGTTACAATGTGTAACAAATTATCAACAATATTTCATTTGTACTACAGTGTTTAATATCGACTTCAGGAACAGTATAATGCATAAACTTGATAACATATTACATATTACTATAATAGTAATATGTATATATATTAACAGACATCTAAATACATATTGTATTTAGGTGTCTATTAATTTAGTGTAGCATTCTCAAATTAAACAGAAACCCTAGAAAGAATTAAATTGGGGAGGCAATAAGCTCTCAGCTGCCCAACTCAATGCTAGACCTCTAATTACATGTGTGCATTACATGACAGTGACAATCCACACGGCAGAATGCACTGTCTCACAGGAGGTAGTTATTGTCAGTGACTCTACTGTCAGGGAAAGGTGAAATATATTGTGCAAAAAGATTAGGTGGAATAGAACCAAGGTATATCTGTCAAGGGCAAAAGTAGATGATGCCGAAGAACCGACATCATCTTTTAGAGGCACAAAAGGTGATACTGTTGTTAGCACTAATAATATTAAGAGTAGATCTGATGGCTTACTTAACAAGTACAGTGGTGCCCCAACATCTGATGGTAATTCGTTCCACAAAACCCATTGTATGTTGAAAATATTGTAAGTTTTGAAACCAATAATACATTGATTTCCTGTAATTCGTACCCCAACAACACATAAAATAGGTATTTCTTACATGTTATACTTCATTTTTACATTAAAAATGAGTGTTTTACAAAGATTATTTAATAGTCATAAAACATCCTAAAATAAAAAAAAACAATAAATTAGCATTTACCTTAGACTTGAAGTGCACAGCTAATGAAATCAATGGTAGTGTAGTGGTGGTGGGTCTATATCAAGCATCAGGTATCTTTTAGTCTTTTGTCTTTTGCTGCTACTTGCAAAGAAACTGTCCAAAGTGGACTGTTTTTGATGACTTTTTTTGTAGCTTCCTGAAGTAAGAAAAGAACTTCAACCTCCAAAAATCTTTAAGGGTGGCAGCATTTTCACCAGAGGTCACTGCAAAGCAACTTGCAAACATTTTCGTGGTGTAAATTTTCTTGAAGTTTGCAATTACTTGATGGTACATTGGTTGGAGAAGAGGAGTGGTGTTGAGTGGCAAAAATTTTACTTGAACAAATTCAAATTGTGCCTCAAGAGATTGAACAAGGTTGGGATCATGGCCTGGCACATTATTCAGCAGGAGCAGTACTTTACAGGAAGTTTATTTTTCTCAAGATAACTCTTCACTGAAGGACAGAAAACTTGAAGCTCCCATTCATTGACGACGTATCCTGTAACCCAGGCTTTCTTGTAACTGTGCCAAAACACTCTCCCAGCATGGCTTTGTCGACCTTTTGTTGTTTAAATCCTCTGGGGGTGCTAGAGTGATACACAAGCAAAGGATTCAGCTTAAAATCTCAAGAGGCATTGACACCCAACAGGAGAGTGGGCCTATCTTTCATAAGCTTATGCCCAGGTAAACTAGCCTCATTCTTAGTGATGTACGTTTTCCTGGGGATTCGCTCCCAGAAGAGGCCAGTTTCATCAATGTTAAAAGCCTGCTGGGGAAAATAGCCCTCCTGTCTCAGCTGCTTTTTTATCAGCACTGAATGCCTCCCCATGCCTTTCAACACTTTTGATATTTGCCTGCTATTTTTGAAGTGCTCAAACCAGTCTCTGTTGGCTTTAAAGTCTTCAAAGTGCACAGCACTGCCACTGGTTGATGGAGCTTTAAGTTTCAGATTGTCATAGATCTGAAACAATCTCGTACGAGTGATGTTTTGCGTGCTACACATTGAACAATAATGTTGTTGAAGGAGCCTAGTTCGTTGAGAACAGTCATATGAGTGATGTTCTGTATGCCACGCATCTGAAAATTTCCACCCATGTATCGTTCCAACTACATTGGTACCTGCAAATATCACTGGTCCTTAAAATAAGAGATCGTATGGAAAGTATATAGGTTCCTGAGAATATCAGATGTCGATGTTATCGTAAGTCGAGGCTCCACTGTACAGGGCAATGTTGGGAAAAGTTGCTAGTTAGGATTAAATTTGAAAGTGTTTGCAATTCTGCCAGATACAATAGGAGGACCTACATGTTGAGAGCCATGTCAATGAATTCGGCTCTGGAGAGACTGTGCAAGTTCCATAAGGTAGAATTCTTCTCAGCAAAGTCTGTGCTGGTTAACAGGAGAGGCTGTTTTTAGAGGGATGGGATACACTTAAATAGAAGGTGTAAGAGGATATTTGCTAAAACTCTCAAGGTAGTGTTAACTTGAAAACTGCTAGCTTGGGGACATATACAAATACAGTCCATTCCGGTTATTTGGGACACATCGGGACTAGTGCATTTTGGACTGATTAAGCGGCTGCCCCAATTATCCAAGTTTCACGTAAATACCGTATTTCCCCTTGTATAAGATGCACCTTTTTTCAAAAAATTTGGGGTTTAAAAAGTGGTTGTAGATTTTTTTTTTTTACTTGCATTTCCCACTTTTTCGCACTTGTTGTCTTTGCGCTCATTGTTTCGCACTTGTTACTGGTATATTAGGTTAAGTTTTGCCACGTTCTTCCCAGAAATGGCTCAGAAAAGATTTTCGTACAGTGCTGAATTTAAGTTAAAAGTGATCCAGTTTGCAAAAGTGAATGGAAATCATGCTGCTGAACGTAAGTTTGGTCCTCCTCCAACTGAGAAAACAATACGAGACTGGCTACGGGAAGAAGAAACCCTACTGAAAATGCCACGGCAGAAGAAGGCCATTAGAGGCAAGTCAGCAAAATGGCCTGATTTAGAGAGGGAATCGAAGATATGGATTGAGGAGCAAAGGGCAACTGGAATTCCTATGTCCACAAAGATGGTTCAGCATGAGGCAAGAAGAGCTGATGTTTGTTTGTTTGTTTGTTATTTGGTTTTTAGGAGCATTAGCGACTAAGGCCATGTTGCTCCGGGAATATGCGGTGGTCATTCCCTGACCTTTCTGCATCCTCCGTATTTGGTAGTGACGGGCTCGAACCCCGGTCTAATCAATAAGCGTGTGCTACGCACTGCTGCTCCTTCCCACCTGGCTACGGAGGTGCCAGAATTGCTGACGAAAAAGAAGTTACTGATTTCAAAGAGGACACATTTGGTGCTTCAGGTTCATGAAACAGAAAGGACTAAGCATGCGTACATGCACCAGACTTGCCCAAAAGATGCCTGAAAGCTATAAGCAGAAGGTCCTCGAATTTCATTGTTTTGTCATTCAATGTCGGAAGACACATCAGTTTCAGTTGGGACAGATTGCAAATATGGACAAAGTCACCCTTCAATTTGATGTCCCAAGTAACAGAACTGTTGATAAGAAGGAGATGAAAACTGTAACTGTGAAGATAAGTGGACATGAAAAGAGCCATTATACAGTTGTTATAGCTTGTTGTGTCGACGGAACCAAGCTGCCTCCTATGCTGATTTTCAAATGCAAAACAATGCCAAAAGAAGACATTCCTCGAGGAATGATTGTCCACGTTCACGACAAGGGTTGGATGGATCAGGATGGGATGAAGATCTGTTTGAAAAAGTTTGGAGCAGGAGACCAGGTGGGCTCTTATGCAAACTTGCCCCTATTGGTGCTTGATCAGTTCAGGGCACACATAACAAAAAACACAAAGAAGATTGCTGCAGAGCAAAAAACAAAATTTGCTATCATACCTGGAGGCTTGGCATCCCAGCTCCAACCACTTGATGTCAGCATTAACAAACCTTTCAAAGCTGCCATGAGAAATGAATGGAACCAATGGATGAAGTCTTCTGGGGACAATTTGACACCAGCAGGAAGAGTGAAGAAACCAAATATAGGAGAAGTTTGTACCTGGGTGAAAAAATCCTGGGATAATATCAAGATTGAGATCGTTGTCAAGTCATTTAAAGAAGTGCGGCATTTGAAATGCCATAGATGGAACAGAGGACGAGGCAATATATGAAGACAGTGATTCATCATCAGACACAGATGAGGACAAGCTAATGGATGGGAGTTTTGACAGTGATGAGTTGTATGAATTTTACGATGAATAAAACTTGAGCTCAATAACTTTATATAATACATTTTTTTTCAAATTTTGGACCCCAAAATTAAAGTGCGGCTTATACATGGGGAAATACGGTAGTTAACAATGTACCCCCCTTTACAATTAGTTCACTGTACAATCAAATCACGTTACAACAAACTCACCATATTAAAGTACCGTTCACTATACGATGTGCAGTAAGCGCCGGTCATTGTAATCAAGTTTGTGAATTGAATTTTAATTCTTTTAAACAGCGATTCTAATTAGCAAAAATAGGAGAAATATTATCCACAGGCTATAAAAGCAAAGATATATTAAGCACAAATTTACCCTTTATTACCTTACCAATTAAAAAATTAAAAATACGTGAAAATCGGAAGAATATACTTGATAATCGGAATAATTAATACATACTGCAATATGTACATACGAACTAGTTGAAATTTCTGTTCACTGACATTTGTGGGCGGGGGATTAAAATTTAAAACAGTAAAAAGATAAGCAATCAATAACAAAGAACACGGCACACAAATTGCAAGTAACACGATACGCGCAAGTGAGAACCGAGTAACGAGTTACAAAGCTTTAAAATTAGGAATGAAGAGAAGATCTGAAAATTGATTTTTTTATATGACTGAAGATTTCATGGAAGTGTAAACACATTTTACCATAATAACCCACAGAATTCCAGCTGTCGGTATTATCGCAAATTCAGTAAGATCGAGTTTACTGTCCGTTTATGATAGATTTCACTAACAGAAAATTATTATTATTATCATTATTAGCCATATAGTGCAAGGAAGCCTGAGGCTTATGCTGCACCAGCCAAAAAATAAAAAAATAAAAAAATTCTAAATTACCCTGAGAGAGAGAGAAAAGCCCAATAAACAGGTGACTGCTAATTGTTTTTATTGTTTTATGGTTGTGACCTCCAGAATTTCGACCAAACCACGTGGTACCGTCGGAGACAATTGCAGGGTAATCTCCAGTGCTGCGGTCTCCTGCCCTGATTAAACGGCATGCTGTCCCAATTAAGCGAAGTCAACTCTGGCTATTTTCTCGATTGGTTTCTGTTTTTATAAGATTTGCCCCAAATAAACAGCTACCTCGATTAACCAGTGACCCAAATAACCAGAATCTACTGTATATTTAATTACAGCCACAAACAGAGGTAAAAGTGATTCTTGCACTGCTTCTATTGGAACATGCAGCAGTTTGGAAAGCAACATGTTGGGGGATTTCAAGCCTTTCTGTGGGTCATCATGGTTAACATAGACTGTGTTAAGGTAATTAAGAGTGAGAACAGGTGCATGTATACTTGTATGTACACTAATGCTAGGACACAGTAAATAAATTTGATGAATCTGAAGTACTGATTCAGTCATCAAATGCAGGCATTATAGGGATATCGAAGACATAGAGTCACTCAGACATAAGGGATGCAGAATTGGAATATGAAGAATACATATTCCAATAGGACACACAGGATAGGAGATGGGAGTTATGCTTTTAGTTAAGGAGCTTATTAAATCTAAGGCAGCTTACCCAGCCGACATGGGTAGCCAGAGCAATGTTGAGTCAGTTTGGTGCAGCATAAGCACTGGAAAAATGAGAGTAGGAGTGTGTTACAGGCCTAATGACTGTGACGAGTACAATGAAAAACTATATAGAAAAAGAGGGTGGCCAGTTAAATCAGTATGTCTTAATAATGGGGAATTTTAACTTTCCCAATATTGACTGGAACTTGTGGGTTGGCCACTCACACACCAGCAAGATTTTTGTGGATTTATTGGATGACTGTTTTCTACAGCCGCATATTAGACAGACAACAAGAGGAAGTAATACTCCTGTTCCAGTCAGGGGTATATTCAGGGATGGGCACAGAGGGCATATGCCCCCCAACAAAAAATTTGAAATTAACAAAAAAGAACACAGGAGATGTTCTAAAAAAAAACTCAAAAGCCTGGTCGCCATGGCCTCCTTACAATGATACCTGGACCTGGTCGCTATGCACCCCCCCTTATGATGATACCTGGACACGCCACTGGATCCAGTTAATAGTAGTGATTCTACATGCATTAAGAATCAGTAGGTAAAAGATCCACTGGGCAGCAGCGATCACAGTGTACCAAACATCTTAGAGGGAGATCTCTATCAGGATGAATGATAAAATGAATGACGGTGAAAACTTCGTAGTTATAAATAATTTCAGAACTAGGGACCAGATTGTTGGAAGTTTTCGGCCAATAAGTTGTTAATTACAAGAATAAGTTACCTCCATGGGTGGTGGAGGTAGTCTGCTTGGGGACGTTCAAATATCAGTTGGGTAGCTACCTACTTGAGGAGGGACACACATTGGTAATTTATTAATTTATTTTATTTATTGGCAGTTTTTACAAAAGCCTGAGGCTTCCTTGCATTACATGCCTAATACTAATATATTTTGTACATGAACACAGAGCCATAAAGAATGTTTTATTGCTCTACTTTCCCAATTAAAAAAATAATTAATGATGCCCATTTTAAGCAAATACCATACTGCAAGAATAGTGAAATTTATATTGACATCACTTTACCAAACAGTTTTTTTTTTTTTTTAATGTACATTAAATATATTTAATGTACATGTTAAATATATTTAATGTATTTAATTTTATTAAATTTAATTTAACATACATAAAATTTAACGTACATTAAATTTAATGTACGTTAAATATATTTTTGAAATAATATACTTCTTTTTTTGTTTTATTTATCCTAGCATCATTTTTGTGTTAATTATGTTTGTATTTTCTCTCAATGATCAATAACTAGGCTTATTTATTTATTTTTTTTTGATTTGGTAGTTGTTGGCGCATCGGCTTCTATGGCCATATTGCACCTCCCAAGGTTTTTGCAGTACTTTGATCCAAGCCCGAGGTGGGAATCGAACCCGCGACCTTTGGGTTGCCGGGCAGGTACTTTACCCACTCGGCTAGCCTGGTCGGCAACTAGGCTTATAATAGTCAATCAGCACTGAATAAATACCTACATCAAAAAATGCATATATTATTTCGGTATTTAAATGGTAAAAAATCCTCATAAAAATAAATAACTAGTGTTTACTTCAGTTTTACAAAAAGTATATACACTCAAACTCGAAAACAAGTCATCAGAAATAACGACAACTTGGCTATAGTATAAAAAATAAGTTAGTTAAGATAATTATATAAACTGCATCATTTTACTTTGGCTACATTATTTCAAAACTGTATAGCTATAACAGTAAACTGACCAGCGATATGTAAGCATCTGCTGTATAAGTCGATCTCCATTTTTATAGTAATTTTTCACATTTGCAATTCGAAGAGTGGTATATTATAGAAAAATCTGCATTAATATCCACTGTCAACTTTTTAATTCAATTATTTCTGCTTTTTCTTTTAGAAATTAAAATTTTGACATATTATTAAACTGCACAGTAAACTGTGAAGAAAGCAATAAACATATGCAGCTCCCTCATGCAGAAGACTGAGAAACCAAAATCTACTGGCATAGGTGATGATGTCACATCATTCTTACTGATGCCATATGTGTACATAGGAGGCTTTAATATGTAAATGAGTCATTCCTTGTCACCACAAATTGGTTTTTTTTGTAAACAGTGCCTCATTGTGGAATTTATTTTGCTATAAAGAAATCAACAATCTTGGGAATTTTTACTTTTCAAGTTCTTGAAAAGTATTCACAAGCATTTAGTATCGCATGCACATGTATGGTTCCTCCTCTGCTCAAGAGCATTGTTTTTATTTTGAGTCAGTTTCCATCATTCTGCTGCAGAGATTAACACATGGTTTTTTACACCATACAGTACAGTAATTTTAAAATAATTATTGTTGGCAAAAAGCTTTAGATGTGTAGGATAAAATTAAAGTTATTACAGAAATATAAAAGGAAGAAATGTATTGTTGCTCATGAATTTAACTTTTCAAGCTCAACATGGTACAAAATTTGGAATTCAAAACAAAAAAAATTGATGTTAACAAGGCTCTTTTAAAGTAGTTTAAACACAAAAGAAGCAAAAATATTCTAATATGTTCCACTTTTAATGATTATAGCCTTCTGCCAAATTATTTGGAATTGAGAAGTCTGTGTATTCCACTAGTTGGAGAAATAATTTAAGTTGCATCATAACATATGTTTTGGAAAAGTTACAGATAAAGCAAAATATAGGAACAATACAGAGTGGGTAAATTTGGTTTGGTCCAAAGTGTACAGAGGATACTTGAACAAAGGCAATTTTAATTCAGCTGAGATGGGACATTTTTTTTCAATTAACTCCTGACAGAATATTAAACTCCAAGGGTGTAGGTGCAGAAGCAGTAAATCATCAAGAGATTGTATCACAGTCCTCAATTGCACAAATTTGTATGGCATAGAAAAGACAGAAATGTTTGTCATAAGAATATAAAATCTGTGATGTTTCAAAAATGCTAAGAAGTTACCTTGTCAACTAAGAACAAATGAAAAAGCTGGTATAATATCAGCCTTGTTTGAATCCAGGTTACTTCAGCAGGATTGTGAGTTACAGACACATGACTGAAAAATTCTACTTCTTTTGGACAACTACTTTGCACACAAAGTCAACAAAGCAAGATAAAAAAACATTAAACTCATGTTTCTTCCATCAAACTGAAAGAAACTTGCAACCAAGGAACCAAGGAGTTGCGAAGTTCCAAATCTCATTTTTGAAAATTAATTTTCCATAAAATGGCTTGTCTTGAAAGACATCTATTCTGCATCCAATAACATTATTGTGAAGCTTTTCTCTCTTTCAAGAGAGAAAAGCTTCACAATAATGTTACTGGATGCAGTATAAAATGTAGAAAAGGTACAGAACAGAGTATTTGAGAAAACTATCTGTGGGATTTTGATCATGTGGGATTTAGTCAGAAACTCTGGGAATGATTCTGTTGAAATTGATACTAATGAGAAAACTTGTCTTTTTCAGAACACATCTGCAAAACAAATCAAGGATTTAAATCATTACAACTTAGATGCATATGTTATTGTTGATGATGATATTGTTGAACTGAAGAATGAAATGGGTGATAAAGATGGAGATGAAAATGAAAAAACTGAAAAAGACATAGGGCAGAAAGTTCCAACTATTAGTATAGCACTTCAAGCAGCTAAATTTTTGGATTGTTTTTATAAAAACAGAAGATAATCACAATACTGCAAAAATTGAATATGAGTTAGGAAACAAAAGAAAAAACCTGACTATTTCTGTTAGATAATACAGTATTATTAAATATACGATATACTATACAAATAATATAATACATATATAAATTTATGTTGTAATATATGTATGCAATCAAATAATATGTGCATACGTACTATAATCATCTCAATCAGATCTCCTTGCCTGTGCCTAATTTCCAGGTGCTGCAGTTTGAAGAACTGAAGCCTTTCCTGGTAAGAGTACCCTTTTTTTCCTTTCTTCTTTCTTTTCTTTCAAAATAGTGTCAGATAAGTTCTCAAAAATTGACAGAACTGATGTTGTAAAACATCTATTGCTTCATCTATTTTTTTATCTTTAACAACAAGAAGTAACTTGTCCACAAAAAATTTCAAATTTAAAAATGATGCATTGCCAATTGATGACATTTATGCTACCACATAATTTTAAAAAGAATCATTTTTCAATGGGAATTTGTGTACCACTTAGTCACATGCAGTAAAAAGTCCTTCCTCTTGAATAAAAGAACAGAATCTTCCCTCGTTTCAGACTCTTCATAATTTTGGCAATAGAAATGCCTATGACAAAGCAAGAATCATCATTTTGATTTAGTCTGCTAGCGTAAACAACTTCCAAAATGGATGTGGAAGATTTAAAAACTGTTGGTAACGTAACATTCTTCAACATATCTTGGTACATGAATATGAAGTATGTTGTTTCACTTTATATGTTATGCCAATGTTCAGATTTTCGAATCTTGGCATAACATATACAGTGAAACAGCATTTAATGTAACTGGAGTTATAACTATGGGTAATATATATGCATTTTATATCTTTTAATAAAATTTTATTACATTTCTACCAATTTCAATGTAATTTAAAGAAAAAGTCAGCCTCGGTTGATAATGATGTTAATAATATTGAAGACCTTTCATTGATGGTAAAACTGAGTGAGTTTGATTGTGTACACACACACACACTAGAAGGATTTCTAAATTTCACAAGAACTAAAGAGCACTTACCTATACACATTATTCACACTCATAGGCACAGTCACAACTACAGTACCAACTATGAAATAAAAAATATACTTAAATCTTTAAAAGGTTAAAAAAAAAACTATAATAATAATTATTGAAGTTATTATTTAGTCATTTTCTGAGAAGTAAAATTGCTCAAAATTTAGTTTGTTCCAGCAGTTTATAATGAAGAAGTTTTTATTGATAAAATTAAACTGACAATCTTTAATGATGACAACTATGTATAGAAATATCTATAAGAATGCCATAATTCTGACTTATAGAGCTATGCTAATTATGGGAGAGAACTCCATTCTTAACACTAAATAAATAATAAATGTATAAACTAATGTTCCATTAGATCCCAAAAAACTAAGCACACCAGTAAGTTTTTGGCATATATGCAGAGGTGAACCAGTGACACACACACAGAAAAATACACTATATTACCAAAGTTACCTGGATAACCCTGAGATTTTGGATTATCCAAAATCTCAGACATCAAAGGCAGATATTGTTGGGATATCAGAGACATGGTGTCACACAGACATAAGAAGTGCAGAACTAGAATTTGGGGAGTACAATGTGTACAGAAAGGATAGACAGGAAAGGAAGAGGGGGTTATGCTGTTAGTTAAGAAACACATAAAATCTAAGGAAGTGCATCCAATTGATGTTGGTGGACAATGCAATGTTGAGTCTGTTTGGTGTGACATAAGCACTGGGAAAGGAAAAATGAGAGTAGGTGTGTGTTATAGGCCTAATGTATCTGATGAGTATAATGAGCAATTGTGCAGAGAAATAGAGGGGACCAGTAAATTAGAGTGTCTTATAATCAGGGATTTTATTTCCCGGATATTGACTGGAATTTGTGGGTTGGTCACTCACAAACTAGCAAGGCTTTTGTGGATTTATTGGATGATTGTTTTCTACAGCAGAATGTTTGGGAGGCAACTAGAGGGAGTAATACTCTTGATATGATTACCAGTAGTGATTCTTCATGCTTCAAGAATCTACAGATAAAGGAACCACTAGGTAGCAGTGATCACAGTATGCTGAAGTGGGATTTACTCAAAGAGGTAACTACCTACCATCAGGGGTAATGGGAAAGGTTTTTGCTTTCATAAAGATGACTACAGTGGTGAGACAGTATTTAAATTCTATATGGTGGAACCAACTGATAATGTTACCAACAGCAAATTCAAAATGGGAAGCATTCAAAGAATTAACCTTGGAAGCCACTAGGCTTTTCATACCAACAAAGAAATATTATTCAAGATTTAGGCCTAAATGGATGTCAGATGAACTAATTAGACATGTGACAGAGAAGGAAAATGCATGGGATACATATAAATTAACATGTGACACAGAAGCCTGTGATAGATATAAGCTGGTCTGTAACAAAGTTACAAAGGAGGTTAGGCAGGCAAAGGCAGATTATGAGAAATCTTTGGCAAAGGACGCAAAGAAAAACAGCAAAGAGTTCTTTACTTATGTAAACTCTAGAAGGAAAGGGATGAATCAGATTAGTCCACTTGATATCGATGGTTCAACTGTTGATGATCCTGCTCAGGTAGCTAACAAACTGAATGAATATTTTGCATCAACATTCACACATGAGGAGTTATTCAGGGAGGGGAATGCCAGAGGTGTATTCAACTCTGGCAGTAAGCTAGATAATCTTGTAATAACTGAGAGTAAAGTGGAGAAGAAATTGTTGAAGATAAACACAAGAAAGGCACCTGGGGAATATGGAATATATCCAGTTATATTAAACGAGGCAGCAAAGGAAGAAAGCAAACCCTTAGCCATAATTATGAGAGCTTCCCTGGACTCAGGGGAGGTACCCATGGACTGGAGATGTGCAAATGTGACCCCAATCCACAAAGGAGGATCAAAGGGAGACACAGGTAATTACAGACCTGTTAGTTTAACTTCTGTTCCAGGGAAAGTAATGGAGGCACTGGTTAAAATAGCATTACAGAATCATCTAGACAAGACTTCAGTTATAGCTCGGACATAGCAGGGGTTTGTTAAGGGGAAGTCTTGTCTGATTAATTTGATTGGATACTATGATGTAGTCACAAAGGAACTGGATCCAAAGAATAACTTTGATATCATATATTTGGATCTTAGAAAAGCCTTTGATACTGTTGCACATCGAAGACTGCTGCACAAATTGGAGCAGTGTGGCACTGGAGGCAAATTGCTGCTTTGGATAAAGGGATGGTTGAGTGGGAGAAGACAGAGGGTGGTAATCAATGGACACTGCTCTTCTTGGACTAATGTTATTAGTGGAGTCCTCAGGGTTCAGTGTTGGGTCCATAGTTGTGTTCTGTATTTATAAATGTTATTGATGATGGTATATCAGGCTTAATGTCCAAGTTTGCAGACGATATGAAGGTTGGCAGGGTTGTTAATGAAACTAATGACAGTACACTGCTCCAACAGGATCTAGAAAAGTTGAGCAGACGGGCTGAGAGGTGGCAAATAAAGTTTAACATTGACAAATGTAAAGTACTACATATGGGAAGCAGTAATCCCAGAGTAACGTATCAACTCTGTGGTACCACGCCGACAGTGGTAGAGAATGAAAAGGACCTGGGGATAATTGTGCAGGCAGATATGAAGTTTTCTGAGCAGAGAGTGTCAAGAAATTAGTTGCCAACTCAGAGTTCTGATGGGTGCCTAAGAGAGCTTGAAGAGTTGAGTAGATGCCCTCAAAGGTATTAGAGTGGAAGACCCAGCAAATGGGTTAAGAAGTGGCAACTGAAGTTTAACCCTGACAAATGCAAAGTACTGCATATGGATAGAAGTAACCCCAGAGAAACGTACCATGTGGTACTACACTTAAGATGGTAGAAAATGAAAAAGACCTGGGAGTAATTGTGCAGTCAGATATGAAGCTTTCTGAGCAATGCAGACAGGCTGCCAGGGCAGGTCATGGGGTTTTGTCAATGATATATAGGAATTTTGCTAGCAGGGAAAAGGAGGTGATTGTCAATCTGTATAAGGCAATGGTCAGGCCACGCCTTGAGTACTGTGTACAGGTCTGTAGGCCTCATTTTAGGAAGGATGTAGATTTACTTGAGTGTGTACAGAGAAGGGCAACAAGATTGGTGAGGGGAATGAAGGGATCCTCTTACCAAGAGAGCTTTAAGTTCTGCAAATTGCAGTGGCTGGAGACTAGGCACCTGCGCGGTGATCTGATTGAGGTGTATAAGGCCTTGAATGGGTTGAGCACGCAGAATTCTGATGGGATCCTTCCACTTGTTCAGCTTACGAACCTAAGGGGACATAAATTCAAATTAAGAAAGGACAGATGTAGAACAGATGTGCGGAAATTTGCCTTTAGCCAGCGGGTGGTTAATTGCTGGAACAAACTTCCATCTGTCGTTGTGGAAGTTGATAGGTTAAATAAATTTAAGGAGGAACTGGACAGGTATTTGGAGGGAATGGTGTGATTTTTTTTTTTTTTTTTGGCTCATGCTGCATAAACTCATACACTTGCTTTCTTGCATCACATGCTACTACTACTACTACCCATCAAGCTCTCAGCTGCCAAACTCAAGGCCAGAGCTCACTCTTGTGCATCAGGCAATACAGTGGCAATCTCCAAGGCAGAATGTGCTGGTCCCACAGGAACCAGTTATCGTCGTTGACTCCATTATCAGGGAGATGGGTAAATATATTGTGTAAAAAGGATAAGTGGAATAGGATCAGGGTATGTCTGCCAGAGGCAAAAGTTGATGACGTTGTAGAGCAGATATCATCGTTTAAGGGCACAAAGGGTGATACTGTTTTACACCTTGGTACTAATGATATTAAGAGTAGGAGATCTGAAGATTTACTTAACAAGTAAACACAAAAAAGGCACCTGGCGTGGATGGGATCTATCCAGTTATATTAAAGGAGGTAGCAAAGAAAGTAAGAAAACCGTTAGCCATAATTATGAGAGCTTCCTTGGACTCAGGGGAGGTACCCATGGACTGGAGATGTGCAAATATGACCCCAATTCACAACGGAGGATCAAAGGCTGACACGAGTAATTATAGACCTGTGAGTTTAACTTCTGTTCCTGGAAAATTAATGGAGGCACTGGTTAAAGAAGCACTGCAGGATCATCTAGACAAGACTTTAGTTATAGCTCGGACACAGCATGGTTTTGTTAAGGGGAAGTCTTGCCTGACCAATTTGATTGGATACTATGATCCAGTTACAAAAGAACTGGATGCAGGGAATAACTTTGATATTATATACTTGGATCTTAGAAAGGCTTTTGATACTGTTGCACATGGAAAACTGCTGCACAAATTGGAGCAGTGTGGCACTGGAGGCAAATTGCTGCTATGGATAAAGGGGTGGTTGGGGGGGGAGAAGACAGAGAATGGTAATTAATGGACACTGCTCATCATGGACTAATGTTATTAGTGGAGTCCCTCAGGGTTCAGTATTGGGTCCTTTATTGTTTTCTGTATTTATAAATGATATTGATGATGGTATATCAAGCTTAATGTCCAAGTTTGCAGACGATACGAAGGTTGGCAGGGTTGTCAAGGACACTACTGACACTATGCTGCTGCAACAGGATCTGGAAAGGTTGAGCAGATGGGCTGAGAGGTGGCAAATGAAGTTTAACATTGACAAATGTAAAGTACTACATATGGGAAACAGCAACCCCAGAGCAACGTATCAACTCTGTGGTACTACACTAGCAGTGGTAGAGAATGAAAGGGATCTGGGGGTGGTTGTGCAGGCAGATATGAAGTTCTCTGAGCAGTACAGATGGGCTGCAAAAGTAGCTCATGGTGTATTGTCAATGATATATAGGAATTTTTCTAGCAGGGATAAGGAGGTGATTATTCCCTTGTATAAGGCAATGGTCAGGCCACACCTAGAGTACTGTATAAAGGTCTGGATACCTCATTTCAAGAGGGATGTAGAGCTGCTGGAACGAGTACAGAGAAGGGCACAAGATTAGTGAATGGAACAAAGGGGTGCTCTTACGAAGAAAGGCTTAAGTTTTGCGAATTACAGTGTCTGGAGACTAGGCACCAGCGAGGTGATCTGATAGAGGTGTACAAAGCCTTGAATGATTTGAGCATGCTCAATGCTGATGGGATTCTTACTCTTGCTCAGAATAATCACCTGAGAGGGCATAAATTCAAATTGAGGAAAGACAGATGTAGGATAGATGTGCGGAAATTTGCCTTTAGCCAGCTGGTGGTTGGTAGGTGGAACAGACTTCCATCCCTTGTCGTGGAAGTTGATAGCCTAAATAAGTTTAAGGCTCAGCTGGACAGGTATTTCGAACGAACAGAGGGGAGAAGTGGAAGTGGTTATTTTTTATTTATTTATTTTACTTTATTTTTTTTTTTTGACTGATGCTGCATAAGCTTGCTTTCTTGCATAAAATGCCTCTACTAATGCTAATGCTAAGTACAGGTTAACGTTGAAACAAAAAAAGTCGTGA
Organism: Mastigoproctus giganteus; assembly: GCF_048544385.1. NCBI lineage: Eukaryota > Metazoa > Arthropoda > Arachnida > Uropygi > Thelyphonidae > Mastigoproctus > Mastigoproctus giganteus. Next base: position 198,551,936 of record NC_143583.1, on the reverse strand, counting down.
GTTAGGGTTATATTTGAAAGTGTTTGCAATTCTACCCAAACACGAGAAGAGGGTGTACACGATGAGAGTCTTGTCAATCAATTTGGCCCTGGAGAAGTGTGTAAGGCTCGTGGGGTAAAATTTTTATCAGTATGATCTGTGTTGTTAACAGGAGAGACTGCTTCTACAGGGATGGGATACACTTAAATAGAAGGAGTGCACGAGTGTTTGCTGATGCTATTGAGGGAATGTTAGGTGGGTTGGAAAACAGCCAGCTTGGGAGGGAGGATTCACAGACTAATAGATTCACAGTAGCCACAGGCAGAGGTGGAAGTGATTCTTGCACTGCTTCTATTGGAATGTGCAGCAGCCTGGAAAGCAAGTTGCTGGGGATTTCAGGAACTGCTGGGAGTCATGAAACAAGTAAATACATGGGCTGTGTTAGAGTAAATAAGAGTAAGAACAGGAGCATATACACCAATGCTACGAGTATAGTAAATAAATTTAATGAATTTGAAGTGCTGGTCAAGACATCAATGGCAGATATTGTTGGGATATCAGAGATGTGGTGTCACAGAGATAAAAAGAATGCAGAACTGGAATTTGGAGAGTACAATGCGTATATAAAGGATAGATAGGACAGGACAGGAAGGGAAGAGGGGTTATGCTGTTAGTTAAGAAACACATAAAATCTAAGGAAGTGCATCCAGCTGACATAGATGGACAATGCAACGTTGAGTCAGTTTGGTGTGACAATAAGCACTGGAAAGCAAAAATGAGGGTAGGAGTTTGTTATAGGCCTAATGACTCCAATAAGTACGATGAACAATTATACAGAGAAACAGAATGGGAGAGTAAATCAGAGTGTTTTTTGGCGCCTCTGTAACCAGGTGGGAAGGAGCAGCGGTGCGTAGCAAGCGCTTCTTGATTAGACTGGGATTCAAGCTCGTGACCACCAAATACAGAGGATGCAGAAAGGTCAGGGAGTGACCACTGCATATATTCCCGGAGCAATATGGCCTTAGTTGCTAATGCTCCTAAAAAACCAAATAACAACAACAGAGTGTTTTATAATGGGAGATTTTAACTTCCCAGATATTGACTGGAAATTGTGGATTGGTCACTCGCAAGGCTTTTGTGGATTTATGGGATGATTTTTTACAGGAGCATGTTAGAGAGGCAACCAAAGGGAGTAACTGAGTAACAGAGGGAGGGAGTAATCTGATTATCAGGAGTCATCTCAGTGTACTGATGTGGAATTTACTTAAAGATGTAACTAATATCAGGGGTAAAGAGAAGCGTTTTTGCTTTTGTAAGGGTGACTACAGTGGTCTCAGACAGTTTTTAAATTCTATAAAGTGGGACCCACTGAAGATGTTATAACAGCAAATTCTAAATGGGAAGCATTCAAGGAAGTCATCTCGGAAACTACTAAGCTTTTTGTTCCAACTAAGAAATACTGTTCCAGGTTTAGGCCCGAATAGATGTCAGATGACCTAATGAGACTCGTGGCAAAGAAGAAAAATGCATGGGATTCATGTAAATTATCAGGTGATGCAGAAGCCTATGGTAGATATAAGTTAATCTGCAATCAAGTCACAAAGTAGATGCCGACCGGGCTAGCCATGTGGGTAAAGTGCCTGCCTGGCAACCTAAAGGTCGTGGGTTCGAATCCCGCCTCGGGCTTGGTTCAAAGTACTGCAAAAACCTTGGGAGGTGCATTATGGCCACAGAAGCTGATGCGCCAACAACTACCAAACGAAAAAAAAAAAAAAAAAAAAAAAACAAAGTAGATTAGGCAAGCGAAAGCAGAATATTAAAAATCTTTGGCAAAGGATGCAAAGATACCTTTACTTATATAAACACTAAAAGGAAGGGGATGCATCAGATTGATCCACTTGATATCAATGGTTTGACTGTAGATAATCATTTTAAGATGATTGCAAAACTAAATGAGTATTCTGCATCTACATTCACTCAAGAAGTAGATGACCAGATGTTTATCAAACTCTAACAGGGAGTTAAATGATCTTGTAATAACTGAGAGCAAAGTGGAGGAGAAATTGTTGAAGTTAAACATACGAAAGGCACTTGGGGTAGATGGGATCTATCCAGTTACACAGTTACATTAAATGAAGCAGCAAAGAAAGTAAGCAAACCCTTAGCCATAATTATGAGAGCCTCTTTGGACTCAGGGGAAGTCCCCATGGACTGGAAATGTATCTTCAATTCATAAAGATGGATCAAAGGGTGACACGAGTAATTACAGACCTGTTAGTTTGACTTCTGTTCCAGATAAAATAATGGCATCGCTGGTTAAAGAAGCATTGCAGAATCATTTAGATAAGACTGCAGTAATAATTGAGACAGAGCATGGGTTTGTTAAGGGGAAGTCTTGTCTGACCAATTTGATTGGATATTATGATGTGGTCACAAAGGAACTGGATGCAAAAAATAATTTTGATATCATATACTTGGATTTCAGGAAAGCTTTAGATACTGTTGTACGTGGAAGACTGCTGTACAATGGCGCCTCCGTAGCCAGGTGGGAAGGAGCAGCAGTGCGTAGCATACGCTTCTTGATTAGACCGGGGTTCGAGCCCGTCACCACCAAATACGGAGGATGCGGAAAGGTCAGGGAATGACCACCGCATATCCTGGAGCAATATGGCCTTAGTTGCTAATGCTCCTAAAAAAAAAAAAAAAAAACCCAAACTGCTGTACAAATTGGAGCGGTATGGCATTAAGGGCAAGTTTTTTCAATGGATAAAGGGATGGTTGAGTGGGAGATGGCAGAGAGTGGTAATAAATGGACACTGCTCTACATGGACTAATGTTAATAGTGGAGTTCCCCAGGATTCGGTGCTGGGCCCATTGTTTTGTGTATTTATCAATTAGCATCAGCATTAGTAGAGGCATACGATGCAAGAAGGCAAGCTTATGCAGCATCAGTAAAAAAAAAAACCTCCCATTTCACACTTCCATTTGTTCCAAATGCCTGTCCAGCTCAGCCTTAAATTTATTTAGGCTATCAACTTCCACAACAAAAGATGGAAGCCTGTTTCAGCAATCAACTACCCGCTGGCTAAAGGCAAATTTCCACACATCTATTCTACCACTGTCTTTCCTCAATTTGAAATTGTGCCCCCTCAGCATTCAGCTTTCTCAACCCATTCAAGGCCTTATACACCTCGTAGGTGCCTACTCTCCAGGCGGTCAAATTTGCAGAACCTAAGCCTTTCTTGGTAAGAGCACCCCTTTATTCCACTCACCAATCTTGTTTGTACTTGTTCTAGCAACTCTACATCCTTCCTCAAATGAGACCTCCAGACCTGTACACAGTACTCTAGGTGTGGCCCAACCATTGCCTTGTATAAAGGGATAATCACCTCCCTGTCGCTTCTAGCAAAATTCCTATATATCATTGACAAGACTCCATGATCTGCCATGGCAACCCATCTGTACTGCTCAGCGAACTTCATATTTGACTGCACAATTACCCCCAGGGCTTTTTCACTTTCCACTTCCCTGAGTATAATACCACACAGTTGGTACATTTCTCTTCGGGTATTGCTACCCATATGCAGTAATTTGCATTTTTCAATATTAAACTTCAGTTGCCACTTCTCAGCCCATTTGCCCAACAACAGTAAAGATAGTATGCTACTCCAACTGGATCTAGATAACTATCTTTACTGTTGTTAACGACCCTGCCAACCTTTCTGTCATCTGCAAACTTGGACATTAAACTTGATATACCTTCATCAATATCATTGATAAATATACAAATAGCAATGGGCCCAACACTGATATCGATGAAGGTATCGATATCGGTGTTGGGCCCATTGTTGTTTTGATATTGATGAAGGTATATCAGGCTTAATGTCCAAGTTTGAGATGATACAAAGGTTGGCAGGGTTGTTAATGACAGTAAAGACAGTATGCTACTGCAACAGGATCTAGAAAAGTTAAGCAGATGATCTGAACAGTGGCAACTAAAGTTTAACATTGACAAATTCAAAGTACTCCATATGGGTAGCAGTAACCCAAAAGAAGCATACCAACTGTGTGGTGCTACACTCAGGAAGGTGGAGAATGAAAAAGACCTGAAGTTAATTGTGAAGTCAGATATGAAGTTCTCTGAGCAGTGCAGATGGACTGCCAGAACAGGTCATGGAGTTGTGTCAATGATATATGGAAATTTTGCTAGCAGAGACAAGAAGGTGATTATCCCTTTCTATAAGGCAATGGTCAGGCCACACCTTGAGTACTGTATACAGGTCTGGAGGCCTAATTTTAGGAAGGATGTAGAGTTGCTACGAGTACAGAGAAGGGCAACAAAGGAGGTTAGGCAGGGGAAGGCAGATTACGAGAAATCCTTGGCAAAAGATGCTAATAAAAACAGCAAGGATTTCTTTACTTATATAAACTCTAAAAGGAAGGGGATGAATATGATTGGTCCACTTGACATCGATGGTTCGACTGTTGATGATCCTGCTCAGATAGCAAACAAACTGAATGAGTATTTTGCATCAACATTCACACATGAGGAATTATTAAGGTTTGAAAACGGCAGAAGGTTATCAAATTGTAGCAGAATACTTAATAATTTTGTAATAACTGAGAGCAAAGTGAAGGAGAAATTGTTGGAGTTAAACATAAGAAAACCACCTATTGTGGATGGGATCTATCCAGTTATATTAAAGGAGGCGGCAAAGCAACTAAGCAACCTCCTTAGTCATAATTATGAGAGCATCCTTGGACTCGGGGGAGGTTCCCACGGACTGGAGATATGCAAATGTATCCCCAATTCACAAAGGGAGATCGAAGGGTGACATGAGTAATTACAGACCAGTTAGTTTAACTTCTGTTCCGGGTAAAATAATGGAGTAACTGGTTAATTTAACTTCTGTTCCGGGTAAAATAATGGAGTCACTGGTTAAAGATGCATTGCAGGATCATCTAGACAAGACTGCAGCAATAATTCAGACACAGCATGGGTTTGTTAAGGGAATGTCTTGTCTGACAAATTTGATAGGATATTATGATGTGGTTACAAAGGAACTGGATGCAAAAAATAATTTTGATATCATATATTTGGATTTCAGGAAAGCTTCTGACACTGTTGCACATGGAAGACTATTGTACAAATTGGAGCAAAATGGTATTAAGGGTAAGTTGCTACAATGGATAAAAGGATGGTTAAGTGGGAGAAGACAGAGGGTGGTAATCAATGGGTGCTGCTCTTCTTGGACTAATGTTATTAGTGATGTCCCACAGGGTTCGGTGTTAGGTCCACTGTTGTTTTGTATATTTATCAATAATATTGATGAAGGTATATCAGGCTTAATGTCGAAGTTTGCAGATGATACAAAGGTTGGCAGGGTTGTTAATGACAGTAATGGCAGTGTGCTACTGCAACAGGATCTAGATAATTTGGGCAGATGGGCTAAAAAGTGGCAACTGAAGTTTAACCTTGACAAATGCAAAGTACTGCATATGGGTAGACGTAACCCTAGAGAAACGTACCAACTGTGTGGTACTACACTTAAGGTGGTAGAAAATGAAAAAGACCTGGGAGTAATTGTGCAGGCAGATATGAAGTTTTCTGAGCAATGCAGACAGGCTGCCAGGGCAGGTCATGGGGTTTTGTCAATGATATATAGGAATTTTGCTAGCAGGTAAAAGGAGGTGATTGTCCCTCTGTATAAGGCAGTGGTCAGGCCACGCCTTGAGTACTGCGTACAGGTCTGGAGGCCTCATTTTAGGAAGGATGTAGATTTACTTGAGCGTGTACAGAGAAGGGCAACAAGATTGGTGAGGGGAATGAAGGGATCCTCTTACCAAGAGAGGCTTAAGTTCTGCAAATTGCAGTGGCTGGAGACTAGGCATCTGCGCGGTGATCTGATTGAGGTGTATAAAGTCTTGAATGGGTTGAGCACGCTGAATTCTAATGGGATCCTTCCACTTGTTCAGATTACGAACCTAAGGGGGGCATAAATTCAAATTAAGAAAGGACAGATGTAGAATAGATGTGCGGAAATTTGCCTTTAGCCAGTGGGTGGTTAATTGCTGGAACAAACTTCTATCTTTCGTTGTGGAAGTTGATAGGTTGAATAAATTTAAGGAGGAACTGGACAGGCATTTGGAGGGAATGGTGTGATTTTTTTTTTTTTTTTGGCTGATGCTGCATAAGCTCATATACTTGCTTTCTTGCATCACATGCCACTACTACTACTACGACTACTAGAAGATTGGTGAGAGGAACAAAGGGGTGTGCTTACAAAAAAAGGCTTAAGTTCTGCAAGTTGCAGCATCTGGAGAGTAGGTACCTGCGAGGTGTATAAGGCCTTGAATGGTTTGAGCAGGCTCAATGCTGATGGGATTCTTCCTCTTACTCAAATTACAAACCTGAGGGTACATAGATTCAAATTAAGGAAAGACTGTTGTAGAATAGATGTGCGGAAGTTTGCCTTTAGCCAGTGGGTTGCTGGAACAGACTTCCATCTGTTGTTGTGGTAGTTGATAACTTAAATAAATTTAAGGCTGAACAAGATAATTTGGAGTGACCAGATGGGTGAAATGGGAAAGTTTTTTTTTTAGGCTGATGTTGTATATGCTTGCTTTCTTGCATCATATGCCTCAATTAATGCTAATGCTAATATGGTAGAGGTTTGAGCAAGACTCTTCAAGAGTGTTAGCTACATCTTGAGGTAGCAAAACATCATTCCCATTTGTATTCAGAATGTAAAATGTGAAAGAGGATATTTATTATACATTTTGCCGATTTTTTTCTAGATGGTTTGTGCTTCAGTGGACCCCGTAATCATTGAAGTGAAATGTTTTCATGACTCTCTTTTGCTTGCTTGCTGAAAGCATCTGGCATTTGCTCTGGCTTTCATAAACTACACTAGATTTGCAGTGGTAAGGTTCTTGTGCAAGCTATTCCAAGCTTTATTTTTCTCTTGTTTGGCTTGGTTGCATTTGTTGTTCCACTAGGATTTTGGCCATGTTCGATGACTTGTGAACGTCCTTGGTATTATGGTTTTGGTGGCCTGTAATATTTGAATTGTTATATAAGCCACAGCAATATTAATTGATACCTTTGAAACAACTGTTTTATCTAGGATTGTTAGCTGCCTGTATTTTTTTCAATCAGCTTTTGGAAAGTTCCATTTGATCATCTGATTATGACAGGGTGGTAAATTTGCCTCTATATATCCAACTACTGGGTAGTAATCACTACCCAGAAGCTATCACAAACAGACCAGTTGAACATTTGAAAAGAGCCAGTGAGCATATGGAGAGGTCAACTGCTCAGCTTGACCCAGAAGGCAGGTGAAAATAAGTGGATAATCCAATATTCAATAGTGTCAGATCTTGATTTATCAAGAAACTTTTCTAAAATTTGTCCCCATTTATTGTGCATCTTATCACCCCATAAAAGATATGTATTAAAATCCCCCCATAATAGAGGGGGAGGAGGGAGTTGAAATGCAAGACTTTCAAGGTCACTGTAAGAGATGTCTTGGAAGGATACAACAGTAAGAGCAAAATTGAAAGATATTTGAGTAACTACAGTTTCTAGATTTGTTTGTAGCATTAATGGTCTGGAAGGAACATTGGAGCTGATTATAACTGCAATGCCTCCAAGAGCCAAATTGCTTATACAAGAGACTTGATCTTTTCTGTAAATGACATGATGTTTAAGTGAGGTAGTAACTGAAGCTATTAAGTTAGTTTCCAGAAGGCAAAAGGCAACTGGGTTATACTTGAGAAGAAGATCCCAAATGTCATCAAGGGTGTTGCAATATCGCCTACAATTCTGTTGAAGGAAAATGTGCATTATTTAGGTTTAGTTGTTGTTTGGGTTTTAATGGCACATGTTCAAGTTTTATTTCCTGTTATGCTGTTTACTAATTTGGCATATTAGATATGGTTGGTAAGGTTTATTAAACTGAGGTATGAAAAGAGTTCACTAAATTTTGATTTTTCTCCCATAATGAGTTCAAGGCTTAATGGCTCATTTGCATGCAATCTGAAAGCTGATTGGCGGGCAATTTGGTAACGTGGATATTCTATGATGACGTGTTTCACTTTTAGCGTGGTCAGACACTGAGGGCTTGGGGAGGATCATCTTTTATTAGGATGTAAGAGTGTGTTAAATGTGTGTGGCCAAAGGGAAGCCGGGCAAGGATAACTTCTTCGTGTCTGTTTGAACGAAAACTTGATTTCCAGGATTTCTGCTGCTGTTTGATTTGGTATAATTTATTGTTTGTTTGTGATTTCCAGGTCTATGTCCATATATTTTCAGAGGCTGTTTGATTGACAGGTTTAAAGTTGAGCGGAATTTTATGCAAGTGAGAATTTTCATTTGACAGATGTTTTGCAGCATGATCCACAAGTTCATTGCCCAGTATTCCAGAATGTCCAGGAATACAAGCGAATCTGACTCTGGTTTTTTTGTCCTATGTGATAGGTAGGAAAGAATTTTTCTTAGATATGGATGATTTTCTAGTTGTAAAGCATATATTGCACTTAATGAGTCTGTGAAAATTATACCTTTTACAATAGAAGTTTTGGCAATGTAATCTAGGGTGAGACTTATTGCAAACAATTCAGCACTATAGAGACTGAAATTATGCTGTATGGCAAGACAACTGCAGCACCAATGTGTGCATCCATCAGTGTATAGATGAGAATAGTCAGAGAATTGCGTTACACAAGAGGAATGTAACTGTTTTATATGTTGATTTGGGATATTGTTCTATTTCCATTTTATGAGGTCCATGTCACTCAACTGAACTGATTTCCCACGGTGGAAGGGATGTGGGAGTATCTTGGTAGATTTTATTCATACTTAAGTTCAATTGTGAGAGTATTTCTTTTAGTTGGATACCCGCAGGTTTGCGTATGTTAAGTTTGTTCGCACATAATGTTTCCCATTTTGGATTATACAGATATTGCCATGTTGAATGTCTGGGAAGGCTTTGAACTTTCCCAGCATAGTTCAGAAGAAGGACTTGTCTACGAAGACTGAGTGAGGAGTTCAGGGATCTCTGTGTATAAACTATACACAGGTGAGGTATGAAATGCTCTGGAAACAACACGTAATGTACTGCGATAAATTGGATCTAACCAATTCAGCACACTTTTCCTAGCCGAGGATTAAATGGGAGAACTGTAATTTAATCTAGATCTTATCATTGCATGATAAACGTGCAAAAGTGAATAACGATCAGCTCCCAATGTCATGGCTGATATTGCTTGGAGAATGTTTAATTTCTTTAAGCGCACGCTTAAAGAAATTAAACGTAGATATTTTATATGTTCTAGGAAATTTAATTTGTGATCCATGATTAGTCCTAGAAGTCGGATACTACGTTTGAGTGGGATTTGTTGATTGCTTATTCTTAGTTCTGAATCAGGATGCATCTTTCATTTTCTGTTGTATTGCCACTGTCTTTTGTACTGAGATTCAATATCCATTATAGATGGACCAGGACTCTAATTTGTTAATGGCACATTGAAGCTGTCTCTCGATTGTTTGCATATTCTGAGTGACACGAAATTGTGAGGTCGTCGGCATATAAGTAGGTTTCTACTGTTGCTGGAATAACTTCTGTAATAGGGTTGATTTTGATAGCAGAAAGGGTTGTTGTCTGTTTGTTTGTTTCGGGATTTATTAGGCGCATCGACAACTATGATCATAGTGCGCCAAACAAAAAGGGTTCCACTGAGGCTGAGCCTTGGGGGACCCCCTGTTCTTGATTGTATATTTGAGACAAAATATGATGGCAGTGGACTTGAAAAGTTCTTTTAGTCGTGAAGTTCTGAAGGAACTTTGGTAGATGGCCTTGCAGTCCTAATCTATGCAATTCATTAAGGATACCATATCTCCAATGTAGTATCGAATATCAAGGCATATCAATACACAGTGGTCATTTTGGAGAAAGGCATTGCATATGTTTGATTCGGTTTTTGTCATTATGTCTATTGTTGATCTGTTGTTCCAAAAACTGTATTGGCTAGGACTAAGGGGATTGTGAAAGTCAAGAAACCATGTTAACTGATCATTCACCATTTTTTCTAAAGTTTTACCTAGACAGCTAGTTAGGGCAATAATTATATGAGTTTGAGTGGTCCTTCCTAGGTTCTGGAAAGGCCAGTACAAATGAATGTCTCCAAGAGTCTGGATATGTGTCTTCAAGGTATATCCTATTATACAGCAGAAAGAGCATGCATAATGAATTTTTGGTGAGGTGTTTAATCATTTGATAGTGGATTCCATCTGGACCTGCTGCACTTTGCTTTGATTTGGCTAAGGCTTTATGCAATTCATTTATAGTAAAGAGTTGGTTGTATGAAATCTCATGAGCTGCATAAAATTAATTTTGTATTTTTCGATTTGAGCTTTATACGTTTGAAAGACTGGTCTGTATGATGTTTCTGACAATTCCTCAACTGTTTCTCCTAGTAGATTTGCAATTTTTTCAGTTATGTCATGACCTTTCTAGCTCATGATCGGTTTAGGGACTGTTGAATATTTGCCTGAAATTTGTCTAATTTTATTATAGATAATTCTGGTGTCCATATTTCTATTAATTTGCTTGCAAAAGATATCCAGGACTCTTTCTGAAATTTCCGGCTTATATAACATGCTCTTGGCACTGACTTTCTTATATTTTTATGAGATTTCTTATATATTATGAAATTGATTCCAAACCTTATGAAATGTTTGTAATGTTTATGGTACTGGTTAGCTGTCTTTGGTATTGCAATATTTGCTGCAGAGATTATTTGATTTGTGACATAAGTAACAGCACTATTGATATCAGAATGTCCCTATAGTTTTCTTATCTAAAGAAGCAGCACTTTGGTATTTTTCCCAGTTTGCTTTGCAAAATTTCCATTTTGTACCTCTTATAGATTGCAGTATGTCATTTGCTGGGAGGTAACAAGCAAATGGATAACGATTACTGTTATAGGGATCATTAGAAACAGACCAGTCAAGAAGAGGAAAGAGAGCTGGGGAACAAATGGTGAGATAAAATGCACTTACGATCTCCCTGTTGTGGTTTTTCAAGTCCCTGTTGGTAAAAGAACATGGGTGTGAGTACCTGTGTTTACGAGTGTTAAGTTCCTATTATCTATAAGTTTTTCGATCATCTATCCTCTTTTGTCTATATGAAGTGATCCCCAAATGATATTAGCATTAGTAGAGGCATACGATGCAAGAAAGCAAGTTTATGCAGCATCAGCCAAAAAAAAAAAAAAAAAAAACCTCCCATTTCACCCCTCCATTCATTCCAGACATTTGGAATGAATGGAGGGGTGAAATGGGAGTTCAGCCTTAAATTTATTTAGGCTATTAACTTCCACAACAAAAGATGGAAGTCTGTTCCACCAATCAACTACCCGCTGGCTAAAGGCAAATTTCCGCACATCTATTCTACAACTGTCTTTCCTCAATTTGAATCTGTGTCCCCTCAGGTTCTTAGTCTGAGCAAGAGGAAGAATCCCATCAGCATTCAGCTTGTTCAGCCCATTCAAGGCCTTATACACCTCAATCAGATCACCTCGCAGGTGCTGCAATTTGCAAAAATTAAGCCTTTCTTGGTAAGAGCACCCCTTTGTTTCCCTCACCAATCTTGTTGCCCTTCTTTGTACTCGTTCTAGCAACTCTACACTCTCCCTAAAATGAGGCCTCCAGACCTGTACACAGTATTCACACCTAGAGTACACAGTACTCTAGGTGTGGCCTGACCATTGCCTTGTATAACAGGATAATCACTTCCCTGTCCCTGCTAGCAAAATTCCTATATATGCCCATTAACAGAATGGAGATGGTAATTGTTCAGTTAAGTCCTCAAAGTCTTGCAGTGTATATGTGTGATTAGGTGGAAGGTAGAGTAACAGAATGGAGATGGTAATTGTTCAGTTAAGTCCTCAAAGTCTTGCAGTGTATATGTGTGATTAGGTGGAAGGTAGAGTGAAACCATGGTCAAGGTAATTCTAGTCACAATGCATAACGTGACTGCTTCAAGGGGTGTTTGCAGCCGAATATGCGTGGATGGAATATTAATATTAGAGTCGACCAAAATGGCGACTCCTCCATGAGCTGTTGTGGTTTTATGATCTTGCCTATATATATTGTAGTGCTTGATTGAAATACTTATGTATTTCAATGTGTGGAGTTAGGTTTGTTTCTTGTAGACAGACACTTGCAGGAGTATAGACAGAAATAAGATCTTTGATATCATTTAGGTTACTTTGAATGCCACGACAATTCCACTGAAGAAGTGTACGCATTATTTGGATTTAGTAACTAATTCAGATGACTTACAATGGGCTGACTGTTTGAACTGATCTGTTTTGATTTTTTCTTTTCTAGGGAAGCTTGGTGGGCCACCACTGTCCATGTCATCAGTTGCATAAAGTTCTAAGACTTGTTCATCTTCTTGCCCAGTTTTCATTGATTTCCATAGTGTCAGTATCTTTCTGTTTTTGTCTACAGATTTGGTTGGATTTATACTATTGTTGGATCTTCAGCATCTGGTGAGATTATAATGGGTGTATTAATTGCCGGTCAACTTTTGTCTTTGTTTCTAAAAAGAGATTATGTGCCCAGTCTGCTATTGAGATGTTAGGTGGGAATGAAATGTCAGTCTGTGTTGCAGTTACTTTTGTTTTCTGCACTGTAATTGCTGCTGCATATGATCTCGCTGCTAGAAGTAGTGGTATCTGCTTTTTGGCTGCTTGGTATGTGACCTTATGTTCAGTTTTATATTTCTTAACTTGCATCTCTATTTTTCCATATATTACAGTTTCTGGAATAGGCAGGGTGGTCCCCTTTGCAGTTGGGCAGTGAGGAGACTGTATTGCATTCTTTGGGCCACAAATGGCACAAATAACTTGTCTTCTGCATACTGTTTGGGAATGGCCATACTTCTGACACTTGAAGCATCTTATTGGGGATGTATGGCTTTACCTGGCAATTCAGGTATCCTGCTTTGACTGATGTTGGTAGAGTAAGAGTACTGAAAGTAAGTATGATAGTGCAGGTTGGTAAAGTTTCCATCCTTTTTAATAAACATACATGCCATTCTGGTTTTGTAAAACTTCTTCAGAGCTATTTAGGAGATCCCATTCTACGATAACTCCTTTTGATGTATTTAAAGCAGCACGTGGAGTACCTTTGATAGAAATCCTGACAAAAGTTGTGGTTTTAAGAAGACGCTCAGAATGTCAATGATTTGTCATTTCTATAAGTAGGTCATCTGATTTCAAGCGGCGAACCATACTCATTTTCGGTGGACCAGCTACATGTTCTAGACACCTTTGTATTACAAAGGGAGAAAGTTTATTAACTGGCTGGTCTGATAAGGAATGGAAAAAGATAAAGAGTGGAGAGATGGTCTGAGTCACATCTTTCTTTTGTCTCTTGGCAGTAGATGGGTTAGGATCATCTTGCTGCCAATAGTGTTCAGTTTGATCCACAGATACAGGTAAAACCTAGTTTGTAGAGTCCATTGTTGCTCCTTTTAGCCCTGAAAGGATTATTTTTTCTTTCAGGTTCCCAGTCCCGCCACGGGGAGGCAGGAGCAGTGCCACCTAGTGACCAAATGCCCGGAGAGGTTAGTTTGTTAGTGAAAAAATTAATTAATACACTAAGAAAAGAAAGGTTATTTTCCTTCCTGGGTTCTTACTCATAATCTGTTAAGTACAGAACCACTTACAAAGAACTGAGGATAAGAAAGGCACTGGAAAAAAAACGGAACGAGATCACTTAGAAAATCACTTGGACACTATCACTTGGGCTTTAGGTTTAGTGAAGCCCTCAGTTTGTGATTGAGGGGTTGATGGTTTATGGTGATCAGATTTTCTTTTTGGGAAGTAGAGTCTTCCTGTGTCAATCTCTTCCTCTGAGAAGAGATTGAGAACTGATTCTTCTTGGTGGAGGGGGGGGGTGTTTCATATATTATTATGACTAGATATGTGGCTAAACATGTCATGACAGGTGCAACTTGCTACAATGTCACGATTTCAAGATATAAAGTCAGTCCACAAACTTTTTGATCATACCAGGATCATGCCAAAATCCAGGATCATCACAAAATCCTTTGTGATTACCTCATAGTAATACTCAGTCTGCTCAGGTTGGTCAGAAATTACTACCTTAATTGAGATATGATTAAGTTATTTTACAGTAAGGCTTTAAGTCTCAAGAGATTCTATTAATAGGAGAATCAGCAAAATTTCATAAATATGAAAGAACCTTGCCTCCACGAGGTAAGTTTCATAGATATTTATGAGGCATACATATTATGAAGGCAATGCATGCTGGAAATTATTTGATATAGACATAGGTGCTGCTTGTGAAACACTTACTGCTAAGCTTCTTGTGCCACTTCCAGAATTCTTCTCAATTCAGTTAACAACCCATTCTTTTAACTAAAGTGGCTCTACACACACACACACACACACACACACACACACACACACACACACACACACACACACACACACACACACACACACACACACACACACACACACACACAGTGTTCACAGGCATGAATAAGGCTTTAACCATGAATAACCATTTTCTCTAAGACTATGACCAATGGCCTCAGACTCAACACTACCATTCTGGAAATTCTACCTGGTAAAGAAGCCAGGCATTCATGTGTTACCATTTGCATGAACATACATTAAATGCAAATAAAAGTCAGTTGAATAGTACCGTTGATAATATCACCATCAGAATAGCAAAATAGTTGTAATTCAACAAGGAAGCATTTCAAACCACCTATGTTGACATGGAATTTTTTTTTATTCATTAAATCTGCCCTCCCCCCTCAGCTCCTGATTTATGGAAGTGTCTCTTAGATTTTAGAGAAATCAGTAAAGCCCTGCTTATATTATTATCAAAAATGGGAGAAAAAAATTAATTTTGGGTGAACTCCAACCTATATGTGCCTGATGGCCTTGGTCAAGGCAAGACTAACCTGGCATAATTTGATGAAACTTCAAATGCATTTATCTTATTGTCAGAGGTGAAACAATTTTTCCAAGTCAGGACATGCAGAATTGTATATTGTGCTTAGTAAATGCTCATTCACTGAGCATGTACCAATACACAATTGTTGCAAATGATATTCATAATTTTGATATCATATACTTGGATTTTAGGAAAGCTTTTGATACTGTTGCACATGGAAGACTACTGTACAAGTTCGAGCAGTATGGCATTAAGGGCAAGTTGTTGCTATGGATAAAGGGATGGTTGAATGGGAGAAGACAGAAAGTGGTAATCAATGAACACTGCTCTTCGTGGACTAATGTTATTAGTGGCATCCCTCAGGGGTCCATGTTGGGCCCATTGTTGTTTTCTGTATTTATCAATGATATTGATGAAGGTATATCAGGCTTAATATCCAAGTTTGCAGATGAAAAGAAGGTGGGTAGGGCTGTTAATGACAGGAAGGACGGTACACTACTGCAACAGGATCTAGAAAAGTTGAGCAGATGGGCTGAGAGGTGGCAACGGAAGTTTAACATTGACAAATGCAAAGTACTGCATGTAGGTAGCAGTAACCCCAGAGTAACATACCAACTGTGCGGTACTACACTCACAGTAGCAGAGAATGAAAGAGACCTATATGAAGTTTTCTGAGCAGTGCACGTAGTCTGCAAGAGTAGCTCATAAGGTCTTGTCAATGATATATAGGAATTTTGCTAGCAGGGATAAGGTGATTATCCCTTTGTATAAGGCAATTGTCAGGCCACACCTTCAGTACTGCATACAGGTCTGGAGGTCTCATTTGAAGAAAGATATATAGCTGCTATAACGAGTTTACTACCAGTTTATAACAGAGAAGGGCAACAAGATTAGTGAGTGAAAGAAACGGTTACTGTTACCAAGAAAGGCTTAAGTTCTGCAAATTGCAGCACCTGGAGACTAGGCACCTGTGAGGTGACCTGATTGGGGTGTATAAGGCCTTGAGGGGTTTTATCAAGCTCAATGCTGATGGGGGATTCTTCCTCTTGCCCAGATTAATTGCCTGAGGGGACAAATTCAAATTGAGGAAAGACAGTTGTAGAATAGATGTGCAGAAATCTGCCTTTAGCCAGTGGGCGGTTGATTGCTGGAGCAAATTTCCATCTGCCGCTGTGGAAGTTGACAGCTTAAATAAAATTCAAGGCCGAACTAGACAAACTTTTGGAGTGAATGGATGGGTGAAATGGGAAGGGTTTTTTTATTTATTTTTTTAATGCTGTATAAGCTTGCATCGTATGACTCTGCTAATGCTAATATACTTTCAACAGTAAAATTTTAAATGATCTGCAAAAATCAAAATGATAAAAGTAGGAAAACAATAAAATAACTCACCATGTAGTAGTAGTTCTACAAATTCACCACTTCCAAGATTGAAGTAAGGAACAGTAAACTTCCACACTTTGTATGATTTAAAATAAGTAATAAGAAAAGTGATTACGAGAATCTGTAATAAAACAAAATAAAAAATCTTATCATTATTATCATTTTAAGGCACAGTGTTTCTGAACTAATGTCAAACTATGTAAAAAGTGAAATTAGATATAAAGCTGTTTGTCTACCTATTCAGGGTGTTCCTAATTACCTTTCATAACTTCAAACCATATAAAAAAGTGAATGTAATTAGACCCAAAGTTGCAAGTCTACTAGAGGCGAAAAAAATGTCTCACCCACTGCAAATAGAATCCCTGCAAAATTTATCTCATCTAACTAAATAATAAAAATAATAATAATAAAAAAAAAAAAAAAATACAGATAAAATGTCTCCAACTTTTGCATTTTATCTTTCACATAATTATCTAATACCTCTTTATATTTGCATGGACTCTCTAACTGTAATGTAATGTAATTTTATAATGTAACATAAAATTTCCTAGCATAATGGATGCATACCATTATGGTAACCCATTTATCAGTAACAGGAGTACCCGCTGCATGAAACATGAAGTGCGAACATCAACTGTTTGATTCCAGATGATTTTTTTTTTTTTTTTTTGTAGTTGTTGGCGCATCGGCTTCTGTGGCCACAGTGCACCTCCCAAGGTTTTTGCAGTACTTTGATCCAAGCCCGAGGCGGGATTCGAACCCGCGACCTTTGGGTTGCCAGGCAGGCACTTTACCCACCCGGCTAGCCCAGTCGGCTTTCCAGATGATGCTTCAATGTTACACCAGAGAGTGTTACCAGTTGGAGGAAAGAATATGGGAATAAAGTCAGCTTTCTATCAATAACTGAAATCAACAGATGTCAATCAACACGTGTACATAATTAAGTTTAACTTAATTCATAAATTTTTCCTAATTATGCAATAATTAACAGAGATTTCTAGAATTTTCAGTGGAGAAATCAAATAAAAAAATAAAAATAAAAAAAACAGCTATCGGGAGTTTCAGCTATGTGGATGGAGAAGATGAAGAGCACAAATTGCTGACATATTGTCTTATGGTCTAATCCAGTGGGGCACAAACGTAATTCGCTCGCAACCCCCTTTGTTAAATACAAAGTTGACGCGACCCCTCAGTATAAAATCTTGGCATCCCCTCCGAGGGAGGACGACAAGATTTTTAGACAAAAAAAAAAAAAAAAATGGCATTTTATAAATTATGTAGAAGAAAATTTTATTTGAGTACAGTCAGTCCTCGTATAACATGTGTTTACACTACACGAATTCGATCATACACGATTTACAAATAGGAGAACAATATCATATAACACAAACCGAATTCGCTTATGCACGATTCGCATTTGTGTTTACAAGAAATGGCAGTAAAACACAGAATCACCCCAACCGAACGGAACATGATAGGAATGAAGAGAAGATTCTAAAAATGTATTTATGTTTTTTATATCAGTGAATGGGGAACACATTTCACCATAATAACGTAAAAACCCACACAATTCTAGCTATCGGTATTATCGCAAATGCAATTAGATTGAGTTTACTACCAGTTTATAACAGATTCCACTAGCAGAAATGCAACTGGAAATTGTTTTTATTGTTTTATGGTAGCAACCCCTAGAAATGTGCTTTAGTAAAATGTGAGGTGTTAATAGTGTATCTCTGCTTTTACAGTGTTGTTTATTCATTTGCTACATGCGTGCAGCTTTGTTTATATGTATCAAGCGTGCCTCCTTGTTTTGTAATTGTACTTTATTCCCTAAAAATGAAGTGTACTGGTGAAGACACTGCAGATTCAGAGAGAAAAAGAAAAGCAATATCGATAAACAGAGGCAGACTGGGTCAAAAATCCTTACCCAGGAAAATTTATAGGGCCTCATACTATGGTTTATGGCCACAATCACACCAGCCTCCGGCCCACCGGGGTTTCCCCGGTAAGGCTTATGACCAGTCCGCCTCTGTCGATAGAGAAAAAAATATGAAATTGTGAAACGCTTTGAGCGAAATGAAAGACCATGTGATATTGCATGTGCTACAGACCCAAATGAGGCAACACTGAGAATTACAAAGAATGCAGAGAAAATAAAAACAACTTTTATAGCAGGAACAACTCAAAAAGTGTAATTATAATCCATTAGATTAAGACACAAAGAATTGGAAGAGATGGAATGGCTGTCATCTGTTTGGATAGAAAATCAAACAAAAAACAAGTTTGCTTACGATAGAAGCAAAAGCATTAGCAATATTTTATTACGTAATAGTCGTAATAAAATACTCATGTATTTTATTATGATTATTTATTGTGTTTGGTAATGTTTTAGTTACAAATGTGTGTTCAATCTTGGGTGGTCGGCACCTAACCCTATTTTTTCCATAGGGCCTGTTGTTTATATTGCACGATTTTGCATTGCATGAGGGTTTCTAGGAACACAACTATCGTGCTATACAAGGAATGACTGTACTGAGAGAGGAATAAAAAAGTTGTTTCCTTTTTAATTTACACATTAATATAATTTTTTAATAATTTAAATGAATACAACAAATCAAATTTTTATTCTTCAATTAAGATTACAAAACAATAAAAAATGAACAATTATAAAACAAAACAATTAATGAGAAGGATGAGCTTGACTAACTGATAATATATGAAACTGCTAATCTCATGTCATCTTCTAGATCAAGTCAGATACGCTGTTTTGTTTTTTAGCTGTTAATTTTATGACATAAATGTGTAGATCTGAAAGGCTTGTCCTCGGGTCTACAAATCTTTGTATTGCCATTTTCGATATTCTGGATACTCATCTCAAAGGGAAAGACAAAGTTTTTCACAAGCTGTAGTCTTGAAACAAGCACGTAATGCTTCGTCAGACAACAGGTCAATAAGATCTTTCTTTTCCTGAATGGTAATTTTGGGACATGAAGAAATATCAAAATCAAAGGGATCACGGATCCAATACAACTTTTTATCTGGAAATACATTAAATCATTTGGAAAAATTCTTAATTAGGTGAGAGGCAATGATATCTCAAATTGTAAAATGTCAATATTATTGCTATTAACAAAATCAGAAAGACATGGGAACATTTCATTATTATTACTATTCATTATTAATATCCGATTATTAATATACAGTATTTGTTCCCTGTCCTTGAAGACTTAAATTTAAACCATTAAGTTTTTCAAATATATCAACAAGGTAGGTAAGTTTTGCAAGCCATTTTTGATTTATAAACAATTGAGCAAGGTTCTGATCTGTTTCTGATAAAAACAATAAAACTTCATGTTTGAGGCCAAAAAGAAGTTGGATCATTTTACCACTGGACAACCACCTCATTTTCGTATATAAAAGAAGTGTTTCATAAGCGGATCCCATTTCATTACAAAGTATAGTGAAAAGTCTGCTGTTTAAGCTTTTACTTTCAACAAAGTTGATCACACTTATTGCATCTTTCAAAACTTCGTGCAAATCAGTTTGCATTTCCTTCGCTACTAATGCTTCCCTATGTATAATGCAATGATTAAAAACTGTATTTGGAGCAATTTCCTTTACTTTGCCTTTTAAACCTTTATTTAATGCAGCCATCAGTACATATCGCAACACAGTTGTTCCACGCTAGATTATTTGTTTGAAAGAAAATATTTATAACATTAAAAATCTTCTTGACCATCGTTCTTCCTTCCAAAGCTTTGCAAAATAGAAAATTCTCTAAAATATCCCTCTTGTAACAGTATCTGACATATACAATAAGTTGGGCAAGGTTTGAAATATCTGCGGATTCATCTAACTGTATTGCAAAAATTGGTCCTTCAATCGATTTAATAAATTGAATTTTATGTTGTTCGCAATAACTGCAATACGTCACGAGACTGTCTCAGGACAGAGGAATGGTACGATTTTTTAAATTGCACTTTTCTCCATGCATAACTGAAATAATTTTTATTGCAGCAAGAATGTACCAAATTCAAAGCAGAATAAAGCTTGCATGCTATATACAGGCATACCTCGGTTAACGTTACCTCTGATAACGAAGCTTCGATATAACGAAGTCCACAATTTCAAGCCCCATTTAACATAAAAAATATTCCAGTTTAATCACCTGAAATCTAAACAAACTAAAGAAATTACCGAAACCTTTGGGGCTTCTCGTGGTTGGTTCGAGAAATTTAAAAAACGGGCCAGGATTCATAGTGTAAAATTAACAGGAGAAGTTTCCAGAAAAACTAAAGGAAATAATTGAACGTGAAAAATTTCCACCAAATTTGGTGTTCAATGTTAACGAAAGCGGTTTGTTCTGGAAACGGCTACCAACAAAAAGCTTTATTTCTGTTGAAGAAAAATCAGCTGCTGGGTTCAAAGCAGCCAAAGACCGTTTAACGTTACTCTTTGGATCAAATGCCTCTGGCGATTATAAATTAAAATTGTTATTAGTTTACCATTCAGAAAATCCGAGGGCGTTAAAAGGTAACATAAAAATGAATTTACCTGTAATATGGAAAGCAAATAGAAAAGCGTGGGTTACCAAGGAGTTATTTACTGATTGGTTTGTTAACCACTTTTGTCCTGAAGTAAAACGGTATTGTCAAAAAAACAACTTTGAAGAAAAAGCTCTTTTGTTGTTAGACAATGCTCCGGGACATCCTACTGATCTTAACACGTTGGACACATGCATTCCTGTCAAAGTTGTGTTTCTTCCAGCAAACACAACTTCCCTGATTCAACCATTGGATCAGGGAGTAATAGCATCATTTAAAGCTTATTATCTGCGTCGAACATTAAGCAGTTTAACTGAACTAGAGGATAAAGAGGAAATGACAGTTAAAACTTTTTGGAAAAACTACACCATTAAAAACGCAATTGAAAACATTGATAGTTCTTGGAAAGAAGTCACTAAGAAATGCTTACATGGAGTTTGGCGCAAAATATGGCCAGAAGTTGTACTAGAAGAAGAAAATAACATCCAAGAAATTAGAAATGAAGTTATCCAGATGGCTCAATCAATAGGTTTCGAAAATGTCGATGAAGAGGATGTTAGAAATTTATTGAATGCAGAAGATGATGGTTTTTCAGTGGAAGATTTAGAAAACCTTGTTAGCAACGAAGACAAAGATAATGAAGACGAAGTTAAAGAAGTTCCTTCTGAAAAAGTGTTAACAACCAAAGATTTAAAAAGGTGCTTAAATGACATTGAAAACGTTTTAAATTTTTTTAGTGAAAATGATCCTGATTTAGGAAGAAGTTTTATTGTTAAGCGATCAGTGTTAAATGCAATAACTCTGTATAGGCAATTGTTAAATGAAAGAGAAAAAAAGCATAAGCAATCAACTTTAGACTCATATTTTAAAATGTGATTTCACTTTGTATGTAAGTTGACTGTTTATTTAATAAAACTTTTCTTTTTTTCGAAAAAAAAGCTTTTCCTTTTCTTTACATAGGAACGTATCCCTATTCTGGCCATAGTATTTTTACCTCTGAAAACGAAGTTTCGCTTAACGAAGTAATTTCGTGGAACGCATCCTATTCGTTATTCGAGGTATGCCTGTATATACACACACACCCAGAGACTGAGTTCCCTGAACCAATATATACACACATTTGCTATGTATATTTACTGCTACTTAACATTCGCACCTCTGGCCTTTAGGCAATACAGTACAGTCATTTTGAGAACTTGTGCTGTAGGAAGCAGAAATTAAGAGCTAAAGTTTTACCGTAAGGGATTAATTGAGTAGTACTTCTCAGTACTACTCAACATTTGAGTAGTACTGAGAAGTCGCACTAGTCAGCGGTTTTTTGTGTATCCATATGCAGCGAGCAAATTAAGGCATATTCCCGATGCGGTAGGCAGTTGGGTTCATTCATATCTCAGATTTAGTTCAAGTAGCAAGATCTCTATGCCTACAATATTAAAAAAGTAATTTTAACAACAGGTTTTCAGCTTTTATGTACACAAAAAAAATAAATTTATTTAAAATTTTCTGCAACCCCTTTAATTTTTCCCACGACCCCTCTGGGGGTCACACCTCACAGTTTTCATGCCACTGGTCTAATCAACTCCATACTCTGCTCGGGGCTAAATATAAATATAAGAATTTTTTTAAGATTACAATTTTAACACAGTTTAGCTATTTTTTTATGAAAAGAAAAACCCATGTTACCACAAAAAAGAGAAAGAAATGCTTTGTTATGAACTCTGTTATGATGGTGAGGAAGGGGGGGTCAAATTGAGTCAAAAAGATGGATTTCCATGATAAACCCAGAGAATTGGCAGCTATATGCCCATTGATTCCTGTTGTGCACTGTTCATATTACAGAAGAATATGGAAACGTGAAGCAGGTAGTAGATTAAGTATGACCAGTATAAATGGGATGTTTGTGGGGACTTCAACACCGGGTTCCTTTTTTTGGTTGCAAGGCAGTTTCAGTAAGTTTGCTTGCTTTCTTTGCCTCTGGGAGAGAAAGCAAGAGAGCTTAGCAGGACAATAGTTCAGTACCACAAGAGAAGACAGTATCTGCCAAAATTGAAAATATTACTTCTCGCACACATAATATAGTAAATAATCCCTTAGTTTCAAGAAACAGTCTTGCTTTCATCACTCTATGTCAAGCTGAGAGACTGGTCAAACAATATGTTAAAGCACTGGATCCTCAAGGTGACACTTTCAAGCATATGCAGTCCATATTTCCAAAATTTGCCCGATCCAAAAGTGAAAGGTGGCATATTCATTGGTCCACAAGTTAAGTAAATGTTGCTTTTCAAGAACTGGATACAAAAATTCTTGGCAGTTCTTAGTAGTGGATTTCTTGATAAGATTAAGAGTGAAAATTACAAAGAAATAAGCTGTTCTTTTAGTGGCATGGTGCACAGGAAAATAGTGAGAAAATAATAACTTCACTATGGACAGAGTGTAATCCATCCTCAACTTCTTAAAAGATCTACAGATTTTTGTAGAGATGGTATTCACTTGAACAAAGGTAGTGCAAAGATTTTTGCCAGTATCATGAGGATGTCTTAAGGAAATCTCAGGGAAACTGCTAGTTGAGGGGGAGAAAGAATAATACAGATCTGCATTTATCTGATGATATGATTCAAAGTAATGCTTGTGCTCATCTCAAGAATTCTAGTTTGTTGCCACAGCAGACAATGCTGACAAGATTATCCGAGGGTAACAATGTTTCAAACAAGCAGGATGATAAAGATAGGGAAACTATCTTTCAAACGAGTGGAATAATAAAGATAGGGATAGGAGTTATTCAAGGAGGGGAATGCCAGACGTTTATCAAACTCTAACAGGGAGCTAAGTGATTTTGTGATAACTGAAAGCAAAGTGGAGGAGAAATTGTTGAAGTTAAACATAAAAAAAGGCACCTGGGGCAGATGGAATCTATCCAGTTATAATGGAGGCAGCAAGGGAAGTAGGCAAACCATTAGCCATAATTATGAGAGCATCCTTAGAGTCAGGGGAGGTCCCCACGGACTGGAGATATGCAAATGTATCCCCAATTCACAAAGGGTGACACAAATAATTATAGATCTGTTAATTTAACTTCTGTTTCGGGGAAAATAATGAAGTCACTGGTTAAAGAGGTGATACAGGATCACCTAGACAAGACAGCAGAAATAGTTCAGACACAGCATGGGTTTGTTAAGGGGAAGTCTTGTCTGACCAATCTGGTTGGATACTATGATGTGGTCACAAAGGAACTGGATGCTAAAAATAATTTTGATGTCATATACTTGGATTTCAGGAAAGCTTTTGATACTGTTGCACATGAAAGACTGCTGTACAAATTGGAGCGGTATGGCATTAAGGGTAAGTTACTGCAATGGATAAAGGGATGGTTGAGTGGGAGACAGCAGAGAGTGGTAATAAATAGACACTGCTCTATGTGGACTAATATTATTAGGGGAATCCTCTAGGGTTCAGTGCTGGGCCCATTGTTGTTTTAAGTATTTATCAATGATATCGATGAAGGTATATCAGACTTAATGTCCAAGTTTGCAGACGATACAAAGGTTGGCAGGGTTGTTAATGACACTAAAGACAGTATGCTACTGCAACCGGATCTAGAAAATTTAGGCAGATGGGCTGAAAAGTAGAAACTGAAGTTTATCATTGAGTAGCAGTAACCCAAGAGAAACGTATCAACTTGGGTAGCAGTAACCCAGAGAAACGTACCAACACTGTGGTACTACACTCAATGAGGTGGAGAATGAAAAAGACCTAGGGTAATTGTGCAATCAGATATGAGCAGTACAGATGGGCTGCCAGAGCAGGTCATGGAGTTTTGTCAATGATATATAGGAATTTTTCTAGCAGAGACAAGGAGGTGATTATCCCTTTGTATAAGGCAGTGGTCAGACCACACCTTGAGTCCTGTATACAGGTCTAGAGGCCTCATTCTAGGAAGAATGTAGAGTTGCTAGAACAAGTACAGAGAAGGGCAGCAAGATTGGTGATAGGAACAAAGGGGTGCACTTATGAAGAAAGGCTTAAGTTCTGCAAGTTGCAGCATCTGGAGACTAGGCACCTGCAAGGAGATCTGATTGAGGTGTATAAGGCCTTGAATGGTTTGAGCTGGCTCAATGCTGACGGAATACTTCTGCTTGCTCAGACTAAGTACCTGAGGGGATATAGCTTCAAACTGAGGAAAGACAGTTGTAGAATAGATATGTGGAAGTTTGCCTTTAGCCAATGGATAGTTCATTGCTGGAACAGACTTCCATCTGTTGTTGTGGAAGTTGATAGCTTAAATAAATTTAAGGCTGAACTAGACAAACATTTGGAGTGACCGATGGGTGTAACAGGAAGGGAGTTTTTTTTTTTTTTTTTTGGCTGATGCCGTATAAGCTTGCTTTCTTGCATCATATGCCTCAACTAATGCTAATCATGCATAAATAATTTAAAGGGATGTGTCATGGCAGTAAACTATAAAAGAATACTTAGCTTTAACTGTGTCTACAGTAATGTCAGGAGTGTTGTCAATAAAAGGGCTGAATTTGAACTCCTGGTTAGAGTTCAAATGGGATGACAAGTTCCACTATGGTACTTGTATTTTCAGCCCTAATGTATTTAGGAAAGATAGGGAAGATAGCAGGGATAGTGTCATGTTTCTAATCAAAAGCAGCATGAGTGCAAAATGGGCTTTTGCTGAGTTTGAAGTTATTTCTGCCAGCATAGAATCTGTGTAGCGTGAGTTAGTTGGGAACATAGATAGTGAGAGTGGAAGTAATCTACATACCAGAAGATTGTGAAGAGTATGATGAGAAGTTCTACAGGCAGATTGGAATGGGCAATCAAGTACGAATGTCTTATTAAGGGTAACTTCAATCTGCTGCCCTAGATTGATTGGAATAAGTAGGAGGGAAATCCAGCTTGGGGAAAAATTTCTTAAAATAAACTAGACAATTACCATTTTTACTAGCATGTTAGAGAAAACATTAGGGGTGAGAATATTCTTGACCACATCATTACTCACAAATTAGATGACAACACAGCTGAAAATACAGGAATCACTGGCAGGTAGTGATCATGGCAGTCATCAGTTGACAGATGAAGAAAGATGTACAGTAGACTCTTGATTTTTAAGGAGTCCTTATGTGCTGTAATGTAATAACTAGATCGTATGTATAGCTTAGCTTAATTTTCAGCACTCACCTCATAGTAATCCGCTTAGCTGGTGGAGAGTTTTACCACATACATAGTGGTTATAGGATTCTAATAACTTACAGGGATTATGGGTTTAAAACTAAGTTATGGGCTATAAAAATTTTCCTAAGAAAGGAAAGTGCACCTTCCATTCTATGGTTGCCTAATTAAATTAAATTAAATTAAGAAAAACAGAAGCTAATAGCCGCGCACGAGCGACTTTCGAAATTCGTCCTCGGTTAGCTATAGTGGGGGGGGGGAAAGAGAGCGCGCTTGTGTTATATACGGGTTGGGTTCCCGAAATGCATTTCAGTGCATGTAGAAACTTAATACGTGCTAAATTTCAAATGGGGGAGAAATTGGCGGGAATCTTTTTTGTTTAACACGTTGAGTGATGTTTTTTTTTTTTTTTTTTTTTTGATTTGGTAGTTGTTGGCGCATCGGCTTCTGTGGCCATATTGCACCTCCCAAGGTTTTTGCAGTACTTTGATCCAAGCCCGAGGCGGGAATCGAACCCGCGACCTTTGGGTTGCCGGGCAGGTACTTTACCCACTCGGCTAGCCGGTCGGCTTTGAGTGATGTATGGCGCTTAAACCATTCGATGACGAGGGCTTTGTTTTCAAGGATTTTGTATCTGGAATTTAATTTAACTACTGTGATGGCTGAATCTATGAGTGGGTTGTGATTTTGAGATTGGACGTGTTGTGTTAGTTCTGCACTTGCTGAATTAGTTTTGAAGCTATTAAAGTGGTAGTATGCATGCGTGTTGGAAATTTTTGATGTCCCGAATTTTGCTGTTGTACTGCCTATGTAACATGCTTTGCAATCTGATTGGCATCTGATCAAATATATAATGTTGTGATCTTGTGTCTCGTACTCGTGTGTTGTCTTGTATGAACTGAATTTGGAACTTAATTTGTTATAAGATGTGAATATTAATTTGATATCTGTATTTTTAAAAATCTGTTGAAGTCTTCTAGCATATTGTTGATGATATGGGAGCACGATAAGGGGTTTATGTATCTTATTCTTGTTCACGTGGTTATTAATTTTGTTTTGGTTATTAGTGTTATTATGAACTTTGGTGATGGTTTCTTTTATTAGTTGTGAGGGGTAATTTCTGTCGATGAATTTTTTGGTGAGGTATTGCAATTCTATAGATAGGTCTGTTTGTGTGTGGCTATATTTTACAGCATTGTATATCTGGTTGTATAGAACTGCTTTTTTGATGTATAGAGGGTGGTGTAAGTGGTAATGTAAGAATTTACCTGTATGTGTGTTTTTTCTGTATATTTTGGTGCCTAAAGATGTGCTTATTTTGTATACAGTGAGGTTTAGAAAATTAATTTTATTATCGGTTTCTACTTCAAGGGTAAATTTGAGTCTTTTGTGTGTTGTGTTAAAGGTGTTCAGTAAAGTATCAATGGTGGTTCTATTGCCTATTAAGAGGACGTCATCTGCATGCCTCATGTATAGTTTAATTCCTGGGGGAAAGGGTTGGAGAATTTTTTCTTCGATAGATGCGAGGTAGATCTCGGATAAAGGGGCAGAGATACCGAGGCCCATGGGAAGGCCGAAAATTTGTTCGTAGATGTTATTTTGGAATTTAAATTGTTTGGCGTCAAGTAACAGTGATGCGAGTTCTAAAATGTCATTAATGTTTAAGTCGGTACGTTTTGTCAATGTGTCGTCTTTAATTAATAGTTCTTTAAGGGCCAGTACATGGATTCGATGTGCACGTTTGTGTACAGGGAGATGACGTCGAAGGACGTGAGAATATTATTTTCAGATATGGTTATGGAAGTTATACGTTCGGGCGGGCGAGCGTGTGTGTGTGTGTATGTGTGTGTGTGTGTGTGTGTGTGTGTTCGTGTGTGTTCATTGTAAAGAACATGAAGAGGAGATTAACTGCATATTCAGTGTTCTGATGGGGTTATATGAGAGCCTGAAGAATAGGGTGTTGATGTTCTCGAGGGATTAAAAGAGAGGGACCCATTCAAGCACTTAGCTGCCCAGCCCAACATTAGAACCCATGCTCCATAATTGAGATCCTTGGTCCCACAGTAAGCAGTTATAGTTGGTGACATGATTGTCAGAGAAAAGGGAAATATATTGTGGAATAAGGACAGGTGAATTAGGATCAGGATATGTCTCCTAAGAACTAAATTTGATGACACTGTGAGCAGCTAGCACCTTTTAAGGGCACAAGGGGCGATATTGTTATGATACTAATGTGATACTAATGATATTAAGAGAAAAAGATCTGAGGATTTAATTACAAAGTACAAGGCAATCTTGAGAAAAGTTGCAAGTCAGAATTGAAATTGAAACTTCTGCAATTTTTCTCAATATGATCTGTGCTTGTTAACAGGAGAGACTGTTCTTACAGGGATGGGACACACTTAAACAGAAAGGGGTGAAAGAATATTTGCTATGCTATCAAGGAAGTATTAGGATAGTCAGAAAACTGACAGCTGGGAAGGGAAACTAACAGATTAACAGCAGCCACAAGCAGAGGAGTCTTCCTTGCATTGCTTCTATTGGAACATACAAAAGCCTGGACAGCAAAGTATCAGAAATTTCAAAGTCTGCTGGGTATCCTCATGAAATAAGAAAATACATGAGCTGTATTATGGTTACTAAGAGCAAAACCAGGTGCATGTATATTTGGCATGTACATTAATGCAAAAATAAATTTAAAGTAGTGATCAAGTCATCAAATTCAGACATTGTGGAATTATCGGAGACATGGTGTCACTCATATATAAGGGAAGTAGAATTTGAACAAGGGAAGTACAATGGTACAGAAAAAAACAGACAGGTCAAGAGTTAAGAAGCACATAAAATGCAAGGCAGCACCTCCAGTTGAAATTAATTGCCAGTGCAATGTTGAGCCAATCTGGTGAGACATAAGCACTCTAAAAAAAAAATGACTTGGACAGTTTTTAAATTCTATGCAGTGGAACCAACTAGCGATGTTATTAACAGCATATTCTAAATGGGAAGCATTCAAAGAAGTAATTGTAGAAGTTACTATGCTTTTAATAACACCTAAGAGATAGTATTGGCAGGGTTGTTAATGACACTAATGACAGTACACTGCTGTAACAGGATCTAGAAAAGTTGAGCAGATGGGCTGAGAGGTGGCAAATGAAGTTTAACACTGACAAATGTAAAGTACTACATATGGGAAGCAGTAACCCTAGAGTAACGTATCAACTCTGTGGTACTACACTGACAGTGGTAGAGAATGAAAAGATCTAGGGGTAATTGTGTAGGCAGATATGAAGTTTTCTGAGCAGTGCAGACAGTCTGCAAGAGTTTGTTTGTTTGTTTGTTTGTTTGTTAGTTAGTTAGTTTGGTTTTTAGGAGCATTAGCAACTAAGGCCATAATGCTCCGGGATATGCGGTGGTCATTCCCTGACCTTTCCGCATCCTCCGTATTTGGTGGTGACGGGCTTGAACCCCGGTCTACTCAAGAAGCGTGTGCTACGCACTGCTGCTCCTTCCCACCTGGCTACGGAGGCGCGTTTGTTTGTTATTTAGTTTTTAGGAGCATTAGCAACTAAGGCCATATTGCTCCGGGATATGCGGTGGTCATTCCCTGATCTTCCCACATCCTCCATATTTGGTGGTGACGGGCTCGAACCCCGGTCTAATCAAGAAGCATCTGCAAGAGTAGCTCATGGTGTCTTGTCAATGATATACAGGAATTTTTCTAACAGGGATAAGGAGGTGATTATCCCCTTGTATAAGGCAATGGTCAGGCCACACCTTGAGTACTGTATACAGGTGTGGAGGCCTCATTTTAAGAAGGATGTAGAGCTGTTGGAATGAGTACAGAGAAGGGTAACAAGATTAGTGAATGGAAGAAAGGGTTGCTCTTACGAAGAAAGGCTTAAATTTTGCAAATTATAGTGTCTGGAGACTAGGAACCTGCGAGGTGATCTGATTGAGGTGTGAATGGTTTGAGCATGCTCAATGCTGATGGGATTCTTCCTCTTGCTCAGAATAATCACCTGAGAGGGCATAAATTCAAACTGAGGGAAGACAGTTGTAGGATAGATGTTCAGAAGTTTGCCTTTAGCCAGCAGGTAGTTGATTGATGGAACAGACTTCCATCTTTTGTTGTGGAAGTTGATAGCCTAAATAAATTTAAAGCTGAGCTAGACAGGTATTTGAACGAACAGAGGGATGAAATCGAAGCTTTTTTTTTTTTTTTTTGGCTGATGCTGCATAAGCTTTCTTTCTTGCAATGTATGCCTCCACTGATGCTAATGCTGCCTAAGCTTGCTTTTTTGCATTGTATGCCTCTGCCAATGTATATATGTGTGTATATAAAACTGCAAAAATAGTATGTTTCAGAGTAAAAATAAAGAATGAAGAAAGAAAGAGATGACTATGACTGTGTGTATATATATAGCACTGCTTAACATATATTTTATAAGAAATATTTATAAGAAGTTCTTATATTTTATAAGAACATTTTATAAAATCTATAATTGTTTGAGTGTTCAACCCTATGCATCAGCCTGACATTTGCACCCCACCCCACTCTACCCCCATTTCCCATTAATTTCTCATTGGATATGAAGTCTTAATTTATGCATCATTTTCAAATTCACATACTATGGCTCAAGAAATGAGTGTATTACATTAGCCCTATTTTAATTTATACAGCTTTCCTTTTTTGTATTTAGAATATCTGACATGAATCATTTTCCTTGCAATTTTTCTGGTTTTGTCCTATATTGCTTCTCTCAAATATTATTACTTTATTCTAAACTGAATAATAGTGGTGGTAATTAATAAAAACAAACAAAAAAATTTGTAAATTAAACATCTCTTATAATAAGACTATTTCTTCCAAGATGACTTTTACTAGACTCAAGAACTTGTAACTTTAAAAATATTTTTTGGCTAAAGAAATATTAGCCAAGAAATATTTTTAGATTAAACCACACACCCACCATCAAGCAACTCTCATATTGTGGAGTTATACTTCATAACTGGGTTGTCACTATTGCAACAACAGGATATCTGCCCATCCACTGATGAGTAAGCGAACAAGTTTCAAAACAGTGCCGTCCGGGTGGTGGTATCTGCCGAGAATAAGTAACATTAGTTTTCTCCACTGGTGATGCGTTACTAATTCAAAGCAGTGCAATACCTCAGCCATTCGTTGTGAAGATATTCATAATATGAGATATAATTAAACAATGCATTCATACTACCTTGGTAGTATAAATGATAAATGTGCAGTAACCATGCATAAACCAACTCCTTCAACTTGTAACTTTGTTTATGATATAAATAAGAAATTTATTTCATATAAATATTACTCACAATTTGAGAAAAATCATAAGCCCAGGGTAGATAGAGCACACCAGTATTATATTTTTCCCAATGTGAAAGTAAAAAACATAACTGAACATTCCATAGCATAAAGAATACATGCAGAGGGCTGCAGCTGAACTCTTCTCGCCCAAATACAGAATACAAGCATGAAGGCATTAAAAGTGCCGCCCAACTGTCAAGTCCATGATCCATTAATTCTCCTAGAGGTCCACTAGCGTTTGTTCTTCGTGCATGTTTACCATCAATACCATCTAAAAAAATGAAATAAATGGTACATAATCTTATAATTTGCAACCATTCAATTATTTAACAGTACAATTTTATATATTTATGTTTGCAATTTATCTTTAATAACCAACTTAACAAAATTTTATAAACATCTTCATATGATAAAGAAAATATTTATGGAATACATATTTCCTTACCTTCAATATATTACTCAAACATTGCAAGCTGCAAAAGAATTTAGTATTTTGGTATAAAATATTAATCTTGCAAAATTTAGACAATATTACTTACAGATGAATGACCTTTTTTTCAATATTCATATCCATACTAAGAAGTGCTGGTGGAGAAGGAACTAAAAAATGTACTTTCTGGACTTTTGATATCCTAAAGAAATTGTAGCATTTTTACTCTTCTATGAACCAAGGACACTAGCTTGAGTAACTTTACAATATAGTTTAGAACTTATGTGAAAGGCATGGTGCAGATAGATAATTATCTCTAACCCACTGGTGATGGTAATTCATCTGACAAGTGACTCCAGAAAATAATGACCCTGTATTAAGAGTTAGTGATTAAAAATCTTTTAAATAATCTGAAAAAAAAATTTTCAGATTTTTAAATCACTGACAGTTAATGCAGGATAATTTTTCCTATATGAGCCCATAGAAGGTAGAAAAATTAAGCACATTATATGAGATTGGAGTGTTCACAAAGGCTGATGTACAATGATTACTGCTGCATTACTTTTGATTTAGTGTTTGATAGTGAAGTTAATATGATGAATGAAACAGGTTGATTTTCTGTGAAGGCCTTGAAGTGTGACGTCTTTGATTCTGTAGTGAAGACCCAATGTGAGTTATGGTCTGCTTGGGACGTGTGTAGTGCAAATGAAAAAAGTGGATTGTGTTCAAGGGCTTTTGAAATTGGCTTCATTTAATTGTATGAGATATAACTTTTCTAAATCAGTTCCATGATGTGTTGCAGAAATGTAGGTGGACTTGGAGTATAGCATAAGAGAAACATTATGTTAGTGCCCAGTGATTATACAGTGATATGTTGAATAAGGGTAAGAAAGAGCTGTGATCAGTTGAATCCTAGCTAGTTCATGGTACAGGACATGCTCCCAAGTCTCATCCTCACCACATAAGCAGTTTGGGTGTTCAAGGGAGAGTAATTTGGTGTTGAACAGTCCATGTCTTTTGATCATATAGGTTACTGCCAGGCCAGGGGCAAACCATGGGTATTTTTTCTAGTTTTCGTTGTTCACTTGTGGAACAAAGCAAAAGTTAGCTGGTCCTTTTGCTTTGGTTCACACTAAAGAATAGTAACTTTCTCACCTCAGATGGAGGTGAGAGGAAGTTCCTTCTTTACCCTTTCCCTACTACTCAGGAATAGATAGAAAGAAAGAAAGGGAGGGAGAGAGGGAGATAGAGAGACTTTGGAGTTTTTTCCCACAGGAACAAGATTACAAAAGTTTTTAGAGCATCTCACACACACAACCTATCAGGGCATTTCATACACCATTTGCTGAATCAACTGTCGACATAGCAAGCATTATGTGACAGTTGCAGTAGAAACTCTGTCTGGCACAGTTATCATTTCTCTAGGTTTAAGTATGCCACATTTCAAGTATCCTATATAAAATATGCTAATTTTTTAATTTAAATTTTTTATTATAAAAAAATTACACACTAGTTATATAGTTTCATAAATTTTCAGAGTAAGTTTTAAAATGAAATCAAGCAAGCAATTAGTAATTAACGAGATTTCTGGCATTAACGTTCTACAGAAAATTTTATTTTTATTTCTGCACTGCAGTCAATCATTTGTCAACCACTGTTTCACACTATGGCATTAACAAAACCCTAAGCTGGAAATCAAAAATCTATACAAGTAAACAGTTATTGTAAAAGTCATTTTGGTAATTTTTTTTCCTAAAAAACGATATTTACCAAATTAATTTTTTATTTGGAATCTAAAAATTAAAAAAAATAATAATAATAAAAAAATAATGCATTTTATGTGAAAAACTTTCAAAATTTCTTCCCCCATCCCCATTGCCACACACACAAACATATGAGTTCCAGAGATTTTGAAAAAGTGGCAACTCTAGTGCAAAGACATGCTTGTGATTCCAGACTGGAAAAGATGGCGAAGTGATGTGGCCTTTCACCACATTGCAAAAAACGACACTAACAATCTTTATAGACAAAAGTACTAACCATACCATGAGAGGAAAGAGAGAGAGAGAGAGAGAGAGAGAGAATTCAAGGAGGCTTGGGCCATACAGCACAATCCAAGTAAAAAAATTAACCAAAATGAAGAGGGAACTGGAAAAATAAGGAATCCTCCCAGCTAGTCTCATTCTATAACATCAGCACCAGACCCAGACCCTTGAAGTTGAATTGTTTTTCAAGAAATAGCTGTTGTTGTTGGTATAGAGCTTAACGACACAAGGGCTGCTGAGGCCAAATTGTGTCTATTCCTGTTTATTTACAAGCAACATATAGTTATAGATGTTAAATTATATGCTCCTGTACAGGTCAATATATTTTATGAACATCAAAAGTTCTTCTATGTTTGCTTCATTTCCAATGAAGTGCAATAAATCATACTCCAGTCATGAAATAATACATGGGTTATTAGAGTAACTAAGATTAAGAAGAGATGCATGTATACTTCCATGTACACCAATGCTATTAGTATTGAAAATAAATTTGATGAATTTGAAGTGCTGGTTAAGACATCCAAGGCGGATATTGTTGGGATATCAGAGACATGGTGCCACTCAGATATAAGGGATATAGAACTGGAATTTGGGGAGTACAATGTGTACAGAAAGGATAGACAGGATAGGAAGGGAGAAGGGGCGCCTCCTTAGCCAGGTGGGAAGGAGCAGCAGTGCATAGCACACGCTTCTTGATTAGACCGGGGTTCGAGCCCGTCACCACCAAATACGGAAGATGCGTAAAGGTCAGGGAATGACCACCGCATTTCCTGGAGCAATATGGCCTTAGTTGCTAATGCTCCTGAAAAACCAAATAACAAAGGGAGAAGGGGGGTTATGCTGTTAGTTAAGAAACACATAAAATCTAAGGAAGTGCATCCAGTTGACATAGATGGAAAGTGCATTGTTGAGTCAGTCTGGTGTGACATAAGCACTGGGAAAGCAAAAAATTAGAGTAGGAGTTTGTTATAGGCCTAATTACTCTAATGAGGACAATGAAAAATTAAACAGAGAAATAGAGTGGGCCAGTAAATCAGAGTGTCTTATAATGGCAGACTTTAACTTCCTACATATACACTGGAACTTGTGGGCAGGTAGCTCACACACTAGCACAGCTTTTGTGGATTTATTGGATGATTGTTTTCTACAGCAAGAGAGAGTTAACACTCTTGATCTGATTATCAGCAGTGATTATTCATGCATTAAGATTTTACAGATAAAGGAACCACTAGGTGGAAGTGATTGCAGTGTACTGATGTGGGATTTACTTAAAAACGTAACTTTTTTTTTTTTTTTTTGATTTGGTAGTTGTTGGCGCATCGGCTTCTGTGGCCATATTGCACCTCCCAAGGTTTTTGCAGCACTTTGATCCAAGCCCGAGGCGGGAATCGAACCCGCGACCTTTGGGTTGCCGGGCAGGTACTTTACCCACTCAGCTAGCCCGGTCGGCAAAAACATAACTACCATCAGGGGTAAAGGGAAGGGCTTTTGCTTTCATAAAGGCAACTACAGTGGTCTCAGAGATTTTTTAAATTCTGTACACTGGGGTGAACTCATGATGTTACCAACTTTGAACTATAAATGGGAAGCATTCAAGGAAGTAATTTTAGAACCAACTATGCTTTTTGTTCCAACTAAGAAATACTAGATTTAGGCCCAAATGGATGTCAGATGAACAAATGAGACTCGTGGCAGAGAAGAAAAATGATGGAATGCACATAAATTGTCAGGAGACAGAAACTTATGGTAGATACAAGCTAGTCTGTAATCAAGTCACAAAGGAGGTTAGGCAAGCGAAGGCAGATTACGAAAAATCTTTGGCAAAGGATGCAAAGAAAAACAGCAAAGACTTCTTTACTTATATAAACTCTAAAAGGAAGGGGATGAATCAGACTAGGCCACTTGATATCAATGGTTTGACTGTAGATGATCATTCTCAGATAGCTGCCGAACTAAATGAGTTTTCTGCATCTACATTTGCGCATGAGGAGTTATTGAAGGCGGAGAGGGCCAGATGTTTATTAAACTCTAACAGAGAGTTAAATGATTTTGTAATAACTGAGAGCAAAGTGGAGGAGAAATTGTTGAAGTTAAACATAAGAAAGGCACCTGGGGTGGATGGGATCTATCCAGTTATATTAAAGGAGGTAGCAAAGGAAATAAACCCTAGCCATAATATGAGAGCATCCTTGGCCTTGGGGGAGTGTTCCCACGGACAAGAGATGTGCAAATTCAAAGGGTGGCATGAATAATTACAAACTCCAATTCAAAGGGTGGCATGAATAATTACAGACCTGTTAGTTTGACTTATGTTCCAGGGAAAATAATGGTCACTAGTTAAAGAAGCATTGCAGGATCATCTAGACAAGATGGCAGTAATAATTCAGACAAAGCATGGAAGTCTTGCCTCATCAATTTGATTGGATACTATGATGGGGTCACAAAGGAACTGAATGCAAAAATAATTTTGATATCATATATTTGGATTTTAGGAAAGCTATTGATACTGTTGCACATATAAAAGACTACTATATAAATTGAAGCAGTATGGCATTAAGGGACAGTTGCTACAATGGATAAGAGGATGGTTGAGTGGGAGAAGACAGAGAATAGTAATAAATGGGTACTGCTCTATGTGGACTACTGCAGGCGAAGGCAGATTACGAGAAACCCTTGGCAAGGGATGCAAAGAAAAACAGCAAAGAGTTCTTTACTTATGTAAACTCTAGAAGGAAGGGGATGAATCAGATTGGTCCACTTGATATTGATGGGTCAACTGTTGATGACCCTGCTCAGGTAGCTAACAAACTAAATGAATATTTTGCATCAACATTCACACATGAGGAGTTATTCAGCGAGGGGAATACCAGAGGTGTATTCAACTCTAGCAGTAAGCTATAGAATCTTGAAATAACTGGGAGTAAAGTGGAGGAGAAACTGTTGAAGATAAACACAAGAAAGGCACCTGGGGTGGATGGGATCTATGCAGTTATATTAAAGGAGGCAGCAAAGGAAGTAAGCAAACCCTTAGCCATAATTATGAGAGCTTCCTTGGACTCAGGGGAGGTACCCATAGACTGGAAATGTGCAAATGTGACCCCAATTCACAAAGGAGGATCAAAGGCTGACACAAGTAATTATAGACCTGTGAGCTTAACTTCTGTTCCAGGAAAATTAATGGAGGCACTGGTTAAAGAAGCATTGCAGGGTCATTTAGACAAGACTTCAGTTATAGCTCGGACACAGCATGGTTTTGTTAAGGGGAAGTCTTGCCTGACCAATTTGATTGGATATTATGATGCAGTCACAAAAGAACTGGATGCAGAGAATAACTTTGATATTATATACTTGGATCTTAGAAAGGCTTTTGATACTGTTGCACATGAAAGACTGCTGCACAAATTGGAGAAGTGTGGCACTGGAGGCAAATTGCTGCTATGGATAAAGGGATGGTTGAGTGGCAGAAGACAGAGAGTGGTAATCAATGGACACTGCTCATCGTGGACTAATGTTATTAGTGGAGTCCCTCAGGGTTCAGTATTGGGTCCATTATTGTTTTCTGTATTTATAAATGATATTGATGATGTTATATCAAGCTTAATGTCCAAGTTTGCAGACGATACGAAGGTTGGCAGGGTTGTCAAGGACACTACTGACACTATGCTACTGCAACAGGATTTGGAAAGGTTGAGCAGATGGGCTGAGAGGTGGCAAATGAAGTTTAACATTGACAAATGTAAAGTACTACATATGGGAAACAGCAACCCCAGAGCAACGTATCAACTCTGTGGTACTACACTGACAGTGGTAGAGAATGAAAGGGACCTGGGGGTGGTTGTACAGGCAGATATGAAGTTTTCTGAGCAGTGCAGACGGGCTACAAGAGTAGCTCATGGTGTATTGTCAATGATATATAGGAATTTTTCTAGCAGGGATAAGGAGGTGATTATTCCCTTGTATAAAGCAATGGTCAGGCCACACCTAGAGTACTGTATACAGATCTGGAGGCCTCATTTCAAGAAGGATGTAGAGATGCTGGAATGAGTACATTCCAGTACTCGTTCCAGCATCAAGATTGGTGAATGGAACAAAGGGGTGCTCTTACAAAGAAAGACTTAAGTTTTGCAAATTACAGTGTCTGGAGACTGGGCACCAGCGAGGTGATCTGATAGAGGTGTATAAAGCCTTGAATGGTTTGAGCATGCTCAATGCTAATGGGATTCTTCCTCTTGCTCAGAATAATCACCTGAGAGGGCATAAATTCAAATTGAGGAAAGACAGATGTAGGATAGACGTGAGAAAATTTGCCTTTAGACAGTGGGTGGTTGGTTGGTGGAACAGACTTCCATCCCTTGTCGTGGAGGTTGATAGCCTGAATAAGTTTAAGGCCCAGCTGGACAGGTATTTCGAACGAACAGAGGGGTGAAGTGGAAGTGGTTATTTTTTATTTATTTATTTTATTTTATTTTATTTTTTTTTTTTTGGCTGATGCTGCATAAGCTTGCTTTCTTGCATCAAATGCCTCTGCTAATGCTAATATCTGTTTTCATGCTTCTTGGTATGAGACATTTTTCTCTACCTTGTACTTCAATATTTTCTTACCCATCTTCCACAATTCACAAGTTCTTGAATATGAAGAGTGAGCACCCTGGCAATTGGGACACTTTGGTGTTGCTGCTGTGCATTCTGTTTGGAAGTGGTCCGGAGAGCTACATGAGGGGCAAATGGCCTTTCCTTGACATGCTGTTTGAGAATGATCATACTTCTGGCATTTAAAGCATCTAAGTGGAATCGGAATGTATGGTCGGATCTTACAGGAAAGGTAGCCAGCTTTAACTGATGCAGGAAAATTTGGAGTGTTAAAGGTAAGGATTATATTTCTTGTGGGTGTGACAACACCATCTTGTTTAGTCATAATTCTTTTAGCACTGATGACATGTTGTCTAAGTTCTTCAGCAATTTCATCCTCGGTAACATTAAGGAGGTCCCATTCTGAAATGACCCCTTTTGAGGTGTTTAATGTTCTATGTGGGGTTACAGAAATGGGAAGGCCTCCAAAGGTCGTTTGCTTCAGAGCTAGCTAGAATGAGTAGGATTACTCATTTTCTATGAGGAGATCTCCTCAGTGAAGTCGTTTGACTATTTTTGGAGTGCCTGCTATAGCCTATATGCTTTTCTGCACCAAAAATAGAGATAAGCTGCTAAGAGGTTTTGTAGACAAGGAATGTAAAATTAGGAAAGCAGGCAGATCAGGTGAAGAATCATATTTTTTGATTCTTTTTGCTTGCGATGACTCATGTTCACGTGAGCATGTAGGTTCTACAGTTGGTGATATCAAGAGATCCATGTTTGCTTCTTTTCGCCCTGAGTATTGAATTTATTCTCAGGTTACCAGCCCTGCCACGTGGAGGTAGGAGCGGTGCCACCAGTGACCAAGCGATAAGAAGTCAGTGGTTACTGTGTTAGAGAAGTTAGTTATATATTAAAACGAAAAAATCAAAAAAATTACATTAGAGTAAAAAATTAAAAATCAATTTAACACAATTAAAAATCAATTTAATGCAATTAAAAATATTAAAAAGAATCTAACGAAAATATTCAAAACGATTTTCCTTCCTTATATGGAGATTTTAAGGCAAGTTTCACGTGATGTGGCTAGTTGTTTTATGCCTGAAATGTTTTGATTTAAATTGACCCTGGCAAACTTTGGAACGATGTTGTTTTGAAGGCAATATTTTAGAAAAGAAATATGGTAACTTTGGGCCGAGTATTTTAGGGTTGATTTAATCTAATTTTGCACCAAGCTTTTCAAAAAATCCCCCATAATTGTGTGTATCGATAGGTTACCCCTGGAGAGATATGAAGTGAATGAAATAGTCAATAAGAGTTTAAAAAATGAATTAGATAGTATGAATCAGAGCTGTAATGCTCAATATGTTCTACGTTGATATTAATATTTGTAAAATAATAAGAGGAGTTTACCTCAATATAGTACGCAGAACACTTCCGTATGATATTCTCCAGAAATTAAAATGAAAAAAAAAATCAAAAAACTTACATTAGAGTAAAAAATAATTAAAAATCAATTTAACACAATTAAAAATCAATTAAAAATATTAAAAAGAATCTAACGAAAATATTCAAAACAATTTTCCTTCCTTGAATATTTTCGTTAGATTCTTTTTAATATTTTTAATTGCATTAAATTGAATTTTAATTGTGTTAAATTGATTTTTAATTATTTTTTACTCTAATGTAAGTTTTTCGATTTTTTCATTTAATTTCTGGAGAGTATCATACGGAAGTGTTCTACATACTATATTGAGGTAAACTCCTCTTATTATTTTACAAACTACTCATTTATAGAAAGGACACTTTCAAATTGCTTTGGAAAATTGCTAGATCACTTTGCTTGGCACTCGGGGCCCAGACGGTGAGTGTAGCCATTACAATATGCAAAGTGATTTCCTCAAAGAAAAAGTAAATGTTTTTCCAAAGTGCTTCACTTCACATTTTCACTCATTCTAGAATAAAACATTGTATACAATTTGTATACTATGTTTTATTATTAGTACATATTACACTTAGATTAATGTTTTAATATAAGTATATAATTTGACGTTGTATTCTTACATTTCAGCAAACCTTTTCAAACTGTTCCACATGAAAGACTGGTATACAAACTGGAGCAGCGTGGCATTACAGATAAGATACTGCTATGAAGGGTTGAGTGGCAGAAGGCAGAGAGTGGTTATTAATAGGCACTACTCTTCATTGACTAATGTTATTGGTGGAGTCCCTCAGTGCTGGGTCCTCTACTGTTTTCAACATTTATTAATGATATTGATGAAGAATATCAAGTTTAATGGGCTAAGGTAAAGAAAGCCAACACGAGAAATGTCGGATAACTTACATGGAAAATTAGTTTCCTGACACTGGACTCTAGAGCTGCTCGCTCAGTAAACAGATGATAGGTGTTATCGGTCTGGAGCTGAAATCGAGAAGAATATATTGATTGACAGGTAGGCGTAGCAAACGATGAAATGATTGGTGGTCGGTGCAAAAGATGACAAGCTATTGTGTAGTCGTTGGTTGGCATTATGATGTGTATTTATGAGTAAAGAACGGTGCATAATAGTTTTGTGATGAATGGTAAACAGGTAATAGTAGCGATGAATCTTTTAAAGATGGAAGAAATTTGTAAGGAAAATAAAATGTTGGTTGAATTTTTGATGAAAACTAAATTAATAAAAGTTTCGTTCTGTTCATTTTTATGTTCTTCATTATGTTTTTTTTTCTCATTATTAAAAGCAGATTTTTGGAGTACACGAGTGTTTTTACTATATTGTTGATTTAGGTTTGGTTACGGAAAAAGGAAAAGGTTTCTTTATTTTTCGTTATATTTCGTAACCTAACCTTAAACGTTAGGTTAAGAAATAATAGGAAAAGAAAGAAAGATTCTTTATATATATATATATATATAGCGAATTGAGGTGTTGATTGATGTTATGATACGTAAA
The DNA here is from genome assembly GCF_048544385.1 of Mastigoproctus giganteus. Taxonomy (NCBI): domain Eukaryota; kingdom Metazoa; phylum Arthropoda; class Arachnida; order Uropygi; family Thelyphonidae; genus Mastigoproctus; species Mastigoproctus giganteus. Next base: position 198,510,518 of record NC_143583.1, on the reverse strand, counting down.
CATCTGCACGAGTGTCTTCAAAAATAAAAGTACAGTAATAAAAAATTAATATTTTGTTAACAAACAATTTATGCACTAGTCCACCCATGATTCTAAAGAAAAAAAGGTTAGGTTACCCCCTCCATTTTGGGAGGGGTTCACGTTCCCATGGGATTCAAGTGGAGGTAACCTGACGTTTTTTCACCATTAGGGCATATTATTGAACAAGAAAATAAAAATAGTCAAAAAAAATTTATTTTTTTATGAATGTATTTCTAAATATGACTGTGATTCTAAAGAAAAAGGTTAGATTACCCCTTCCACTTCAGGAGGGGTTCAAGCTCCCACGGAATTCAAAAGGAGGTAACCTGACCCTTTTCCACCATTATGTGGAAAGCGTTCATTAGGGCATGTGCGATTAGGGCAAGTTACCATTAGTGTTTCTGAGTGCTGCTAAAGCGATACTAAACCGATATTATTGTGTGTTGTGTTCGCATACCAATCAGCACATCATTTGCCACGCCTACCTGTCAATCAATATATCGTTCTTGACTTTGCTCCAGACTGATAACATCTACCGTCTGTTTACCGAGCGAGCAGCATAGAGTGCCATATCGAGAAACTAATTTTCCGCGTAAGTTATCTGACGTTTCTTGACGTTCTCTTGTTGGCTTTCTTAACCTTCGCCATTTAATGTCCAAGATTTCACATGATATGAAGGTTGGAAGGGTGGTTAATGACAGTAATCAGGGTATGAAAAGTTTTCTAGGAAATGTTAAAGCTGGCAACTAGAGGCAGCTTTTGGAAGATCTCATTACTTCTTACGAAAAACTGTGGTGCAACATGTCACTGAAGATGAATTTCTTGCACTCACACTTGGATTTCTTCCTGCCAAACTGTGGTGCTGTCAGCAACGAACACGGTGAGTGCCTCTATCAAGACCGCAGCGATCGAACAAAGATACAAAAGCAAATAGAGTGCTGCCATGTTAGCTGATTATTGCTGGATGGTGAAAAGGGATGTTCCCAAAGCTGAATACAAACCAAAAGTGAAAAGGTCCTGTGTTTGATACAGGTATGTTTGGAGCTACATCTTACTGCCATATAAATAAAAAATACCTTGTATAAATATAAAAAACTACTTTTTTCAAAAACAAGATCCAATCTGCCATTTTAAGCACGATTTCTGTGTTTAGCACCCCAAAATCTATAAAGTAAACCTACTTTCATGCCCATAACAAGATATGACCCAAAATTTGTTGTTCAGTATTATATTGTTTTGCCCCCCTTCTTTCTTTGATTTACTTTCTCCATTGTCCCAACTTCTATTTTATTTTAATGTTCACAACCACCACTTGGTATCTTCATTATGTTTTTATGTATTCTATAATTTGGTTTATATTAAATTAATTGATTATTTGATTTTAATTGGTTATTTATGTTAAATCTGTGTATAATGATTTCCAAGTTAATTTACACATTTTCACATAACCATCGATTGACTATTTTCTTATTTCAATTTGCATTTTGGTATGTTATTTGTTTATTTAACCTACAGAGGTCTGTAGCCATGACATCTTTTATTTCTTAGGTTTCCATTCTATTCGTTATCTATTATCTGAATCAAGATTTGTTGTTATCCATCACTGGCTCTTTGGTGAATAGCAACATATTACTGAAATACGATCCTTTTTGGAGTTCACAAGTGCGGATATACCCACAAAGAGATAGTGCTTGCGAGTTCCCAGTTCTTTCTTTATTTCTATTTTATTATTCATTTACAAAATATGGTACTCATTCTTTTGGAGGATGTATGGGCATTAATCTCCTTGGAGCAGGAGTACTGTATCTGCACAGCTGGAGCAAATGGCTTGGTACACAGCAGCAGAATCACATTTTACCAAGTTGAGCCTTAGAAAGACAGCAGTGATATTTTTATAATGTGGCTTAGTGTTTCCCTTGTTTATAAGTTAAAATGTTTTATATTTTTCCCAGAAAATTTGAAAATTGTATAGCATTAGCAAGGGCACATGATGCAAGAAAGCAAGCTTATATAGCATCAGCCAAAAAAAAAAAAAAAAAAACACACACACACACACACACACATCCTTCTCATTTCACTCATCCACTCGCTCCAAATATTTCTCTAGTTCTGCCTTGAACCTGTTTAAGCTATCAACTTCTACAACGACAGATGGAAGTTTGTTCCAGCAATCAACCACCCGCTTGCTAAAGTCAAACTTCCGCACATCTATCCTACAACTGTCTTTCCACAATTTGAATTTATGCACTCTGAGGTAATTATTATGAGCAAGAGGAAGAACTCCATCAGCATTGAGCATGCTCAAGCCATTCAAGACGTTATACACCTCAATCAGATCACCTTGCAGGTTCCTAGTCTCCAGACACTATAATTTGCAAAATTTAAGCCTTTCTTCGTAAGAGAAACCCTTTGTTCCATTCCCTAATCTTGTTGCCCTTCTCTGTACTCGTTCTAACAGCACTACATCCTTCTTAAAATGAGGCCTCCAGACCTGTATACAATACTCAACGTGTGGCTCGACCATTGCCTTACACAAGGGGATAATCACCTCCTTATCCCTGCTAGAAAATTTCCTGTATATCATTGACAAGACACCATGAGCTACTCTAGCAGACCATCTGCATTGCTCAGAAAATTACCCCGAGGTCCATTTCACTCTCTACCACTGTCAATATAGTACCACAGAGTTGATACGTTACTCTGGGGTTACTGCTTATCATATGCAGTACTTTACAATTGTCAATGTTAAACTTCATTTGACACCTCTCAGCCCATCTGCTAAACTTTTCTAGATCCTATTGCAGCAATGTTCTGTCATTAGTGTCATTAACAACCCTGCCAACCTTCGTATCATCTGCAAACTTGGCCATTAAGCCTGATATATACCATCATCAATATCATTAATGAATACAGAAAACAATAATGGACCCAAAACTGAACCCAGGGGGACTCCACTAATAACATTAGTCCATGAAGAGCAATGTCCATTGATTACCATTCTCTGTCTTCTCTCACTCAACCATCCTTTTATCCATAGCAGCAATCTGCCTTCAATGTCACACTGCTCCAATTTGTGTAGCAGTCTTCCATGTGCAACAGTATCAAAAGCCTTTCTAAGATCCAAATATATGATATCAAAATTATTCTTTGCATCCAGTTCCTTTGTGACCACATCAAAGTATCCAATCAAATTGGTCAGACAAGACTTCCCCTTAACAAAACCATGCTGTGTCCGAGCTATAACTGAAGTCTTGTCTAGATGATCCTGCAGTGCTTCTTTAACCAGTGCCTCCATTAATTTCCCTGGAATAGAGGTTAAACTAATAGGTCTGTAATTATTTGTATCACCCTTTGTTCCTCCTTTGTGAATTGGGGTCACATTTGCACATCTCCAGTCCATGTGTACCTCTCCTGAGTCCAAGGAAGCTCTCATAATTATAGCTAAGGGTTTTTCTTACTTCCTTTGCTGCTCCTTTAATATAACTGGATAGATTCCATCCACCCTAGGTGCCTTTCTTATGTTTATCTTCAACAATTTCTTCTCCACTTTACTCTCAGTTATTACAAGATTATCTAGCTTACTGCCAGAGTTTAACATACCTCTGGCATTCCCTCCGTGAATAACTCATGTGTAAATGTAGATGCAAAATATTCATTTAGTTCATTAGCTACCTGAATAGGATCATCAACAGTTGAACCATCGGTATCAAGTGGACCAATCTGATTCATTCCCTTCCTTCTAGAAGGAAGAACATAAAGAACTTTTTGCTGTTTTTCTTTGCATCCTTTGTGAAAGATTTCTCATAATCTGCCTTTGCCTGCCTAACCTCCTTTGTGACTTGGTTACAAAGGAGGTTACATAAACTTCTGTTTCACCTCTTAATTTATATGTATCTCATGCATTTTTCTTCTCTGGCACATGTCTAATTAGTTCATCTGACATCCATTTAGGCCTAAATCTTGAACAATATTTCTCAGTTGGTATGAAAAGCCCAGTAGCTTCCAAGATTAATTCTTTGAATGCTTCCCATTTTGAATTTGCTGTTGGTAACATCATCAGTTGGTCCCACCATATAGAATTTAAATACTGTCTCACCACTGTAGTCACCTTTATGAAAGCAAAAACCTTTCCCTTTACCCCTGATGGTAGTTACCACTTTGAGTAAATTCCACTTCAGCATAATGTGATCACTGCCACCTAGTAGTTCCTTTATTTGCAGATTCTTAATGCATGAAGAATCACTACCGATAATCAGATTAAGAGTATTACTCTCTAGTTGCCTCCCGAACATGCTGCTGTAGAAAACAATCATCCAATAAATCCACAAAAGCCTTGCTAGTGTGTGATTGACCAACCCACAAATTCCAGTCAATCTCTGGGTAATTAAAATCCCCCATTATAAGACTCTCTGATTTACTGGTCCACTCTATTTCCCTGTACAGTTTTTTATTATACTCATCAGAGTCATTAAGCCTATAACACACACACCTACTCTCATTTTTTCTTTCCCAGTGCTTATGTCACACCAAACAGACTCAACATTGCATTGTCCACCAACATCAAGTGGATGCACTTCCTTAGATTTTATGTGTTTCTTAAACAGCATAACTCTTCCTCCCTTCCTGTTCTTCCTATCCTTTCCATACATATTGTACTCCCCAAATTCCAATTCTGCATTGCTTATGTCTGTGTGTCACCACGTCTCTGATATCCCAACAATATCTGCCTTTGATGTCTTGACTAGCACTTCAAGCTCATCAAATTTATTAACTATACTTCTAGCATTGGTGTACATGCAAGTATACATGCAACTGTTTCTACTCTTAGTTACCCTAACACAGCATATGTATTTATTTGTTCCACTATGACTCCCAGCAGTCCTGGAAATATCCATTGCCTTGCTTTCCAGGCTGCTGCTCATTCTAATAGAAGCAGTGTAAGAATCACTTTTGCCTCTGCCTGTGGCCACTGTTAACCTTTTAGTCTGTGTATCCCCCCCAAGCTAGCAGTTTTCCGACCCACCTAACTCTGCCTTGATAGCATCAACAAATATTCTTGCACCCTTTCTATATAAAGGATATTTTATGTCTGCTTATTTTTTATGCACTACCATTCCTTACAATATGAATAGAAGCACTTATGAAAAAGACTATCCTGCCTCCAGCATATATTACAAATTGGATGAACTGAAAATGGGACCTGGTTACGTCAATGCCAAGAGGTATTTAAAATTAATGGACTGGCTCTTCAAAAATTTAATTTATGGTCAGGTAATTTTAGAAAAATATAGGACTTTTAAGTTGAAGGAAGGATGTAATGCGAGGTAAAAGCCACATTGAAACAGATTTTTTATTTCAATGTGCACACTTAATTCAATTTGTTAACATTTCAGATTACAATAAATTTTGTCGTCAGACCTACAAAGGGAATTATAACAGCAGATAATGTTAGAAATTAAGTAATGTTTATGTAATTAAACTAATACAGAAGGAATGGGAAGAGGATAAGTGAGTAAAGAGAGGCCAATGCAGAGAGGGAGAGAGGGAATATTAATGTAAAACAAAAATGGAGATAAGAACAGAATACAGTAATTTATGATATTTAAATAAAGCAACTTAACATAAAACAATATTAATGTTTAATTTAAAACATTAAACTAAATACAAATCAATTACACTTAAAATATAAATCTGGGAGGGATGAAGAAAACCAGATGAACTAAGTTAAACTTTACTATCTATCTGGAGTAACTGTTACTGAAATTGGACAGACTTACCTAGTTAAATGGGAAGAAATAACTTCTAGAATGACTTTTTTCCTCTTACAAGTTGCTTCTTTTGTAAGTGGTGACTTATAAGAGAAAGGACCTAGAGGGCAAGTATTGTATATACCACCAGGACCGAATAACTTGGAAACTGGTTCAACTAATGGAAAGAGAGAGCTTAAACCAGAACTGTGTTCTATAGTATAGGCTTAAAAGGTCTTTTAGAAGAATACCTAAAAGATTATGAATTGCCAAGAGATAAGCAGAGAGCCTATGAAACAGAGAACCAATGAGACCCAAGAAAATTTATGATGAAGGTTTAGTTAGTCCTACCTTTAGTAAAAGTTTTTGTTAATTATAAGAGAAATTATCATACTTTACTATAGTAATGCTCTTCAACCAACACTCACCCCCAACTTATCCAGTTAATCCATTATCAAAAAAAAGGTTAAAGTTAGTAATGCGATATTATCCATAAAATTTATTATCAATACATACAGTTTTATTAAAAAAAACTACTCTTGTGTTCAATTCCCATTATCTATTAACTGCTAAGAAAGGAAAAAAGAAGCATAGTCAATGCACACTGAACCACCCAAGACTAAACTAACTCGCAATCACAGACCGGGAAGCGAAGACAACTGTCAAATTTTCCTCATTATTTTTAGTTAAACTTCTTTATAAGTGATTAAGTTATTTCAGTTGAAATCCGTGCTCACAAGAATTAAAATGACAAACTTAATATCCATTCTCTTATAAACCAAATTTAATACTACCCCATGTCAAGATTATCTTTGTTAACCAATGTGAATACCACTATTCGTGTATGTGTGAATAAAATTCACATATGCGTGAATTTTTAATAAAACTGTATGTATTTGATAATAAATTTTATGGATAATATCGCATTACTAACTTTAACCTTTTTTTCATAATGGATTAACTGGATAAGCTGGGGGTGAGTGTTGGTTGAAGAGCATTCCTATAGTAAGGTATGAGAATTTCTCTTATATTTAACAATATTACCGAAGTAGGAAGGATTGAACTTTATTGTTCTTTTTTTTTAGAAATTTAAGTAAAAGTTATATATTCAGGGTGTCTGCGAGAAGAATCATTAACCATGACAGAAGATAGTGGATAGAAAAGGGAGGGGAAAGAATGAAGAAAGAGAAATGCAAGGAAGGAAACAAGTGCTAAACTTAGAAAGTAGATAAAAACAGATTTAAAATAACTGCTATTACAATTTATAATTTAAATCAATGTTTGTGATGTCATCTGATGGCAGTAGGTAGGTAGGTAGGAGGATCTGTATTTATGTTGACTGTGGATTTAAGAGCTTTGCTGAGCAGAACTGAAGTTTTTTATGAAGACATTTCTTAAATTTTTCTATGATTCCAGTGTAAAATAAATTAAAAGTCTCCTTCAGAAGTAGCACTCTTTTTTGTGAATTTAAATTTGAAAAACCACAGTTTCCAGCTGAAATTGAACTGATTTCAAATTCTACTTCATTCTAATTTGCAATTTACATATGTGATTACAATATTAAAATAGGAATGCTATAATTGTGTTACTTTGAAAAATTTACATATGACAAAATATGCATTAGAAGCATGCACATTCTTACCTAATGTATGTGCAAGAAATTGGTTAACAGCACATGCAATCCATACCCAACTGGGTACAGGAGGGCAAGGTGCATAGGCATCACTTGAAGCATAAAAATTATAGTCATGAAGTGCGAGAAGCAGTGCATTAGCCACAGTCAGGAGAAATCCAGTAAAAGTAAGGATATTTGGTGTAATCCACCTTGGAACTAACTATTAAAAGAGAAAAATAGAGAAGGAAAAAAAATATATATATATCACATGAAATTGGGACATGGCAATCACACCTGGCATGAAAAATTAAATGCAAAAATAAAAAGCATAAAGGGCAAGCTAAGAACTGAATAAAGCTGCACTCAAACATATCATATAATAAGTAAGTCAAGGAATGTGTTACCGTTTACACTCATACTGCTATGCACTAAAATCATAATTGCCAGTCTGGCCTGAAATTAAAAAAAAAAAAGAAAAAGAAGTATATATGACTTTCCATATGTATCAACATATTTTAATGATTAGTAACTGAACATTTCCAGTATAACATTTGGATATAAATGAAATATTAACAGGTTAGGTCCAATTGGTAAATACTCATTAGATATTTATTCAATCTACAACCATTAGATGTTTTTAAAAATACATCATATGCCTTTATGCATTATAACCACATACACATTTGAAAAAGCTCATAATTTCACCACATTATAAACTGCTATAAAAAGAAAAGTACACCAGATAAAGAGAAACAGTTAATTTTATTTGAAAGAACAATTCAAAAAGTTATATAGAAAACAGACTAATGTTACAACCAGATAATGGGACTGAAAAAATTAAATTTTAAAACAGCATTGCAGCAACAGAAAGTGATGTGTGCATGTGTGTGTGTGTGTGTGTGTGTGTGTGTGTGTGTGTGTGTGTAGTATTAGAAGCTTAAATCTCTTATTAAAATGCAAAGATGTTATCATTCAAGTGGCTGAAGCAGTTTCAAGAAACTCTGGCAGTCGCAGAGTCGACATGTTTTTAGTTGGCTGCAGTAGATTAATTGAAAGAGATTAAGATTTTTTGGCGGGCTCCAGGGTTTCCCCTATTCACCACTGAAAGTAATCTATACAATGTGTACAATTTATAATGATTAATTATACATGAAAAGTAGAATGATTAATTATACATAAAAAGACTATTAGTAAATTAATAAGAGGAGTTTACCTCAATATAGTACGTAGAACACTTCCGCATGGTACCCTCCAGAAATTAAAACGGAAAAAACGAAAAAATCGACAACTTACCGGTACATTAAAGTAAAATATAAATAATTAAATAATCAATTTAACACAATTCAAAATCAATTTAAAACAATTAAAATTCAAATTAACGCAATTAAAAGAATCTAACGAAAATATTCAAAACGATTTTCCTTCCTGAAGCTGACAATGCTTTTCGACCGACTGTCGTGATCACAGGAATGAAAATTACCGAATCAGGCTAAACCTTCAACTTAAATAGTGATTATATGTCTTCACGCATGCGCGTAAAGGTCCACGCATCGGAGATCAAATATGGCCGCCGAACATTAACAGAATTCTCGTGTAATTTAATTTCAATGGTTTCTGCAATTAATAGTCGCGTATAATTACGTTGAACGTTAAGTATTTTGGCCTCGTTAAATAAAAAAGTATGTTTTTCATTAATGACATGAAAGGCTAATTCTGACGCTGCTGAACGAGAAGCACGAACTGAGGCTTCGTGTTGATTTAACGAAAAACATACTTTTTTATTTAACGAGTCCAAAATACTTAACGTTCAACGTAATTATACGCGACTATTAATTGCAGAAACCGTTGAAATTAAATTATAAGAGAATTCTGTTAATGTTCGGCGGCCATATTTGATCTCCGATGCGTGGACCTTTATGCGCATGCGTGAAGACATATAATCACTATTTAAGTTGCAGGTTTAGCCTGATTCGGTAATTTTCATTCCTGTGATCACGACAGTCAGTCGAAAAGCATTGTCAGCTTCAGGAAGGAAAATCGTTTTGAATATTTTCGTTAGATTCTTTTAATTGCGTTAATTTGAATTTTAATTGTTTTAAATTGATTTTGAATTGTGTTAAATTGATTATTTAATTATTTATATTTTACTTTAATGTACCGGTAAGTTGTCGATTTTTTCGTTTTTTCCGTTTTAATTTCTGGAGGGTACCATGCGGAAGTGTTCTACGTACTATATTGAGGTAAACTCCTCTTATTAAATTACTAATATTACTATCAACGTAGAACATATTGAGTATTACAGCTCTGATTCATACTATCTAAATAAAAAGACTATATACAATGATGGTATACATAAAAGACTATGTACAATGATGATACATAAATAAATACTGGGCTTCGGAGTCCAGCAGACTGATCATACATCAGGTAAGAGTAATCCAAAGAAACAGTCTAGTCAAATACATTTGTGAGAAGTTGAAAGTCCAGTCTTAAATCATCATACAGGGGACAATGAAAGACGAGGTGCTCAACAGTTTCTTGAGCACCACAACTACAGAGAGGAGTGTTACTTAATCCTAGTGAGAACAATTTAAAGTTAAGACTTCCATGACCAGTATATAAAAACATAACACATAAACCAGGATCGAACCAGTCCATTTTCTTGTCATAATCAGCAACCTCGGGGAAAAAACTTAAAGGTCTCCCTAGAGGTAGAGGTAGACCAGGTATTTTGCCACCCTCTACAACATTCATTTCTCATTCTTTTAATGTCTACCTTTTCTTGCAAGTCAGTATTATATGTTATATTACCGACCAGGCTAGCCAGGCGGGTAAAGTGCCTGCCTGGCAACCCAAAGGTCGCGGGTTCGAATCCCGCCTCGGGCTTGGATCAAAGTACTGCAAAAACCTTGGGAGGTGCATTATGGCCACAGAAGCCAATGCGCCAACAACTACAAAAAAAAAAAAAAAAAAATGTTATACCATTTACAATCGTGAGCATTTTTTCTTCTACAATATAAAAGATAATGTAACATTACTTCATACTGGATTGGCAGTCGATCACTGAGGACCTGGAGAGCAGCTGTAGAGACAGTTCGACAAGCTCTACTTACAGTGAGAAGAAAGAATCTTTGTGCTTGGGTAAGATATTTTTGAACGAGGGAGTTACCGATTCTGTATCCCTAGGCCCCAACCGCATAACACACAATTGGTATAAATATACAACTGTAGTATAATTTAATGGAAGATTTCTTTACACTAAAAGTACTCTTGGTAATCTTAACAATTTTATAGGTCATAGCTTTTATTTTCTGAAGTACATATTTTGCATGGTAATTAAAATTAAGACGGTCATCAAATTAAATTCCTAAGTATTTATGCTGCCGAGTACTCCTAATAATTTCTCCATTCAACTTAATAACAGGTGGTCTATTCACATCAAGAGGGACTTTTAGCAACATTTGTTTTGTTTTATTAGTCGAGATTTGAAGTTTATGTGTTTGACATCAGATATCTAAGTCCTCTAGAACTTCATTTGCTCTGCACTCTAGCTCCCAGTGGGAATCACCAAAAATCAGAATAGCAAGGTCGTCTGCATAAGTTATCTGAAGGATATTGTCTCGATCAACCAAGAGCCACCCATCAAATACCATGTTCCAGCATATAGGGCCAAGAACAGAGCCCTGAGGGCAGCCCCTAGAAACAGATCTGGAGACAGAGCAGAATCCTGAGGAAACTTGATGCTGCGAGAATCAAAGTAATTCGAAAGGAGATGGTAAATAGGAGCAGAGACCCCGGCCTCTCTGGACCTCGCCAGGACACTCGGCCACCAAACAGTGTCGAAAGCCCCTTGGAAATCAACAAAGAGACAGAGGACATATTTAGAATTGGAATTTTGAACAGAACTCAAAACCTGACAAATAGCATCAACAGAAGACCTTCCATGTGTAAAGCCTAATTGAAGTAGGGAACTTAGGTTTCTGTCTAAATAGTAATTTAGAAGACGAGAAACAATTAATTTTTCCAAGACTTTGCCAAGGATGGGCAGCAGTGCAATGGGCCTGTAAGAGGCCGGATCATCGGAGGGTTTGTCAAAGGACTTAAGCAGAAGTTTAAGTCTAGCCTGTTTCCAAGCCAGTGGGAATAATCCTGAAGACAGACAAGCATTCAAAAGATTTAATATAATTAATGGGCAATTTTTCCGAAATCTTTGAAGTACAGAAACCTCAAGGAGATCCTGTCCAGAACACTTACCATCCCTTAAGGTTGAGATAGCAGATTCCAACTCACAATCTGTAAAAGGAGCTTCGGTTCGGGGGCCCTTGGTAAGATAAATGATCTAATCTCATTGTAGTTTGGATGGTGTTTTCACAGGAGGCAGTGTCCTCATGGAGCAAGCCGTCCAAGATAGCATTTATGGACAAACTCCAGTGTAGGGTTTCATTACCATTTACAATAATAGAAGAAAGAACATCGCCGGGATGAACTTTGTTAGTAACAAGTTCGTAGGGTAATCCCCACGGATCTTCATTTATGTTATGCTGAACAAACCTTGCCCAGGCAAGTTTCTTCTCTTGGAAAATGGTATTGAAATAACTCCTTCTATTGGATTTATACAACTCACCAAGCTGGTCTTGGCGCATTATAGCCTTAGTAGCTAATGCGCCAATAAAATCAAAACCAACCAACCCACCAAGTCTGTCAGTCTCTTCTCTGGGCCTGTTAGCTCTCTTTGTTCTGAAAATTACGACGAGCATTTTGTAAGTTTCTTCTGAGAATTGTGAGATTTGGGGTCCACCATGAAACACTATTCATTTTTCGTTTTTTTTTCTTTTTTAGAGTGGACTCACAGACAGTGATTAGAATCTCTTGAACCCTAGAAACCTGCATATTAGCAGGAAGCGAGCCAAGTTGGACGATTATTTTTTCTGAAGTAAGCTCATGTACTTTTACATCAAAGATATTCCAATCAATGTGTTTTGTCTTAAAACGCGGGAAGTCAAAACAGCACCTAATAATCCTAGGATTGTTACTTAAACTGATCACAAAAGTGATGACATTGTGGTCACTCGAGCACCATGAAGTATGGCTAAGCCAGTTGGAAATGCCATAACCAAGGGTAGAGTTTGAAAGGGTAATGTCAATATAAGATTGACCCAGAGAAGAAACAAAAGTAGGCGGATGGCCTGGGGTATTCCACAGAGTGAGGTTATTGGACTGAATCAAATAAAACTAGGTGTTTTCCAAGGATTTGAGCATCTGATGACCTGCAAAGTGATTTTAGTTTTGATTTTGCTCCAGAAAGAAACAGCCAAGTACATGTTCAAGATTTAGTTTTATTGGGAGACTCCATCGTCAGGGAAATGGGTAACATTTTGATATGAAAAAATGGCAGCACCTACTAAATTTTTTGGACTGAAGTAAAACCGATTGGTAGCAAAAATATGAGATGGAAATGAGGCAAATGATGTCACTTCCTAAATAACGGTAACTCAGTCACTAGCATTAGCATTAGCAGAGGCATTTGATGCAAGAAAGCAAGCTTATGCAGCATCAGCCAAAAAAAAACCCACTTCCACTTCACCCCTCTGTTCGTTCAAAATACCTGTCCAGCTGAGCCTTAAACTTATTTAGGCTATCAACCTCCACCACAAGGGATGGAAGTCTGTTCCACCAACCAACCACCCGCTGGCTAAAGGCAAATTTCCACACGTCTATCCTACATCTGTCTTTCCTCAATTTGAATTTATGCCCTCTCAGGTGATTTTTCTGAGCTAGAGGAAGAATCCCATCAGCATTGAGCATGCTTAAACCATTCAAGGCTTTATACACCTCTATCAGATCACCTCGCTGGTGCCTAGTCTCCAGACACTGTAATTTGCAAAACTTAAGCCTTTCTTCGTAAGAGCACCCCTTTGTTCCCTTCACTAATCTTGTTGCCCTTCTCTGTACTCGTTCCAGCAGCTCTACATCCTTCTTGAAATGAGGCCTCCAGACCTGCATACAGTACTCTAGGTGTGGCCTGACCATTGCCTTATACAATGGAATAATCACCTCCTTATCCCTGCTGGAAAAATTCCTGTATATCATTGACAATACTCCATGAGCTACTCTTGCAGCCCGTCTGCACTGCTCAGAGATCTTCATATCTGCCTGCACAATCACCCCCAAGTCCCTTTCATTCTCTACCACTGTCAGTGTAGTACCACAGAATTGATACCTTGCTCTGGGGTTGCTGTTTCCCATGTGTAGTACTTTACATTTGTCAATGTTAAACTTCATTTGCCACCTCTCAGCCCATCTGCTCAACCTTTCCAGATCCTGTTGCAGCAGCATAGTGTCAGTAGTGTCCTTGACAACCCTGCCAACCTTCGTATCGTCTGCAAACTTGGACGACATTAAGCTTGATATACCATCATCAATATCATTTATAAATACAGAAAACAATAATGGACCCAACACTGAGCCCTGAGGGACTCCACTAATAACATTAGTCCACGATGAGCAGTGTCCATTGATTACCACTCTCTGTCTTCTCCCCCTCAACCACCCCTTTATCCATAGTAGCAATTTGCCTCCAATGTCACACTGCTCCAATTTGTGTAGCAGTCTTCCATGTGCAACAGTATCAAAAGCCTTTCTAAGATACAAGTATATAATATCAAAGTTATTCCCTGCATCCAGTTCTTTTGTGACTGCATCATAGTATCCAATCAAGTTGGTCAGGCAAGACTTCCCCTTAACAAAACCATGCTGTGTCTGAGCTATAACTGAAGTCTTGTCTAAATGATCCTGCAATGCTTCTTTAACCAGTGCCTCCATTAATTTTCCTGGAACAGAAGTTAAGCTCACAGGTCTATAATTACTTGTGTCAGCCTTTGATCCTCCTTTGTGAATTGGGGTCACATTTGCACATTTCCAGTCTATGGGTACCTCCCCTGAGTCCAAGGAAGCTCTCATAATTATGGCTAAGGGTTTGCTTACTTCCTTTGCTGCCTCCTTTAATATAACTGCATAGATCCCATCCACCCCTGGTGCCTTTCTTGTGTTTATCTGCAACAGTTTCTCCTCCACTTTACTCCCAGTTATTTCAAGATTCTGTAGCTTACTGCTAGAGTTGAATACACCTCTGGCATTCCCCTTGCTGAATAACTCCTCATGTGTGAATGTCGATGCAAAATATTCATTTAGTTTGTTAGCTACCTGAGCAGGATCATCAACAGTTGACCCATCAATATCAAGTGGACCAATCTGATTCATCCACTTCCTTCTAGAGTTTACGTAAGTAAAGAACTCTTTGCTGTTTTTCTTTGCATCCCTTGCCAAGGATTTCTCGTAATCTGCCTTCGCCTGCCTAACCTCCTTTGTAACTTGGTTGCATATCAATTTGTATCTATCATAGGCTTCTGTGTCATGTGTTAATTTGTAAGTATCCCATGCATTTTTCTTCTCTGCCATATGCCTCATTAGTTCATCTGACATCCATTTTGGCCTAAACCTTGAACAATATTTCTTAATTGGTATGCTCTCTCTCACTACTTACTCTACCGAATCAACTAATGTTGATTCGGTAGAGTAAGTAGTGAGAGAGAGCATAAAATGTTACATCATTCTTAACTTCGGTTCTAGCTGTTCAATTTTAAAATTTTAAATGGTTTTGATTTTTGTCAAAGATGTTTTCACAGAATAAAACATCTTTCATAAATACAGGGTACACACACGGTTTTTTTGTAATAAAAATAGATGACTAGAACCGGAGTGTTTGTCAGGAGCAAAAACTGACATTACCAAACAGATTGTCAGATTTTGTTTAATATCAACAAGTTGATATTAAACAAACATAAGCTGATGATTTGTTGGATAAATCATGCTGAAAAAATGTTGCAAGTTAGGTCAGAATGTGTATTTGTCTGCAAATCTACCCAAGCACAATAGGAGGGTTATATGATGAAAGCCTTGTAAATTAACTCAAGAATTAAGAGTATCTGTAACAGAAAGTGGTGTAAATCTGTAAGGGTTTTGGTGGGAAATTTTTATCAGCATGGTCCACACTTGTAGATAGAAGGAATCAATTCTGCAGAGTAGGGTTCATTTCAACAAAGGTGGTGCAAGAGTTTTTGCCACTGCAGGTTGAGGTAATGCTTGCACACGTCTCAAGGATTCTTGTTTGTTGCTGCAACAGCCGATATTGGCAACAGCACCCAAGGGCAGTGATGTTTCAAACACATGGAAGTTTGTGCTAGGAAAATATGCTGATATAACATTAAGGAGTGTGTCAGGGTAGTAAACTATATAATACTTTGTCTTAACTATGTCTACAGTACTGTCAGGAGCACTGTCAGGAGCACTGTCAATAAAATAAGTATATTGGAACTTCTGGTTAGGACAATGTTAATGTTGACATTAACATTGGCTAATGAAAATGTTGTGTTACCTAGAAAGAGGAGATAATGAGTTTCACTATGTAACATACAATATATTTAGGAAGGATAAGGGATAATACGAGTGGGAGTATCTATGACCAGAAGATTTTTTTTTTTTTTATGTAAACCCCAAACACGAGAGGTATTAGAACCTATAGTACTTAGTACCATGCTTGGGTTAGAGTTGAGAAGACGAAAGAAGATATTTGTTGACATTGGACTTTAACTTCTGTAGACTGTAATTTTCAGGAAATACGTATGAAGGAAGGTTGTTCCAAAAAACAGCAGTTGAATGAATAAACGATAAAGATGAAAAGTTGGTTCTGAGTTTGAAGTTGGACAGTAACTGGATGTTGGCTGGTGATGGCACGTGTTCGGACTGTTTTGAAAGAGAGAGAGCGGGAATTATAGAAGCCAATTCATAAGAAAAGTGCCCATGGAAGTATCTGTAGAAGAGGCATGCAGCAGAAACAGTACGTCTATGAGACAGCGAGTGGAGAGACTCTGTTAGAGATGAATCATTAATTAACCTAACTGCCCTCTTCTGAATGGAATCAAGAAGCCTGAGAGAGATTTTGGGGGCACCACCCCAGATGTGGAAACAATATTCCATGGTAGGGCGGATTTGCGATTTATACAGAGTGAGCAGCTGTTTGGAAAAAAAGTAACACCGAGAGTAAAAGAGAAAACCAAGTTTTTTAGGTGCAGAGGAAGCAATATTTGTAATGTGCTTGTGCCAAGAGAGATTAGAAGTCAGGGTAATCCCCAAAAGAGATATATCATTTTGCCTAGAAATCGGAGTTTCACTAAAGATAAGCATAAGAGCAGAAGAATCCTTTTTGCGAGATAGAAGGGTTGAAATCAACTAAGTTGTCTTTGCCCCACTGGAGAATTACCTGAAGATCGGCATTTAAGGAATTGGTAGCAGATTTTCGAGAAGTTGAAGCTGACTAAGCAGGAAGGTTTCTCAAAATGGAAAGTGGAATGCAATGTGCTATCATTGGCAAAACTATGGATAGGATTTCCAGTCAATGGAAGAAGGTCATTAATATACAAGGGAAAAAGAGTGAGGGAAAGAACTGAACCTTGGGGGACACCGGCATTAGTGGAGAAGTTAGAAGACAGAGTGCCATCTGCCATCACCCTCAGTGAGCGATCAGAGAGAAAACTGGATAACCAATTACTAAAAACAGTTGGCAAACCATAAGATGGAAGCTTGTTTAGATGGTTGGTTCACACCTGGGTGGTCACTCAGCATGTACTTGTGCATGGAGGTTATACCCAGGATTACTAACAGTCCCACCATCGTGAAGGTGCAAGCAGAGGATTTGGCTGTCACAGACCGTCCGGACTTCACCGAAATTGGGTCCACTTGACTTGAGTGTCACCCGAATATCAGTTCCATCAGCATTTTAGACTCCAGGTAGCAAGTGCAGCTTGTCTGGCATATCTGAGAGAATGTCTGTGACAACCTCAAGGACCAAGGATCAAAAAGATTGTGAAGAGTATGACACGAAGATGGAATGGGTGAGAAACTCACCATAGTGAACAAAATTTTTAAATAAACTAGATTATTATCTGTAACATATTAGAGAAAATAATAAAGAAAAGAAAATATAAAGAATATTCTACACCTGATCATTACTCACAAATCAGATGATATCATAGGGCTCACAGTACAGGAACCACAGGCAGTCATAAGTGGAAGATGAAGAAAGGTGTTGCAGTTATTAAAGGTAAAGTCAAGGGTTTTAACTCCAGGAAAGGGGCCTATGACAGTTTAAGACACTACATGGCATCTATCAACTAGGTAGATTACAGAGTAAGGGTGTATACATTAGAATTATGGAATACCTTTAAAGCAATAGTCACAAAAGCTGAGCACACATATACCATTAAGAAACTATAGCACAAGAAGGATGGTGAGAAGAATGAATACAGAGCTAGCCAATCTAATAGAACAAAAAAAAAAAAAATGGAATGAGAAAGTTACAAGATTATGAAAGTACTGAAGCATATAACAACTACAAGTTGATCTAAAATAGCATCGCAGAAAAAACAAAGACAGATGATGAGAAATCGTTCACAAAAAGATTGCAAAGAATGAGACAAAGAGATTTTGAAGTATGTGAATACAAAGAATAAAACAAATAAGATCAGACCATTGTGTAAAGGATATGAAAAAGTTTCAAATAACTCAGCCAAAGAGCTGAATAGATAAGTAACACTAGTCTTTACTGACAAATGACTGTCCACGGAGAGGAGAGGAGAGGTTGCACAAGAGAGCTGAGATTTTTTGAAATTAGCAATATCAAAATTACAGATGGTTGTTTATTAGGAAAACTTTCAAGACCTAGAGGCAAGTAAGGCACTTGAGTTGATGGCACATACCCGATAATTTTGAAGGAGGCAGCCAGAGAGTGAATTACACCATTAAGGTTAATTGAGGGTATCACTGGACTCAGGAGAGAGAGAGATTCTTTTGGACTACAGAAATGTCAATATATTGCCAATACAGCAGGCCCTCATTATAATACGGTTCACTTTATGCTAATTCACTATAACACTGTTCTTATATTATAACCTGTATCTCACTATAATGCTGTCAAATTTTACTAGCATACAGATTGAATTTTTGGCACACTCTGCTTCAGTCCAGTCTGTTTTTAAGCCTTTTTTTTTTTTTTTTTTTTTTTTTTTGGCAAAAGGAGAAAACAGCCACCGTGAAATTAACTAATTATTTTTATAATTTCTACTCTATGTACAAAATTTAAACTTTTAATATGCTTCATTTTCTTGGTGTGGATTTGATGTTATCACAAAGTTTCAAGGGAGAAATTCTTTTTTAGTACACAAGCTGAAAACATTTACCATTCAGTGTCATATGCTGTTACGAAGTCTGCATTTCCTGTTCTGACCTGTAATAGAAAGATATATCCTATTGAAAAATAGATTTACTCCCTATCTCTTCTTTTGTTTTACCATGGGAACTATAACTTACGAAAAGGTTTTTCACACAATCAACCCCACGAGTGCTAAATGCGGTGCTGTTTCTTATCTTCTGAACTCCTCTGACTGTGTGGTCATCCCGAAGTACAGAAAATTTGTTTGTTTTACTGTCCAAATGGCCTTATGTACTCCATTCTGTCTTCTAAGCTAATTTGCCTTGAGATTATCCCTTTTGAGAATATTGGAAAATACATCTGTTAGAAACAGTTTACATTCCCCCACCAAAACGATTACTTTCGGTAACATAAAGGGTAACTTCCCTGTTTGATTTTACTGTATGGGACTTCTCAGAATAAAACACCTATCGTCACTGTCTTCACGGCACTTGACATTATTACCAGATGGAATATTGACAACGTACTTTCCACCCATTTGAAGCAGAAAACATTCTCCACGACTCACACCGTAACTGATTGCAGTACTTTTCGTGCAATAAAGGATTACAGTACAACCATTTGATTTTACCGCAAGGTAAAATCGAACTTTTCAGATAAATAACACTTGTCACTGTCTTCAGCTCGCTTTCCAGAGGAATTCTAGTCATCATTCAGTGCATACAGTGTTAGACATACGGACAGTTTACTGTACTCGAACATCGTATAACAATCAGTGCAACGCAGTTACATTTTCAGGGAGTTATGGAAATTGACCTTTCCAGTCATTTTCAAAGACTAGAAAGGTAAGAAAAACATCGAGTTTGAAAATTAAATTAGACGTTTTAAAGAAAATCGATTCCAGTCAACGACAAATGGATGTGTGCAATAATTTAGGACTGGCAGGTTCAACTGTAAGAACAATTATAAAAAATAAAGAATCAATTTTAGCAGCTGGAAAAACAGCTGTTCCCTGCAGGCAACTAAATTGACTAGGGCTAGGCCGGCTATTATGATTGAAATGGAGAAACTTCTAAATAACTTTATTGAAGAGGGAGAATACAGGCAGAAGCTACAAGTGCAGATCAAGAAGGAGCCGAAACTTTCAAAAAAGAACTTGTTAAAATTATGAAGAGGGGTATTATACCGCTCAACAAGTTTTTAACATAGATGAAAC
Organism: Mastigoproctus giganteus; assembly: GCF_048544385.1. Lineage (NCBI taxonomy): Eukaryota > Metazoa > Arthropoda > Arachnida > Uropygi > Thelyphonidae > Mastigoproctus > Mastigoproctus giganteus. The sequence goes on along the minus strand of NC_143583.1, from coordinate 198,490,653 downwards.
AGGTCTTTTTTTGGAAAGAATGCCTAAAAGAAGTTTCACATCGAAAGAAGAAAAAAACATGCCAGGCTTCAAAGCAGTGAAGGATCAGTTAACTTTGTTGTTGGGTGGTAGCGCTGCGGGGGATTTTAAATTAAAATTCCTTTTAGTTTACCATTCTGAAAATCCAAGGGCTCTTAAAGGTTTAGCTAAGTCAAACCTACCTGTAATCTGGAAGGCTAATCAGGCCGCTTTTCATTGACTGAACGCTGAGTTCTTCTGTCCCGCAGTGGAAAGATATTGTGCAAAAAATAACCTTGGTTACAAAGCAATTCTGATCATGGACAACGCACCAGGACACCCAAGCAAAGAGAGCTTAGAAGACTTGAACAATCACATAAAAGTTTTTTTCATGCCTCCAAACAATACATCTCTAATCCAACCAATGAACCAAGGTGTATTTGCCACATTTAAAGTATATCACATGAGGAACACCTTTCCCAAGCTATTAAAGCCATCAACACTGAAAATGTACCGAGCTTAAAGGAGTTTTGGAAATCCTATAACATTAAAACTGCCATCTACAACATTTCAAGTGCCTGGGATGAAGTGACTCAGAAAACCATGAATGGAGTGTGGAGGAAAGTTTGGAAGAATTACATAAAGCATTCCCAGGAACCTGATGATTCCATTGAAAATGTTAAAATGCAAATTGTTGAGCTCGGAAAAGAAGCAGGATTAGATGAAATTGATGATGATGACGTACAAGAGATGGGCGACAACAACAGGGATGGCCTCTCTAATGAAGAACTAATGGAAATGATAAAAGAACAAGAGCTTACTACTGAGGGAGATGATGATCAAGATACTACAGATGAAGAACTGATGAAGTCACTGACTGCAAAAGGACTTAGTAAACACTTCGAAAAAATGTGTGATTATTTCCGGGAGAACGACCCTAACATGGAATGAAGTGCCAAGGTAATAAGAAATTTGAAGAAAGAAATGAATCCCTACATGAAGTTGTACGAGAGGAAGACGACCAAAGCAATACCCAAAATCGACACATTTTTCAGTCCGAAGATACGAAAACTTGAGAGCACAGGGCCATCAGATTAATAAATTCATGATTTTAGTTAGTTAATTACCACATAATTATATATGTATGTAATGTAGAATATTTTATATGTACAAAAATTTGAATATTAAATATTTTTAATCGACATTTCAGTGTATTTTCACTACCATTTATTATTGATTAGGAAATATCCTATGGAATAGACCGCAACTCACAAATACATATGTTACCTTATGGGAATACAGTTCTCGTTTAGCGCTGATTCACTTAGCGCTCTGTTTTTCAGGAATGAATTATCAGCATTAAGTGGAGGTCACCTGTATATAAAAGCAGCTCTAAGGGTGAAGTGGGTAACCACAAACCATCAGCAGTCTGACTTAAGGAGTTCGGATAATCTTGGAGGCAATGATTAAGAGTACAATCCAGGGAACATTTAGATAGAAATGGTATTCTGAAGGACACACATGATTTTGTTATGGGAAAATCGTGTTTAACTAATCTGGTAAGCTATTTCGACACAGTTACTTCAGCTGGATGTACAGAATAATTTTACATAGCTTATTTAGATTTTAGGAAGGACTGATTCAGTCCCTCATGAAAGGATACTGTATAAATTGGAACTTATTGGAATCAGAGAGTGGCTCCAGGATGGAAGGTTAGGATTAATGGATATTTTTCAGATTGGGTTAATGTCAGAAGTGAGATCCCCAAGGATTAGTTCTTGGACTGCTCCTGTTTCTGATTTTCAAAAACGACATCGACGAGGGGGATATAATGTGTTATGTCAAATTTTGTAGATGATGTATGGATTGGGAGAGTGGTTAATGATCAGTACCAAGCAGTGATCCTTCAAGATGACGAACGGGCTTCAAGGATAGTCAGAAAATTGGCAGCTATGTTTTAATGCATCAAAATACAAGGTCTTACATTCACGGAATAGTAACCTCAAAATAACTTATACACTTAGTGGAGTTGAATAAAAACAGGAGGGAAAAAAGGGATCAGGGAGTTAAGATATCTGGATATAAAATATTTAAGGGCAAAGGCCTATGCTACGAGGTAGAATGACTAACATGTAGGTTAGTGTAAAAACATCATTTTAACATCTACCAAAGTAGTTAAATTAATTAAATTGGCATCGTTTTGGTTATATCTCATATTGTGAATGCCTTCACAACGAGTTGCCATGATATTGTACTACCTCGAATAAATAACACTTCACCAGTGGAGAAGACTATTGTTATTTATTCTCAGCGGATACCACCACCCAGATAGAGCACTGTTTCAAAGCTTGTTGGCTTCTCTTCAGTGGGTGGGCAGGTACCCTGGTGTTGCAATAGTGACAACCCAGTTATGAAGTATAACTTCACAATATGAGAGATGCCTGATGGTGTGCAGTGATATAGACTATAAAATATTTAGGGGCAAAGGCCTCATGCTACGAGGTAGAATGACTAACAAAAATTAGGTTAGTCATTCTACCTCGGGCAAAGGCCTCGTAGCATGAGGCCTTTGCCCTTAAATATTTTATAGTCTATATCACTGCACACCATCATGCATCTCTCATATTTTATAGTCTATATCACTGCACACCATCAGGCATCTCTCATATTGTGAAGTTATACTTCATAACTGGGTTGTCACTATTGCAACACCAGGGTACCTGTCCACCCACCGAAGAGAAGCCAACAAGCTTTGAAATGGTGCTGTCTGGGTGGTGACTAACATATAGGTGGTATCCACTGAAAATAAATAACAATAGTCTTCTCCACTAGTGAAGTGTTATTTATTCGAGGTAGTACAATACCATGGCAACTCGTTGTGAAGGCATTCACAATATGAGATATAACCAAAATGATGCCAATTTAATTAATTAATTTAACTACTTTGGTAGATTGCTATTTGGTAGATTGGCTATGTATTAGCAAATGATGCTTTTGCACTAACCTACATGTTAGATATCTGGGTAGAAATGAGTTCTCTGAGCAGTGTAGACAGGCGGCCAGGAAAATCCATAATGCCCTATTAATGATTTATTGAGCAATAGGCCTGTATAGATAGGGAGGCAATAATCCCACTGTATAAGGCAATTGTAAAACTGCACTTGGAATATTGTATCCAAGTATGGAGACCTCACCTTAAAAAGAATCCCCACATGGTGAAATATGCAAAAGGGCAACTGTATGAGGAAAGATTGATTATGTGAGTTACAGAGCTTATAAACCAGGTACCTTGTAGGGGACCTGATTGAGGTCTATAGAGTTCTGACGGGATAATAGAGTGAATGAATAAAGATGAAATTTTCACTGTTATAGAGGATTCCAGAACTAAAGGCCATAAATTCAAATTAAGGGGGAAGATGTTTTAAGATTGCAGGAAGTTTTCTTCTTCTTCTTCTTTCTATCCAGTATTAGGCCTAGTGGGGTGTTATGGTTTCTCTTTCCACCTTTGCAGAGGTCTGCCTGTGTCTTTCCTTCCCCAGGGTTTCTAATTCAGAATCATATCATACTGGATAGCATCCATCCTCCATTCTCTCTACATGCTGGATCCATCTGTTTCTGTATGAATCAATAAAATTCAGTATCAAAGTTGTCTCCAGTTCTGACAGGATGTCTTGATTTCTTTTCATGTCAAGATGTATAAGGCCTTGAATGGTCTGAGCAAGCTAAATGCTGATGGGATTCTTACTCTTCTCCAAATTATGCACCTGAGAGGGCATAAATTCAAATTGAGAAAAGACAGTTGTAGAATTGATGTGTGGAAATTTGCTTTTAGCCAGCAGGTGGTTGATTGCTGGAACAAACTTCCATTGGGTGTTGTGGAAGTTGATGCTTAAATAAATTCAAGGAAGAACTAGACAAACTTTTGGAGCGAATGGATGGGTGAAATGGGAAGGTTTTTTTTGGCTGATGCTGTTTAAGCTTGCTTTCTTGCATCATATGCCAATGCTAATGCAAAAATCATAATTAATTTATGGGCACTGTAGTTGCAGCAATGAAAACACTGCTCCTCCTTTAACCTGGACAATTTATATAAAAAATCTACATTCTTCATAATGTGTTTCTTTCATCTGTATGAAAATATGAAAAAGTGTTTGTTTATTGTTTTATTATTATTTATTTTTCATGGTATTCTTTATTTTAACTAATGACCTGGGCAAAAGTCTCTACTCCAAGACTCACTAGGTACATTGTTGTTGTTATTTAGTTTTTAGGAGCATTAGCAACTAAGGCCATATTGCTCCTGGGATATGCGGTGGTCATTCCCTGACCTTTCCGCATCCTCCGTATTTGGTGGTCACGAGCTCAAACCCCAGTCTAATCAAGAAGCGTGTGCTACGCACTGCCGCTCCTGCCCACCTGGCTACTAGGTATGTAATGTGAAATATAAATGGATGTATTAAAGCATCAAAAAAACATTTACTTGATAACCGCAAACTTTATACCACAAATACTTGAATAAAATCTTCTTTTTCACACCCACCAAATGTGTATGATAAGTACAGGCATCACCAACTGCTAGGGATACATTCCTGAAAAGTACTGAATTTGGCAAAACCACAGCTGGAAAGACTAATGGTCCTCAGCAAATGGGGTTTGGAGGAAAATAATAATTATGCCAATAAAATGTATGAAAAAATAATCACACATATACTGTTGGCTATGTATTAGCAACACCAACTAATAATTTGTGGGGTCACCTTTTGCCTGTAATACAGCCTGTACACATCTTGATATGGACTCCACAAGGAGTGTTGTGTTAATGCTATCCACGCATTGCACAATCTGTCCAGTAATGCCAGTACATTGTTAGGTGGATGTTCATGTCATCGAATGTCCTTTTCCAGTGGGTCCCAAACATGCTCAAATGGATTGGCATTGAGTGATTTGGGTAGTCATGAGAGGATGGAGAATTCATTTTCATGTTTCTGAAACCAGTTAGAAACCTGCTGGTCCTTGTGGGATTGCATGTTGTCTTGTTGATAAACATTGGAGCTGTCTGGATATACTGTTCATGAAGGCACATACTTGGTCGGCAATGATAGACAGGTAGGCATTCTCATTAAGCTGTTGATTAAACGGTAATCAGAGGACCCATGGCATACCACATAAATAGTCCCCAAACCATAAAACTACCACCTCCAGCCGGCCAAACATCAATAGTGCACACAGGTGCCATGGCCTCATGTTGCACTTTCTCCAAATGTGGATATGCCCATCAGCATGCCAGAGTTGGAAACAGGTTTCATCAGAACAGGCAACAAATTTTCACATGTTACAATTCCAGCATTGTTGCTAATGTGCCCATGCAAGGTGTAGTTTTTGTGTCTTGCAGTGAGAATGGGTACCAGTGATGGCCATCGAATGCCATAGCTTACACTAATGTCTGGTGCGCACAGTCCATATGGATATTGTCTTGCTATTCCTATTGTACTGGGTATTTAGCTGGTCCACTAGTGCTGCATCACTGCTCTGTTACACAATGAGACATATGATGCTTACAACAGGCACGACCACATGTGGCTGTCCCACATTTGACCATTGTTGAGCTAGTCACGGTAGCCCCTTGATACCACAGAATGGGAGCACTTGACCATGTTGACTGTTGTTGAGATACTGGCAATCCATGTTTGAAGTCGGTAAGATCTTGACACTGACTCATTCTTCCTTGAAGACACTCAAAAACTGATCGCCACAAGTGCAAACTACAATCTCATATTAACTGCTCCACCAGCTTCATTCTCACACAAGGGGTTTGCTGCTAACAAAGAGCCAAGTTAGTGTAGTTATATCTATTATATAAAAAAAGGAACATACACAAAACTAATGCAGCAAATTAATGCTGCATTTGGGGTTATACATGGCAAGGTGAAATTCTGCCATCTAAGTACCCAGATACCCTAACATTAAAAATAAAATGAATTTATAAAATTATAATTTTATGATTTCATTTTATTTTGAATGTCTGAGTATCTTGGTACTTAGGTAACAGAATTGCCCCTTGCTATGTATAACAGCAGAATTAATTTGCTGCAGTAGTTTCATGATATATTAGTGTTACTTTTATCTACAGTAAATTTCATTTTATATTTATAAAAATGATGGTAAGGTTTACAATACAGAAAGAAAAACAAGGTGATAGGAACAAACCATACATTATAAAGGGTAAAATGAATACAGTGGTATGCAAAACTTAAGGACCAGTCAGGTTTTCACCTGTAGCTTCTCATAGGAGTGGCCTGGATATGGGAAAAGCATACCAAAGGAACCTCGTGAGGTACAGAAACGATGAAGGAAACAAAACCGACACAGAAACGACGAAGGAAACAACACCGACACAACAACGGAAACAAAATGGTACAGAGGGATTTTATTCAAAAATGGCAAGATAGCACTGTCTGCCATGATACAGATGCATCACTGCCAAAGATGGAACAAAGGGAAGAGGTAGTCCTTAGTAGGAGATATGGCCACCCCTAATGTCGATGCAGGCTTTGCACCGCCTGTCCATACTTAGAACAACGTTGTTGATAAGTTCTTGCGGTAACATCGTCCATTCCTCTGTCAGCACCATCTTCAGCTGGTGAACGTGCTGCTAGGTGTCTCCTCAGAGCGTCCCATATGTGTTCGATGGGATTTAGATTGATAAAATGGGCAGGCCAATCCATACGAACAATGTCTTCACTTTTCAAAAGCATATCAACAGCTGCAATGGGGTGTGGCTTTATCATCCATAAACACGAATTCAGGGCCAACAGTACCTTGGAACAGACGCACAAGGAGAAGGATTACCTCAGTACAGTAATGCGCACCGGTTACAGTACTGCCTTGCAGTATCTGAAGTTTTGTATGTCCATCCAAGATAATGCCTCTCCAGACAAGAACACCTCGACCATCATATCGATCCCTTTCAGTGATGTTTGCGGGGTGATATCGAGTGCCAAACTCTTGCCAGATTAGCTGACGTCCAGAATTGCTGCTGAGGCTGAATCTACTCTCATCAGTAAAGAGTACCTTACCCCATTGCGCTGCTGTCCAGTCCTTGTGTTTGATGCACCACTGTAAACAGTCTCCAATGGGCAGGTGTTAAAGGGACACTGCGGACTGGCTGTCAGGCAAACAGTCCACCTTTGTGGAGTAACCTGGCCACAGTAAACCGCGATATCCTGCATACTGTTCGCAATGGATCCTGCTGTCTGGTGTCGGTCCATCTTGGCCTGTAGGAGTATATAGTGGTCATCACTGGGTATTGTTTTTCATGGACAACCACCACTGGTCCTTCGAACAGCTGTACCTGCTGTTCTAAAGGCCAACCATGCACATGAGACGATGCTATAGGCGATACCGAACTCTGCAGCAACACTTCTCACACTTTGACCTTCTTCGAGCTTCCCAATTATTCGACCCTGAGTAAAGTCATCCTGATGTTGTCTACTGACCATTTCATTGTCTGTAAGACTATGAAACCGATTGAATGTCTGTAACAATCGTGCTCACCGTTCGGTAATTTGCACATAACTGCTGAACTGCTGCTTTTATCTGTTTATGTGAGCCCTCTCATCACGATTCAAATTTTTGAATGTGCACCAGCTTTCTACTGAGCGGCCACAGTTATGTAAATCGTCACAGGCTGTTTCGTTTGATTTTGTAGTTGTAACCTTTAGAAATAGTGTCGGTCCTTAAGTTTTGCACACCAGTGTATAAATTTACATTTCTGTATAACAAATAGGGTAATTTTCAGAGAGTTATGAAACAAGTCTGAAACACGCTGGGAAAAAAATATAACTGTTAGTCAGAAAAAAGAAAATCTACAGAGAGGCAGTAACACATCCATTGGTAGCATGAGTGATTTGAACCTAGTCAATAATTTACTCATAAATTTTCTCACACATTATAGTGAATGCACCTTCATGTTCTGGAGCAAAAGGAAATAAAAATATGTAATCATCATATTTACTTAACATCTTATTAAATTTTATGTTTAAACAGGATCTGAACCACAATGAGATAGATCTTCACTAATGCATAAAGCGATACGTTACTTATTTTCTAATATGGACTGCGAAGAAAATGACAAGGAAAAAATTTCACTCATTAGTTACACGGATCATAAAAATATCATTTTCATTTTTTCATCAGTTACATAGAGTGATAATCAATGGACACTGCACTTCATGGACAAATGTTATTAGTGAAGTTCCCCAGGGTTCGGTGTTGGGCCCATTGTTGTTTTGTATATTTATCAATGATATTGATGAAGGTATATCAGATTTCATGGCCAAGTCTGCAGATGATACAAAGGTCGGTAAGGTTGTTAACGACAGTAAAGACAGTATGCTACTCCAACTGGATCTAGATAAGTTGGGCAAATGGGCTGAGAGGTGGCAACTGAAGTTTAACATTGACAAATGCAAAGTACTGCATATGGGTAGCAATAACTGAAGAGAAACGTACCAACTGTGTGGTACTACACTCAGCGAAGTTATTATTATTGTTGTTATTTGGTTTTTTTTTAGGAGCATTAGAACTAAGGCCGTATTGCTCCGGGGACATGCGATGGTCATTCCCTGACCTTTCCGCATCCTCCGTACTTGGTAGTCACGGGCTCGGACCCCAGTCTAATCAAGAAGCGTGTGCTATGCACTGCTGCTCCTTCCCACCTGGCTACTGAGGCGCCCTCAGGGAAGTGGAAAGTGAAAAGGACCTGGGGGTAATTGTGCAGTTGAATATGAAATTTGCTGAGAAGTGCAGACAGGCTGCCAGGGCAGGCAGCCTGTCTGCCTGCCCTGGACTCCATGAACAGGTCATGAACAAGACTGGACTCCATGAACAGGTCATTGACAAGACTCCATGAACAGGTCATGGAGTCTTGTCAATGATATATAGGAATTTTGTTAGCAGGGAAAGGGAGGCGATTATTCTGTTATACAAGGCAATGGTCAGGACACACATGGAGTACTATGCACAGGTCTGGAGGCTTCATTTTAGGAAGGATGTAGAGTTGCTAGAATGAGTACAAAGAAGGGCAACAAAGGGATGCTCTTACCAGGAAAGGCTTAAGTTTTGCAAATCACAACACCTGGAGAGTAGGCAACTGAAAAGTGATCTGATTGAGGAGTATAAGGCCTTGAATGGCTTGAGCAAGCTGAATGCTGATGGGATTCTTCCTCTTTCTCAGATTAAGAAGCTGAGGGGGCACAGATTCAAATTGAGGAAAGACAGTTGTAGAATAGATGTGCAGAAATTTGCCTTTAGCCAGAGGGTAGTTGATTGGAGGAACAGACTTCCATCTTTTGTTGTGGAAGTTGATAGCCTAAATAAATTTAAGGCTGAGCTGGACAGGCATTTGGAATGAATGGAGGGGTGAAATGGGAGGTTTTTTTTTTTTTTTTTTGGCTGATGCTGCACTTGTTTCTGGCATCATATGCCTCAACTAATGCTAATGGTCAAAACAGCTTAAGTTGTTTTGATTTTTGTGGCTGCTTATAGCTAGAGGGTGGGCATAAGCAGGTATTCTTCAATAAATTGTTTTTATTTGATCAGTACCACTAAAGTTTCCTGGGATGATGAAAGTACATAAAATGAGTAGATCACTGTTTTGACAGTGGCTTATGATGTTTATTTGAGTTACTGGATTCTTGATAACTGTAGGAGTTATGAATTATTATATCTTCAAAACTGGGAGAACTAACTAGAAACATAAAATCATTTCTATGTGAGAAATGGGGCACTCTAAGAGCCCCATTAGCCAAACATGAACAAGAAACAGAACTGAGTAGTCACTGCCCTTCTTTAGTGTTCATCTCACAAGGAGCACCAAGTCTCTGACACAAGTGTATATGAAGGCATAACACACAGGAAGTTTATCCATACATATCAAACTATCCAAACAATATCAAGAAAGAAGTGCTCTAAAGTTTTTCTTGCACAACTAAGGATATATAGGCATAGAGGAACACAAGGCATACATTTTACCAGGGCAAAATCTTCATCATCATCATCCATTTTTAATTCACTGCAGGATGAAAGCCTCTCCAGCAACTTTCCAGTTCCTTCTGTTTTGTGCAATGGCCATCCATTTACTAGCCCACAAACTCATGAATTTCATCTGTCCATCTCCATTGTTGTCTTCCAGGTTTTCTTCTAGCTCCTCTTGGGTACCATTCTGTTATTTTCTTAGTCCATCTGTCATTGTGTCTTCGATCTATGTGTCCTGAATTAAAAGAATTAAAAGACCATTTTAATTCTTTATGTTTGTTATTTGGTTTTTAGGAGCATTAGCAACTAAGGCCATATTGCTCCGGGGATATGCGGTAGTCATTCCCTGACCTTTCCGCATCCTCCGTATTTGGTGGTCACGGGCTCGAATCCCGGTCCAATCAAGGAGCGTGTGCTACGCACTGCTGCTCCTGCCCACCTGGCTACGGAGGCACCTTAATTCTTTAGTTTTGACAAGAATGTACTTTACTTGAGTTTGCTGCCTAATCCATGTTTCTCTTCTTATCTAACAGTTGATTCCCAATATAATTCGTTCCATTCTTCACTGTATAGTTCTCAGCTTCTCTTCCATTCTTTTGGTGAGTGCCCACATTTCACTTCCATAAGTCATGGTGGGGAGTATACATTGGTTCATTATTTTACATTTCAGACAAATTGGGATATTGCTGCTCAGTATGTGACTATATTTCCTGAATGCTATCCATCCAAAATTTATTCTTCTCTTGAGTTCCAGCCATTTATCATTATTACAACTAATGACTTGTCCTAGATAAGTATATGACTCCACCTTTTCAATTACTGCTCCTTCAATCATTACATCCCTTTCTGTGGCATACTTGTTCATCATTACTTTTGTTTTAGCCATATTCATCTTTAGTCCAAAATCCTTACTAACTGTGCATAACTGATTAAGATTTTCCTCCAATTCTTTGGGATCATGGCTTATGACCACAATGTCATCTGCAACTCGTAAATGATTTAGGTACTCTCCATTCACATTGACTCCTTTCTGCGACCAGTCTAATCTTCTGAAAGCTTCCTAAAGGGCAACAGTAAACAACTTCGGAGATATTGTGTCTCCTTGTGTCTCCTTTAAAAAAAATAAAGTTCTCAAACTCAGTGAAAGGTATGTTCATGAATACTGAATTTATATAGAGGCTGACAAGTATTTCATCAGGAAGGAAGGAATTCTTTTATCTTCTGAATGAAATGATAAGGATTTTTGACAGCTCTTGGATGACTAGGGATGTCCTCAGAAATGATGTAGATAACAAAATGCAACTACTCCTACTAAGTAGATCCTCATGCTGATGATAGAATGGGCAGGAAATTTCCTGTACGTGTGCCCTGATACTAGTGAAACAAACTACTGATAGAGTAAACAATGCAAATGCCAAATGTGAGAGTAATGAGAGTACAAAGTGCAGAGACAAGGAATATCACTTGTATATGAATACAAGACATTAATCACAGACTCCTCGAGTGTGTATATATGAGGGGAACAAAGGGGTGCTCTTACCAAGAAAGTCTTAAGTTCTGCAAATTGCAGCACCTGGAGATTAGGCACCTGCGAGGCGATCTGATTGAGGTGTATAAGGCCTTGAATGGGTTGAGAAAGCTGAATGCTGATGGGATTCTTCCTCTTGCTCAGATTAAGAACGTGAGGGGAGTACAGATTCAAATTGAGAAAAGACAGTTGTAGAATAGATGTGAGGAAATTTGCCTCTAGCCAGCAGGTAGTTGATTGGTGGAACAGACTTCCATCTTTTGTTGTGGAAGTTGATAGCCTAAATAAATTTAAGGCTGAGCTGGACAGGCATTTGGAACAAAGGGAGGGGTGAAATGGAAGGTTTTTTCCCCTCTCTCTCTCTCTCTCTCTCTCTCTTGGCTGATGCTGAATAAGCTTGCTTTCTTGTATTGTATGCCTCTATTAATGCTAATGCTAATACCATTAAAAAAATACTCCATAAGGAGTATTCCAAGTTGGGTGAACAATGAAGTTGCCTGATGACTTGAGCAGAAAAAGATGGCATGGAAAAGTTATAAAGCAATAAAAAGTACTGAAGCCTATAACAGCTACAAAATGACCTGTAATAGTGCCACAGAATGGCAAAGGCAGATAAAGAAAAATCGCTGACAAAGAGTGGGGATAACAAATTTTTCACTTATATAAATGCAAAGAAGAGAAGGACAAATCAGATGAGAACAACAATCACTTTGCACCAATATTTACAGAAGAAAAACACTTTATGTCAATGAGATATTATGAGAGTGAAGTTGAAAAATATGTAATTAATGCTGAAATTTCACATGATTATTTAATGAAAAAACGTTCCAGCCTACAGGCGAGTAAGGCTCCTGGGGTTGATGGCATATACCCTATAATTTTAAGGGAGGAGACAAGTGAGTGCACCAAACCATTTAGGCTAATTATGAGGGCATCACTTCACTGGAGAGATTCCATTGCATTGGAAAAGTGCCAATGTATCTCCAATACATAAAGGTGGTTCTAAGATGTAGTGGGAAATTACTGATCAGTCAGTCTAACTTCAGTAGTAGGGAAAATCATGGAGGCAATGATCAAGGGTGGGATTCAGGATCATTTAGATAGAAAATCTGAAGGATCAGCAGCATGGTTTTGTAAAGGGAAAATCGTGTTTAACAAATCTGGTTAGGTATTTTGGGAGAGTGTCACATGTGAGCTCGATTTAGGGAATAATTTTGACTGTTTATTTAGATTTCAGCAAAGCATTTGACTCAGTCCCACATTACTTTATAAGCTTGAACAGGTTGGAATCACAGGGAAACTGCTTAGATGGAAAGCAAGATGGCTTCAGGGCAGGAGGTAGAGGGTTGCGATAAATGGTTATTCCTCAGATTGGGTTTATGTAAGAAGTGGGGTTCCCAAAGGATCAGTATTGGGACCACTGCTATTTTTGATTTTCTTAAATGACATCGATGAAGGGATAGAAGGCATGATGTCTAAATTTGCAGATGATGTGAAGATTGGTAGAGTAGTTAATGATCACCACCAAGAAGAACTTCAGCATGGCCTAGATAGACTTCAGGGATGGTCAGAAAAGTGGCAGCTTTACTTTACCCAGCAAAGTGCAAGGTCTTATACGTGGGGAACAATAACCCAAAATACACTTATACATTTGGTGGAGTTGAACTAAAGTCAGTAGTGGAAGAAAGGGACTTGGGAGTTACGAGATGGTCAGACCTGAAATTCTCTGATCATTGTAGACAGGTTGCAAGGCAGGCCCATCGATGATTTATCAAATATTTGCCAGTAGAGATAGGGATGTCATAATCCCGTTATATAAGGCTATTGTTAGACCACACTTGGAATACTGTGTTCAAGTGTGGAGATCGCATCTAAAAAAAGATATGGAGCTTCTTGAAAGGGTCCAAAGATCGGTAACTCGTCTGGTGAGATCGGCAAAAGGGTGTCCATATGAGGAAATACTTTGAATATGTGGGTTGCATTGAAAACTAGGCACCTTAGAGGAGACAACTGAGGTGTTTAAGGCTCTAAGAGGCATAAGCAAAATGAATGAGGATGAAATTTTCACAGTTTTGATTCTAGAAGGGGCCATAATTTCAAGTTACAGGAGGAAACGTTTAGACTGGATTGCAGGAAGTTTTATTTTAGCCAGTAAATTAAAAATTACTGGAATAAGTTACCTACATGCATGATTGAGGCTGACAGTTTGGAGAAATTCAAAGGTCAGCTGGATAGTTACCTGGATAGGCAACCAGAGAGGGTAATACTCTTGATCTGGTTATCAGCAGTGATCATTCGTGTATTAAGAATTTGCAGATAAAGGAACCACTAGGAGGCAGTGATCACAGTGTACTGATGTGGAATTTACTTAAAGATATAATTACCATAATTTCCTTTAGGGGTAAAGGAAAGGGTTTTTGCTTCCTTAAAAGTGAGTACAGTGGTCTCAGACAGTTTTTAAATTCTGTACAGTGGGATCAACTGACAATGTTACCAACAGTAAATTCTAAGTGGGAAGCATTCAAGGAATTAATAGTGGAAGCTACTAAAAGTTTCATACCTATTAAGAAATATTGTTCAAGGTTTAGGCCTAAATGGTTATCAAAAGAACTAATGAGACTCATGACAGAGAAGAAAAATGCATAGGATGCATATAAATTATCAAGCGAGTCAGAAGCCTATGGCAGATATAAGCTAGTCTGTAATCAGGTCACAAAGGAGGTTAGGCAGGTGAAGGCAGATTACGAGAAATTTTTGGCAAAAGATGCTAAGAAAAACAGCAAGGATTTCTTTACTTATATAAACTCTAAAAGGAAGGGGATGAATCTGGTTGGTCCACTTGATATAAATGGTTCGACTGTTGAGTGTGTGTGTGTTATGGGGGTTTAACGGCGCATAAGCTGCAGTGGCTATAATGCGCCTATTCACAGGAAAATGCTAAAAACAAAATTTAAGCGTAACTGAAAACATAATTTAGGCATAACAACTTGGTTGTGTTTACAAATATATTTTAGAATTTATCATATAGTCCAATTATTTTCAGATAAGAGAAAAACTTGTTGATGTTTGCATCATCTGCAATAATATGTTGTAATGTCATTGGTTCTCGTAGATTACTCAGGGAACACAGGATGGATGGGTAAAGATTTAGTACTCGGTGCACCCTTCAAAATGGCGGCGAGGAGAAGAGGGGGGAAAGCAGTGATTGACGGATTGTGACTCCGCCCACTCACTGCGTTCCCGCTATTCTCCTCGGCAAACGGTACTAGGTGACACGCAGGTGGCACAGCAACAAATACAGCAGCTGAAAACAGGATAAATCCAATAATTTCAAAAGTTCAAGTTACAAAAAAAAGGTTTTCGTGGATCACAAAATATCACGTGACATTTGAATAAGTCGGATACAACCGAAAAGAAAAAAAAAAAGGGGGAAAGGTAATTTTCGCGAAAGAAAAGGAACGGCAAATGAACAATTATTAAAAATAAAACAAACAAAAATGCACGTTTTTCTAAGCTATATTTTACAAGCATTAACAATGAGATTCGCTGAAAAGGAAAAAAAATAAATAAAACAGTAATTTTTAAGGAAATTTAGATGGGGGGATTATTATTTTTAAGGCAATTATTTTTAGCGCAAATAGGGAGATCATTATTATTTTTTTTTTTTCTGGGGGCTCTGCCCCCAGACCCCCGTTTCTGTGGGGGCTTCTGCCCCCACACCCCCGATATACGTATTATTCAGCCTTTTCCAACACCAAACAACTTTTCTTTTCTTTTTTTTTGTTTGTTTAAAAAAAATTCGCACCACGTGCAACCCTTGATTCTTCTTGCCCGTACATTACTAGACGGGAATCCCAATCCCCTGCCTTTCTGCCCGGACATAAAAAAACAAGTAATTAGTATTATTTATAACAAAAATTAACACCACGTGCAACACTGGAAATTGCTGATGCCCGTCAACAGAAATGCTAAAAGCAAAAAATTAATCACAAGCAATCTAATAATCACTGATCTAAAATCTAAAAAAAAAATTAACACCACGTGCAACACTGAAAAAAAAATTAACACCATGGGCAACACTGAAAATTGCTGATGCCCAACAGAAATGCTAAAACGACAGAAAACCACTCACCTCATCAATCGAATTATATTTTCAAAACAACCCAACATTTTCGAACTAATATTTCGCAGGGAAAAAAAAAAAAAAAATCACCCAATACAACAGACACCCGTCTCAACCATGGGAAACCAAAGAGTAAGTCACTAACAATCGAATACGCAAATAGAGGTTTTTTTTTGGGGGGGGGGGGGGGGGGCTCTTCCCCCAGAGCCCCCCCCCCCCCCCCCGTTTCTGTGGGGACGTCTGCCCCTACACCTCCGATATACGTATTATTCAGCCTTTTCCAACCCCAAACAACTTTTCTTTTTTTGCTTTATAATTACGCATCGATAAAATGAAATAATATGCTAATCAAGTATTAACACCACGTGACATTTCTAACAGCGAAATTCATAACACGGGTGACACGCACGGCGTGGCACGCGTGCCTGATGTTTCCATATGTTCAGGAGAACACGTGACACTGGGCGGAGTCAGCACCCGTCAATCACTGCCGTGTCGGCAAGTGTAGAGAGGGTGCACCGAGTACTAAATCTTAGCCGATGGATGTTCTGTCCTGTTGATAGTGAGGGCAGTCAATCAGAATATGTTTGGCTGTTACATTTTCTGAACAGTATGGACATTGAGGAGGATCTTCGCCTCAGAGCAGATGGAGGTGGGTCAGATATGTGTGTCCAATACGTGCCCGTGCAAGAACCACTTCTTCTCTTCGTACTGTTTTAGTGCTAGAGTGCCAATGCTTTGGATCGTGTTTCAACTGGTAGAGTTTATTATTTGTTTGGGTGTGCCATAGCTCTTTCCACTTTGCGAAACATGCTGTTTGTATGATGTGACAGTAGTCAGAGGCTGGAACCGGAATGGAGGTTAAATCAAAAGTTGAGGGATTTTTAGCAGTTTCATCAGCGAGTTCGTTACCCTTTATCCCTGAATGTGCTGGGATCCAGCAAAAGGTCACTGATTGATGACATTCTTCAATTTGTAATAGGAGTCTTCCGATTTGATTTAACACAGGGTGAGGCTTGTAGGAGCAGTTTTGCATTGTGGTTATTGAGCTGAGAGAGTCTGTGTATACAACATATTTTAGAGATGGGTAGAAATTCAGGTTGTCTAAAGCTAATTTTATTGAGTGGAGTTCTGCGGAGAAGCTGCTATACTCAGGTGGAAGGATAGCCGAAATGATAGTAGAGGGAAATACTGCCGCTGCTCCAACGGCTGAATGTGATTTGGAGCCATCAGTAAATATGGGCAAAAAATCAGCGTATTTCTAAATATGGCTTGCATGGAGTTGTTTCACATTGAGTGTTGGTAGACGATTCTTTCCCCACTTGTGAAGATAAGTATCGAAATATAACTGAGGAGGGGGAATCCATGGCGGTTGGGAGTAATTCATTAAATGTTTCCTGTTGAAAATTTGAACTTTCCAACTCTGCATTAATTCAATAAGGTGTAAGCCTGCCTGTCTTATTTTACTGGGTTTATTTCTATAGAGGTTTTGCAGTGGTAGATTAAAGAGGTATGGCTGAATAGGATGATGATAGCAATTTTGTATTCGCGCTGCATACTTAAGAAGCAACGTTTTTCTGCGTAGGTAAAGGGGGGGGGGGCTCATCAGCTTCAATGTACAAACTATGAGTAGGAAATGTCCTGAAAGCACCAAGTACAATCCGCAATGCTGTATAGGATCCAGCCATCGTAGTGTACTCTTACAGGCAGAATCATAAAGTGGAGCACCATAATCCAATCGGGATCTGATCAATGCTCTATATAAGAGCAACAGAGATGTACGGTCTGCTCCCCACAACAAGGTAGATAAAGCTCTTAGTATGTTCAGCTTTCTGAGGCAGGATATATGGATAGATTTAATGTGCTCAAGGAAATTTAGTTTCCTGTCAAGGATTAATCTCAAGAATCTGATGTTGTTGGTCACTGGAACGGTAAAGTTTTGCATCTGAAGTTCGGGATCTGTATGCATTTTCTGTTGATTGCAAAAGTGTATTGCAACAGTTTTCTGCTGTGATAGATGATAGCCATTTAATTCTGCCCACCTTTGGACTTTATTCAAAGATATCTGCAGCTGTTGTTCAATGGATCTCATATTCTGAGAACGGCAAGAAATAGAGAGATCATTGGCATAAAGGTAGGCAACAGCATTTGGAAGTTCTTTTGTGATGGAATCGATTCTAAGGGCAAAAAGGGTTGCACTCAGTACAGACCCTTGTGGCACTCCTTCTTCCTGTAAAAATGTCCTAGAAAGCGAGTTGCGGTATCGAACTTGGAACGAATGAGTCCTGAGAAAGTTCCTGATGAATATAGGCAGGTTGCCTCGTAGACTTAGAGCATGGAGGTCACTGAGAATGCCACGATGCCAGGTAGTATCAAATGCCTTCTCTATATCTATGGAAACCATAACAAGATGTTCATTTTTTACAAAGGCATTACGAATTGCACACTCTGCTTTGATCATGAGATCTAAGGAGAACCTGTTCTTTCGAAAGCTATGCTGATTATTGCTAATTAGTTGTTGCGTTTCGATGATCCAAACAAGGCGATTATGGATCATTTTTTCAAGTAATTTACCGAGGCAACTGGATAGAGAAATAGGTCTATAACTGTTAGGATCTTTACCGGGTTTCAAAAAGGCAAGAACTGTGGCATGATGCCAAGAGCTGGGATAAATGTTTTCCATAAATATCCGGTTATAGTAGACCAGCAGTATTTGCAAATTTCTGTCACCAAGGTTTTGTAACATAATGTAAGATATTCCATCTGGCCCAGCGGCACTATTGCGTGTTGTTTTAATGACATGTAGAAGTTCATGATATTGAAGAGGCTGGTTATATGGAAAGAAAACTGAGGTTCGAAAGTTGATGGCTCGTTGTTGGCTAACTGCAGCCTCGATTGACATAGCCTTTAAAACTTCATCTAGTCTCCAAAAGGATTATTGAAAGGCAATCACACAGAGAGAGAGAGAGAAGAATTTAGTCATGCTCCATTAACATGTTAATCACCATAATGTTAATTAATGATTAATGAAAAAGTTTAATAGGGGTCCTACATTTTTTTTTTTTTTGAAAATATAATTATATATGACATACAAAAATATTGAAACCAAAATCACATCTGAGTCTTCCAGACTACTTAGATTCATTTTATGTTAAAGAATATGCTATGAGTTGTGAATAAATGTGAACTGCAACAAATGCTGCATCACATGGCCTAATACTTAAAAAAAAAATGAAATACAATTAACATGCTAAAGCAATCATTACTGTTGAGAAAAAATTTGAATGGGAAGTGTGCAAAATGACTAGAAGTAGTAAAACAACAACCCCTGTTGAACAACTAAGGAAATATCCCCAAAGGGGGGGAAAAACATAGGACAAGGTCAGGTAAATATGAAGGGTGTTGAAGAACATGTTTTTTTTGGGGGGGAGGGGGGGAAATTCTTGAATGGAGTGAGCAACAGATGCAGGAATATTATCAGGACAGAGTAACCCTTCACCGTTTTTAAATACCTGGGGGCATTTTTAACTTAAGTCAAATCAAAAGATCTGGTTTAGTGACTGATCATTCTGAACAAATTCAGTTAGTGACACTTTGAACATTGAAAAAGTAATCAATGCTATTTTCATATTTCATAAAACCTTTCATACTTTTTTTTGGATGGGGCAAGTTTAGTGACTTGACCAGGATAAATGACCAGAATTTCATTTCGGGATCACAGCCATAAACGTTCATTACCAGAAACAATGCAATTGATGAAATTAGAATCACTTTTACAAATTTTGTTTCTATCTTAACACACACACTTAGTCAAAATATCTCTCTCTCTCTCTCTCTCTCTCTCTCTCAGGGTAACTAGGGAACTTTTTTTTTTGCTGGTGCAGCATAAGCCTCAGGCTTCCTTGCACCATATAGCTAACAATAATAATAATAATAAAAATCATGTGGCAAATTCAAAGAAAAATCCCCATTCATTAACAATTTCTCGATTGGATAATTAGTGATTAAAAATTTTTTTTCATGGACTTGGGTAACCATTTCATCACTTATTTTAGTTGGAGGCTGACCAGAACACAGGTAATCTTCAGAAAATTCTCAATCATTTTGTAAATGTTTCTTCCACTGATCCAATAATAGCCATACTTAAACAAGTATCCCAAAATGTAGTTTTTAACATTTGGACTATTTCTACTGTTTTCCCTGTTCTCATGTAATACTTGATATATACACACATTGTTTGGCTTTCATTTCCATTACAACTGCAAAACACATTTGTACTTCAAAACAAACTGCTCATTAGTGGTTTGATGGAGCAGGGAAGTGGCTCAAACTAGTAATTTTTTAATAAAAAAAAGTCTTAGATTTAATCACGCCTAATGTATAGCTCTCAGAGTATGTGACAGAGGTTAACTGCTTGCAAAAAAAAGGAAAATACATTTGTGATTCTATCTCTGTTATTAGTTGTTACTGCATCTTATAGAAGGATAAAAAAAAAAACTCTTACTAAGTTTTGCACATTCCTCAAATGTGTTATACTGTTTGTACAGTGTCACAGTTATTGCATCTTGGTGATCCTCTGCTGGAAGTAGGAAAAGATGTGCAACAAAAGAATGTTCTATCCGTAGCCTGGACAGGCTGTCCAGCATTTCTTTCAGCAATTTTCAAGTACTTGAAGTTCCCTATTACTGACTAATTTGATACACCTTGTTTGATATTTACTCTTGCCATATTTTTTGCCAATGTATTTGAAAATTACAAGGGATTATTGAATGATATTCAATGTATCAAATTTGGAATTGTCTGGGTGGAGATGGTCACTATTTTTGCTTCTCTATCTGCCTCTATTTCCTTTTAATCCTGAGTGTCTTGGTACTCAACAGGATGTATGTTCCATTTCCTTCTTATAAGCTCAGTTTTTACATGCTGCACCCCCACAGTGGTTGCAAAAATACTGAAGATTTCGTTCTGATGTATACGAACAATATTTGCAAGCATTTCAAAGCTATCTGTACTGCTTCCAGTTTTGTGGTAGTAGTAGTAGTCGCATCTGATGCAAGAAAGCATGTGTATGAGCTTATGCAGCATCAGCCAAAAAAAAAAAAAAAAAAAATTCACACAAACATTCCCCTCTAAATGTTTGTCCAGTTCCTCCTTAAATTTCTTTAACCTATCAACTTCCACAAGGACAGATGGAAGTTTGTTCCAGCAATTAACCACCAGCTGGCTAAAGGCAAATTTCCGAACATCCATTCTACATCTGTCTTTCCTTAATTTGAATTTATGCCCCCTTAGGTTCGTAATCTGAACAATTGGAAGAATCCCTCAACCCATGCTCAACCCATTCAAGGCCTTATACACCTCAATCAGATCACCGCGCAGGTACCTAGTCTCCAGCCATTGCAATTTGCAGAACTTAAGCCTCTCTCTTGTAAGAGGATCCTCCATCTACATCCTTCCTAAAATGAGGCCTCCAGACCTGTATGCAGTACTCAAGGCGTGGCCTGACCATTGCCTTAAACAAAGGGATAATCACCTCCTTATCCCTGCTAGCAAAATTCCTATATATCATTGACAAAACCCCATGACCTGCCATGGCAGCCTGTCTACATTGCTCAAAAAACTTTTTATCTTGCAAATTAATCCCGGGTCTTTTTCATTTTCTACCACCTTAAGTGTAGTACCACACAGCATTAGCATTAGTAGAGGCATTTGATGCAAGAAAGCAAGCTTATGCAGCATCAGCCAAAAAAAAAAAAAAATAAAAGTAAAATAAATAAATAAAAAATAACCACTTCACCCCTCTGTTCGTTCGAAATACCTGTCCAGCTGAGCCTTAAACTTATTTAGGCTATCAACTTCCACGACAAGGGATGGAAGTCTGTTCCACCAACCAACCACCCACTGGCTAAAGGCAAATTTCCGCACATCTATCCTACATCTGTCTTTCCTCAATTTGAATTTATGCCCTCTCAGGTGATTATTCTGAGCAAGAGGAAGAATCCCATTAGCATTGAGCATGCTCAAACCATTCAAGGCTTTGTACACCTCTATCAGATCACCTCGCTGGTGCCTAGTCTCCAGACACTGTAATTCACAAAACTTAAGCCTTTCTTCGTAAGAGCACCCCTTTGTTCCATTCACTAATCTTGTTGCCCTTCTCTGTACTCGTTCCAGCAGCTCTACATCCTTCTTGAAATGAGGCCTCCAGGCCTATATACAGTACTCTAGGTGTGGCCTGACCATTGCCTTATACAAGGGAATAATCACCTCCTGATCCCTGGTAGAAAAATTCCTATATATCATTGACAATACACCATGAGCTACTCTTGCAGCCCGTCTGCACTGCTCAGAGAACTTCATATCTGCCTGCACAACCACCCCCAGGTCCCTTTCATTCTCTACCACTGTCACTGTAGTACCACAGAGTTGATACGTTGCTCTGGGGTTGCTGTTTCCCATATGTAGTACTTTACATTTGTCAATGTTAAACTTCATATGCCACCTCTCAGCCCATCTGCTCAACCTTTCCATATCCTGTTGCAGCAGCATAGTGTCAGTAGTGTCCTTGACAACCCTGCCAACCTTCGTATCATCTGCAAACTTGGACATTAAGCTTGATATACCATCATCAATATCATTTATAAATACAGAAAACAATAAAGGACCCAATACTGAACCCTGAGGGACTCCACTAATAACATTAGTCCACGATGAGCAGCGTCCATTGATTACCACTCTCTGTCTTCTCCCCTCAACCACCCCTTTATCCATAGCAGCAATTTGCCTCCAATGTCACACTGCTCCAATCTGTGCAGCAGTCTTCCATGTGCAACAGTATCAAAAGCCTTTCTAAGATCCAAGTATATAATATCAAAGTTATTCCCTGCATCCAGTTCTTTTGTGACTACATCACAGTATCCAATCAAATTGGTCAGGCAAGACTTCCCTTAACAAAACCATGCTGTGTCCGAGCTATAACTGAAGTCTTGTCTAGATGATCCTGCAGTGCTTCTTTAACCAGTGCCTCCATTAATTTCCTCCAGTGCCTCCATTAATAATATGTGCTAGCCCAAAGCAATTATTTTGAAGAGAATAACTTGTAAGGTACAAAATATTTCATTATACAAAGGGTACTAGGAAAGTTTTGCAATACAGCTTTGTTTATTTAATTTTTTCAAAGTAATTTCCTCTACATTCAATACACCTCTCCATCCTCCGAAACCAATCTTTAAACCAGTTCTGCCAAGTTTCACTAGGGAGTAAAGCACACTCGTTGTCCCAAGCCCGTAGAAGGTCCTCATCACTGGAAAACCGCCTCCCTTTTAGCTTCATTTTCACATGCGGGAACAGTGCAAAGTCGCAGGGAGCAAGGTCTGGACTGTAGGGAGGGTGCTCGAGAAGTTTCAGTCCTGTCGTGGTCAAATATTCGGTGCAGGCTTTGGCGTGGTGAGCTGGAGCATTATCGTGATGGAGGTACCAGGTGTCCATTCTTGACTTTGGCCGCAGGTTCTTCATAGATCCAATGACTTTAGGCAGGCATTGTTCAGTATACCACTTAGCTATGACTGTCTTCTGCGTGTCCAAAACGACACGTTCCACAATTCCACTCGATTTGAAAAATACAGCTATCATTTTCTTCTTTACAGATCGGGATTTTCTGACAATTACGGGTGTGTCGTCATCATCAAAGACCCAAACTTTGTTTTGAGCCTTGGTCGGCAGATCGTAATAGTACAGCCAAGTCTCGTCACCTGTCACGATGTTGTTCACATACCGAGATTGTCCCTTATCAAACTTTTTTAACATCTCCCGGCACCAAGTCACACGTCGTGTCATCTGCTCTTCAGTCAGTTGATGCGGCACCCAGAGAGAACAAAGTTTCTTCACGTGCAAATGATCTTGCAGAATCGAACGAATTGCTGGTGCATTTAGGCCCAAAGTATCCTCTATCTGTTGGTAGGTCACTCGCCTGTTTTCGTCAAGCATTTTCCTCACAGCAGTAACGTTTTCCTCCGTAACTGACGTTTGTGGCCTTCCCGGCCTCTCAGAATCCTCCAGAGTGAAATTTCCCCTTTGGAATTCTCTATACCACCTGAATATCGTTGTACGATGTGGACAATTATCATCTAGTGCAAGAGTCATTTCTTCTAAGCACTGATCTATGGTTAAACCACGCACGAAATTATACCGCAAAACTGTCCTTATCTCATTTCGTGACCACGATGCCATCACAAGCACTTTACACTCTCACTACTAATGAATAACTGAGCCCATCGACTTGGCGCAGCGGCTACTATGCACATATGAACATGTCTCAACATGCAGCAACAAGCAGCTTCCTGTGATTCATTGTTGCGTCATATTGCAAAACTTTCCTAGTACCCTTTGTATTTATTTTATTGCAACAGTCTCTTTATTAAGAGCCACACTTTGTATATATAAATTAAAACTGAAATTAATTAATAGACTATGAAGAAAATAAAAAGGCAAAAGAAATAAAGCAATAGAAACAGAAAAAGAAAATAAAGAAAGAACAGCAAACATAAGTGACTGTGTTAGCATAATCAAAAACTTGTTGCCTAGGACATAATGAAAATTAAGTTAAATATGTAAATTAAAGTGATTCAGTAGAATGGATAAGCATGCAAAAAGCAAATGCAAAACTAAAACCATTCTTAAACAAAGACATTAGAAAAAAAGAGAAGTGGGAGGGAGAAATTAAACTAAGAGAAGGAGTGCCATGGAAGGAATACATACCTAAAATTTTAACATTTTAAATAAAAGGCAACTGAAGCCTACTTTATAAGCCAATTATAAACAAATTTAAACTTGCACCCTCTTGATAACACCAAGACCAAATAATGTGAAATATCACAACTATGGTACTACAAACCATCCACAACATGACCAATAAATGAAACAACTAAAAAGTGAAAAGAAGTATGACCATTGAGTCCTATCTACATATATATGTATACTTAGCTTTTTACAGCAGTGTCTAAGAATTCTCTCAAACCCACCTCATGTCTCCGTGTTGAGCATCTCTACAATCCAGACGTGTATGCTGTGTTGTATATGTTACTGGCCTCTTAGCAAACAGCTGGCAAAAATGGAAGTCACTTGGAAATCTGCTGGTTAGCTCCTTCCTGTCCTTGCCATGAGGTGGTAGCCCACCTTCCATACAAAATTAAATCATAATTTTTGGGCCTTCCACCACAACCTGGAATTGCAGTGAGAGTGCCCAGTAAGGAAAAGATAGCAGGAGGGGAAAGCAGACAAGTATACTAAAAAAAGTAAATAATAAATAAATAAAAGCTAATACAACAAAAAAAAAAAACTAACGAATAAAAAAATATATATATATAAAACAAAAACTGGATAACATGTATTATAAAAAGAAATTCAGGATAGAAAAGATCTCTTTGGGTATAAATTGCATTTAAACATTTGCTGCCACCTAAATGTGAGAGAACCTGTTCAATGTGCTATAATTTTCAGAATATTGAAAAAAAAATTCCATATTCCAACATACACAGCATTTTGAAAATTTGTACATAATGGTTGGAAACTAAAAGTTTGGAATTCATTGCTAAAAGCAAACACTTGCTTTTGTGGAAAGCTATAAATCAGGACAAATCTTAAAATTTCACAAAAAGTTTATTTACGTACATAAGCTAATATCAAACAAGCAAAGAATAAAACTATGTGACAAGTCTACAACTAAAGTCAAGCATTACTGTGAAATGAAAATTACTGTGAAAAACCAGAGTACCATTAAAGGAGTAGCTGTTAATTTCATGTGCCTTTAGGTTTACGGAACTCACTGGTTGTCCACTTAAGAATGATTGCTCATGCACGTTATGGCACATCTAAAATAAATTTTTAGTTATGGCACCTTTACTCTCAAGTGTTTCATCAAATTTGCAAAATATTTTTTTTTATTAGTGTATTCAGTAATCTTTCTTTTTCCTTTCTGATATCAGTGACTCAGTTCATATCAATGCTAAGAAAGTGGGATCTAAGCTACAGAGATGAGAACCAAGTTCACAAAATGTGACAAAAGGTACAAAGGATGCTTACTGGCAAATTATTCAAAGCAGTACTTCTCTTCTGAAATTTCCAATAACGAGCAGCAAGAAATCATCCACATGTGGCCGTGCTGGTACAGGAGGGCCTCGATTAATGCGATTAATTCGTCCCGCAAGCACATCGTGCAAAACGGAAACGCGTTAATCGAATATAATAACCAATAGGAAAAGTTATAATTGGTCCTTGACCTTCTGGAATGTCCATAAAGAATTTTAAAAATACCTTTTAAATAACTTTTTAACTGTATACAATGTAAAAGATAATGAAAATAATTATGGAATTAAATGTTTATTGCATAAAACAGCGGTTCCCAAACTGCGCACCGCAGAATATTTTAAATTTTCGAGGGAAACACAGCGATACTCGACATCTGTCGGACACCACGCGAACTACTAGCTTGAGGTGGTTCACAGTTTCAACATTTCTTATTAAGTTGTTTGGACGTAACAACTAAGCGGAACTGTTAGGTATTTCATTTAGTCTGAGTGCACCTTGAAAAACTTACTGAGACACTAAGAGCACCGT
Source organism: Mastigoproctus giganteus (assembly GCF_048544385.1). Lineage (NCBI taxonomy): Eukaryota > Metazoa > Arthropoda > Arachnida > Uropygi > Thelyphonidae > Mastigoproctus > Mastigoproctus giganteus. Next base: position 198,464,356 of record NC_143583.1, on the reverse strand, counting down.
GAACCGAGAAAGTTTGGGAACCTCTGACATAAAATACACAATGAAGAAATGACTGTTGCAGAAATATTTGAACAGTGTTGACTTTCTCTTTTCATCAATCAATTTCCGATAGTCGACAACAATCTTCTCTGGGCCCTGGCGAAATAAATATCGCAGAGAACCTCAAACCTTTTGTTTGAGGTTCTATGCGATACGAAAGATTTCATCTAATTCTTTTACCGTTATCTCCTTCGGGGTAACATTTTCATCTGGCTCATTTAAAATTTTGAATTTTTATGCAAGTGTGCATTGACTTTATTAGCAGGAGACAAACAAGTAACACGTCTTCTTCCGATGGAACACACCGAGGCGGGCAGCAGGCAAACGTTTGTTTATTGACCGTACTACTCACGGTAAGCTTAATGCGTGACTCAAATCTTTTTCAACTATCGCATTAAAAAAAATAATAATAAATATCACGTTAACTGAAAATTTGCATTGTGTAAAGTGAAAAGTGGTATAATTTTTCATTTAGCGTTAACTGAAATTCGCGTTAATCGAACTCTCGTTATGCGAGGCCTTCCTGTATTAGCAAAATTTTTATTAAGCAATTCATTAGGTACTAGATTCCAAAGGGAGTAGGTAGTCCCAAAACAGACTCCCTGAGGATGCCCTCCCCCCTTGTCTTGAAATCTGTTTTTTTACAATTACTCTATAAATTCTTTAGGTATGAATTCTTTATTTTTGGTATTTCAACAGAGATTCCCATGTCTGATCTCTTGACAGATTTCACATTTTCTGTCTTTTTTGGTTGTTTGTTTCAATGATCATCCCTTTACTGTGTAAAGGCCTCATGCTTTAACCATTACATTTTTAAGGTTTTCCCTTGGTGACTTTTGTGATTTTTGTTCATATACACCAATGAGCCAAAACATTATGACCACCTACCTAATATTATGTTGGTCCTCTACGTGCAGCCAAAACAACTCGTACCTAACGAGGCATGGATGAACAAAATTTCTAAATGTGTCTTGTGGTATCTGGTACCAACACGTAACCAGCAGACCCTTTAACTCCTGTAAGGTCCGTAGTTGAGACGCTGCAGATCGGAGTTGCTGTTCTAACACAAACCACAGATGCTCGATGGGATTGATGTCTGTGGAATTTGGAAGCCAGGGCAATGCCTGGAAGTCTTCCTCGTGTTCCGTGAACCAGTCTCAAACAATCCGTGTGGTGTGGCATGGTGTATTATCCTGCAGAAAGAGGGCACTGCCAGAGGGGGAGACCGTTGCCATTAAAGGGCGTACCTGGTCAGCAATGGTGTTTAGGTAAGTGGTAGACGTCAGAGTGCCTGGCATATGGATGACTGGACCCAGGGTATCCCAGCAGAACATCACCCAAAGCATGACACCGCTGCTACCGGCTTGTTTTCGTCCCATGGTGCATCCAGGTGCCATCACTTCCCCAGGTAAACGACACACACACGTACTTGGCCGTCCACATGGTGCAACAGGAAATGTGATTCATCGGACCAGACAACCTTCTTCCAATCACTCAAGGTCCAGTTTCAATGCTCGTGTGCCCATTGTAGGCACTGTCGCCGGTGAACCGTGGTTAGCACAGGCAATCAGAGTGGCCTGTGGCTATGCAGCAGCCCCATTTTCAGCAGGGTTCGATGTACTGTATGTCAAACACATTACTCCCATCACCAGCATTCCAATTACCAGCAAGTTGCACTACAGTTGCCCTTTATTGCCACGTATCATCCAGGAGAGCCTTCACTGACCTCGAGCATCAATGAGCCACGGTCATCCAACACCTTGCCGGCGGTTCGTGGGTTCCCCCTCCTTGGACCACTTTCGGTAGGTACTAACTGCTGCTGAGTGTGAGCACCTCGCAAGCTGTGTTGTTTCGGATATGCTCTGACCCAGTTGTCTGGCCATTGTCAAACTCGCTTAAGTCTGCTGCCTTTCCCATCTGAAGAACAAGAGCAACACTGATTAATGGAGCTCAGTATCAGGTGTTTTTTCTATTGTGTCCCGACCCGTGCATACACTGTAGTTCACCTGCAGTTGCTTCGATGTGCATAAATACTCACCAGTCATGATGTTTTGGCTCATTGGTGTAGCTTAGCTACTTGCAGGTTTTTGGTGTCACTAGATTTTAGAATTATTATATTATTTGCCTTTGTATTTGTAATATGTCTGATAGGCTATAGTAGGAGCAGAATTAATAGGGTCTTTTTGACAGCCTCACTGAACAAACAGTACGTTACCTGATTTTATCAAGGTCTGCAAAAAAGTTTATTCGGTTTTCCATTTCTGTATTTTTCATCTTAAGTTGTGCATTTTCAACAATCATCTATGTGAGCATATTTACCAGTATGATCCTTAAATCTAATACGTCAGACCAATCTAATCAGATTGGTCCACTTGATATCAATGGTTCGACTGTTGATGATCCTGCTCAGATAGCAAACAAACTGAATGAGTGTTTTGCATCTACATTCACACATAAGGAGTTATTAAAGTTTGAAAATGACAGAAGGTTATCAAATTGTAGCAGGGTGCTTAATGATTCTGTAATAACTAAGAACAAAGTGGAGGAGAAATTTTTGAAGTTAAACATAAGAAAAGTACCTGGGGTGGATGGGATCTATCTAGTTATATTAAAGGAGGCGGAAAAGGAAATAAGCAAACCCTTAGCCATAGCCCTTGGTCATCAGGCAACACAGAGGCAGCCCCCTAGGCAGAATGCGCTGGTCCCACAGGAACTAGTAGTTGTTGGTGACTCTAATGTCAGGGAAACGGGGAACATGCTTTGTAAAAAGGATAGGTGGAATAGGACCAGGGTATGTCTGCCAGGAGCAAAGGTTGATGACGTTGTAGAGCGGATATCATCTTTTAAGGGCACAAAAGGTGATATAGTTGTACACGTTGGCACTAATGATATTAAGAGTAGGAGACAGGCGGAATTACTTAGCAAGTACAGGTCACTGTTGAAAAAAAGCCGTGAATTAGGGTTGAATTTGAAAGTGTCTGCAATTCTGCCCAGACACGATAGGAGGGAGTATATGATGAGAGCCTTGTCGATCAATTCGGCCCTGGAGGGATTGTGGAAGGCTCAAGGGGTAGAATTTTTTTCAGCCTGGACTGTACTTGTTAACAGGAGAGATTGCTTCTACAGGGATGGGATACACTTAAATAGAAAGGGTGCAAGAATTTTTGCTGATGCTGTCGAGGCAGTGTTAGGTGGGTCGGAAAACTGCTAGTTGGGGGAGGGATACAAGGACTAATAGATTAACAGTAGGCACTGGCAGAGGTGGAAGTGATTCTTGCACTGCTTCTATTGAAATGAGCAGAAGCCTGAAAAACAAGATGCAGGATATTTCAGAGACTGCTGGGAGTCATTGCGGTACAAGTAAACACATGGGTTGTGCTGGGGTAGCTAAGAATAGAAACAGGTGCATGCATACTTGCGTGTACACCAATGCTAGGAGTTTGGTAAATAAATTTGATGAATTTGAGGTATTGCTCAAAACATCAAAGGCAGATATTGTTGGGATATCAGAGACGTGGTGTCACACAGATATAAGTAATGCGGAACTGGAATTTGGGGAATACAATGTGTATAGAAAGGATAGACAGGACAGGAGGGGAGGAGGGGTTATGCTATTAATTAAGAAACACAAAGTCCAAGGAAGTGAAGCCAGTCGACATCGATGGACAGGGCAGTGTCGAGTCAGTTTGGCGTGACATAAGCATAGGGAAATCAAAATTGAGAGTAGGAGTGTGCTATAGGCCTAATGACTCTGATGAGTATAATAAGATATTGTACAGGGAAATAGAGTGAGCCAGTAAATCAGAGAGTCTTATAATGGGGGATTTTAATTTCCCAGATACTGACTCGAATTTGTGGGTTGGTCACTTGCACACTAGCAAGGCTTTTGTGGATTTATTGGATGATTGTTTTCTACATCAGCATGTTCGTGAGGCAACAAGAGGGAGCAATACTCTTGATCTAATTATCAGTAGTGATTCTTCATGCATTAAGAATCTGCAGATAAAGGAACCACTAGGTGGCAGTGATCACAGTGTGTTGAAGTGGGATTTACTCAAGGAGGTAACTACCATCAGAGGTAAAGGGAAGGGTTTTTGTTTTCGTAAAGGCGACTATGATGGTCTGAGACAGTATTTAAATTCTATACAGTGGGACCAACTGATGATGTTACCAACAGCAAACTCAAAATGGGAAGCATTCAAGGAACTAATCTTGGAGGCTACCAGGCTTTACATACCAACTAAGAAATATTATTCAAGGTTTAGGCCTAAATGGTTGTCAGATGAACTAATGAGACATGTGGCAGAGAAGAAAAATGCATGGGATACATACAAATTAAGGGGTGACATGGAAACCTATGATAGATATAAGTTGGTCTGTAACAAAGTCACAAAGGAGATTAGGCAGGCAACGGCAGACTACGAAAAATCCTTGGCAAAGGATGCAAAGAAAAACAGAAAAGAGTTCTTTACATATTTAAACTCAAGAAGGAAAGGGATGAATCAGATTGGTCCACTGGATATTGATGGTTCAACGGTTGAGGATCCTGCTCAGGTGGCTAACAATCTAAACGAGTATTTTGCATCTACATTCACACATGAGGAGTTATTCAGGAAGGAGAATGATGTAGGTAAAGTAAACATTGGCAGTGAGCTGGATGATTTTGTAATAACTGAGAGGAAAGTGGAGGAGAGATTGTTGAGGATAAACATAAAAAAGGCACCTGGGGTGGATGGGATCTATCCAGTTATATTAAAGGAGGCAGCAAAGGAAGTAAACAAACCCCTAGCCATAATTATGAGAGCTTCTTTGGACTCACGGGAGGTACCCATAGACTGGAGATGTGCAAATGTAACCCCAATTCACAAAGGAGGATCAAAGGCTGACACAAGTAATTATAGACCTGTTAGTTTAACTTCTGTTCCAGGTAAATTAATGGAGGCACTGGTTAAAGAAGCACTGCAGGATCATCTAGACAAGAATTCAGTTATAGCTCAGACGCAGCATTCAGCCCACCAATTGATCTGGATACTATGATTCTTTGCCATACCAATTATTGATAATCTATAGTAGTCTTAAGATACTGATTGCAGCTTGAATAACTTTGCACATAATTGATCTTACCTATACTTTTGGCTCTTAGAAGGGCTTCTGATAATGTGACATGGAAGTTGATGCAAAATGCTGTATGGATAAGGGAAGGTTGAGTGCAGAGACAGAGAGTGGTAATCAATGGACACTGCTCAACGTGGACTAATGTTATTAGTGGAGTTCCTCAGCGTTCAGTGTTGGGTCCGTTGTTGTTTTCGGTGTTTATGAATGATATTGATGATGGGATATCAAGTTTAATGTCCAAGTTTGCAGATGATACAAAGGTTGGCAGGGTTGTTAAGGACACTACTGACGCTATGCTGCTGCAACAGGATCTGGAAAGGTTCAACAGATGGGCTGAGAGATGGCAAATGAAGTTTAACATTGACAAATGTAAAGTACTACATATGGGAAACAGTAACCCCAGAGCAACGTATCAACTCTGCGGTACTACACTGACAGTGGTGGAGAATGAAAAGGACCTGAGGTTAATTGTGCAGGCAGATATGAAGTTCTCTGAGCAGTGCAAAGGAGCTGCAAGAGTAGCTCATGGTGTCTTGTCAATGATATACAGGAATTTTTCTAGCAGGGATAAGGAGGTGATTATTCCCTTGTATAAGGCAATGGTTATGCCACATCTTGAGTACTGTATACAGGTCTGGAGGCCTCATTTCAAGAAGGATGTAGAGCTGCTGGAACGGGTACAGAGAAGGGCAACAAGATTAGTGAATGGAAAAAAGGGTTGCTCTTACGAAGAAAGGCTTAAGTTCTGCAAATTACAGAGTCTGGAGACTAGGCACCGGCTAGGTGATCTGATAGAGGTGTATAAGGCTTTGAATGGTTTGAGCATGCTCAATGCCAATGGGATTCTTCATCTTGCTCAGAATAATCACCTCAGAGGGCATAAATTCAAATTGAGGAAGGACGGATGTCGGATAGATGTGCGGAAATTTGCCTTTGGCCAGCGGGTGGTTGGTTGGTGGAACCGACTTCCATCACTTGTTGTTGAAGTTGATAGCCTAAACAAATTTAAAGCTCAACTGGACGGGTATTTCAAACGAAAGGAGGGGTGAAATGGGAGTGGTGTGTGTGTTTTTTTTTTTTTTTTTGGCTGATGCTGAATAAGCTTGCTTTCTTGCATCATATGCCTCTACTAATGCTAATGCTAATTATGAGGGCATTCTTGGACTCAGGGGAGGTCTCCACGGACTGGAGATGTGCAAATGTATACCCAATTCACAAAGGGGGATCGAAGGGTGACACGAGTAATTATAGACCAGTTAGTTTAACCTCTGTTCCGGGTAAAATAATGGAGTCACTGGTTAAAGTGCATTGCAGGATCATCTAGACAAGACTGCAGCAATAATTCAGACACAGCATGGGTTTGCTAAGGGAAAGTCTTGTTTGACAAATTTGATAGGATATTATGATGTGGTTACAAAGGAACTCGATGCAAAAAATAATTTTGATATCATATACTTGGATTTCAGGAAAGCTTTTTACACTGTTGCACATGGAAGACTACTGTACAAATTGGAGCAGAACGGTATTAAGGGTAAACTGCTACAATGGATAAAAGGATGGTTGAGTGGGAGAAGACAGAGGGTGGTAATCAATGGGTGCTGCTCTTCGTGGACTAATGTTATTAGTGGAGTCCCACAAAGGTTCGGTGTTGGGCCCACTGTTATGTATATTTATCAATGATATTGATCATGGTATATCAGGCTTAGTGTCGAAGTTTGCAGATGATACAAAGGTTGGCAGGGTTGTTAATGACAGTGTGCTACTGCAACTGGATCTAGAAAATTTGGGCAGATGGGCTGAGAAGTTGCAACTGAAGTTTAACCTTGACAAATGCAAAATACTGTATACGGGTAGAAGTAACCCATATACAGTTTTTGGTTAAGACATCATACTAGTCTACAAATGGATTTCGCTAACTACTGAATGGTGAAATACCAAATCTAATTTCAGTTAACAACCTATAAGAGTATTTTGAAGATGGCTAAAGCTCCAGCTGAGCGAAATTGAGAAATATGCAAGAAGAAAAACTTCAAAGCCACCGAAGAAGCCTCCCATGTTGACAAAAGAACGAGTTCAAAAACATAGAGAATGAAAACAAATGCAGAGTTTAATAAAATCTGCTTCTCAAGATTTTGAGAAGGAGATTTTATTAATAGTTATATTAATATTTTTTTTATAAAAGTTAAGTATTGTTATAAGTCAAATTATTTTACAAAATAATTTTTGAAACAAAAGTATTTTATTCAAATACAATTTACCTTTTTTCACCAGTATGGTTTTTCAAGGAATTTGGAAGTTATTTATTTTGGAAGTGATTTATTTTACTGCTATATATAAGTAAAGTTTAATGATCTCCAATAACACTGCTTTAGCCTTCCCCTTTAGAAAATCATGGGAGGGCCCCTACATTCATGTGTGTTGATGTGAATTCTTTATATATAATTAATGACCTGTTTGTGCAGTCTGTGTTTATATGGCAAAGCATTTCACATATTTTGTATGAATATAATTCTCATATCACAAGGCCAAAAGCCACTTTTCTAGCATTATTATGCCTATACATGCAAATGAATTAAAAAAAAAAGAAGACTAATGCATCTTTCTGTAACATTATCAAATACCAGTATAGACTGGTGTTTAATCAAAATGAACAGAACATACATATATGCCTATTTTTGTTAGCCATTACAGGTTTTGTTACATAGTAATGACAAACAATATAAAGCATCCACAATCTAAAAATACTGTTAACATACAAACATTTTTTATATAAAAATTTTTTGAAACATAAGTGTGTTCAAATACAAATTAGCCTTTTCAAAAGTGAGGTTTTTCAAGGGATTTCAAAGTTCACAAAAATTGTAAAAATGTACAGAAATACTTTTAAATATCAATATTTTCCTATTTTGACTTTATAATTGAACACAAAGATCGTTATCAAAAATTAAATTAAAAATTTAAAAAAAAAAAAAAAAAAAAAGAAACCATTAAAAACATGTTTTTATAAATGTTTTGAAAATCAGCATAAGAGGATGTATTCTTTATATTCATATAAGTATTATTTAGCATTAGCATTAGTAGAAGCATATGATGCAAGAAAGCATGCTTATGTAGAATCAGCCAAAAAAAAAACAAAAAAAAAAACACTTCCCAATTCACCCATCCATTCCGTCCAAATGTCTGTCTAGTTTTGCTTTGAACTTATTTAAATTGTTGATCTCCATTACAACAGATGGAAGTTTGTTCCAACTATCAATCACCTGCTGATTAAAGGTAAATTTCAGCACAACTATTCTACAATTGTCTTTCCTCAATTTGAATTTATGTCCCCTCAGATGAGTAATCTGAGCAAGAGGAAGAATCCCATCAGTACTGAGCTTGCTCAAACAATTCAAGACCTTATACACGTCAATAAGATCACCTCACAGGTGGCTAGTCTCTAGTTGCTGCAATTTGCAGAACTTAACCCTTTCTTAGAAACAACAACCCTTTGTTCCACTCACAAATTTCATTGCCCTTCTCTGTACTCATTCGAGCAGCTCTACATTCCTCCTAAAATGACGCCTCCAGACCTGTATGCAGTATTCAAGGTGTGGCCTGACCATTGCCTCCCTATCCCTGCAAGCAAAATTCCTGTATATCATTGACAAGACACCATGAGCCACTCTTGCAGCCTGTCTGCATTGCTCAGAAAACTTCATATCTGACTGCACAATTACCCCAAGTCCTTTTCATTCTCCACTACCCCGAGAGTAGTACCACCCAGTTGATATGTTACTCTCGGTTTTGTCAATGTTAAACTTCAGTTACCACCTCTCAGGCAAACTGCTCAACTTTCCAGATCCTGTTCCATAGTGTGCTATCATTATCAACCCTGCCAACCTTCATATTAACCCTGATATTCCTTCATCAATATCACTGATAAATACAGAAAACAACAATGGGTCCAACACCGAACCCTGGTGGACTGCACTACTAACATTAGTCCATGAAGAGCAAGGCCCATTGATAACCACTCTCTGTCTTCTCCCACTCAACTATCCATTTATCGATTGTAGCAACGTGCCCTTAATGCCATACTGCTCCCATTTGTGCAGTAGTCTTCCGTGAGCGACAGTATCAAAAACTTTCCTAAATCCAAGAATATGATACCAAAATTATTTTTTGCATCCAGTTCCTTTGTGACTACATCATAGTATCCAATCAAATTTGTCAGACAAGACTTCCCCTTTACAAACCCATGCTCTGTCTGAACTATAACTGCAGTCTTGCCTAGATGATCCTGCATTGCTTCTTTAACCAGCGACTCCATTATTTTCCCTGGAATAGAAGTTAAACTAACAGGTCTGTAAGTACTCATGTCACTCTTTGATTGTCCTTTGTGAATTGGGGACACAATTGCACTTCTCCAGTCCATGGGGACCTCCACTGAGTCCAAGGAAGCTTTCATAATTATGGCTAAGGGTTTGTTTACTTTCTTTAATATAACTGGATAGAGCCCATCCACCTCAGATGCCTTCCTTATGTTAATTTCCAACAATTTCTCCTCCACTTTGCTCTCAGTTAGCATTAGTAGAGGCATATGATGCAAGAGAGCAAGCTTATGCAGCATCAGCCAAAAAAAAAAAAAAAAAAAACACACCGCTCCCATTTCACCCTTCCTTTTGTTCCAAATACCTGTCCAGCTCAGCCTTAAATTTATTTAGGCTATCAACTTCCACAACATTCGAGGTTATTCGAGGTGAGCGGACGCGCTTAGACAGGGCTCCTCAGTTAAGTGGTTTACTTTTGGATAGTGCTTTTAAATATTTGATTTATTTAGATATTGTTGGATTATTTTGTTATAGGTTTTCCTGTAACTATTTGATTTTAATAATATTATAGATATAATTTTTTAAAGTTACTTTCATTGATATTTATTTAATTTTATAATGGTAGTTACGAGATCTGCCTTAAACACGTCACAGGGTATCGTGACTCACACGGAAATAGCAGATGGCGATTTACGGGTGAGTCATGATTTAATCCGTTGTGGAACCTGTGGTATGTTTTCCAGGGTCGACCTGGTGACTAATCCTACCTCACCTGGGGATTCTTTTCTTTGTGATTGATGTAAGGAGTGCACTGATCTTAAATTACAATTTGGTGCACTGATGGAACAATTGGAGTCCCTGAAAAAACAAGTGCTTGCCCTCGAAAATAATGCATCTGGGAGCTCGTCAGGGACTTGAAACTCCAGCAATCTACCAAGTGATGCACACCCGATTCGAGCCTCAAAACAGAAAAACCAAGTGCAAACTACTCAGGTTAAAAAGGACAGTTTTATTAGGAGACTCCATTGTCAGGGAAATGGGGAATATTTTTTGTAATAAAGATAGGTGGAGAAGAACCAGGGTATGTCTGCCGGGAGCAACTATTGATGATGTCACCAACAGATTGTCAGATTTTAAAGGGGGTAAAGAAAATATTATTATTCATGTGGGGACAAACGATATTAAATGTACACGATCTGACGGAATCTGCAAGATCTGCAAGATCTGAAGGAATCTGCAAGGCTTTAGGGGGTAAATTTCTATCAGCATGGCCCACACTTGTAGGTAGAAGGAATTTGTTTGTAGAGACGGGAGACACTTAAACAAAGGTGGTGCAAAAGTTTTTGCCAGTATTATTGAGGATACCTTAAAGGTTCGAGGAAACTGCTAGTTAGGGGGGATGTGGGTAATACTGACACGCGTTTATCTGATAATACTGGTCAATGTAACTCTTGCACATACCTTAAGAGTTCTTATCTGTTACCCCAACTGGACGTATTATCTAGATGTTCTGGGGGCAAAGACGTTTCACATGAGCGGGTAGCTAATATCAGGGAAGAGAGCCTAAAAAACTTCAAGGGTTGTGTTAGGGTTGTTAAATATACAAGAACAGTAAATCTTAATTGTTTATACAGTAACGTTAGAAGTGTCGTCAATAAAATGAGCAAATTCGAACTGGTTAAAACAAGTAATGCGGACATAATAGGGCTTACAGAGACGTGGTGCCACCTGGAAATTGGGGATGATGAGTTTCAGTACGGCTTGTATAATGTATTTAGGAAGGATAGAGTAGATAGAAGGGGTGGTGGGGTAATGCTTCTTATCAGAAGCAGCCTGAGTGCGACGATAGCTTTCCCGGATTCAGACATTTCTCATGCTAGTATAGAGTCTGCATGGTGTGAGATAGTTGGAAACAAAGGTATAATGCGAGCAGGAGTAATCTACAGACCAGGTGATTGTGAAGATTATGACAAAAGCCTCTACATGCAAATGGAATGGGCAAGTAAGCGTCAATGCCTTATTATGGGTGATTTCAATTTGCCTCTAATTGATTGGAGTAAATGGGAAGGAAACTCGACATGGGGAACAAAATTTTTAAATCAACTAGATGACTGTTATTTGTATCAACATGTCAGGGAAAGTACTAGAGAAAAGAATATCCTAGACCTCATCATCACACATGAATCAGATGACATAACAGGGCTGACAGTGGAGGAACCAGTAGCAGGAAGTGATCACGGAGTTCTACGGTGGATGATGACGAGAGAGGTAGCAGAAGTAAAAGGCAAAGGAATGGGTTTTAATTTCAGAAAAGGAAATTACGATGCCTTAAGGTACTACATGGCCTCTATTAACTGGGTAGATATCACGCTGAGAATGAATACAATTGAACTGTGGTACGCTTTTAAAACATTAATCACAGATGCCTTGAATGCATATATACCATTAAAAAAATACTCCACGAGAAGGGTTCCAAGTTGGATGAATAGTGAAGTTGCCACATTACTTGAGCAGAAAAAGGTGGCATGGAAAGGTTACAGAGCAATAAAAAGTACTGAAGCCTATAACAGCTACAAGGTGATCTGTAATAGAGCCACAGAAAAGGTTCGACAGGCAAAGGCAGTTTATGAGAAATCACTAGCAAACAGAGCATATATAAATGCCAAGAAGAGCAGGACAAACCAGATCGGACCTTTACGTAAGGGAAAGGGGATGGTAATAAATACACCTTTTATTACCATCCGTTGCAGAAGAACTCAACAGTTATTTTGCATCGATATTTACAAATGAAAAGCCTTTTGTGGCAATGGGAAATTGTGGGAGCGAAGTTTAAAAATATGTAATTAATGATATTGAAATTTCGCAAGATTATTTAATGAAAAAACTTTCAAGCCTACAGACCAGTAAGGCTCCTGGAGTTGATGGAATATACCCTATAATCTTAAGAGAGGCGGCAAGCGAGTGCATTGAACTATTGAGGCTAATTATGCGAGCATCACTAGACTCTGGGGAGATTCCCTTGGATTGGAAAAGTGCAAATGTATCTCTCATACATAAGGGTGGCTCTAAAAGTGAAGTTGGAAATTATAGACCTGTCAGTCTGACTTCAGTAGTAGGGAAAATCATGGAGGCAATGATCAAGGGTGGAATTCAGGATCATCTGGATCGAATTGAAATTCTCAAGGATACTCAGCATGGTTTTGTAAAGGGAAAATCATGTTTAACAAATCTGGTTCGCTATTTCAAAAGGGTCACCCACGAGCTGGATTTAGGGAATAATTGCTGACATTGTTTATTTAGATTTCAGAAAATCTTTTGACTCAGTCCCACATGAGCGGTTGCTTTATAAGCTGGAACAGGTTGGAATCACTGGGAAAATCCTTAGATGGATAGAAGGATGGCTTCAGGGCAGGAGGCAGAGGGTTGTGATAAATGGCTATTCCTCAGATTGGGTTGATGTAAGAAGTGGGGTTCCCCAAGGATCAGTATTAGGACCACTGTTGTTTTTAATTTTCATAAATTACATTGATGAAGGGATAGAGGGCGTGATGTCTAAATTTGCAGATGATGTTAAAATTGGTAGAGTAGTTAATGATCACTGTCAAGCTGAGCTTCTTCAGAGAGACCTAGATAGACTTAAAGAATGGTCAGAAAAATGGCAGCTGTGCTTTAATCCAACAGAGTGTAAGGTATTACACCTGGGAAACAGTAATCCCAAAAAAACTTATTCACTTGGTGGAGTTCAACTAAACCCAGTACTGGAGGAAAGGGACTTGGGTGTTATGATATGGTCAGACATGAAATTCTCTGAACATTGTAAACAGGTTGCAAGGAAGGCCCATGGTGTCCTATCGATGATCTATCGAACTTTTGCAAGTAGAGATAGGGACGTGATAATCCCATTATATAAGGCTTATGTTAGACCACACTTGGAATACTGTGTTCAAGTATGGAGACCGCACCTAAAGAAAGACATCGAACTTTTGAAAGGGTGCAAAGAAGGGTAACTCGGCTGGTGAGATCGGCAAAAGGGCGTCTTTATGAAGAAAGACTTCGAATATGTGGGTTGCAGAGTTTGGAAACTAGACACCTTAGAGGAGATTTGATTGAGGTGTTTAAGGCTCTGAGAGGCATCAGTAAAATGAATGAGGACAAAATTTTCAAGATTATAAATGATGCTAGAACTAGGGGACATAAATTCAAGTTACGGGGGGGGGGGAATGTTTAGATTGGACTGTAGGAAGTTTTATTTTAGCCAGCGAGTTATAAATTACTGGAATAAGTTGCCTTCATGGGTGGTAGAGGCCGACAGTTTGGGGAAATTCAAAGGTCATCTGGATAGTACTTTCGGGTAAGGGAAACGCATAGGATGATAGGTTTAATTTCCTTTTTATTTATATTTTATTTTATTTTTTTTTAATTATTATTATTTAGTTATTTATTTTATTTATTTTTTTTTTTTTTGTTTTTATCATTGTTTTGTTCAGATTTTTTTTTTTTTTTTTTTTTTTGGCTGGTGCAGCATAAGCCATAGGCTTTCTTGCACCATGCGGCCGTTACTAATACTAATACTAAATACTAATACTAACAAAAAAGTTATGGAAGTTGATAGTTATTACAAAATATCAGTTATTACAAAATCATTTAGCTCCCTGCCAGAGGTTGATAAGCATCTGGCCTCTACTTCACTACAGACCCCATGTGTAAATATAGATACAAAATACCCATTCATTTTGTCAGCTACCTCATCAGGTTCATCAACAATTGATCCGTTGATGTCAAGTGGACCAATCTAATTCATCCCCTTCCTTCTAGAGTTTACATAAGTAAAGAACTCTTTGCTGTTTTTCTTTGCATCCTTTGCCAAAGATTTCTCGTAAGCTGCTATTTTTTGGTTTTTAGGAGCATTAGCAACTAAGGCCATGTTGCTCCGGGGATAAGCTGTGGTCATTCCCTGACCTTTCCGCATCCTCCATATTTGGTGGTCACGGGCTCGAACCCCGGTCTAATCAAGAAGCATGTGCTACGCACTGCTGCTCCTGCCCACCTGGCTAAGGAGACGCCAATCGTAAGCTGCCTTTGCTTGCCTAACGTCCTTTGTGACTTGATTACAGACTTTCTTATATCTACCAGAGCCATCTGTGTCGCCTGATAATTTATATGCATCCCATGCATTTTTCTTCTCTGCCACGAGTCTCGTTAGTTCATCTGACATCCATTTAGGCTTAAACCTTGGACAGCATTTCTTAGTTGGTATGATAAGCCTAGTAACTTCCAAGATTAATTCCTTGAATGCTTCCCATTTAGAATTTGCTATTGGTAAAATCAACAGTTAGTCCCACTGTTTAGAATTTAAAAAATCTCAGAGACCACTGTAGTCACCTTTACGAAAGCAAAAACCTTTCCCTTTAGCGCTGATGGTAGTTAAAGATGACAATTTTTAAGTATCTCACATCAGCACACTGTGAACACTGCCATCTAGTGGTTCCTTTATCTGCAGATTCTTAATGCATGAAGAATGACTACTGATAATCAGATCAAGAGTATTACTCACTCTGGTTGCCTCTCGAACTTGCTGCTATAGAAAAACAATCCTCCAATAAATCCACAAAAGTCTTGCTAGAGTGTGTGTGAGTGACCACACACACAAAGGCCTTTGATGTCTTCACCAGCACCTAAAATTCATCAAATTTATTTACTATACACCTAGCATTAGTGTACATGCAAGTATACATGCACCCGTTCTTACTTTTAGTTACCATAACACAATCCATGTATTTACTTGCTCCATGATGACTCCCGGCAGTTCTTGAAATTAGCATTAGTAGAGGCATTTGATGCAAGAAAGCAAGCTTATGCAGCATCAGCCAAAAAAAAAAAATAATAAAGTAAAATAAATAAATAAAAAATAACCACTTCCACTTCACCCCTCTGTTCGTTCGAAATACCTGTCCAGCTGAGCCTTAAACTTATTTAGGCTATCAACTTCCACGACAAGGGATGGAAGTCTGTTCCACCTACCAACCACCTGCTGGCTAAAGGCAATTTTCCGGCTAAAGGCTAAAGGAAATCCCCAGTACCTCATTGAAATTCCAAGTTCTTGAAATCCCTAGTTCTATTAGAATGAGCAACAGCCTCGCTTTGCAGGCTGTTGCTCATTCTTATAGAAGCAGTGCAAGAATCACTTTCACCTCTGCCTATGGCTACTGTTAATCTATTAGTCTGTGAATCCCCCCACCCCCAAGCTAGCAGTTTTCCAACCCACCTAACACTGCCCTGATAGCACCAGCAAATATTCTTGCATCCTTTCTATTTAAGTGAATCCCATCCCTGTAGAATCAATCTCTCCTATTAACTTGATTCAGTTTTATCAACTTCTGGATCCATATTACAGAGAATTTCTTCAATTTCCACTTGTGTAATGTATCTCAAAGCTTGCTTAATGGACTAAACTCTCCTATGCTGATTTTGAAAACTATCATAAATGATATGAAAACTAATCCCCCCCACCCCCAAGCTAGCAGTTTTACAACCCACCTAACACTGCCCTGATAGCACCAGCAAATATTCTTGCACCCTTTCTATTTAAGTGAATCCCATCCCTGTAGAAACAATCTCTCCTATTAACTTGATTCAGTTTTATCAACTTCTGGATCCGTATTACAGAGAATTTTTTCAATTTCCACTTGTGTAATGTATCTCAAAGCTTGCTTAATGGGCTAAACTCTCCTATGCTGATTTTGAAAACTATCATAAATATAAAATGGCAACTATTACTAGTAAACACAGTTGATAGATAATAACATGTCTCTGTAGTTACATGACAATATTTATATACAGACATAATTTGTTGATACTGCACTGACTGAACCATAAATATGTAAATTTATGTGTATATATAATATGTAATAATGTGTAAATAACAATTATTAATAATATATTAATAACTGTTATTATACCTGCGAAATGCAATATGGAAACTGACTCAATGAGTATGCATCAAAAATTATAGTACACCTTACCCTCTTCAATAGATCTCCTCACAATTGAAGTACATGATGAAAATAGAGAATCTGAAAAGGAGCCGAAATACACCCATCCCATTACTCCCTCTGATATTAAATGCAGTAAAAATAAATGCTAAAAATAACCTAAAAATCAAATTAAAATAAAAAGAAAAAAAACAATTAAAATTGAAATTATTAAAATTATAAAAAGAATTAAAAGAAATTGGAAAGAACCAACCATTTAAATACAAATGCAAAAAATTTTACAAAAAACCACTGCTCTGAGCTAGTAAAAAAAACTAGGTGGATCTCTCTCTATATATATAACCTCACTTGCAATGGCATCAATGTTTAATTGTGCTCATATACAAAAGTTTAATAGCAGTTAACTGGCATTAAACTTATAAATTAAATTGCTTTTCTCACACACACACACACACACACACACACACACACACACACACACACACACACACACACACACACACACACACACGATCAAAAGTATTTGAATGCTTCTCCACAAATATTGTGTACTGTAACAAAAGTTCTCTGCATATGCATGTGTATTGGCTCAGACATGTCAATATAAAACACTGGGTTTGTCTGTACAACAGCAGTATGTTAGAAACTAGTACTGAATGTGAATCAGAACTTAGACTTTCCATGTGGGGGTGATGGTTGGACCACATAAGTAACCTTTCTATGTGTGCAACTGCATCTTGTTAGAACCTCCCAAAATCCACTGTGGTAGATGTTATTCAAAGATGAAAGACTGTGGCCTGCATAGTCTCACAAACTGAAGGAAAATTTTGGTAAACCATAGAGCATTCTGTGCGGCTCACGCATATTGTCTGTGTAAAATATTAAGCAGGTCGAAGAGGCCAGAGGAACATCCATCAAGATATAAATTATCCACAGGCAGATACATAGCTTTGGATTCAATAGCAAGGCAACTACACAGAAGCTCAATAACATAGCCCCAATGCACAATGGTATACAATGGTGTTGTTTCCAAAATTCATGGACTCCAGAGCAGTGGCAGAAGGTGACAAAGCTCTTAACACAATGTTCTATCCTAATGGAAGTGTCTGGGTACAAAGACTACCTGGAGAGTGCTTCTTGTAGTATATCATCTTAATCATGAAGTTTGGTGAAGGTGGTCTGAAGCTATGGGCTGTTTAAGCTGATTTGGCCCTGGTCCACTGGCAGTAGTTACTGAAACCATTAGATCCATAAAATTTGATGTTTTGGACAATTATGCACTATGGCAGAACTATTCTGTGCCAATCAGTTGGTGTCGGTCATATGTGGCAGAACTATGGAAACAGACCCCCCCATCAGGTATTAGCATAGCAATGTTCCACATCACATCATATAGTGAATTATAGAGAACTGGTTTGTAGACAATGGTGTCAAAAGGTCTGACTGATCAGTTCAGAGTACAGCCCTCAACTCTGCCTTAGAATGAATTGGAGCACAAGAATGGACTATAGGCAAAGCCTTTTTTATAAAATTATGCTGTGAATAAGCCCAACAGGCTTCAGACTGTCATACAGGTCAAAGGTGACCCTACTGTGTGTTATGTTTTTGAATTAAAAGCCCTGTGTGTGTGTGTGTGTGTGTGTGTGTGTGTGTGTGTGTGTGTGTGTGTGTGTGTGTGTGTGTGTGTGTGTGTGTGTGTGTGTGTGTGTGTGTGTGCGCGCACATGCACACAGGTGTAAATACTTTTGGTCATATAGTGTATGCTGAAAGAACACTGAAATAGGCTATCTGTCTAATATTCAGTTTAGGCTCCATGGGTGCATGGGTGCACAGATGGTCAGCAATGATGGTGAGACATCTCGACTGTCCTTGAACATGTATAATCACAAGACCTAGAGTACCCAAACAAAACATTCTCCATTCATTCAGCATGATACAAAAAGAACTGCAATATGTCCAATCACTACATGTATTTCTAGTTATCTGCTGTCCAACCATAGTACAGGTAAGACATATCTCCAAGATGTTCAGTCAGAAAAGTATGTAAAATCAACTTTATTGATACTCTCATCTGGTGGAGAGTTCATCAAACAGTCCTACTGCAAAATGCTCTGTACTATCACACATTGTATTCTGCTGTCAAATACACCACGAAGATCATCCTGTTATTCACATGATCCACTGCATTTGACCCCCACCATGTTCATCCATCAGTTTTTTTGTACCAGAGGTTTGTGAAAGCTAGTTGTTCCCCCCCCTCCCCAAATCTGCCACCCCTGATATGCTCACACACCACTAGGTCAGGAATGGTCCACAAGAAATACTGTCCTGGAGATGGACACACCTCCTCATTTTGTATCAATGTTCAAGTCTTCTCATGTTCAATCGCATATAACATTACATGCTGTGTGACACACCCACATATCAATTGTTGACTGTGTCCATTTGGCTAAACTTTCATTCCCATGGTGCAGTCCACTTACTCTCATTTAGGGCAGCAGATCCTATCTGAATGTCTGTGTGTGAATACTTTTGGTCTTACAATATGTTGAAAGGCCTTTTACAAAATGTACAAGTTCTTTCAGCATTTTTACAAAATGCAAAAGGATTTTTTCCTTTACATACTAATAGTAAGCATATATTGGTACTTACAGGTTTTGCTCAGATGTGACTATCAAAATTCAACTTAAAATATTAGATACACATAAAGCATATTCTACATAACTAAAATAACTTAAAAAAGCCAGAATTAAACAATATCCAATTTAGATATCAGCCTAGCATAAGTCTTCAGGTCCAACAGATGGAATTAAATTTAAAGAGAGAATCACTTAGAATAGTGAAAATTAATTAATAAAAAAATTAATTCACCTTAACTGAGTTTAATTGCTTTTTATACCAAGTATGGAGTTTGCATTGCTATATTTTTGTTCAATTTAATACATCTTGCACCCTTCAGCTTTTACTGTTTTCCTGCACATTCATTCTCTAATCTAATACAGTGACTTCTTACTTTATGCATGTTTAAATAAAGCACGGCAACCATATTTACAGGAAGCGCCACAAGAGGGGAGGGGGCGTACATACCCAAACAGATATTCAGCATCAACGAAACAGGTTTATATTGGGGGGAAAATGCCGGATCGCACTTATATTTCCATTGCTGAAAACATCGCACCTGGCTTTAAGGCAGTGAAAGATCGGCTAACACTTCTGTTTAATGCTAATATGGAGAGTCATAAACTGAAACCTGTGTGCATTTACCATTATGAAAATCCTCGTGCTCTTAAAGGTTACAAGTTGTACATGCCCATGTACTGGTACTCAAACCCTAAAGGGTAGATGACTGCTGTTATTTTCAGAAGTTATCTTGAATCTCAGGTACAACCAGAATTGGAAGTGCATAATTCCATTCAACATCTTACTTATTCTTGATAATGCCACAAGCCACCCAGCCAGTATTGCCGATGCCTGTTCCAATATCCAGATTGTTTTTTTCCCCGTCAAATAGAACTTCAATACTCCAGCCTATGGACCACCATGTGATTAAATCGTTTAAGACTCAGTATTTAAAGCGCATTCTGACTGATCTAATTGATATGATCAACCACGAACAGATGAGTATGCAGCAATATTGGTGAGCCTTCAGTATAAAAGATGCTTTAAAATTCATTGATGCTGCATGATGTGAAGTTCTACATAACTGTATTCAAAGTTTGTGGTATAAGTTATGTCCAGATCTTAGCAACTCCTTCAAAGGCTCTGATACCGATGAAGATTATGCACAGACTGTGCAGGTAGCACAGTGGTATCATCACCACCATCCTCTCGACACCAAGTGGAAAAGGCCCGGGTTCGAATCCTGTCGATGACGCAAGGAACTTTAATGGGCCTTTTTCACTCTGTGGCTGAGTTAGTCAGTCTCAAGCATAGATAGCAAAGTTTTTTCCCCAGAAATGGGGTTTTTTTGGTCTAGCAAAACACACAAATCAACCAGAGAACACACAATACACATGGGTATACGTAAGAAATTACTGGGTGACCCTAATATAATAGTCTGTTTTTTTCCTTTTTTTGAAGATTATTTATGCACATACTAAAAACATGTGCAAAACTTCCCAAAACGATAGGTTTCACTGAAGTGGAGGCAATTGACATCGATGATTTAATTGATTAATATCATCAGGAATTGTCATATGAAGATTTGGTTAGGTTACAAATGAAGCAGCATTGCAATCAAGGGAAGGAGGCAGCAGCAAGCAAAAGCCCAGAGGTTAAAGAAAAATGGAGCCTGACAGTGAAAGGAATATTGATAGCATTAAATCTTATAAACAAAGGCCTAAATCTGTTAACTGATGAAGACCCTAATCTTGAACGAAGCTCTAAAAGGCAATGTAAAGTTATGCTAGAAAGTGGTTGCTATTATGTATTGTTGAGTGAGATGAAACAATGTGCAAAGCAACTAAGCAACTGGATTCCTTTTTCAGGTGCTCAAGGGAGCAGTCAAGTGGACCCTCCACCTCCAGAGTTAGCGTAACCCCCCCCCACCCATCTGGTCAGAATTGAAGGGAATGGAATCTGACCATGACGAGCCCTCTCATCAATCTGCCTACGGCCACCTTCCACCCCAATTTCTCTCCCTCTCTCTCAATTGTTGTTTATGTTCTACTGTATATGTTGTTCATTATCATTAGTAGGACATATGATGCAAGAAAGCAAGCTGATATGGCATCAGCCAAAAAAAATAAACCCAACACCCTTCCCATTTTACCTCTCCATTTGCTCCAAATGTTTGTCTAGTTCTGCCTTGAACTTATTTAAGTTGATGACATCACTACAACAGATGGAAGTTTGTTCCAACTATCAACCACATGGTGGCTAAAGGCGAATTTCCACACATCTATTCTACAACTGTCTTTCCTCAATTTGAATTTATGCCCACTCAGATGAGTAATCTAAGCAAGAGGAAGAATCCCATTAGCATTGAGCTTGTTCAATGCATTCAAGGCCTTAAACACCTCAATTAGATCACCTCACAGGTGCCTAGTCTCCAGAAGCTGCAATTTGCAGAACTTAAGCCTTTCTAGGTAACACCAACCCCTTGTTCCCCTCGCCAATCTCATTGCCCTTCTCTGTACTCGTTCCAACAGTTCTACATCTTTCCTAAAATGAGGCCTCCAAACCAGTATACAGTACTCAAAGCGTGGCTGACCATTGCCTTATACAAGGGGCCAATCACCTCCTTATCCCTGTTAGCAAAATTTCTATATATCATTGATAAAACACCATGAACTACTTGGTGAGCTCTTGCAGCTATTTTGCACTGCTCAGAAAATTTCATATCTAATTGCACAATCACCCCCAGCTCCTTTTCATTCTCCACTACCCTGAGTGTAGTACCACCCAGTTGATATGTTACTCCGGGGTTACTGTTACCCATATGCAGTATTTTACATTTGTCAATGTTAAACTTCAGTTGCTACTTCTCAACCCATCATCTCAACTTTTCCAGATCCTGTTGCAGTAGCATACTATCATTACCAACCCTGCTAACCTTCGTATCATCTGCGATATTAGATATTAACCCTGATACACCATCAATATTATCATTAAATATCGAAAATAACAATGGGCCCAACACTGAACCCTGAGGTACTCCACTAATAACGTTAGTCCATTGCTAACCACTCTGTCTTCTTCCACTCAACCATCTCTGTTTATCCATTGTAGCAACTTGCCCTTAAAGCCATACTGCTCCAATTTGTACAGTAGTCTTTCATGTGCCACAGTATCAAAAGCTTTCCTAAAATTCAAGTATATGATATTAAATTATTCTTTGCGTCCAATTTATTTGTGATAACATGGGCCCAACCCTGACGTACTCCACTAAAAACCATGAAGAGCAGTGTCCATTGCTAACCACTCTCTGTCTTCTCCCACTCAACGATCTGTTTATCCATTGTAGCAACTTGCCCTTAAAGCCATACTGCTCCAATTTGTACAGTAGTCTTCCATTAGATAGTATGAATCAGAGCTGTAATACTCAATATGTTCTACGTTGATAATAATATTAGTAAAATAATAAGAGGAGTTTACCTCAATATAGTACGAATACACATGACAGTTCAGCTTTACGAGAACTTCGGGGAAATAAGGACATTATTATACAGAGGGCAGATAAAGGAGATACAGTGGTAATACTAGATAAACATGATTATATTAATAAGTTAGATTTAGTTGTGTCGGATACTTCCACTTATCGTGAAGTAGACCCGGCACTGTTTACCAATTTGGTCAATCAATACAATAAAATGTTAACCACGTATTAAAAAATGACTACATTACTATGGTTCAGTTAAAGGAATTGAAGTCCAGAACATACAATATTCCTGCACTTTTCGGTCAGGTAAAATTACACAAGACTGGATTTCCTATTCGACCTATTGTTTCCTACAGGAACTCGGCATTTTCATCCTTAGCCACACATGTATATAACATTATAAAACCCTTTAGACAGGTAATACAATTTGGGATTAAGAACTACGATACATTTAATAATTTTAAAGACTCGGCGACAATGACAATTTATTCTCACTAGATGTTACCTCGTTATATACGTATGTAAACGTTGAATACACATTAGATATTATTTGGGATATGTTAAATAAAAACTCGACACCGATTAATTATACGAAGCTACCTATTAAGGAAATTTTTCACTTAATTAAACTGTTAGTGGAGGCCAACTACATCACCTTTCGAGACATGGTGTACAAACAAATTTTTGGATTACCAATGGGTTTGAGCCTGGTGGCTTAATGTCAGAGATCTATCTCTCAACGATTCAGCATATATACATTTCACACCTTTTCGACCCCGTATCACATACTATGGGAAGTATTTAGACGATGTTTTAGTTATTACCGATAATAGTACTATCCAAGACATTTTACATTCGTTTAATAATATTCATTCTAGACTCAAATTTACATTGGAAAGGGAGGATACGGATACAAAGTCATTAAACTTTCTAAATTTCTAAATTTCACACTTACCCGGGACTCGAATAAAATACAATTTAGCATCTATCGAAAACCTACAAACACCAGTATGCTTCTACATTATAATAGCTATCACCCGTTCACCTACAAAAGATCGATTATCCTTAATCAATTTCTAAATGCCTATAAATATTCAATGACGGAATCTGCTTTGGACTCAGAAATACAAATATTAACTAGCAGATTCTTAAACAGGGGTTATTCCATTACCACAATAAACCGAATTAGGGTACAGGCTAAGGACAGGATACAAAATACTACACCAATCAACAATAATAATATCAAAAAATACTTTATTTCTGTCCCATATGTTGAACAGTGGCACAAACAGCTTAACAGATTCTTTAAAGATACCGAATTTAAAATTGTAGCTAGGCCAATACGGAAGTTACACACTATACTGAACAATCGCTCGGTTCTTTCCGCGTTTGCAACACAAATTAATGATCTGGTATACAACATTTCTTGCGGTGATTGCGACTCATCTTACCAAGGTTTGACGCAATTTTCTCTTAATATTCGTGTAAATCAACATGAAGCCTCAGTTTGTGCTTCTCATTCAGTAACGTCAGAATTAGCCTTTCATGCCATTAACGAAAAACATACTTTTTTATTTAACGAGGCCAAAATACTTAACATTCAATGTAATTCTACGCGACTATTAATGGCAGAAACCATTGAAATTAAATTACACGAGAATTCTGTTAATGTTCAGCGGCCATATTTGATCTCCAATGCGTGGACCTTTTCGCACATGCGCGAAGACAAATAATCACTATTTAAGTTTCAGGTTTAACCTGATTTGGTAATTTTCATTCCTGTGATCACGACATACGGTCGAAAAGCGTTGTCAGCTTCAGGAAAGAAAATCGTTTTGAATATTTTTGTTAGATTCTTTTAATTGCGTTAATTTGATTTTTAATTGTTTTAAATTGTGTTAAATTGATTATTTAATTATTTATATTTTACTCTAATGTACCGGTAAGTTGTCGATTTTTTCGGTTTTTCCATTTTAATTTCTGGAGGGTATCATACGGAAGTGTTCTACGTACTATATTGAGGTAAACTCCTCTTATTATTTTACTAGTAGTCTTCCATGTGCCACAGTATCAAAAACTTTCCTAAAATTCAAGTATATGATATTAAATTATTTTTTGCATCCAATTTCTTTGTGATAACATTATAGTATCCAATTAAATTTGTCAGACAAGACTTTCCCTTAACAAACCCATGCTGTGTGTGAACTATAACTGCAGTATTGCCCAGATGATCCTGCATTGCTTCCTTAACTAGTGACTCCATTACTTTCCTTGGAACAGAAGTTAGACTAAGAGTTCTGTAATTAACCGTGTCACCCTTTAATTGCCCTTTGTAAATTGGGGACACAATTGCACATCTCCAGTCCATGGGGACTTCCACTGAGTCCAAGAAAGCATTCATAATATGGCTAAGGGTTTGCTTACTTCAAATTGCAGCCTCCTTTAATATAACTAAATATATCCTATCCGCCCCAGGCTTCCTTATGCTTAACTTCAACGATTTCTCCTCCACTTTGCTCTCCATTATTACAAAATCACGTAGCTAACTGTTAGAGTTTGATAAACTTCTGACATTCCCCTCCTTGAATAACTCCTCATTTGTGAATGTTGATGCAAAATACTCATTCAGTTTATCAGCTACCTGAGAGTGATCTGCAATAGTCAATCCATCTATGTTAAGTGGACCAATCTGATTTATCCCTTTCCTTCTAGAGTTTACATAAGTAAAGAACACTTTGCTGTTTTTCTTTGCATCCTTTGCCAAATATTTCTCATAATCTGCCTTCGCCTGCCTATATTTGCCATAGGCTTCTGTGATGCCTGATAATTTATGCAGCACATGCATTTTTCTTCTCTGCATGAGCCGCATTAATTTATCTGATATCCATTTAGGCCTAAACCTCGAACGGTATTTCTTAGTTGGTATAAAAAGCCTAGTGCCCTCCAAGATTAAGTCGCTGAAGGCTTCTCATTTAGAATTCACCATTGGTAACATCATCAGTTCATCCCACTGTATAGAATTTAAAAACTGCCTGAGACCATTGTAGTCACCTTTATGAAAGCAAAAACCCTTACCCTTATCGTAGTTGCATCTTTTAAGTAGATCCCACATCAGTGCAATGTGAACACTGCCACCTAGTGGTTCCTTTATCTGCAGATTTTTAAATGAATGAAAAATAACTGCTGATAATCAGATCAAGAGTATTACTTTGTCTGGTTGCCTCTCAAACACGTTGCTGTAGAAAACAGTCATCCATTGAATCCATCCACAAAAGTCTTGCTAGTGTGCGAGTGACCAAACCACAAGTTCCAGTCAATATCTGGAAAGTTAAAATCCCCTATTATAAGACATTCTGATATACTGGCCCACTCTATTTCTCTGCACAATTGCTCATTATATACTCAACAGATTCATTACACCTATAACATGCACCTACTCTCATTTTTCCTTTCCCAGTTCTTATGTCACACCACGCTGACTCAACATTGCATTGTCCACCAGTCAACTGGATGCACTTCCTTAGATTTTATGTTTTCTTAACTGACAGCATAACGCCTCCTCCCTTGCTGTCCTGTCTGTACTTTCTTTACACATTGTACTACCCAAATTCCAATTCTGCACTGCTTTTATCCAAGTGGGACCACGTCTTTGATATTCCAACAATATCTGCTTTTGATGTCTTGACCAGCACTTCAAATTCATCAAATTTATTTACTATACTCCTAGCATTGGTGTACATGCAAGTATACATACACCTATTCTTGCTCTTAGTTAATCTAACACACAGACTTTATTTGTTCCATGATGGCTCCCAGCAGCCCCTGAAATCCCCACTACCTCGCTTTGCAGGTTGCTGCTCGTTCCAATAGAAGCAGTGCAAAAATCACTTTCACCTCAGGCCATGGCTACCGTTAATCTATTAGTCTGTGAATTCCCCCCAAGCTAGCAGTTTTCCGACCCACCTAACACTGCCTCGATAGCATCAGCAAATATTCTTGCACCCTTTCTATTTAAGTGTATCCCATCCCTATAGAAACAATCTCTCCTATTAAGAAGCACAAACCACACTCAGAAATATTCTACCCCATGAGCCTTGCACAATCTTTCCAGGGCTAAATTGATTGAAAAGGGTTCTTATCATATACTCCCTCCTATTATGTCTGGGCAGAATTGCTGACACTTTCAAATTTAACCCTAACTTGCTACTTTTTTTCAACATTGACCGGTACTTGTTAAGGAAATCCGCAGCTCTCTTATTCTTAATGTCATTAGTGCTGACGTGTACAACAATATCAGCCTTTGTTGCCTTAAAAGATGATATCTGCTCTACAACATCATCAGCTTTTGCCCCTGGCAGACATACCCCGGTCCTATTCCACCTATCCTTTTTGCACAATATATTTTCCGTCTCCCTGACAATAGATTCACCGACAATAACTAGCTCCTGTGAGACCAGCACATTCTACACCGAAGGTTGCCGCTCTGTTGTCTGATGATCAAGTGCAAGCTATGGAATTGATGTGGGCAGCTGAGAGCTTGATGGGTCCCCTAATTTAATTCTTTAGAGGGCATCTACCCTGTCTTTCAAACTCTCGTAATGGCCCATAACAACTCTGAGTAGCCGCCTAACTTCTTCATACTACTTACATCAAGCACACACAAAGGCATCTCTCTTGGCAACATCATGTCCCGTCCCAGAAAGGTCTGGAAACATTTCACAAGTTGCACATTTCTTTAGGCTGTGATGCATTGGAGAATCGCACGCCCTTCGGTTCTCTCCCAAGCCACAGCACTCCTGCTACTTTGTAAACGTTGCTATGCTGCTCTAGTCTGGGGCATGATTTACGTTTAAATACGATTTAATTAATTAACAATGAAAATGAATAAGATTAATAAATTCGATTGTTAAATTTACTATACTGTACCTGACCACACAATACAGTACTATACTAAGCTAATGCAGTAATACATATTCCGCTATACAGTTTTACATTATACCTTAGCTATCAAATTCAAGATATATGCCCAAAAAAGTGATTAAAACCTTCAAAATACTTATTTATTACAATTAAAACCCTACTATTCTTTTACGCTATGATATTCCAGCCAAAACATTAATACGATAGCAGTAAGAGTAGTGAGATGTAAGTGAACAAACTTTTTCTTACTGTAATAAAATAAGTAAATCAGTAAAGATGCATGAACTTTTTTGGTTGCTCATCATTTTCTTTTGAGTGCCCAGTCTTCTAACCAAAAGAAAACGAATGGTATGCACCGGGAAGGGGGTAATAGATGCAGGAGTTATTCTCATAGGCCTATTATTGCATTTTTTGGTGATTGTTTACATTATGTGTAAATTTAAATTGCACATGATGTTCTGGAACGTAACCCTCGCATAAATTAAGAAGCCACTGTATAATGGTCTTCCAGCCTGGTTGTATATATTTTTATATTAATGTATGCCTTCACTATTTTAAACTTCATTATTCTTGCACTTTTGATTGTTTTAAGTTACTTTGCTTTTATTTCACTTGCTGCTTTTATTTCACCCATTATTTTCGAAATAATCTTAATTATATATATCACTTAGTTTCTTCTTCTCCAAAATTTATTTCCTTTTTAATACATTCAGATTAAAGTTTATTCCATAAACTTTGAATGCTTCACTGGTCAGTCAAGTGGACATACTGACTCACTGCCATTTGAAGTTTTAACTTCCAAAAAAATTTCTTCCATTCACTTTAGTTTTTTCATTTCTTTCTTTCTTTTTTTTTATCGTATGATGTGAGCAATACACGAAGGAACCAGTTTTTTTCTGCTTCCTTCGTGTATCGTGGAGTACGGCACCATCGTAACATCCAAGCTTTTTTAGATGAATAGATGAATTAAACTTTTTTAATTCATCTATTCCTAGACATTTTTCACACCGATGAAGCATACAATCTTTTGACTCCAAATCACAGACTGTTTTACCAATGAGAATCTTGTAATCACATTCAACAGGACTTGCTGCTAGCATTAACTTGACATTTGATGGATTGTGCATACACAATATAGAATGTGTTCCTGGTGCACTAACTGTGACACACCACTTAGGTCGAAGTTCACAAAACTTAGAAAATCCAATGTTAGATCCATTTCTATCTCAATGTTATAAACATATCCTTCAAGTTGCTGAGTAGTAATAGCTTTTACATTTGCATTTTTATTCCATCTGCATTTCTAATGGAAATGTAATCTTTCTTTCCACGGCATATCTGACTAAATTTATCATCTTCAAAAAATTCCATCACCTTTTGTTTTACTTGCTCAGAAAGCTTTTTTCCAGGTATGGCCATGATTCCTTCTTCTGCTTTAAGTTTTCTAGCTTTCTTGGCCATTCTTTCTGAGACACTAAACCAGGCTTGTCCAATCTGCGGCCCAGGACGGCTATGAATGTGGCCCAACAAAAAATTTTAAACTTACAAACTTTATGAGATTGCAACTAAAAATACCATTAATAATACTACAAATATAATTTTAACATGCTATTAATTTATAAGCGATGAATTTTTGAATTTAACACATTCTTTAGCAATGAGAGATTCATAAAATCATTCTCAAATAATTGTATTTATTCAAAATTGCCACCCATGCGAGTAGTTACATGCTACTTCTTGACATAATAAATGGTGACATAATAAATGCTGGTACGGCTTTCAATGTGCAATTGTAAACAGTCGAGTTGACACTGAAGAAAGATGCAGACATTACATGTGTTTGTGGCGATTTGCGAGTAAAACGCACTGATTATTGATAATATTTCTTCCTACCTACCTACCTTTGTAAACGACAGACATTTTGGTTATTTAGAAGACATGTATTTTTATTTGATTATTAAAACTTGCTTTCTAATTTTCAATCTATTTTTTTTTTTTAAATTCCAGCATGGCTTCCACAGCGTCTCAAACGAAAACCGAACCAAAAAAAAGAAAAATTATAGAAGAAGGAAGATTGTTCAACGAAAAGTAGACAGATGACTACATTTTTGTCGAGGCAAAAACTAAGGCAATCTGCTTAATTTGTAGAGAATTTGTGCCAGTTTTCAAAGACTACAATTTGAAAAGGCATTACACGCAAAAATATGCTGCGAAATTTAGTGCATATCAAGGAATGTGTCGTAAAAACAAAATAGTGGAACTGAAAAAAAGTCTATCATCTCAACAAAGTTTTTTAAAAAAAAATAACAACTCAAACGGATTCTATTGTAAAAGCTAGTTATGTGGTTGCAAACCTGATAGCAAAAAAATCAAAACCGTATGCTGATGGTGAGTTGATAAAAAGGGGGATTTTTCTAAAATCAGTTTGTCTCACCAGACTATAGCCAGGCGAATTGATGAAATAGGAAAATCTATCAAAAAAGGTTTGGAGAGTAGAGCTGCTAATTTTAAATTTTATGCTTTGGCGACAGACAAAAGTATTGATGCTACTAATGCAGCTCGATTGGCAATTTTTATTAGAGGTATTGATGACGAATATAATATCACCGAAGAAATGGCTTCTTTAGTGCCATTAAAAGACACAACTAAATCAAGAGATTTATACGAAGCAGGGAAAAATACGTTAAAGCAATTTTCTTTATCCACTGTGAACATATCTACTGATGGTATAGCTACTGAGGGTGCCCCAGCAATGATAGGTAAAAGATGGACTTGTAAAATTAATAGAAGACGATGCAACTGTCTCCCAAAATTTACATATGATGAAATATCACTGCATAGTACACCAAGAAAATTTATGCGCAAAAGCTTTAAAGATGGAGAACGTCATGTAGATTGTCATCAAGGCTGTAAATTTCATAAGGGCCAAGGGATTGAATCCTCACCAATTCCAGGAATTCCTTAAATTTATGGATGCCGACTATGGGGACATCATGTACTTTTCGAAAGTAAGATGGTTAAGTCGAGGTAAAATTTTGAAAAGATTTTATGATTTGCGAAATGAAATCAAGACATTTATGGAATCAAAAACAAAATTTGTGCCAGAACTTGATGATGAAAACTGGCTCACAGATTTGGCATTTTTAGTAGACTTGACTGCTCGTTTAAATAAGTTAAACATGCGTCTTCAAGGCGAAAACCAACTAATCAATACAATGTTTCAAACTATAACAGCGTTCGAAATGAAACTGAAATTATGGCAATCTCAAATTAAGGCAAACAATTTTATGCATTTCGACACGTTGGCTAAATACGGTCCTGTGAACAATGAAAAACATGCAGCCTTGCTTTTCGATTTGATACAGGAATTTGACAACAGGTTTCAACATTTCCGGAAAAATCATCAATCTTTTGGTATATTTGCAACTCCATTTTCAGTCGATATAAACATATCACCTGCCAATTTTCAAATGGAATGCATAGAGCTACAATCTGACATTCAACTTAAAGAAAAACTTGATCATGTCTCTTTACTGGACTTCTGTAAGATATATCTTCCCAGAGAAAAATATCCCTCGCTTCACAATCATGCCTTATTCGTGTCATCGCTATTTGGAAGCACCTACATTTGTGAGCAGCTATTTTCAAGGATGAAGCACACGAAGAATAAAACTAGAACCAAAATATCTGATGAGCACCTTGAGAACTCACTGAGAATTGCAACTACTTCCATCGAACCAAATATCGAAGCATTAGTGTCTCAAAAACGATGTCAAACATCTCACTAATTTCATGTTGCTGTCTTGTCTTTTACTTTTATAATAAAAAATTCATGAATGAATGAAGTTTCAATTACTTAAATATGTTAACTATATATTCTACATTTTTTTGCTCATTAGCTATCGTTAGTTGTTAGTGTATTTTATGTGTGGCCCAAAACGACTTGTCTTCTTCCAATGTGGCCCAGGGAAGCTAAAAGGTTGACACCCCTGCACTAAACTCTTCCATTGCTTTCTTTATGTACCAACTAACTGAAGCTAGTGTTAATATTTGAAGTATTTCTGAATGACTTGATACCATCAACTTTTCTTTCAATTCTTTCAGCAGCTCATTGTAATCTAAGTAATTTCCACACTGATGGCTTGCACTTGGCTCCATGATGGCATTTGGATCCAAGCCACCAATAGATGCAATTTTACTGGCAATTACTTTTTGTACTTAACTAGCCTTCTTTTTGGCATAGCCTTGTGAGTCTCTCTTAGCATTCACTGAAATTTCAGAGGAGAAATACCAATAGCCATCAAACTTGTGTTCAAGCTTTGAGTAACATGCATTTTGTTGTCATGGTCTGATCCAGATGAAGTTGATGTTTCTTTTGCTGCTTTTCAACATGATGAGTACAGCTTCTGGCCTGGTTTTATGGTCTTTCAGGTAGTCTGCCATTGATAAATCAATTGGTTGTAAACTTTTTTTCACCATATGATTTTTGTTCTGGAAAAGATTGCAACATGAACGCTGCACAAAGTCAAATTTTTTCAGAAGTAAAGCTTCATGATGTAGACAAATTGTGTCTTCTTCACCTAGTTTTAATCCACAACATCGACCTATCAGTTGTTCTTCAAATTCAACTTCTTTAAACAATTTTAACCCAGTTTTTGCGTGTATAGGATAGCACATGATATTCAGAATTATCCATATGACTGATGGTGCATGAGTCCAGCTTATCTCCAGCAAAATCTTCTGATTCCATGGCTTTCATACTGGCTAATAAGTGGACGTTTCTGTAAGCAATGAAAATTTCACTAACTTTATTACAGTCAAACAATAAAAAATAGAAGAACAAAATAAACTGTTCATTATGAAGATAAAACACATTAGTAATAGCATGGTTCAAATATCAGCTATTTATACTTTTTTTTGTATGATTCTAAAATATTCCAGAGTTCTAGAATGTTCTAGTATTTTTATCAAGTTTTTTTTTTTTTTTTGGAATTCAAGGATATTCTAGAACAGGGATTTCCAAACTAGGAGGCACGGACTAGTGCAAAAGGAGGCGCGAAAAGTTTAACAGAAATGTAATTTTCATAACATAACATATATAAATAAAAAAATTTATACATATAAATAAACTTTCATAACATAACATTAAATTTTATAACCTATTTTTTAAAGCATTTACCGCCACCTATTTCACTCTAACTTCAATATAAACATGAGATAAACATTTGGAAAAAAAATATTAATTTTACAGAAATGGATTGATGAATTATGAATGATATGATGTAATGTAATATATATAATATAGTGCGTACTATGTATGACATATATAGGTAGATTGCATAGTATAGCATTAGCTGCATGGTTGAAAATATGGTTTCAGCGGTGTGCGATTGTGTTTTTTATTGTTTTTGGCATGATTACTTACTGATAATAATCGTTAGTAATTTAGAAGTTGTAGTTCTATATTATTAACGTAATTTAGCATCTGTAATTCTAAATTACTAACGTAATTTAGAACTACAGATGCTTATTATTTCATGTAGTATTAATAATTATTGTATTAACATATTAAAAATAAGAAATTGCACAATTATAGATGCTTTACTTCAAGGGAGACACCGGGAAAATTTTACAGGTCAAGGGAGGCGTGGGCTCAGAAAGTTTGAGAACCGCTGTTCTAGAATATTCTGGAATTCTGGAATATTCCAGAATTCTAGAATATTCTACAATTCTTGGGTATTCTTCTAGAATATTCTAAACATTAAGTAGGATTAAGGAAGTGTTCTGCAACAAAAAAGATCTCACAAAATAACAAAAAGGCACATAAAACTACTTGATGTTTAGGCTTAATTTTTAAGGCCTTAAGTGCAAAGACACAAAACAGATAAACCTTGTAGCTGAGACTCTGCTCTTTCCACTGGTAGCAAAAATGAAAGAATTGAAGATGTCCCACATTAAGATATTTGTCCCTTAAGATAGATCAAATTTGACTTTCAAATTTTGAGTCATTCTTTGAAGGAAAATATCTCAGCCCGAAAACAAGTACAAGAGCTGATATTTAATTAGGCTGAATTCATGCAGTTGGTAAGCTGAATGTCCAAAGAAGAAGGTACCATAGGTTTTTATTTCAAAGTTATGACTTTCAAAAAGTCTTGCTTAATTTTGTTGTGACAAATTTTTGGTGCCAGTTTTAGACCGCACTGTAAAAAATGTGAAGGTTTTTAAGCCTGGATACCAAAAGTTAACTAGATATGCCAAGTTTCAGAGTACTACCTCTCACCATTGTGCAACAGTAACACTTAAAACTTTTAAAATTTTTTGATTTATTCCACATAACAAAAGTGACCTCCACAAAAAAAAGGTACTGGTGCCTCAAGCATACTATATTTTGAACTGAAATTTTGTACAGCTTCATTTGAAACCTGTTTAAACATCCACACCAAGTTTCAACAAAATTGAAGATGGCTGAGCAGGGACCCCTAGGCCCTTGACATGGAACAATCCCCATGCAAATGTTTAGGCATTTTAAATGTTAATTATTTATATAATTTAATGGGTAGGTAGTTAGGTAGTATTCCTTGAAATATCTGCCAGGATTCAATCCTGTTTTTCTGTTTCTTTTCTCCTATGTCTAATACTACACAATCTTTCACGTTATTTGGATTTTCATCTTTCATTACAAAATAAGGATGGCCATTTAATCTGTCTCCTGCATCTGAACTCAATAGCCTTTTTCAGAAAAGAATGTTTTTACTGTTTTTATTCTGAACATCTCTTACTTTGCCGAACAAGCTACTTCTTTTGAAATTGTGATGACAGCTCTTTGGAGAGGGAGCTGCCATCATCATCAAAATGAAGCTGTTCACAATTGAGACTTCTACATGCCTGAAAAAAAAACTTCAATCACCATTTTTAATTTTTGACTGAATCAATAACAGGTACGGTAAGTCAGCTCTGTCTGCAGACCCATATTTCTTGTGTATTCCTAAATAGTGACTGGCTTTTCAATTTGAAAGTTTACCCCTCCTTTTGCTTTTCTTGTTGATATTTCAATTTCAGTATTATACAAAGTGGAAAGTTCTTTAGTCTTTCCAGGCTACCACTCAACCCCAGGGGCTCACATCTGGTGAGTATGGGCTTGGCAAACCCAGGGTCCTGAGCTGGATATCAACATTCTTATCTTTCTTAGTGATTCCTTGATACTTCAATCTCTCTCTCTCTCTTATTCTCAGGGCAACTCGGGAAATTTTTTTTTTTTTTTTTTTTTGGCTGGTGCAGCATAAGCCTCAGGCTTCCTTGCACCATATGGATAATAATAATAATAACTTTATCCGCTTTTCAAAAAAAAAACAATTATTATGTGTTTTTCTTTATGGTCTTCATCTCTAGTAGCAATCCTATCCTGTTCCCATAACAATGTCTGTTAGGTGTATATTTAGTTTACGAAGTTCTTTGGCAATTTGGCCAATTCTAATGAAAGGAATATTTTTTGAATACTAAGGTAAAATCGGTTAGTGAATAAATGAAATCCATTACCCTCAATACTATGATGCCGTTTTGGATGACATAAAGCACAATCCCTAAGATGAAAGTCAAGTATGATCTTATCAACCCATCAGTAAGAGACTTACTTAAATTTGGCACAATAGCTGACATATTACCTGTTTCTGAGTCAGCTAAAAGATATACTACATGAAAGCCCAACTTTGTTGGCTTTTGAGGGTTATAATATTTGAATAAAATTGTACCTTTCATCTAATGTAATTTTTCTTTCTGGAACAAATATTCACAGAACATTTCAGTCAGATAATAGACAATATTTTTTACTTACGATCCCCTATTTTTAATTCCTTATGTTTGCACTTTTGTGGTAGTCATCCAGCAAAATATCTACAGAAATCTCTTCTGCTAAATACATTCTTGAAAAACAGAACTGTCTGTCAGTTCGTTCGTTATTTGATTTTTAGGAGCATTAGCAACTAAGGCCATATTGCTCCGGGAATATGCGGTGGTCATTCCCTGACCTTTCTGCATCCTCCGTATTTGGTGGTGACGGGCTCGAACCCCGGTCTAATCAAGAAGCGTGTGCTATGCACTGCTGCTCCTTCCCACCTGGCTATGGAGGCACCTGTCTGTCAGTTCATTCTTCAGACCAGTATTCCTTTATATTGTTTTTTTTTTTTTTTTTTGTCTCACATTGATAATAACAACAAAAAACATCAAATGAATCAAAATCCAGCCACACCAAATGGGACAATGAGAAACTACCTTATCTGATCTAGTTTCCTTGGTATAGTTATTTGTTTCTTCAAAATTTCTTCAGATCAACAATTGGTAAAAACAGCTTAAAAAATTCAAGTTTAGTTTTGGAATACTTGATTTACCCAACCGAAACCCACAGTTCAAAACAGTAAAGGGAAAACGTTTGAATGAAACATCATTTACCTTGCTTAGTCTCCAATTTCCCATTCTACCTTCAAGTGACACCTTGTCATCAATTTCGTCATCACTGTTATTACAGACATCGTTTGGATTGAAAATAACATTATCGTCACTATCCGAAAAAAGTAATTTAAATTCTGAATCAGAAAGTTCTAACAATTTCTCAATTCTTCATCAGTTCTCACAATTTCTTTATTACATAGTTTGAAAAAATACAATTTTTTTTA
The DNA here is from genome assembly GCF_048544385.1 of Mastigoproctus giganteus. Lineage (NCBI taxonomy): Eukaryota > Metazoa > Arthropoda > Arachnida > Uropygi > Thelyphonidae > Mastigoproctus > Mastigoproctus giganteus. The sequence continues at coordinate 198,428,208 of NC_143583.1, read as the reverse complement.
AATTTCTAGTTATTATTTTTTTTATTATTATTTTCTAAATAGTTAGAAATACAGTGGAATCTTGAATATCTATGTAAATGACAGGGAGCAAGATGGCCGTTAGTCAAAAAACACAATGTATTCAGAGAAAATTCCCAATCTCTATAGTCCAGAATAGGTATACATAATCATTTTAAAAAAAATTAACCAATTTATTCCACAAAATGTGGAATAAATTGATTAATTAAATGCATGGGCTGTATTAGAGTAACTAAGAGCAAGCACATGCACATGTATACTTGTATGTACACTAATGCATAGGAAATAAATTTGATGAATTTGAAGTATTGATTCAATCACGAAAGGTAAGCATTATAGAGATATTGGAGACATGGTGTAACTCAGACATAGGGGTTAAGAATTTGATTATGGAAAGTATGTGTACAAAAAAGATTAGGCAGGACCAGAGAGAGGAGTTATGCTCTTAGTTAAGAAGCATATTAAATATCTTTTAGGCGCACAAAAGGTGATATTGTTGCACACATTGGCACTAATGATGTTAAGTGTAAGAGATCTGCGGATTTACTTAACAAGTAAACAGAGAAGTTTTTGCTTTTTGACTGACTTAAATTGGCATATTAATTTCTTTTTTAGAGTTGCTTTATATTCCTAGTAACAATACTTTAGTTTAAATTGAATTTAGATAGAGATTTTGTAAGTTATTACTTAGTATCGGTAAGGGTATCAAATCCACGTGTGGCCAGGTTTTGCAGCTCCCGCAAACGAAGGTTTTTTAATTATACTTAGCTGCTTTATTGACTTAATTGTTAGATTAAGTTGTTTTCTAGAGTTAATTTATTTATTAAAATTTAATAAGATTAAAATTTATTAATCTTATTAAATTTCATTGTCAATTGAATTGCACTTTTTAAACTAAATAAATATAGCGACGTATATTACAAACGTAACATCATAAATTAATACATATAAGTTGACAGGGGATAAGAAAGTCATATAACATAACTCGGAGATAATATTCGATACCGAAATACATACATATAGTGTTATAACTGCATTGGGATATAGGTTTAGGGTTATATTTTGTATTGGAATTTTATTGAACTTGAATAGAAATCATGACTCAGACCAAAGAAGTGCTGTGGCTCATGAGAGAAAACTGAGGGGAAGGCGGTTGTCCTCTGAATCATTTCAGAGGACAACCGCCTATTGAAATGCACTGCTTGTTTCATGTTTGTGGAGCAATCAGGAACGGGACATGATATTACAAAGGGGAATGTCTTTGTGTATGCGCGATGTAAGGAGTGTGAGGAAATCAGGAGCCAACTCGGCATTGTTATGGGCATATATGAGAGCTTGAAAGACAGGGTGAATGCCCTCGAAGGATTTAAGGATTTAAATTGAGCAATCAGGAACGGGACATGATATTACAAAGGGGAATGTCTTTGTGTATGCGCGATGTAAGGAGTGCGAGGAAATCAGGCGCCAACTTGGCATTGTTATCGGCATATATGAGAGCTTGAAAGACAGGGTGGATACCCTCAAAGGATCAATGCCAGAGCTTGCACATCATGCAACACAGAGGCAACCCCCAAGGCACAATGCGTTGGTCCCAAAGGAACTAGTTGTTGTAAGTGACTCTATTGTCAGGGAAACAGGGAACATATTGTGCATAAAGGATAGATGGAACAGGACCAGGGTATGTCTGCCAGGAGAAAAGGTTGATGACGTCGTAGGGCAGATATCATCCTTTAAGGGCACATAGGGTGATATTGTTGTACACGTTGGCACTAATGATATTAAGAGTAGGAGACCGGCAAAATTACTTAACAAGTACAAGACAATGCTGAAAAAAAGCCGTGAGTTAGGGTTGAATTTGAAAGTGTCTGCAATTCTGCCCAGACACGATAGGAGGACAAGTTTAGGGTTATAATTAAATAGTATATGATGAGAGCCTTGTCGATCAATTCGGCCCTGGAGAGATTGTGCAAGGCTCAAAGGGTAGAATTTTTCTCAGCCTGGTCTGTGCTTGTTAACAGGAGAGACTGCTTCTACAGGGATGGGATACACTTAAATAGAAAGAGTGCAAGAATATTTGCTGATGCTATTGAGGGAAAGTTAGGTGGGTCGGAAAACTGCTAGCTTGGATACACGGACTAATATATTAACAGTAGCCACTGGCAGAGGTAAAAGTGATTCTTGCACTACTTCAATTGAAATGCAATTCAGCAGCAGCCTGGAAAATAAGGCAATGGGAATTTCTAGGACTGCTGGGAGTCATAGTGTAACAAGTAAATACATGGGCTGTGTTTGGGTACATGCATGTATACTTGCATGTACACCAATGCTAGGAGTATACTTAATAAATTCGATGAGCTTGAAGTGCTAGTCAAGACATCAAAGGCAGATATCATTGAGATATCAGAGACATGGTGTCACACAGACATAAGCATTGCAGAACTGGAATTTGGGGAGTACAATTTGTACAGAAAGGATAGACAGGACAGGAAGGGAGGAGGGGTTATGCTGTTAGTTAAGAAACACATAAAATCTAAGGAAGTGCATCCAATTGATGTTGGAGGACAGTGCAATGTTGAGTCTGTTTGGTGTGACATAAGCACTGGGAAAGGAAAAATGAGAGTAGGTGTGTGTTATAGGCCTAATGAATCTGATGAGTATAATGAGCAATTGTGCAGAGAAATAGTGGGCCAGTAAATTAGAGTGTCTTATAATGGGGATTTCAATTTCCCAGATATTGATTGGAATCAGGAAGCAACTAGAGGGAGTAATACCCTTGATCTGATTATCAGTAATGATTCTTCATGCATCAAGAATCTGCAGATAAAGAAACCACTAGGTGCAGTGATCACAGTGTGCTGAAGTGGGATTTACTCAAAGAGGTAACTACCATCAAGGGTAAAGGGAAGGGTTTTTGCTTTCGTAAAGGTGACTACGGTGGTCTGAGAGAGAGAGAGAGTATTTAAATTCTATACGGTGGGACCAACTGATGATGTTACCAACAGCAAATTCAAAATGGGAAGTATTCAAAGAATTAATCTTGGAAGCTACTAAGGCTTTTCATACCAACAAAGAAATATTGTTCAAGATTTAGGCCTAAATGGATGTCAGATGAACTAATTAGACATGTGACAGAGAAGAAAAATGCATGGGATACATATAAATTAACATGTGACACAGAAGCCTATAATAGATATAAGCTGGTCTGTAACCAAGTTACAAAGAAGGTTAGGCAGGCGAAGGCAGATTACAAGAAATCTTTGGCAAAGGATGCAAAGAAAAACAGCAAAGAGTTCTTTACTTATGTAAACTCTAGAAGGAAGAGGATGAATCAGATTGGTCCACTTGATATCAATAGTTCAACTGTTGATGATCCTGCTCAGGCAGCTAACACACTAAATGAATATTTTGCATCGTCATTCACACATGAGGAGTTATTCAAGGAGGGGAATGCCAGAGGTGTATTCAACTCTGGAGGAGAAATTGTTGAAGATAAACACAAGAAAGGCTCCTGGGGTGGATGGAATCTATCCAGTTATATTAAAGGAGGCGGCAAAGGAAGTAAGCAAACCCTTAGCCATAATTAGAGCTTCCCTGGACTCAGGGGAGATACCCATGGACTGGAGATGTGCAAATGTGACCCTAATCCACAAAAGAGGATCAAAGGGAAACAGGTAATTACAGACCTGTTAGTTTAACTTCTGTTCCAGGGAAATTAATGGAGGCACTGGTTAAAGAAGCATTGCAGGCTCATCTAGACAAGCCTTCAGTTATAGCTGGAACACAGCATGGGTTTGTTAAGGGGACGTCTTGTCTGACCAATCTGATTGGATACTATGATGTGGTCACAAAACAACTGGATGCAGGGAATAACTTTGATATCATATATTTGGATCTCAGAAAGGCTTTTGATATTGTTGACCATTGAAGACTGCTGCACAAATTGGAGCAGTGTGGCATTGGAGACAAATTGCTGCTATGGATAAAGGGATGGTTGAGTGAAAGAAGATAGAATGAAGACAGAATCAATGGACACTGCTCTTCGTGGACTAATGTTATTAGTGGAGTCCCTCAGGGTACAGTGTTGGGTCCATTGTTATTTTCTGTATTTATAAATGATATAAATGATGGTATATCAGGTTTAATGTTCAAGTTTGCAGACGAAATGAAGATTGGTAGGGTTGTTAATAACACTAATGACAGTACACTGCTGCAACAGGATCTAGAAAAGTTGAGCAGATGGGCTGAGAGGTGGCAAATTAAGTTTAACATTGACAAATGTAAAGTACGGTAAACCCCCGCTATTCGTGGTATCTGTATTCGCGGTTTCGCAATCGCTGATTTAATATAAAACGGAACCTAAAAAAATGTGAATTTTAAAGCGCCGTGAATAGTTTCCGCAATAAAAAAACATGGGTGTGGCTAAAATTATCTTTCCCGGTCGAAACAGTGCTCAGTAGGTGGGGGGGAGAGGGGTGACAAAATCGCGAGCGTGGATGTTTCTCGCTAATCCTTGTTTAGTATGTGTTATGCGCTTGTCATGGAAGGTTTGGTCATTTGCTTTTAATTTATATGCTTATAAATTGAATAAATTTATAAATTGATATGCTTACAAAAGTGATAAATCTACCCTTTTGCACACTCGAAAAACAGACTTTTTCGAGTGTGTTAACGGAAGAAGTGCCTTTATTGTGGACAAGTTCTTTTTTACCCGTACAAAAATATGGCTACGAATAACAAGAGAAATGTGAATATATGAAAGAAGGTGATGACATTAGCGAATAAAATTGAGTTATTAGACAAAATTTCTAATGGTGAAAGTGTCTCTTCAGTGGCAAAACATTATAAAATCAATGAGTCAATGGTATGATCAATCAAAAAATCGGAAGAAAAAATCTGCCGTAGTGTCCGTGAAAACGCGCTAATTGCTTCAAAAATTTGCTCTGTAACTCGTGATGTTAAATTAGAAAAAAATGGAAAAGGTTTTAAATCTGTGGATAGAAGACCGAACTCAAAATAAAATTCCGTTAAGTTCACTCATCATTCGTGAAAGGGCAAAACTCCTTTATCAACACTTTAGCGAAACTGGTGATAGCACTGGCGGGATAAGTTTTTTTGCTAGCAAAGGCGCTGGTTTGAAAGATTTGTTTGAAATTTCTAATAAATATTACATTTAATATTAAATTGTTTCTTATTTTAATTTCAATGCCATATGCTTGCATTTCACTATGTACTGTCTATGTACAGTCATATTATGAAGTACATATAATACATACATACATAGACAAAATTTTAGACTAGTTTTTCTTATATATTTCATACTTTGGAATGGACTCCTTTATTACTATGGAAGCAATAACTCAGTATTCGCGACATTTCTCAGGAATGTAACCCACGTGAATAGCGGAGGTTTACTGTACTACATATGGGAAGCAGTAATCCCGAGTAACGTATCAACTCTGTGTTACCACACTGACAGTGGTAGAGAATGAAAAGGACCTGGGTGTAATTGTGCAGGCAGATATGAAGTTTTCTGAGCAGTGCAGACGGTCTGCAAGAGTAACTCATGGTGTCTTATCAATGATATACAGGAAATTTTCTAGCAGGGATAAGGAGGTGATTATTCTCTTGTATAAGGCAATGGTCATGGCACACCTTGAGTACTGTATATAGGTCTGGAGGCCTCATTTTAAGAAGGATGTAGAGCGAGTACAGAGAAGGGCAATAAGATTAGTGAATGGAACAAGGGGTTACTCTTATGAAGAAAGGCTTAAGTTTTGCAAATTACAGTGTCTGGAGACTAGGCACCTGCAAGGTGATCTCACTGAGGTGTATAAAGCCTTGAATGGTTTGAGCATGCTCAATGCTGATGGGATTTTCTTCCTCTTGCTCAGAATAATTGTCTGAGAGGGCATAAATTCAAATTGAGGAAAGACGGTTGTAGGACAGATGTGCGGAAGTTTGCCTTTAGCCAGCGGGTGGTTGATTGCTGCAGCAAACTTCCATCTGTCGTAAAAGTTGATAGGTTAGATAGATTCAAGGCAGAACTTGACAAACATTTGGAGCGAGTGGATGGGTGAAATAAGGGTTTTTTTTTTTTTTTTTTTTGGCTGATGCTATATAAGCTTGCTTTCTTGCATCATCTGCCTTTGCTAATGCTAATGCACAATAGGAGGGAGTATATGATGAGAGCCTTGTCAAACAATTCGGCCTTGGAGAGATTGTGCAAGGCACATTGAGTAGAATTTTTCTCAGCATGGTATGTGCTTGTTAACAGGAGAGACTGCTTCTACAGGGATGAGATACACTTAAATAGAAAGGGCACAAGAATATTTGCTTATGCTATCAAGGAAGTATTAGGTGGGTCGGAACACTGCTAGCTTCGGAGGATTAACAGTAGCTGCAGGCAGATGTGGAAGTGATTCTTGCACTGCTTCTATTGGAATGAGCAGAAACCTGGAAAGCAAGTTGCTGGGAATTCAAGAACTGCTGGCAGTAAAGCAAATGAAACAAGCAAATACATGGGCAGAGTTAGGGTAACTAAGAGTAAGAACAGGTGCATGTATACTTACATGTACACCAATTCTAGAAGTATAGTAAATAAATTTGATGAATTTGAAGCTGATCAAGACATCAAAGGCAGATAATGTTGGGATATCAGAGACGTAGTGTCACACACATATAAGGAATGCAGAATTGGAATTTGAGGAGTACAATGCATACAGAAAGGATAAACAGGATAGGGAGGAGGAGGAGTTATGCTGTTGGTTAAGAAACACAAGGTCTTAAGGCAGTGCATCCAGTTGACATTGGTGGACAGTGCAATGTTGAATCAATTTGGTGCAAAATAAGCAAAGGGAAAGCAAAAATGAAGGTAGGAATGTATTATAGGCCTAATGACTCTGATGAGCACAATCAACTATAGAGAGAAAGAGAGTGGGCCAGTAAATCATAGTGTCTTATAATGGCAGATTTTAACTTCCCAGATATTGACTGGAACTTGTGGATTGGTCACTCACATGCTAGAAAGGCTTTTGTGGATTTATTGGATGATTTTTTTTCTATAGCAGCATGTTTGAGAGGCAACCATATGGAGTAATACTCTTGATCTGATTATCAGCAGTGATTATTCATGAATTAAGAATTTGCAGAAAAAGGAACCACTACGTGGCAGTGATCACAGTGTGCTGATGTGGGATTTACTTAAAGATGTGACTTCCATCGGGGTAAGGAGAAGGGTTTTTGCTTTCGTAAAGGCAACTACAGTGGTCTCAGACAGTTTTTAAATTCTATACAGTGGGATGAACTGATGATGTTACCAACGGTGAATTCTAAATGGGAAGCCTTCAGCAACTTAATTTTAGAGGGTACTAGGCTTTTCATACTACCTAAGAAATACTGTTCAAGGTTTAGGCCTAAATGGATGTCAGATGAACTAATGAGATTCGTGGCAAAGAAGAAAAATGCATGGGATGCATATAAATTACCAGGCAACACAGAAGCCTATGATAGATATAAACTAGTCTATAATCAAGTCATAAAGGAGGTTAGGCAAGCAAAGGCAGATTATGAGAGATCTTTGGCAAAGGATGCAAAGAAAAACATTGCTAAGCTAAGAAGGAACTACCTTTCAGCTGTTGATGTATATTATTATTTCTATTTAACTGCATTATCAATTTTCCTAACCAAGCAAGATTACGTACAAGGATATATCTAAACAGGTTATACATAGTAAATATTATCATTAGTTCATGGAAGTATGAAAGAATATAATCGAATGTTCCAAATATGGCAACCTTATGACCTGATTCTTCCTGGATTGAAATTTTCCAGATTTCAGATAGTTATATTATGTTAAAAAGGAAAGAAAAGAAAAAAAAAAAAAAAAAAAAACCAATCAAGCCATGAAAAATGCATCACTTCAATCATCATTATTAACCACGTTCTTCCTACAGCCAACCTTTTAAGATACAAGGTGACTACAGTGGCCAAATTATAATTCCTGACTTTCTATATTATAACTTTGTGTACATAGTACTGTACATGTGTAGCCAGTGTTTTTTTAAAGAGAAAGGTAATGTACAGTACACGGAAAAGTATAGAAAATATACAGCATGTATTGTAAAAAAATTATTTCCCCTTCTGAAATATGTCATATTTTGGAAGAGGAAAGCAAAAATTATCACACAATCACTTCATTGAAGGCTCCATGCTAAGCATCTTTGACAATGAAACCTTTTTCCACAACACAATGACCCATGCAAGAGTTCTGAATGGTAAATCCTCTGGGTTACTTAATTTTTTTTTAAGGTGACATATGGGCAAATACATATAAGTGAAAGTTGCTGTGTTGATGTCATTTACAAGTAAAAATCTATAAGTTCTAATAACATTCACTAAACCATAAATGTGTTTAGCGAATCATTTCTCACTTTAATCCTTGTACAAATTGTGAAACTTAAAAACTGGTAATCCAGTGCTAGTTATCAATGTCACTATCCTTGTTTGTGAATAGCAATTAGCTAATTACGTGACCTAACAAATTTTTCTGTCATTGAGGTGCAGTAAAGTTTATGGCTCTGAGATGAAATCTCCACCTTACACAATCAGTTTTATTGCACTGATTTTAAAAATGGCCAATCCAAGAACTAAATTGAATACACCTGAAGAGGTTGTCCCATTCACACATTTTCCAAAACATAGCTGAATTTTCGGAAAATGGGCGAATGTAACTTCTTATTTCATTTAGTAAGCTCGTGCATAAAATAAGAGTATAACTCAGAAAAAGAATCAATAATCAACTTGACAATTCATGCTTATAATTTCATATATAGGATACAAATGTAATCAAGCTCCAAAATGTAGCAAAAATGGTAGCAGGTAATCTGTCAGGTGCTCAACTTTCTTTTTAATTTCTGGAAAATGTTTTGGGGTTTTTCTGAATTCTTCTTGAATACTGCCAATATTTCATCTTTTTTTTTTAATTGATTGCAATATTTATTATATGTCCTTTTTAAGTTCTAATAAAAAAAATTAAAAATTTTAAAACATGCTATGTGTTTTATACCTTTTATTTAAAACAAAAAAATATTAATTCTGCAGAAAATTAACAAAAAATGTTTTAGGCATAAAATAGAATCAGTCTCCTAGCTTCATTGATTTCACTGCTTTTAAAAGACCATTAAGTGCATGAAATTTCAAACATAAATATATTTCAGCTTACTTTTTAACAATATTTTTTAAATATTATTAAAAAAAAGTTTAAAAACTATATATATATATTCGATAATATCCTAAAACAACAAAAGCATATTCAATGTGTTCAGGTTTGGCATGCTTCATATGTGCAAAATTTTAAATGAGATACATTGCTTCCTGCACAGTAGCATCCATCTTGAAAGAATTAGAGTTCGTGTTCTTGTTTTTACTATGTGAAAACAATAGAAAATCTTTCAAAAACAACTAGGTTAGACTGCAGTTATTCACTGAACTAGTGGGAGAAGAAAAACAAGTAATCTGAAACTATAAAAAACAAAAAACACAGGATTATCACTTATCTGATACCATGCCACTCTTTAAGCAAAAACCCAAATAGTCACAATGGCAGTGGCAGGTCACCTGACAGGTTCTTGCATGCAGTTTCTGTATGAAAGCTATAAAAAAAAATCACTTAAAAAAATTACTGCAGTAAAAGTTTGACTATTTAGGAAGGTAAAAAAAGTTGAGATTTTTAATCATTAACAGTTAATATAAGAATGTTATTTTCAAGGGTCAGTAGGTGGGTGACCTGCCACCACCACCAGTTAAAGACAACTATTTCTTTTCTCTTTTTTAACTCTCATATATATATATATATATAAGAGGCCCTAAATTTAATGGACTAATTGGAGGAAGGCGTGTCCGCTATTGCCGAAAGTCCATCAAATCGAAAGTATTTTAAAAACATATATTAATAACGAACTTACAATGTAGGATGTATTAAAATGCTATTATAATATATAAGTATGAATAAAATATTATTATAATGTACATTTATTAATTTATACACGCCACTAAAACATTTGTTAAAAACATAAAAATAAATTTACGACAGGAACCAAAAACTATACAATGCAACTAATGGAGTGTTTGCACCACTTTATTTTATTTTTTTTTCTTAAAGCTCATACAAAGTTATTTTCGATGTTAACATTAGTTTTTTCATTTAAATCCATTTTAGAGGAGAAAATATACTTTAAAATTCTTAAATTCCATTGAATAAAAAACAAAAAAACATTAAAAAAAGATACATAATATTCAATATTAACATTCATTTAATTGAAAGAATCACAATTTTCAGAATCAGAAACAACTGTCATATGGAAGGAGAGGTGTTAATTCCTAGCTGGTAGAGGGATCTGGTGAAACAGTCCAGTTGATGAAGTGGTCTTGAAGAAATCATCAAGCTTCAGTTGCCTTACACCTTGGTGCTGCTTCTTTATTACTGTAGATTGAAATTCTCTAAAATGTTCATAATAAGGAAGCACATCAGAGTCAGATGATGATTCAATATAATGTATATGTCATCCATATTGTCTTCTAACAGACAATTTAGGAAGAGTGCAACTGATTCTTCATCTTTGTTATCATCACTGTCCTCTTATTCTCCATTAAGAACATTTTCTGCAATCTCTACCTCAGAAAAAATTTGATAGCCCGGATCACCTTCATCATTTTCGAGCCACTGCTCCACATCATTCTCAGTTGCAAGTCTCAGGCCCTCAAAAGAGTGTCCCAAAAATTAGACTCCTCAACTCCCTCAGAGTCCATTTGGTTCTACTTCGTACAACAACTTCTTCCAAGCATTGGCCAAAGTAGTAATCTTCATATCTTACCAGGCAGCTGCTAAGTTGAAGATAGTAGATCTGATGTTGTATGCATGTAAATTTTGCAGTGTCCTGGTGCCTCTAGTATCTTCTTCTGCGTCTTCTGTTTCTTCCAAAAACTTCTTCTTATACAACCGGTTACATGCAATGATCACACCCGGTATCAGTGAAGTAGTGTTAGGAGGCAAAAAAAACCATTTAATTCTCCCATTCCTGCTAACTAAACTCTCAGCATTAGGGTGAACAGGTGCATTATCTAGCAGTAAAACAGCCTTTATTTCATGAGAAGGAATTTTCAGCACATCTGTCTGATAGCAGGTGTCGGTAGGTGTCATTTGGTGAAGACAAAAACTTCTGTAGCTGCTGCAAATCGATAAGTTTTCATTGAAATTTTATCGTATTTTTGATTAGTCAGCGAATTAATTTGTGTTTTACAAACAGATTAAATAAGCTTAGTGGCATTCGTTAGCTTATTTTTTAAATTAAGCTGGTGATTTTGTAAGTTATAACTCGCTACTCCTACCATTATCGTAGCAATGTTTTAGGTGAGAACTTGTAGCGTAACCAGTAGCTCAGAAGAATAGTAAGGTTTGAATTATAATAATTAAGTATTTTGAAGGGTTTAATCACCTCTTGGGCATATATCTGTTGTATTTTTTTAAATAGTTAATGTATTAATTTGTGTTTTACAAATAGATTAAATAGGCTTAGTAGCATTCATTAGCGTATTTTTTAAAATTTAGCTAGCAACTTTTAAGTTAAAACTTGCTACTCTTACTGCTATTGTATTGGTATTTTGGCTAGAATATTGCAGAGTAGAAAAATAGTAGGGTTTTAATTGTAATAAAAAAGTATTTTGAAGGATTTAATCACTTTTTGGACATATATCTTTTGTATTTAGCTAAGGATATAACTAATTTAGCATTGTGATCATTACGGTATAGCATAACTTGATAACACATATCTCAAATTTGATAATTAAAGTATAACATAAAACTATATACCGGAATATGTATTACTGCATTAGCTTAGTATAGCATTGTATAGTCAAGTATAGTACAGTAAATAAAATCAATTAAATTTATTAATTTTTATTGTTAATTAATTAAATCGCATTGAAACAAAAATCATGCCCCAGACTACAGCAGCAAAGCAACATGCACAAAGTAGCAAGGACAGGGAGGTGATTATCCCATTATACAAGGCAATGGTCAGGCCACGCCTAGAGTACTGTGTACAGGTCTGGAGGCTTCATTTTAGGAAAGATGTAGAATGAGTACAAAGAAAGGCAAAATTGGTGAGGGGAACAAAGGGGTGCTCTTACAAAGAAAGGCCTAAGTTCTGCAAATTGCAGTGCCTGGAGAGTAGGCAACTGCGAGATGTTTGATTGAGGTGTGTAAGGCCTTGAATGGGTTGAGCAAGCTGAATGTTGATGGGATTCTTCCTCTTGCTCAGATTAAGAACTTGAGGGGGCACAGTTTCAAATTGAGGAAAGACAGTTGTAGAATAGATGTGCAGAAATTTTCCTTTAACCAGCAGGTAGTTGATTGGTGGAACAGACTTCCATCTTCTGTTGTGGAAGTTGATAGCCTAAATAAATTTAAGGCTGAGTTGGACAGGCATTTGGAACGAATTGAGGTGTGAAATGGGAGAGTTTTTTTTTTTTTGGCTGATGCTGCATAAGCTTGCTTTCTTGCATCGTATGCCTCTACTAATGCTAATGCTAGTTTATTGCTATGAAAAACTTTGATCCAGATATCAATTCACTCATAAAAATAAACAGTATCAAATCTCTCATTATATATTATAAAAATAAAGTATTGCAATTTTTGTTACTGGAATTGTATTTTTATTTTGTTACTATAATTGCATTTTTGTAATTTTATCTTGAATTTGTTATTTCATTTTTCTTATTAATAAAATTATATCTATGGGTAAATATTACATAAATATTACAGTATATAATATAAAACTGTTTATGACAAATTTTTCATTATACACCATTTTAATAATCCTAAAAATCATGGAAAGCTAAAAAAAATTTGGCCCATTTATTTGGCAGACCATTTATAAAGATTTCCCACCCTTGTTTTAGAATTATCTACAATATTTTATCACATTCAGGAATCTTCTACACCTTTCTGGAATATTCCTGAATATTATAAAAATTTCTTAAATAGTTCTTAAATATTATTTCAGTTTTTTGATTCTTATACATAATAGAAAATATTTTAATAAAAACACTGGTAAACAAGTTTTTCTCATTTTAATAAAAACTTTGAAAATTAATAAAAATGAAAAGAGATTCCAAACTTTTAGGCAGGAGTATGTATACACACTCCTGCCTAAACACACATACACCAAGGTATTTTTATATTTCTGAACCTTCTTCAAATTAAAACCATTCACACTTGTTTAGCTTTTTCATCTTTAATCAGTTCAAAAATATTTGCAAAAACAAATTCCTTTGGCATGTACAGTATTCAATAAAGAGTTTGAAAAGTATTATATACACTAATACGTACCTTAACAGCCTGATTCCAGAAAGGGTGCATGACATAGTTACTTAGAGGACTAGTATCTCGGGAACTATACTAAAAGAAATAAAATTGATAGTAATCTTATAATCCTAAAAATTACAGCTTTTTTTAAAAACAGAATAAAATATTAGCATTAGCAAAGGCACATTAGCAATGACTCGAATGAGTACAATGAACAATTGTACAGAGAAATAGAGTGGGCTAGTAAATCGGAAGGTCTTATAGTTGAGTTGAGTTGGTTGAGTTTTATTGGCGCATCAGCAACTTAGGCTATAATGCGCCAAAACCTTGTCAAAAAAATAAGTAAAACTTTCAGTGACCTAATGAATTAGGTCACTAAGTCAGGGTATAAAAACAAGTATAAACTGTAAAAGACAAATATCAGTAAACAAGTAACAATAGTAAATCTTAAAATAATAAGATTTTTTAAATATGAGTAAAAAGGTTTACTGATTTTAGGAAGCTAAAAATAGCAGACACATGGTCATTGTCGGATAAAATCTGACTGAGCGTATACGGCTCAGTCAGATGGTTAAAAGCGGTAAAACAAGCATTTCTAAAACTGGTACAATCACATAAAATATGCTGAACGGATAAAATGGTGTTGCACTGCCCGCACATAGGAGGGTCATCAGCCCTCAGCAAAAAGGAGTGTGTAATATGACAGTGTCCTATGCGGAGCCGAGCAAGAACAACTTCCTCTTTGCGATCCCTGCGTAAGCTGGACCGCCAAGGATGGATCACAGGCTTAATTCGACATAGTTTGTTTGTAGTAATCAGTCGATGCCACGAATATTGCCACCGAGATTGTCAATTATTACGGATCACTTGCCTGTAGTCTGTATAGGGAACTAGCAGGTCAAGATTATCCATCAGGGCTGCCGATTTGGCTGCAGTGTCAGCCAAATCATTTCCTCTAATCCCGATGTGACTGGGGATCCAGCAGAAGCGGATATCGAATCCACTTGCATAGAGGCTGTACATTATCTGCTGAATTCGGGACAGGGTTGGATGATTAGTGTGTGACATCGCTGATAAAGCCTGTAGTGCTTGTTATTTGTTATTTGGTTTTTAGGAGCATTAGCAACTAAGGCCATATTGCTCCGGGATGTGCGGTGGTCATTCCCTGACCTTTCCGCATCCTCCGTATTTGGTGGTGACGGGCTCGAACCCCGGTCTAATCAAGAAGCGTGTGCTACGCACCGCTGCTCCTTCCCACCTGGCTACGGAGGCGCCGCCTGTAGTGCACTCACTGAATCGGAATATATAATACACCGTTGGTAACGGTGTTTTCTTATGTGATCTAGAGCTAACTCTATAGCATGCAGCTCTGCAGTGTAAATGCTGCAGTCAACGGGTATCTGCTCTGATATGGTGTTATCTGGAAAAACAGCAGCAGATGCCACATACGATTCTGACTTCAAGCCGTCTGTGTAAACTGGCAAGAAGTCAGAATGTTCTTCACAGTGTTGTGAATAGAACTGAAGGTAGATAGAAACTGGAGTATTAGACTTCGTCGCAATCTTGAGCGAGAAGTCACATGCCGGTGTTTGTGCATGCCAGGGTGGAAGGGGCTCTTTTGGTGATCGAGCAACCTTGTCTACCGAGATGTTAAGCTCATTGAGTAGCTCTTGAACACAAATGCCGAATGGGCGATTGGTGGTCCGTCATGTGTTATAAAGATTTTCCCATCGTGGCTCGAAAACGGATGCCCACGTGGGATGGTCTGGCAGGGACTTCAGCTTGAAGGCATATTGTAGAGACAACTGCATTCGTCGAAGCGACAAGGATGGTTCATTTGCTTCGATATACAGACTTTGGACAGGTGATGTTCTGAATGCACCAGTAGCGATACGAATGGCTTGGTGATGGATGGGGTCAAGCCAACGAACAGCGCTATTTCTGGCAGATGCATACACCTGAGACCCATAATCTAATTTTGAGCGTACAAGTGCACGGTATAGACGTAGTAGAGTGTATCAGTCTGCACCCCCAAGAAGTAGAAGAGAGAGAGGGGAGGATGTTAAGCCCTCTCGTGCACTTTGTACGTAGCTGATGAATGTGTTGAACAAATGTCAACTTTTTGTCAAAAAAGAGTCCCAGGAATTTCACCCCTGGTACAACTGGAATGGTGTTTTGTCCAAGTCGAAGGTCTTATAATGGGAGACTTTAACTTCAAAGATATTGACTGGAACTTGTGGGTTGGTCACTCACACACTAGTCAGACTTTTGTGGATTTATTGGACGACTGTTTTCTGCTGCAGCAGCATGTTCGA
Source organism: Mastigoproctus giganteus (assembly GCF_048544385.1). Lineage (NCBI taxonomy): Eukaryota > Metazoa > Arthropoda > Arachnida > Uropygi > Thelyphonidae > Mastigoproctus > Mastigoproctus giganteus. Next base: position 198,412,512 of record NC_143583.1, on the reverse strand, counting down.
GAGGCAACCAGAGTGAGTAATACTCTCTCTGGTTGCCTCTCGATCTGGTTATCACCAGTGATCATTCGTGTATTAAAAATTTGCAGATAAAGGAACCACTAGGTGGCAGTGATCACAGTGTACTGATGTGGGATTTACTTAAAGATTTAATTACCATCAGGGGTAAAGGAAAAGGTTTTTGCTTCCGTAAAGGTGAGTACAGTGGTCTCAGAAAGGTTTTAAATTCTGTACAGTGGGATCAACTGACGATGTTACCAACAGTAAATTCTAAGTGGGAAGCATTCAAGGAATTAATCGTGGATGCTACTAAAAGTTTCATACCTATTAAGAAATATTGTTCAAGGTTTAGGCCTAAATGGTTATCTAATGAACTAATGAGACTCGAAACAGAGAAGAAAAATGCATGGGATGCATATAAATTATCAAGCGACTCAGAAGCCTATGGCAGATATAAGCTACTCTGTAATCAGGTCACAAAGGAGGTTTGGCAGGTGAAGGCAGATTACGAGAAATCCTTGGCAAAAGATGCTAAGAAAAACAGCAAGGATTTCTTTACTTATATAAACTCTAAAAGAAAGGGGATGAATCTGATTGGTCCACTTGACATTGATGGTTCAACTGTCAATGATCCTGTTCAGATAGCAAACAAACTGAATGAGTATTTTGCATCTACATTCACACATGAGAAATTATTAAGGTTTGAAATTGGCAGAAGGTTATAAAATTGTAGCAGGATACTTAATGATTTTGTAGTAACTGAGAGCAAAGTGGAGGAGAAATTGTTGAAGTTAAATATAAGAAAAGCACCTAGGATGGATGGGATCTATCCAGTTATATTAAAGGAGGCAGCAAAGCAACTAAGCAAACCCTTAGCCATAATTATGAGAGCCTCCTTGGACTCAGGGGAGGTTCCCACGGACTGGGAACCTCCCGAGTCCAAGGGGAGGTTCCCACGGACTGGAGATGTGCAAATGTATCCCCAATTCACAAAGGGGTAAAATAATGGAGTCACTGGTTAAAGATGCATTGCAGGATGATCTAGACAAGACTGCGGCAATAATTCAGACACAGCATGGGTTTGTTAAGGGAAAGTCTTGTCTGACAAATTTGATAGGATAATATGATGTGGTGACAAAGGAACTGGATGCAAAAAATAATTTTGATATCATATATTTGGATTTCAGGAAAGCTTTTGACACTGTTATGCATGGAAGACTATTGTACAAATTGGAACAGAATGGTATTAAGGGTAAGTTGCTACAATGGATAAAAGGATGGTTAAGTGGGAGAAGACAGAGGATGGTAATCAATGGGTGCTGCGCATCGTGGACTAATGTTATTAGTGGAGTCCCACAGGGTTTGGTGTTGGGTCCACTGTTGTTTTGTATATTTATCAATGATATTGATGAAAGTATATCAGGCTTAATGTCGAAGTTTTCAGATGATACAAAGGTTGGCAGAGTTGTTAATGACAGTAATGGCAGTGTGCTACTGCAACAGGATCTAAATAATTTGGGCAGATGGGCTAAGAAGTGGCAACTGAAGTTTAACCTTGACAAATGCAAAGTACTGCATATGGGTAGAAGTAACCCCAGAGAAACATACCAACTGTGTGGTACTACACTTAAGGTGGTAGAAAATGAAAAAGACCTGGTAGTCATTGTGCAGTCAGATATGAAGATTTCTGAGCATTGCAGAAGGCTGCCAGGGCAGGTCATGTTGTTTTGTCAATGATATATAGGAATTTTGCTAGCAGGGAAAAGAAGGTGATTGTCCCTCTGTATAAGGCAATGGTCAGGCCACGCCTTGAGAACTACGTACAGGTCTGGAGGTCTCATTTTAGGAAGGATGTAGATTTGCTTGAGCATGTACAGAGAAGGGCAACAAGATTGGTGAGGGGAATGAAGGGATCCTCTTATCAAGAGAGGCTTAAGTTCTGCAAATTGCAGTGGCTGGAGACTAGGCACCTGTGAGGTGATCTGATTGAGGTGTATAAGGCCTTGAATGGGTTGAGCACGCTGAATTCTGATGGGATCCTTCCACTTGTTCAGATTACGAACCTAAGGGGGCATAAATTCAAATTATGAAAGGACAGATGTAGTATAGATATGCGGAAATTTGCCTTTAGCCAGCGGGTGGTTAATTGCTGGAACAAACTTCCATCTGTCGTTGTGGAAGTTGATAGGTTGAATAAATTTAAAGAGGAACTGGACAGGCATTTGGAGGGAATGGTGCGATTTTTTTTTTTTTTTTTGGCTGATGTTGCGTAAGCTCATACACTTGCTTTCTTGCATCATATGCCACTACTACTACTAATACTACATGATGCAAGAAAGCAAGCTTATATAACATCAGCCAAAAAAAAAAAAAAAAACCCCTTATTTCACCCATCCACTCGCTCCAAATGTTTGTCAAGTTCTGCCTTGAATCTATTTAAGCTATCACGTTCTACGACAGATGGAAGTTTGTTCCAGCAATCAACCACCCGCTGGCTAAAGGAAAACTTCCGCAGATCTATCCTACAACCGTCTGTCCTCAATTTGAATTTTTGCCCTCTCAGGCGATTATTCTGAGCAAGAGGAAGAATCCCATCAGCATTGAGCATGCTCAAACCATTCAAGGCTTTATACACCTCAATCAGATCACCTCACAGGTGCCTAGTCTCCAGACACTGTAATTTGCAAAACTTAAGCCTTTCTTCGTAAGAGCAACCCTTTGTTCCATTCACTAATCTTGTTGCCCTTCTCTGTACTCATTCCAACAGCTATATGAAGCTATATAAATTAAAACTGGCCTAAAAATAGATTAACAGATATTTACTTTAAGAAAACAAGCTTACTGCAAACACAAGAAAGGGCCTCATTTTAATAATGACACCATTGAAAACGGAAATACTGTATCTGCTAGACAATAAGCTGTGCCCAAATTTAAAAGGAGAATTTGGTAATAGTTTTCTCAATTGGAGCGAAATGTCTTTCAGCTGAAATTTTTCTAGCTTTGGTGGTATATTTTAATGCGGAGGCATTTTAAAGCCAATACAAAAATTTCTGTCTTGTATCCATTTTGACAGGATACAAATTTTTAACAAATTAGAACTACCACACCGTAAGAAAGAAACACGGGCTACAAAACAGATATTTTTCTCTCACCACTGGTGATTTGCTGATTTACAGAAAGATTTACTGATTCTTGAAAGTAATGGAAAAGGTCAATCAAATATCATTACTAATTTGTTAAAAATTTGTATCCTGTCAAAATGGATACAAGATAGAAATTTTTGTATTGGCTTTAAAATGAGGGTATTAAAATATACCAAAGCTGGAAAAATTTCAGCTGAAAGACATTTTTCTCCAATTGAGAAAATGATTACAAAATTCTCTTTTGAAATCTGGGGACATCTTATTGTCTGGCAGATACTGTATCTGTTTTCAATGGTATCATTAGTAAACTGGTAATTCAGAATAATCACACTGCTCATTGTTGAACATGTAGATCTCAACAGGAAGAAGCAGGGAAAAGGGTGAGGGATGAGATTGTGTTTCATATATTGAAATTAAGGCAGAGATATATGGTAATTCCCAATAATCCTTTCCAGAAAAATGTGATCATATCCCCTAAAACGAATTATGGAAAAAAAGTAATGTTCAAAGAACTAGCAATGTTATATTGGAAACCGGAAAAAGTGAATACTGTATATACTCTTATCTACTGTACATCCTACTGCTGCATTTCCAAGAGAGGAAAATAGCTAAAAATTAGAATTTTTAGTAGTAGTATTAGTAGGGGCAAATGATGCAAGAAAGCAAACTTATAAAGCATCAGCAGGAAAAAAAAAAAAAAAAAAGAACTACACACTTCACTCACCCATATTCTTCCTTGAATTTATTCAAACAGCCCACTTCCAAAACAACAGATGGAAGTTTGTTCCAACAAACCACCCACCCACCAGCTGAAGGCAAACTTCTGCACAATCTATACTGCAACCATCATTCAACTTGAATTTATGTTCCCTCAGCATGAAGAAGAATGTATCAATATACTCAATATTTAGCATACTCAATCCTTAAAGGGCTTAAATACTTTAATGAGATAGCACAAGTGCCTAGTCTCCAGATGCTGCAATTTGCAGAACCTGAAGCCTTTCTTGGTAACTTTGGTTCCTTTCACCAATCTAGTTGCCCTTCTGCACCTGTTCTAGAAGAGCTACATTCTTCCTAAAGTGAAGCCACTAGACATGAATACAGTACTCAAGGAGTGGCCTAACCATGGCCTTTATACAAATGGATACTCACCTCCATATCCCTGCTAGCAAAGTTTCTGTATATCACTGCCAAAATCCCATCAGCTCTATTTGCAGCTTGTCTGCACTGCTCAGAGAATTTCATATCTGACTGCATAATTACCCCAGCTCTTTTTAATTTTCCACTATCCCTAGTGTAGTACCACACAGTTGGTACGTTAATCTGGGATTACTGCTACCCATATGCATTAGTTTGCATTTGTCAATGTTAAACTTAACTGCCATTTTCCAGTCCAGCGATCTAATATTTCTAGATCGTGTTGTAGTATTATACCGCCGTTACTATTGTTAACCACACTGCCAACCTTTGTATCATCTGCAAAATTCGACATTCAGCCTGATATACCTTCATGAATATCATTAATAAATACTGAAAACAACAATGGGCACAGCATCATACCCTGGGCGACTCCACTAATAACATTAGTCCAAGAAGACTCACTGATAACCACTCTCTCTCTTCTCTCACTCAATCCCTTTATCCACAGCAGTAATTTTCCTTAATGCCACATTACTCCAGTCTGTACAACAGTCTTTTATGTGCAAAGTATCAAAAGCCTTCCTAAAATCCGGATACATGAAATCAAAATTATTTTCTGTATCCAGTTCTTTTATTACTACATCATAGTATCCAATCATATTGGTCAGACAAGACTGCCCCTTAATAAATGCATACTATGATTACCATATAATTGCATTCTGTCTAGATTCCTTCTTTAACCAGATGTTATGCTAACAGGTCTGTGATTGCTCGTGTCACCATTTGATTCCCCTTTGTGAACTGATGATACATTCACATATCTGCAGTCCACAAGGACCTCCCCTGAATTCTGAATTCAATATCTCATAAGCATTGCTAAGGGTTTGCTTACCTCATTTGCTGCCTCCCTGAATATAACTGGATAGATTCCATCCACCCCAGGAGCTTTTTTTTTATAGTTAGCTTCAATAATTTCTCTTCCACTTTCCTTTCAATTATCACAGAATCATTTAGCTCCCCGTTAAAATTTGTTAAACTTCTGGAATCCTCTTTCCTAAATAACTACTCATGTGTAAATGTAGATGCAAAATACCTATTCAGTTTGCCAGCAACCTGAGCAGGGTTTTCAATAGTTAACCCATTGACACCAAGTGGCCCAATGTGATTAAACCCCTTCCTTCTACTGTTAATATAATCATAGGAGTCTTTGCTGCTGTCCTTTATATGCTTTGCCAGACCTCTCATAATCTGCCTTAGCTTGCCTAACCTCCTTTGTGATTTGATTAGAGGCTAATTCATATCTACCATAGGCTTCTGTATCACCTGATAATTTATATGTATCCCATGCATTTTTTCTTCTCTGCCACAAGTCTCATCAGTTCAACTGACATCCATTTAGATCTAAGCCTTGAACAGAATTTCTTTGTTTGTATAAAAAGCCCAGCAGTGTCTATGATTACTTCCCTGAATGCTTCCCATTTAGAATTTTTTGTTGGTAACACCATCAGTTTGTCCCAGTGAATTAGAATTTAAAAATTGTCTGAGATCACTGTAATCATCCCTACAAAAGCAAAGGCCTTTCTCTGTATCCTCAACAGTAGTTATGTCCTTAATTAAATTCCACATTAATACAATGTGATCACGGCCACTCAGTGGGTCTCTTGAAAACAGTCATCCAATAAATCTACAAAAGTCTTACTAATGTGTGAGTGACCAACCCAGAAATTCTAGTAAACATCTGGAAAATTAAAATCCCTCATTATAAGACATTCTGATTTACTGGCCTATTTTTCTCTATAGCTGTTTGTTATACTCATCTTAGTCATTAGGACTATAGCACACTCCTACCATCATTTTTGTTTTCCCAGTGCTTATGCCACACCAACTTACTCAACAATGCACTTCTCACTCATATCAACTGGATCCACAGCCTTAGATTTAATATGCTTCTTATACTAAGAGCACATTCCCCCACCACTGTCTGTCCTGTCTGTCCTTCCTGTATGAATCCTGTCGTTGATGTGAGGAACTTTAATGGACTTTTTTCACTCCACGGCTGAGTTAGTCGGTCTCAGGCGTAGATAGCAAGGTTTTCCCCCCCAGAAACTGCGGCTTTTTCGTCCAGCAAAACAGGCAAATCGACTAGAGAACACATGCAATTTACAGATATAATACACATACGGGTATATGTAAGAAATTATGGGTGGACCTAATATAATAATTTGAATTTGTCCTTCCTGTATAAATTGGACTCCCCATATTCAAATCCAGCATCACTTATGCCTGGGCGACACCATGTCTCTGCCATCCCTATAATATCTGCATTTGATGACTTAATCAGTTAATTCTTCATCGAATTTATTTACAATGCTCCTATCATTAGTGTATATGGAAATATAGATGCACATGTTCTTACTCTTAGTTACCACAACACAGCCACTTGTCCCATAATGACTCACAGCAGTGCTTGAAACCCCCAATACCTTGCTTTCCAAGCTGCTGCATGTTCCAATAGAAGCAGTGCAAGTATCACTTTTGTCTCTGCCAGTGGCTCTAGTTAATCTATTAGTCTGTATATCTCCCCCCCACCCAGGCTAGCAGTTTTCCAACCCACATATCACTGCCTCGATAGCATCAGCAAATATGCTTGCACTCCTCTTCTGTTTAAGTGTATCCCATCCCTGTAAAAGGCAGTCTCTCCTCTTAATGAGCACGGACCACGCTGAGAAAAATTCTACGCCATGAGCCTTGCACATAACCTCTAGGGACAAATTGATTGACAAAGCTCTCAACGTGTAGTTGAGAGCCTTGTCGAGAGCCAACATTGCCAAGTATTTGTTAAGTAAGTCCTAAGATTCCCTACTCTTATTAATATTAGTGCCAACATGTATACAGCATGTATACTTTTGTGCCCTTAAAACACAAATCTGCTCTACATCACCTACTTTGCCCCTGGCAGACATGCATGGTCATATTCCACCTATCCTTCTTGCACAATATTTTTTCTTTCCCTAACAACAGAGTCACCAACAATAACTGACTCCTGTGGGACCAGCGCATTCTGCCTTGGGGATTACCACTGTGTTGCCTGATGCACAAGTGTGAGCTCTGGGGTTGAGCTGGGCAGCTGAAAACTTGATGGCCCCTATTTTAATTTCTTCAAGGGCAACCATTCTACACTTCAAGTTCTCATAAATGTCCATCAGAACACCAAGTTGGCACCTAATTTCTTCATACTGTGCACCAAACACACACAAAAACATCCTCCTTGGCTGTATCATGTCCTGTTCCAGAAAGTCTGCATACATTGCACAAGTTGCACATTTTGTTAAGCCATGATTTGTATGAGAATCATCCCTTCTGTCCTCTCCAAAGCCTCAGCACTCCAAATACTTTGTGCCAGTTGCTTTGCTGCTCTAGTCGGGGGCATGATTTCCATTTAAATAGAATTTAATTGATTAACAATGAAAATTAATAAAAATTAATCAATTTACTGGATTAATTTTATTAATTGGCTGTATGTTTGCTTTGATATACAGTAAGATCCCCGTATCCACGGGGATACGTCCCAAGACCTACCGTGAATGACTGAAACTGCAGATATAAGTGAACACCTGCTGACCCCACATATAATGTGATTTTATTGTAAGACATCATGTTAAACACACAGTAAGACATTACCAACATTAAATATGGTAATAATAAAGTACAGCAGACTCTCAATTTACCGGGATTGGATTAACCGGGAAGTGGATTAACCTGAACACTTCAAGACTCCAAATAAAAAAAAAAATCAACCAGAAATCATAAAATTCAAGTAATAACTAGAATAGGTATAAACAGATATTTTGTAAATCGTAAATAAGTGACAAGAACCGATGTTATAAGTCGTCATTGGGAGATTAGTGTACCTATTTTCTTGCAACCCCCCCCCACCGTCTTCACACCTACTGCTCAAAACAAAAAAAAAGAAACTAAATGCTTAGTTTGATTTAGAGCATCGTGTCGATTATTGTGTTCCATCGCACCAGAAAAGGACAAATTTTGTTTTGTTATTTATGTCAGGAATGTCAGAATTTTTTTTTTTTATAGTAACTATTTTTTATTTATTTATTTATTTTAGTTTAGTTTAGAAATCGCAAAAATGATGGACAAATGCAAGAGTTGTGCTTTCAAATTAAACAAAAACTTGAAATTATTCAAAAGTTTGAAAACGGTGCATCCATTAAATCTTTAAAGAATCATTATAATGTTGACAAAACCATACGTGACATTGTAAAAAATAAAGAGAAGCACTGTATTGGACATGCGAGTAGTACGTGTTAAGTTTTTTTCATTTTTTTTCCGTGGTTAACTGCGGGTAACTGAATCAGCGGATACGGGGGCACAACTGTATTCAATATTCAGTTGCAGGATAATTTTTGTAAACCACAGGACTGATCAGAGACTAATTACTGTAGATACCCAGTTTCTCCCCTCAACTAGAGATGCAATAAAAGAGTATACCAGTGGAATGCTAATTACAAACATCTATCTCTCAAGGGAAATACAGCTACCATTTGTCAAGTGAATTTCATTAGTTAGAGTAAATTTTTGTAACCAACAGCGTATGACATCCTTTTTTCAACTAGAAGTTACACTTGGAATAGCAGAAACTGCTAAACTAGACAAAAATATACATGAACTGACAAATGATTTATGAAGAAATCATGTGGCTTCCCCACACTCTGATAAGCCGAACAGTCTGGCTTTGATTTAGTTTTCTCAAAACATGGTAAAGTCTAGGACATCGGAAATGAAATATACAGCAAAATTAGTAAATCAGTAGGATTGAAGTAATGACCACTAAAAGAAAAAATTATACAGTTAATGAAAAGTTAAAGATTATCGAAAGAGTTAAGAGTGGTGAAACTTTTTTTTTTTTTTTTTGTTAGTTATTGGCACATCAGCTTCTGTGGCCATATTGCACTTCCCAAGGTGTTTGCATTTTTTTTACTCTGATCCAAGCCCGAGGGGGGATTCGAACCAGCGACCTTTGAGTTGCTAGGCAAGCATTTTACCCAGTCAGCGAGTGGTGAAATAAAATACAGTATATTTTGCAAGTGTGAAATTCCAGAAGGAACGATCTGTGATTGGATGAAAGAGGAATAAAAATTGCATTCATTCATAGACTCCATAGAAGATGAAGTAGGCCCCCAAATAAAGAAAACTAGACTTTGTGAAAACAGTGATGTGGACCAATGCTTATACAAGTGTTTTCTAGAGAAGTGTAGTGAAGGAGTATTGATAAATGGGGTAATTTTGAAAACATAGGCAATTAAATTTCATAAGCGATTTGGTGGAGATGATGACACATTTAAAGCTTCTGGTCCCAAGTCAGTCTTGTAGGCGAATCTGCATTTGGTGACATTACAGCAGCAGCAGAAGCATTTCCTAAATTTCTGCATAATGTGATTCAAGATGATGAATTCACAGATGAACAGTTGTGATGAAACAGTGTTGTACTATAAACTTCTCCCCAAGAGGTAACTGAATGTTAAAAAGGCAACCAACAAAGCAGGCATGAAAACTAAGAAAGAGAGAATTACTGTTGCTGTGTGCAAACAAGACAGGAAATCATAAGCTAAAGCCATTGTGCATCATTAAAATTCGAAGTCAGTCCCCGGTGTTTGGTGTTTTAAGCATGTCAACATGAAATCTCTACATGTGATTTATAAAAATAGCTCCAACACTTGAATGACAAGGGATATTTTTGTTTCACGGTTTGAAACTGAGTTTATACCATCAGTGAGACACCACTTGCTTTCCAAGAAACTTGAAGAAAACGCTGTTACTACTGGATCACTGCCCAGCTCATTCTTCAGCTGATGTCCTGCCTTGAAAGATGGCATGATCAGCGTTGCGTTTCTGCCAAGGAATACAACTGCACTAATTCAGCCCATGGATCAGGGCATTATTTGAACCTTCAAAACCTACTATCATGGTGAGCTACTTGCCAGTGTTGTGAACTCAGAAACTCAAGTTCTAGAATTTCTGAAAACATTAACACTGAAAGACAATGCATACAATATTTGATTAGCGTGAGAGAAAGTAAGCTCAACAGCAATTGAAAACTGCTGGAAAAGATGAGATACCGGTTGTCAGCCTGCTTGACTCCATCCCCCCCCCCTCCACAGCAGCAAGTCTAGCAGAAATCCTCCCCTTCCCCTAAAATCTGTGGTTAAAAAAAATGAGTGTGCCAGATGCTGCTAATAAGATCACACGGAAGACACACTGCAGTGTATTTTTCACTGCCTAGCAATGCACAACATATTCAACCTTAATGTTGTTAGAGGTATCAGTTATCAAATGATTTCAGAAATCATAACATTTAAAATAATCATTTCATTTCACATTTTATCGCTCAATTGCCAGAAAACCTATGTTTGAAAGGAAACTTTTCAGATAAATATAAAGTTAACTACAGAACTCTTGGTGATAGTTCACAATACTTTGTTTGTAGTAGTGAACCACAATAATAGTATGAGTGGCATCGATTTAATTGTATCTCATATTGTGATTACCTTCACGAGTTGCGCCTCCGTAGCCAGGTGGGAAGGAGCAGCAGTGCGTAGCACACGCTTCTTGATTAGACCTGGGTTCGAGCCTGTCACCACCAGATACGGAGGATGCGGAAAGGTCAGGGAATGACCACCACATATCCCGGAGCAATATGGCCTTAGTTGCTAATGCTCCTAAAAACCAAATAACAACAACAATCTTCACGAGTTACCATGGTACTGCACTACCTTGAATAAATAATGCTTCACCAATGGAGAAGACCATAGTTACTTATTCTCGGCAGATACTTCTACCCAGACGGCACCGTTTCCAGGCTTATTGGCCTATCATCGGTGGGCAGGTAGGTACCCTGGTGTTGCATTCACGCCAACCCAGTTATGAAGTATAACTCCACAATACGAGAGATGCTAAATGGTGTACATGGTAATATACTAGGAAAAATAAACGCACATAGTAATATATTTTTCCTTGCCTTGAAACGGTGCCGTCTGGGTGGAAGTATCCACCGAGAATAAGTAACAATGGTCTTCTCCATTGGTGAAGCATTACTTTTTTGCCTTTAGCCAACGGGTAGTTGATTGCTGGAACAGACTTCCATCTGCTGTTGTGGAAGTTGATAGCTTAAATAAATTTATGGCTGAACTAGACAAACATTTGGAGTGACCGGATGAGTGAAATGGGAAGGGGATTTTTTTTTTTTTTTTTTTGGCTGATGCAGTATAAGCTTGCTTTCTTGCATCATATGCCTCAACTAATGCTAATACTTATTTGATGTAGTGCAATATCATGGTAACTCGATGTGAAGGTAATCACAATATGAGATACAATTAAATTAATGCCACTCGTACTACTGTTGTAGTTCACTACTACGAACAAAGTATTGTATTAGTTGTCTGATGGCACCACGGGTTTCCCCCATCACCGCTCGAACAAAGTATTCTGAATCATCACCAAAGTTCTGTAAAGTGTGTTGATGTCTAGCGGCAGAACGGGGTTTTCCCCATCTCTGTGTTGCTTACATTGTGGGTGGGCCAGTTCACTAGGAATGCCAGAGATTTAGAAGTGTGTGGGTATTGTATAAGTGTTGTGTCATGTACCGTTGTTCATCTGGTCATTTAGCCGCTGGACCCCTGGTGAGGTCCAACGTTGCCCCACTTTCGCCCCATGGAGGCAGACCAGGAACACCCAGTAGACGAGAGTTCTGTAGTGCATTGCTTCTCAATCTATGGTGAAGGGCCAGTTAGTTTTATTTCCAATCCGTCGCAGACCGATAACGAAAGAATCGTTGCGGATCGGCACAAGACCATACTTGGAGTAGCACTACAGTGTAGTGAATTTTCAAGTCGTAGTGTACTATGCCTTGTGCGTTTATTTTTCCTAATATAACAGTTAACTACCATAAAATACGTTGACGTAAAATTGTAAATTATCAAATGGAATATAGTGTACTCGAATTTCTGATAATCTAAAGAAAACAAACGAAAACAACTCACTTTATACTGCTCAAATCCCTTTAAATGTTCCGGTAACAAATATTCAGTCGCCATTTTAAAAACCACCTATCGGTACAACACATATTCTATAAAACTTAATAGTAAAACGAATAGCATCACAGATCAGATTGTTAGTGAAAGGGCTTGGAATAGACTGGGTGTAGGAAGGCCGTTTCGGTTCGTTACACGCATTATGCACATCACACGGTATGATATGTGCATACCTGATTATTAAAAATAATATATTTTATTAATGAACATTCCGTTTCGTAATCGAAATTTCGACTCCTGCAGTGGGGCATTAGCAAAATTCTAACGGTGACAAGATGGAAACGACCGCATCCGGGTGTCAGCCTGAAGGAGTGAGAAACACTATGATTACCCTTCAGAAGCATCATTTTGATTTTAGAGCTGGATATAGCTAAATTATTTTCAATGTGCTATGTTCCAGAGATGCTCATGAGTTACTCTCCTGAGGAATAGTCAGTTCGGAATAGAATGAACAAAGGAAAGATGTGAGGAGGCGCTCATTCAGAAACAAATTCCAGCCGAGTTCAACAACCACAAACCCTTGAAGGCAGCTCCAGCGACAGAACAGAAAACAGAATGTGCTACCGACAGAACCGTGAGTAAACGATTGTCAAAATAAAACTGCACAGAGGTAAAAGAAATTTTTTATTTTTTGTGTTGTGGCGATCCCCAACAAACGATGACAACACTGCTCTGTGGTGTGCAGTACCAGATAGAGGTACAATCAGTGTACTTGTTTTCATATACTTAAGGAAAGTTGAGTTTAAAAAATATATATCATATTAATGTTATCTGAGAACAACCTCACCCACCCATGTGCATTACGTCTGCAAACTGCTTGTGTTCTCTGGTCGTTTCTCTTGTTTTGTTGGAATGAAAACCAAAGTTTCCAAGAGAAAAAATCATGATGTACACTACTGAGACCCACTAACTCAGCCACGGAATGAAAAAATTCCATAAAAGTTGATAGGGTTACTTGTTTTATAGGTACTTGTTTTCATATACTTAAGGAAAGTTGAGTTTAAAAAATATATATCATATTAATGTTATCTGAGAACAACCTCACCCACCCATGTGCATTACGTCTGCAAACTGCTTGTGTTCTCTGGTCGTTTCTCTTGTTTTGTTGGAATGAAAACCAAAGTTTCCAAGAGAAAAAATCATGATGTACACTACTGAGACCCACTAACTCAGCCACGGAATGAAAAAATTCCATAAAAGTTGATAGGGTTAATGACAGGATTCGAACCGGTGTGGGGAAGACAATTTTCCAACCGGTGTGGGGAAGACAATGATTATAATCACAGTGCTACCCGCTAGGACTGCAATGTTGGGTTATGTTATTTGCGTTGTGACTAGCCTCTTAACCCAGATGACTATAGAAACTGCAATCACTTGATGGGTGATGATCCCTGGAGCCAGGCTGGGGCTTACTTTACTAGCTTTCTTAAAAAAGCCTGCAACCACTACTGGTGCCAAAGACCATATATAACAGCCTAGCAACAATAGGTCTCCCAGCGAACACCTACAAGGAACTCAATAAAGTCGCAATCCTGAACACATGTAGGATATTCAGACAGTTTCTCGACCATCAGTAACACCAGACACAACAATCACCGCGTGTACTTGGTAGCAATACCCGACACGATACAGAACCCCCAATCAGGGAGAAATAATATAAGAGCAATAATAATAACAATCCCGATGATGTATTGCGGAATCTTCTCTTTTAATCAGCGATATTAAAAGAACAATCACTAAAATCTCTTTCAGTCAAACATTCCCGCAGGAAAAAGCCATTTGCACTGAGGTCAGAGGTCCTTGGAGGCCATACAATTTGTGAAAACTTGAAACATGATTATAGTAGTAGTAGTAGTGGCATGTGATGCAAGAAAGCAAGTGTATGAGCTTATGCAAATCAGCCAAAAAAAAAAAAAAATTCACACAACCATTCCCTCTAAATGTTTGTCCAGTTCCTCCTTAAATTTCTTTAACCTATCAATTTGCACAACGACAGATGGAACTTTGTTCCAGGAATTAATCAATGGACACTCCTCATCGTGGACTAATGTTATTATGGGAGTCCCTCAGGGTTCAGTTTTGAGTCCATTATTGTTTTCTGTATTTATAAATGATATTGATGATGGTATATCAAGCTTAATGTCGAAGTTTGCAGCCGATACAAAGGTTGGCAGGGTTGTTAAGGACACTACTAACGCTCTGCTGCTGCAACAGGATCGGGAAAGGTTGAGCAGATGGGCTGAGAGGTGGCAAATGAAGTTTAACATTGAAAAATGTAAAGTACTACATATGGGAAACAGTAACCCCACAGCAACCTATCAACTCTGTGGTACTACACTGATGGTGGTGGAGAACGAAAAGGACCTGGGTGTGATTGTGCAGGCAGATATGAAGTTCTCTGAGCAGTGCAGACGGGCTGCAAGAGTAGCTCATGGTGTCTTGTCAATGATATACAGGAATTTTTCTAGCAGGGATAAGGAGGTGATTATTCCCTTGTAAAAGGTAATGGTCAGGCCACACCTTCAGTACTGTATACAGGTCTGGAAGCCTCATTTCAAGAAGGATGTAGAGCTACTGGAACGAGTACAGAGAAGGGCAACAAAATTAGTGAATGGAACAAAGGGTTGCTCTTACGAAGAAAGGCTTAAGTTATGCAAATTACAGTGTCTGGAGACTAGGCACCGGCGAGGTGATCTGATAGAGGTGTATAAAGCGTTGAATGGTTTTAGCATGCTCAATGCCGATGGGATTCTTCCTCTTCCTCAGAATAATCACCTGAGAGGGCATAAATTCAAATTGAGGAAAGACAGATGTAGGATAGATGTGCGGAAATTTGTCTTTAGCCAGCGGGTAGTTGGTTGGTGGAACAGACTTCCATACCTTGGCGTGGAAGTTGATATCCTAAATAAATTAAAGGCTCAGCTGGACAGGTATTTCGAACGAAGGGGTGAAATGGGAGTGGTTTTTTTTTTTTTTTTTGGCTGAGGCTTCATAAGCTTGCTTTCTTCCATCATATGCCTCTACGAATGCTAATGCTAATTAACCACCCGCTGGCTAAAGGCAAATTTCCGAACATCTATTCTACATTAATGTCACCTTACGTTCGTAATCTGAACAAGTGGAAGAATCTCATCAGAATTCAGCGTGCTCAATCCATTCAAGGCCTTATACACCTCAATCAGATCACCTCGCAGGTGCCTAGTCTCCAGCCACTGCAATTTGCTGAAATTAAGCCTCTCTTGGTAAGTGGATCCCTTCATTCCCATCATCAATCTTGTTGCCTATATCTGTACATGCTCAAATCTACATCCTTCCTAAAATCAGGCCTCCAGACCTGTACGCAGTACTCAAGGCGTGGCCTGACCATTGCCTTATACAGAGGGACAATCACCTCCTTTTCCCTGCTAGCAAAATTCCTATATAACATTGACAAAACTCCATGACCTGCCCTGGCAACCTGTCTGCATTGCTCAGAAAACTACATATCTGACTGCACAATTACTCCCAGGTCTTTTTCATTTTCTACCAACTTAAGTGTAGTACCACACAGTTGGTACGTTTCTCTGGGGTTACTTCTACCCATATGCAGTACTTTGCATTTGTCAAGGTGGAACTTCAGTTGCGACTTCTCAGCCCATCTGCCCAAATTTTCTAGATCCTGTTGCAGTAGCACACCACCATTACTTTCATTAAAAACCCTGCCAACCTTTGTATCATCTGCAAACTTCGACACCCAGCCTGATATACCTTCATCAATATCATTGATAAATATACAAAACAACAGTGGACCCAACACCAAACCCTGTGGGACTCCACTAATAACATTAGCCAACGAACAGCAGCACCCATTGATTACCACCCTCTGTCTTCTCCCATTCAACAATCCTTTTATCCATTGTAGCAAAGATTACCGCCCTCTGTCTTCTCCCTTTTATCTATTGTAGCAATTTACCCTTAATACCATTCTGCTCCAATTTGTATAGTAGTCTTCTAAGCGCAACATTGTCAAAAGCTTTTCTGAAATCCAAGTATATGATATCAAAATTATTTTTTGCATCCAGTTCCTTTGTATCCACATCAAAATAACCAATCAAATTTATCAGACAAGACTTTTCCTTAACATGCCCATGTTGTGTCTGAATTATTGCTGCAGTCTTGTCTAGATGATCCTACAATGCATCTTTAACCAGTGACTCCATTATTTTACACAGAACATAAGGTAAACTAACTGGTCTGTAATTACTCGTGTAACCTTTCGATCGCCCTTTGTGAATTGGGGATACATTTGCACATCTCCAGTCCGTGCGGACCTCCCCTGAATCGAAGGATGCTCTCATAATTATGGCTAACGGTTTCCTTACTTCCTTTGCCACCTCCTTTAATTTAACTGGATAGATCCCATCCACCCCAGGTACCTTTCTTATGTTTAACTTCAACAATTTCTCCTCTACTTTGCTCCAAGTTATTACTAAATCATTAAGCACCCCTACAATTTGATAACCTTCTGGCATTTTCAAATCTTAATAACTCCTCATGTGTGGATGTAGATGCAAAATACTCATTCAGTTTGTTTGCTCTCTGAGCAGGATCATCAAGAATCGAACCATCGATATCAAGTGGACCAATCAGATTCATCCCCTTCCTTTCAGAGTTTATATAAAGTTTTTATTGGGAAGCACATTACGTAAGACTTGCCTTATGTGCAGAAAAATGCGTGGACTATTAAGTTGTATGGCTGTTACTGAGTTTTAGGAGCATGAACGACTAAGGCCATATTGCTCTGTATATACTGTATGTAAATTGCGTGTGTTTTGTGGTTGATTTTCTGTTTGCTAGACGAAAAACCCAAGTTTCCGGGAGAAAAAACTATCCTGACCAAGTCTGAGACCGACTAACTCTGTCACGTTGTGAAAAAGGCCCATGAAAATTCCTTTCGTCATCGACGGAACTCGAACCAAGGTCTTTTCCACCGGGAACGGGAAGGACGGCGATTCTACCAATTGTCCTACTGTGGAGCGTATTCAGGGGGAAGAGAGAAAGGCATGTTCCACCCTTGACCATGCGTATGGGTGTATCTAAAAAAAACACTCAAAAACCTGGTCGTCATGCCTCCCCCATTTACGATGATACCTGGATACGATGCAGGTGCTACCGGCGAGGGTTCCGTCTGGCTGGAATTAAACCGTATTCTAGTCTATCCTTAGTTTAAGTTAATTTTGTAAAGAAAAAAAAAATTCTACAATAAATAAAAAATTCTACAATAAATGTATGACGTAACCCTGTGGTCAGGAGCGAGAATGCATAGCACGCGTTCCTTGAGTAGACCAGGATTCAAGCCCGTGACTACTAAATACGATAAATATTTGTATTGACGATTTATTGTAAACTCTACTGACTTGGTTGTCGTGCCGGAATATAAACAGAAAAATTTATTTTATTTATTGTTCTGCACATTCATTACCATTTGGTCCTCATCCTCTGAAACCAAATCCTTTGTCACTCAAGTCATATTTGAAGTTAAAAGATACATATTCACAGCATTCTTAAATGGTGATTTCCATTGAATTCAATGGAGTTTTTCCGAATCTCGCTACACACTTGAAAAAGGATCGAGGTGCTGCGCCACACCGATTTAGAACCACCGTTCTAAAAGAACATGGTCCTATGGTTTTGAATTTTGAAATTCAGCAAAGTATTGAATTTTGACTGTGCAATGGCTTTTTAATGCAGTTCTCCAGGATTTCTTTGTGATCAACTGGAATGACGGAGATTTTCCAAGAAAAATCGTTTTATACGATTGACCTTCGAATAGTGTCAAATTAAGAGATTCTACAAAAAAAATTGGTGATTGTTAAAAACTTGTTAGGTTGCGTCATGGAAAATTTTCAGCACGTGCTATAATGCTGCACGAATAACGAGGGAGAATCTTATCCACCTTAGTTATTATGAACAAACCGCTTAATTTATAATGTTAAATGAAGTTTTCTTCACAACAGTATATGGAATTTTTCAACTGATATTGCAAAATAAAATTAGGTTATTCTTTCATGTCGGTAGCTTCCTCGAAAAACAGTGCTCATAACAGGTGAAAAGAGTTCGAGACGTAGCTTAGCTGCTGTTCAGTTCTAGGAACAATACCTGCTGAGAAACACAAAGAATGGTAAGTGTTATGTGGAATTTGTATTTACCCAATACCACAGTAGCGAAACTACAATTTCTCAAACCTCTGTGAGATTCACATATGGGATCTCTTGTGCATTTTAACAATTTTGCCAAATCAATTATAGCATTGCAAGTAGCACTGACCCTTCAGTATAGGCATCGAATGGAGTTAAAACAACTGAATCTATAATTTATTCTTATCGCTTATCTTCGGTCCTCCCCAGCGATGACAGATTTGGAGGTTTGTTTTGTCACTAGTGAGTGCCCCATCTCGTTCGACAATAACTTAAGGAAAAGTTCCTTGGAAAATTTAGCTGAGAAATTTCGACAGAATAGTCAAAAGCCTAGCCTGTCACTGTGCAATTTTCTAATGGGGATGGGAAAAGGGAGAGATTTTCAAAGCAAATCCGAACTTTGGACGAACTGGAACAAAAAATCAACATTCACGTGAACGCTAAATAAAAAAAAAAAAAAAAAAAAAAACATCGGGCCTGAAAAAGGAATTTATAATAATGAGCGTGATCCCTATGGGCTTTAATGACATCAATAATTCCTTTGGAGACACTTTCCACAAGATTTTCCTATGGAAACCAGATGGACTCCACCAGGACCATGCCGAGCCATTTTAGTACCTTAAGCAAGAATGAAAAATTGCGCCCTCCTCTAAAATATTAAAATATATATGACTTATTTAAAATACATTTCTGGTACATGTTTTAATAAAAATAAAAGGATGATAAAAGAGTAAAATAAAAACTGTTTAAAGTGATTTTTATTCCCATGAGCAGTATTTATTTTAAATATATTCCAGATTTATTTATGCGTCATTCATTTCAAAAATTATTTAATCTTTCTTTTGGCGCCCCTTTCAGCGTTTAACCTGAGGCAAGAGCCTCATCCTCAGCAAGGCTCTGACTCCACCCATAAGGCTGGAGCTAGTGCTCTGCTTGAACTACAAATTGTCCTGTCTTATTCTCGTTGAAAAAATTCAACGAGAATAACACAGAACAACAACAAATAACACTCAAAACAATTGGATTCGGATCTGGAATAGAAATTATTATTCTTCTCAAACCAATATTTGACAAAGCATTGCCTTGCTGATAAAAATACAGTCATCTGTTCAGAGAATTCCACAATGCACATAATAAGACAAAAAAAAAAAAAAAAAAAAAAAATATGATATTAGGGTCACCCGTAAATGATTACACCTACCCATATATTTATTTTGTCTGTAAATTGTGTGTGTTCTCTGGTCGATTTGCCTGTTTTTCTGGACGAAAAAAAACAGTTCTAGGGGAGAGAACCTTGCTATCTATGCCTGAGACCGACTAACTCCGCCACAGAGTGAAAAAAAACAGTTAAAGTTCCTCGGTCATTGACAAGATTCGAACCCGGGCATTTTCCACCCGGTGTGGGGAGGGCGGTGACGAGTAGTATCGTCACCGTCCTCCCCACACCGAATTATAATAAGACAGAATTATTCAGAACGTCGCAATAATTTCATTCGTGGGTTCATCAAAAACAAACAGAGGAGCAAGTACAAACTATGTGAACCCTCCCGAGTAGAACAATGGATACAATTACCGTCCTTCCGACACCAGATGGAAAAGGTTTAGCTTCGAATTCCGTCAATGACGAGGGGAATTTTCATGAGCTTTTATCACACGGTACCTGAGTTAGTCCGTCTCAGACGAAGCTTACCTGTTTTTTTTCCTGCTGAAAACTTAGGGCCCAGCAAACAGTTCACAGGATGCATGCAATTAACAGACACAATATACTGATGCCTCGAAGCCTTATTTGCTTTGGCGCTTAACACATACGCCATTAACTACATAAAACAAGCTCAGGCTCATAGAATTACATTATGTTATCTCACTATCCTTCCACACCGAGTGAAAAGGTTTCAGTTCAAATTCTATTAATAATGTGAAGAATTTTTATGGACTTTTTCCCAACGTGGCCGCATATCAACTTCATGTACAGCATTTTAACTATCGGCAATTTCAGTTAAACGCACGACCAGTCCATCTTCCTAGAAATGTTTCAATTCCAGTAAAATGGATCCCATTCCATGGCTGTTAATATTAACCAATCTTTCTCTACTCCTCCACCTGACTTTAAACATTTGGGACTGTAATAATTTGTCTAGCTCTTCCTTAAATTTATTCAAACTACCACTTCCACACAACAACAGCTGGAAGTTTGTTCCCACAATCAACCATCCACTGGCTGGAGGCAAACTTCCATATATCTATCCCGCAACCATCCTTCCTCAATTTGAACTTATACCCCACCCCTTCATGTGTGTAGTCTGAGCAATAGGAAAAATGCCATCAGCATTGAGCTGGCTCAATCCATTCAAAGCCTTAAACACCTCCATCAGATCAGACTAGAGACTAGACTTGCAGATATATAGTCTCAATTCCCTGCAATTTGCAGAACTGCCGCCTTTCGAGATAAGACCTCCCTTTCGTTCTCTTCACAAATCTCGTTGACCTTTTCTGCAGCCATTCCAACAGATTCACACCCTAAATGATGCCTCCAAACCTCTCGGCAGTACTCAAGTTGCGAACCTAACCATTTCCCCATTGTACAATGGGATACTCATCTCCTTAGCCCTGCTAGCAAAGTTCCCGTATATCATTGACAAAACCCAATGAGCTGTCCTGCAGCCTGTCTGCTTTGTTCAGAGAACTTCATATCTGACTGCACAATTACCATAGCTCTTTTTCATTTTTCACTACCCTGACTGTAGTACCACACAGCTGGTATGTTAATCTGGATTTACTGCTTCCCATATGCAGTACCATGGATTTGTCACTGTTAAATTTCAACTGCCATTTCTCAGCTCATTTGCCTAAGTTTTCTAGACATCGTTGCAGTAGCTTACCTTGATTACTGTCATTAGCCAACCTATCAACCATTATATCTATCATCTGCAAACTTAGACATTATGCCTGATATACCTTTATCAGCATCATTAATAAACATAGAAAAGAACAATGGACCCAGCATTGAACTCTGGAGGACTTCACTAGTAACGTTGGTCAATGAAGGGCAGTGTCCATTAATAACCACTCTGTCTTTTCCCAATCAACCATGTCTTTTATCCAGACCAATAAAAATTCGAACTAGTAAATAATAAAAAAAAAAAATAAGTCAACTACTGCGCTAAGAGAAATGTCATCGTACTATTGCTGTTCGTGCAGGTAGCATAAAATTTCAAATCTCTAGGCAAAGTTATATT
Source organism: Mastigoproctus giganteus (assembly GCF_048544385.1). Taxonomy (NCBI): domain Eukaryota; kingdom Metazoa; phylum Arthropoda; class Arachnida; order Uropygi; family Thelyphonidae; genus Mastigoproctus; species Mastigoproctus giganteus. The sequence goes on along the minus strand of NC_143583.1, from coordinate 198,390,715 downwards.
AATCCCATTTGCTGTATGTTTGTGCGCTGATAAAAGTTATGATTACTTTTAATATCACCTCTTAGTTAATTTTTTATATAAGTTAATATTACGATAATTAAGTCAATTTAGAAGTTAAAATAATTTTTTCCGATCTATGTTAATAAGATAGTGTCTTATACTGCACAGCCTCCACATCTTTTCCGATTAGGCCTGATGACAGAATTCAATGAGGAATCCAGAAACATCGCCAGTTATTCTCCAGTAGTTTTAGTGAATGTGAGTGTAACAACGTAATATTTTTTAGACAATAAAATTAACTTCATAACAATTCATGAGATTTTATTATTGTTATTCACATATCAATAATTCATTTTTTCAATATTTTACACCGAATTATTCTTTTGATATTAAAACAATTTATCATATTAGAATTGTTCGCTGTTGTAAAGATTTTCAAGTAAACACATTCAAAGTTTTGTCATGGGTAATTTTTTGTTCATTGTTGTAAAAAGAAAGCTTGTAATTTTTGTATTAATGACACGAAGAATAGCAACAAGTTACAATAGCAGCAAATAAAAAAATAAAAAAACAATTAAAGGGATTACCGATTAGAAAAAAATTCTGATTTAATAAGTAAATGTAATGAAAAAAAATCTAGATATGCATCTTGAACATCTACAGATAAATGAAAATTATGCCTTCTTTGCTTGCTAGAAGAGTTTGAAAAGGATAATTTACATCTTAACCGCTTGACCTAATCCAAATAATAAACCTTTTGCCTCATTCAGAGCTTCCATTTCTTCCTCAGAAGGGATATAAAATCGTTGGCTGCCATCTGCCAGGATATAAACACCAGGTACATATTTGTTGATCAGCTCATCAGCTTTTTTTTTATAGCCGAATGGATTACAGAAATCGCAGCATATAGTCCCCAAAATGGCGCCCACTGAGGAAAAGAAAGATAACTATAAAGTATTTAAAATTCAAAAGAAAAATCAAGAACTTCAACCAACTTTAGAATACCTGTTTATTTCTAGTTGGAAATTACATACAGATGGGAAATCAGACGTTTAGTGGTATCTTCTTATCAAACCATCAGCTCTCGTTGCTACTTCCCCGCTGCATAGATCAGAAACGCCAAACGTTTGACTTACGTAGAACATGTAACTTATCACTTATGTTACTTTTTCTAAAATAGGTTGAAGTGCTTTATTCTTCTTTTGAGAAGTTTTACATTACTTGTGTACCATGCCACTTAGGAATATGCTATTTATGTTTAATTCTTCCATTTTACTTTAAACGATTAGTTTTCTTTAACTAAACAAACAATTAGTTTGCCTTAATTGTTAAGGCTACATTAAGGCAAACTTAATAGGATTGCCTTATTATAACAATTATCCAAATGACATTAATATATGATCTTAAAAATAATTTGATATTATACCCAATGGTGGGTCCAGGGATTTTGTGTCAGAAAGATCACTCTTCAAAAAAGGCACTATCATCCACCACGCCAGTGAATTTTTTATAACGAAACTGGATTAGTGTCACGATAAAAGTTTGTTCTATTATAAAGATTAAGGCAAAAGTAGCATCACAACTTCTACCAGTTTGTAAATATGTCCACTGCAGTCAACATATGCTGACAGTGGAAAAAATAGAATTATAGTAGTTCGTGTCACTTGCTATTGATTCCTGAAGTAGCTAATTGCAGCGCTGCTATAGTGTAAACAGAAAAGGCGACGAGTGGTAAGCTTCAGGATGGTCAGTCTCAAACAATGGTAATTTAGAATTCTATTGGTGGACTGCGGTCTTTTGCATACCCAGGCATAAGTGAACGGAAATTGCACAGACATCCAGCTCTGTTAGATTTGGAAATTCACCAACACGGAAAGGGGGTGGGGATATTTGATATGATTTGGATGTTAAAGATCACGTGGAGACCATAACAATTAGCTATGACGACATTTTACATTCTCCCATAAAAAAAAAAAAAGAACTTTCAGGTGGGTGTTCATGCTCGAACAGGCAGAGTCGGAACTACTCGGAACAACCCTGAAGCCTCCCATGAGGTGACAAGAGACGCCTCTAATTTGTCCTAAGTGTCAAGACAGACATGATTTGGCACAATTATATTCCTAAAGCAGTTTCAACATTTGGGGCACAGCAGTGCGTAGCACACGCTTCTCGATTAGACAGGGGTTCGAGCCCGTGACCACCAAATACGGAGGATGCGGAAAGGTCAGGGAATGACCACTGCATATCCCCAGAGCAACATAGCCTTAGTTGCTCCTAAAAACCAAATAATAACAATATCAAAATTTGGAAGACTTTCTCTGAAGTTCGATTTCACAATAATGCGGTGCATTCTTATCGTCTTCTATATTATTACCTGTGCATTTGTAGTGCGCGGCATTCTCAAGGTCGAATAAATATCACTATGTGTAATTATTTACTTGCATTTACATAGGTCACTTAGGAAAACGCCTGGTAACAATTCAGATCTTGAATACCACTCCATACTTTCGACTAAAAGTTAGGAAGGCAGTGATTGGCAGGTTCCACTCACTGTGTTAGCCCCACCCCCTTTCCTCCCAGGTTGATATGCCTAGGGTGTTTATCCTACCACTCGCCGCTGTTTTAAAATCGGGAACTCGTTTTCCGATTTAAAAACAGCGGGATGGGGGATAAACAAAATAAGGGTGCGCGACCAAAAAAGTTTGGAGATGACTGCCATAATGCATGAGGTGCATCCGAAAGAGCAGGACTAAAGTAATTGACTGAAATATTTACAAACTATACATATAGTTTAAATATTTAACTGAAATATTTACAAACTATACAAATATTTAATTGAAATATTTACAAAATACTATTCAAATATTTACAAAATACTAAACTATTTACAAATACATACAATATTCATTAATATACAAAAAATGTTACAATGGAATATCAAATGTTAGACAGGGAAGCACATGCACAAGGTTGGTGAACGTTATGGAGGCAGTTGTCAATAATTAATTGCATTTGTAATGACGTAATTCCCTTGCTCTCTTCTCCCATTGGCTCGAATAAATATCACTAGGAGGAAAGCTTTATTAATGCATAGAGAGAGATTAGGGGGTTTTGCCCCCTGTGCTCACTTCTTTTGATAAAATAATATACTTACAGAAGCTTTCGACACTGTATGTGCCTCTTCCTTAGCTATGAATACATAAATACGTTACATATGGAAATCAAGAATGGTACCGAGTGATCATGCTTGACAAATAAAGCGCGTGCACGAGCTATAGCATTAGCATTATGTCTAGCAGGGGATGTGGAGGTGATTATCTCCTTGTATAAGGCAATGGTCAGGCCACGCCTTGAGTACTGTATACAGGTCTAGAAGCCTCATTTTAAGAAGGATGTAGAGCTGTTGGAACGAGTACAGAGAAGGGCAACAAGATTAGTGAATGGAACAAAGGGTTGCTCTTACACAGAATGGTTTAAGTTTTGCAAATTACAGTGTCTGGAGACTAGGCACCAGCGAGGTGATCTGATTGAGGTGTATAAAGCCTTGAATGGTTTGAGCACGCTCAAAGCTGATGGGATTCTTCCTCTTGCTCAGAATAATCGCCTGAGAGGGCATAAATTCAAATAGAGGAAAGACAGTTGTAGGATAGATGTGCGGAAGTTTGCCTTTAGCCAGCGGGTGGTTGATTACTGGAACAAACTTCCATCTGCCGTTGTAGAAGTTGATAGAACTAAACAAACATTTGGAGCGAGTGGATGGGTGAAATTACAAGATTTTTTTTTTTTTTTTTTTTTTTTGCTGATGTTATATAAGCTAGCTTTCTTGCATCATCTGCCTTTGCGAATGCTAAAACCTTTTCTCCAGCAACCTTCGACTTTATTTCCCAACTAGCGGATTTCCACACAAAAATTCCACACATACAACCCTATACACAACTCCTTCTCTGCATACTACCCGACACCTCTACACAACGAAATAGGCAAGACACCTAAAATTCGCGCCCTTCTCCTTATATACAAAGGGTACTAGGAAAGTTTTGCAATAGAGCTTTGTTTATTTAATTTTTTCAAAGTAATTTCCTCTACATTCAATACACCTCTCCATCCTCCGAAACCAATCTTTAAACCAGTTCTGCCAAGTTTCACTAGGGAGTAAAGCACACTCGTTGTCCCAAGCCCGTAAAAGGTCCTCATCACTGGAAAACCGCCTCCCTTTTAGCTTCATTTTCACATGCGGGAACAGTGCAAAGTCGCAGGGAGCAAGATCTGGTCTGTAGGGAGGGTGCTCGAGAAGTTTCAGTCCTGTCCTGGTCAAATATTCGGTGCAGGCTTTGGCGCGGTGAGCTGCAGCATTATCGTGATGGAGGTACCAGGTGTCCATTCTTGACTTTGGCCGCAGGTTCTTCATAGATCCAATGACTTTAGGCAGGCATTGTTCAGTATACCACTTAGCTGTGACTGTCTTCTGCGTGTCCAAAACGACACGTTCCACAATTCCACTCGATTTGAAAAATACAGCTATCATTTTCGTCTTTACAGATCGGGATTTTCTGACAATTACGGGTGTGTCGTCATCATCAAAGACCCAAACTTTGTTTTGAGCCTTGGTCGGCAGATCGTAATAGTACAGCCAAGTCTCGTCACCTGTCACGATGTTGTTCACATACCGAGATTGTCCCTTATCAAACTTTTTTAACATCTCCCGGCACCAAGTCACACGTCGTGTCATCTGCTCTTCAGTCATTGATGCGGCACCCAAAGAGAACAAAGTTTCTTCACGTGCAAATGATCTTGCAGAATCGAACGAATTGCTGGTGCATTTAGGCCCAAAGTATCCTCTATCTGTTGGTAGGTCACTCGCCTGTTTTCGTCAAGCATTTTCCTCACAGCAGTAACGTTTTCCTCCGTAACTGACGTTCGTGACCTTCCCGGCCTCTCAGAATCCTCCAGAGTGAAATTTCCCCTTTGGAATTCTCTATACCACCTGAATAGCGTTGTACGATGTGGACAATCATCATCTAGTGCAAGAGTCATTTCTTCTAAGCACTGGTCTATGGTTAAACCACGCACGAAATTATACTGCAAAACTGTCCTTATCTCATTTCGTGACCACGATGCCATCGCAAGCACTTTACACTCTCACTACTAATGAATAACTGAGCCCATCGACTTGGTGCGGCGGCTACTATGCACGTATGAACATGTCTCAACATGCAGCAACAAGCAGCTTTCTGTGATTCATTGTTGCGTCATATTGCAAAACTTTCCTAGTACCCTTTGTATAAATAAATAAATAAATTTTCTGTTTATACTCCGGGACGACCAAACGGTCAGAGGAGTTCACAAATAGACAGAATACAAGAAACAGCACCGTATTCAGTAGTCACGGGCTTGAACCCCAGTCACTCAAGGCACGTGTACTTATGCACCCGCGCGCCTGACCACTAGGCTACGGCGGCCTATACCGTTCTCTTTTTTTTCCCCTCCCCTTATTTTTCTCTAATCCCTTTTCGAGGAAAGCGGTCTTGACCTACTCTGGGTCAAAGTTCTCTTTTTTGCTGGGAATTTCTCCTTGCCTTTACGCCCCTTCTTAAACGACTAATTTCCCGTTTCTATTTTATTCAAATTGTTGGCATATTTAATTAACTGATTGCTGAATTAAGTTAAGTTATATTTAGGTATGGTATCCAAAATTGTAATATATATTTTATTTTTCATTATTAAGTAAGCCAGAGCTTGTTACCACTTAGTACTTGTTACCACTTAGTTACACACAAAGTAAGCCACTTCTATGATTACTTCCTTGAATGCTTCCCATTTAGAATTTGCTGTTGGTAACGTCCTCAGGTGGTCTCACTACGTAAAATTTAAAATTGTCTGAGACCACTGTAGTCATTTCATAGTTAATACCTTGATTCCAATAACTGAAGGACTCTTTAGTTCAGTGGAACATTACATCAGTGCCCAAGATGATCTTCAGAATAATTTAGTGTGTTACCTGAGTTTTAGCCTGGATAACTAACGATTCTCAGTTTATGAAGCATCAAACGTCTAAATATATTCTCATATATATGAGAATATACGTAGACGTTTGTTCATTTTTATATCTTTCTATACATTAAAATAATTTTCCTCCTAGTCATATTTATTCAGCCAATGGGAGAAGAGAGATGCGGGTTCTGCCCAGAAGCGATAGGAAGGAGTATATGATGAGAGCCTTGTTGATCATTTCAGCCCTGGAAAGATTGTGCAAGGCTCAAGTAGTAGAATTTTTTTCAACAGGAGAGACTGCTTCTACAGGGATGGGAAACACTTAAATACAAAGGATGCAAGAATATTTGCTGATGATATCAAGGCAGTGTTAGGTGGGTCGGAAAACTACTAGCTTGGGGGGATACAAGGACTAATAGATTAACAGTAGCCATTGGCAGAGGTGAAAGTGATTCTTTCACTGCTTCAATTCTGGGAGTCATTGCGGTACAAGTAAACACATGGGTTGTGTTAGGGTAGCTAAGAATAGGAACAGGTGCATGTATATTTGCGTATACACCAATGCTGGGAGTTTGGTAAATAAATTTGATGAATTTGAGGTACTGCTCAAAACATCAAAGGCAGATATTGTGGGGATTTCAGAGACATGGTGTCACACAGATAGGAATGCAGAACTGGAATTTGGGGAGTACAATGTGTACAGAAAGGACAGACATGATACGAAGGGAGGAGGGGTTATGCCATTAGTTAAGAAACACATTTGTTTTCCAACGTCTTATATGGTTGAAAGTGGGTTTAGTTCAGTAAATAAAATATTAACAAAGGAAAGAAACAGAATTGATATATGTTCAATAGGAGATATTAGAATTAAACTTACTAACGTCATACCGAACATTGAACTTTTGGTTAAGAAGCATCAGGCTTAGAGATCCCATTGATTAAAAAGGGTAAGTATAGAGTATTTCTTGTTTAAAATTTCATGGGGGTACGATTAGGAAAAAAAAATAGTCTAAAAAAGCCCGTTAGAGGGCGATAATAAAAAAAAAAGGTTGAGAAACACTGATTTAGATTATTCATAGTTTTCAATTACCAAACGTCCCTACACCTAGTTCCTCGTACTAACTAAATGTCTCAAATCAAGTTTTATCCCATTTGAGCAATGGTAAGCTATAGTGGGCTCGCGAGAGCCCTTTGTTATTATTTTTTTTTTTTTTTAAATTTGCGAGTCCATCGTTGAGACGATCATTTATTTTACAAATGAAATCCTGAATGCAATTATTGAGTATCCAGCGCTGAAACATTTCGTGGGGCTATCGGGGACCCATTCCCAGCATTTTAATGGCGCAATCGATCGGTTATGTATTTTACAATTGCTTCATTTTTGATTTCATTACAGTCGGACCTCTGTTTAACCAACTTCTTTATACCGAATTTTTTTTTAAATTCCCCTCGGTAATTACATTTAAAATACAGTAAAACGAAAATAATTTCCATGTAACGAACAGATTAGGAGAGAGCACTTTGTATGCATCGTTCTCACCTTTGGCATTTAAACAATTTAGGTAATTAGAAAGTGCGAATTAAGGGTGAAAGGGATTACCGTTCCACAACGTTAGTGGTGTTCGTAAAACTTATGCAGCCACATTCCGAGAAGTCGCACTCGTCAATCTGCTTTCCATAGCCAGTCAGAGAATTAAGAAGATTCCAGACGCGGATAATAGCCCCTGGTCAACCTGAGATGTGGTTCCCCTTTACTCCGACAAACGGGCGTATGTTTTTCGGAGAAGTGAGTGATCTAAGCGTTTCAGTAAATTTCTTCGTCTATATTTACATGGTGACAGTAGCTGAATATCTGAGTGATTCTGATATTTTGCACAGTATTCAAAGAACTAGTGACAGTAGCAACGTGGGGGGGGGGGGTGGATTCAGCCAACTAAGATATTATATAAACTTTACGAAGATGAAATGTTGGCAGATTTTGAAATTTCGTCGAAACTTTCAATATGTAGAAAATGTTCTAAAATATAATGGCATAGGGGCAATAATAATAATAATAATAAATGTATCCATTATATCACCAATCTCCAAAAAACCAGCGCGAATTAAAGATGACTGCTAAAGAACTTGATGTGGAAACTACAAAGATCGGTCGTGTGTTCGAGCTACGAAGAGCAGCTTGTAGCTTGCTGATGGTAATTAAGGGTTAAGGGAATTATCCCGCTTTGTGCAAACATTTTGAATCAGAAGTTAAATATTCAGGATTGTTAAATTGAATTTTAAATCTGGAATTTCTTAACCATTTAGCACTAATGATCGACATACATTTCTCTTACATTTCAGAAGCTTTACAGATTCACTATGGTAAAAACATTCAAATTATTCGAACTATCAATGCTATCGCTAATCTGAAAAATTCTGAAAGAAATTATGAAGCTAAAATTGAGAGCAGTTTGAAGTGGAAAGAATATGAAGGAATCAAAATCGAAAGTAAGAACAGTAAAATTACCTTGTGACAAGTTAAAATGCATTGTTTTATCCTTAAAGGATAAGTTATTAATGCAACAGAGTGATTTTAAATTAAATAAAGAAAATAATGATACCATTGAAAGAAATTTTAAACATATTCTACCGAAAATCGTGGAATTTGAAAGAACTTTCGTCTCGGTGGCAAGACGGAAAACCGAATAAGAAATTTGTTTTCTGATAAAATATGAAATAAAAATTAATGATTTTAGAGATTTTGTCGAAGACAGTTTATCTTTAAAATCGAGTGAAATTCCCTTTACAATTAAGAAAGCCAGAAATATCTTTGAAACTATTGCGATTAGCAATGCTGAAGCTAAGCGAGCTTTCAGCGTAATGAATAATATCGTGTGAATGAATAATGTTGACAATTTAAACACGTTGCAGATTATGAAGACCATACATCTAAACGGAAAACCATTACTTCAATTTGATCCGGATCGTTACGTCAAATCATTCCTCCGTAATCATTGCTCAGCTATTGAGCAAAGCAGAAGATCGACAGCAAATATTAATAAAGAAGTAAATTGTACATGGAAATTTTTAAAATAAAATTTTCTTGAATATTTGTGCAATATTTTTTTCATGTAATCTGTGATTCTTGATTAGACCGGGTTGCGAGTCCATGACCACCAAACACGGAGGATGTGGAAAAGTCAAGGAATGACCACAGCATATCCCCGGAGCTATATGGCCTTAGTTGCTAATGCTCCTAATAACCAAATAACAAACAAACAAAACCACCAAATTTTCAAATACATGCAATATTTGAATTAAGTCAAGTTTGACCGATTCATATGTACTGCCGAGCCATCATTTCGTCATCGGTGGGAGAAAGTACATTCGAGCAGAGTGAGAAAGAAAAAAGGCTCGAAATTTCGCCATTTGCAAGGAAGATTTTATAACGTAACTATATCGAAATTCGCAGAGAAGCCGAGAAGATTGAAATTTTTCTTTAAAGATAATGACGAAAATTAACTGGGTCTAATTCTGTTTTGCAAGAGTTATTTTAATTTTGTTCTTGTTTTGATAAATTATTTTAATTACTATTTTTTTGTAGAATTTGTATCGTTTTAATGTTTCAATAAATTGATGAAAATATTAAAAATTGTGTATTACTTCGAAATCTAAAGATGGTGCACCACCTTGCACTATGCTGCCGGCGCCCATGATTATTAGTAATGCTGATAACAATTTCAGAATTTTGCAAATTTAAACTGCATTTTTTACGAGGTTGTAAAATATTATTTCAGACCTCAGAAACTGTCAGTTTCTGTTTGTCGTTCCAGTTTAACAAATTCATTTACACTGAGCGTTATGTGTGAGTCCTCTTAAACTATTTTATTCAAATATATCCATAAAAATCCATAGTTATTAGTAGCGACCTCCTCTTCGGTGCGGCCTACCTCTTCTTCTGGTGGATGCCTTCCTATCATTCATCTTTTCTTCAATACTCGAACTATCATTCTCGCGTTCCTTTTCCAATAAAAAAAAAATAAAAAAAACTAGTTTTTTTTTTTTTTAAGGTGACCCTCCCTGGCAAGCTTAGGCTATGCCTAGGGTTCGCACTAGCCAGAAACTTTATCTACGGCCGGCCTCTCTCTCCCACAGGGACCCAGTGCCTAAATGGCTGGAGAAACAATAGAACCACAACCCAAGACTACACTAAAACTGAACACTACACGCAGATACACTAAAATTCACATATTTCTGGCCTTTGCAGAGTTTGTACTATGCGGAGTTGGAAGGGCCCAGTGCCGCTTCACAGTAAATACTATACACTGTAGTCCATGTGGATATTGGTCTTACTATTGTTACGTTGGTAATAGTTAGCTGGTTCACTGTTACGAGACGAGACACACAACGCTCACCACAAGCACTGGTCACAGGTGGCTTTTGACTGGTTGACTGGTGACTTTTGACTTGTGACCTTTGACTGGTTGTTCAACACTGCCAGTCACGGTAGGCTCGTGACACACACAGTATGGGAGCACTTAACCATTTTGGCTGTTGTAGAGATGTTGGCACCTACCCGTCTTGCCCCACAATGATTCCATGTTCGAAGGCTGGAAGTTCTCGACGCCAACCCACTGTTCATCTGCGATGAAGAGTGGGTCGAAGTGATGAGAGAGCGCTAGGAGCTGCAGAGAAGAGAAATACCAGCACCAGGAGCTGCCAAGAGCAGAAATTCCAGCACAAGGAGCTGCCGAGAACAGAAATGCCAGCACAAGGAGCTGGAGTTCCAGTGGATATAGCAGACTAAACCTCCACAATGAAGTTATATCAATTCTAGTTGATAAACAGGAGAACTTCTTGGCTTTCCATGCCTTTGCAACTGCAATATTTCTTAGGCAGAAGACTTCTGCATCTGGAAGCCTCTGATTTGTAATACGGTACGGTGTATGCCGAATTACCTAGAATTATGTGAAATTGTGGAGGCTGGAGTCTGCTATATCCACTGCAACTCCAGTTCCTGTGCTCAATTACCTGAAGTTCTGTGAAATCGTGGAGGCTTGAGTCTGCTATATCCACTGCAACTCCAGCTCCTTGTGCTGGCATTCCTGTTCTCGGCAGCTCCTGGCGCTGGTATTTCTCTTCTCGGCAGCTCCTAGCGCTGCTGGCTTTCCAACAGACTGTGAACAGATGCAGATCTTTCCAATGAAGTTTGGACTTTGTCTGAAATTTAATTACAGTATATGTATATTTTATTTTTTTATGTAATTTGATTATTTTTCAATTTGTTCATATCAATCTTTTTTGGTCATGGCAGGTTTTTCCCTCCCTGTACTTGGGCAAACAGGAGAGGGAGTATATAAGAGTACTGCTAAATTATGTGTAACTGACAGCAGGGTTGCCATTGGTCGGCTGTAACCGCTTTAAGTAATAAATATCAATAAAATCAATCTTCATCGCGGATACTCAAAAACTGATCGCCACGTGTGGGAACTATAATCTTATATCAGCCATTCCCGACTTTGGGCCATCACCAGCGTCACCGACTAGTCTATTCCCACAGAAGGGAGTGTTGCTAATGCAAAACCAATTCACTGTATATCTTCTCATAGACTCCCCAATGTTTGGTTATGGTTATTGCTAGTATAAGCAGATGTAAGCATGTACTTGGCGGCAAACTTAATGTGAGGAGAGAAGAAATAACTGCACAAAAATGACACTGATACACATTATTGTTTATGATGGCAATGAAATTCTCCCTTAATATAAATAGCCAAATTTATATATGAAATTATAATTTCATATTTATATATGAAATTATATATATTTATATATGAAAGTCAAATATGAATCTCCCTTATATATAAATAGCCAACGCTTTACTTTCATAAGTAAAGCGTTGGCGTACCTTATCTTGTTTACGTACCTTATCTTTATTAACTGTATAAGCAGAGGCTCTTTAAAAATTATTATTTGCTAAATTCTACTGGGTTTGCTACACAGTGCATTAAACTCATATTGTGGAGGCACTTTGCCACGAGTTAATATTAATGTTAGTATCAGTAAAGGTAAATTATGCAACAAAAAAAAGGTTATAGAGCATAATCAAGGTAAAAAAAAAAAAAAGAAATAACTTCCCATATCACCTGTCTCTGTCCCCGCTCTAACAATAGCATTCTTCAAATGAAGAAGTATACCACTACCGCGGAGTTGGTTTTCGACCCTTCTTTTGGGGTTTCATCGGTGGGCAGGTAGGCATTGTGAAGACCCGAACAATTCAGTGACGAGGTACATCCACGATACGTGAGATGCGAAATGTGGGGTAGACACAATTAAGTCTAGGGCAAAACCGTTTTCACAGTTTGAGGCTTTTGTCCTAGACTTAACCATGTCTACACCACCGATGAGATCCGAAATGCAATATCAAGGCAACTTGGCGAAGTGCGTCCACAATACGAGATTGATGCACTAGATCAGTGGTCTTCAAACTTTTTTGGTCGCGCACCCCGGAATAATTTTTTATTCCGGGGTCGCGACCAAATATATTAAATATATAAGTTTAACATATTTTTATTTATTTATAAATCATTTACATGAAAGGCATTATATCTAAAATCACGTATAATTTTAAAATATCACAAATTTAAAAAAAATGCAAAACAAAATTAAATTGAAGTAAGTTCAAGTACAAAATGCATGTACTTAAACGTGCATGATCAGAGGCGCCTCCGTTGCCAGGTGGGCAGGAGCAGCAGTGCATAGCACATGCTTCTTGATTAGACTAGGGTTCGAGCCCGTGAGCCACCAAATACGGAGGATGCGGAAAAGGTCAGGGAATGACTACTGCATATCCCCTGATCAATATGGCCTTAGTTGCTAATGCTCCTGAAAACCAAATAACAACATGATCGAATAAAGCCGCGCGATCAAACAAATCGGCATATTGAAGTATTAAAAAAACATTTATTTATAATTTTTATTTTCAATCACGTTTCGAAAAACTAAATCTCTCTCTCTCTCTCTCTCTCTCTATTTAAAGTTTTCATAATTAATAAATATTGATTTATTGCTGATCATCTCGCGCACCCCACTTTGGAGATCACTGCACTAGTAACAAACTTCAGTTTGCTCACAGCTACGTACAGAAAGAGGTAGGTCCAACATGTACGTGACTTTTTATAGCTTTCATAGCTTGAAGCTTTTGTCCTAGATTTAACTAGGTATAATATACTTCAAGAATCTATATAATACTTACTAAGTTTTTTTGTGTAATGGCAGCTTACACAGACTATTATCAGAACACCGATGAACGTAATGCAACTAATAAGAAAACTACGGACACGAGGATCAACTTCACGTTCAGTTTCATTGGTTGGCACAGACAGTATCTAAAAACAAAAGCCAGCAGCATTAGTGTTCAATGCTAGAAGATTTCTATTACACAATTTTACAATTACAAAGTCTTCTAAATGTTACGCTTAAAGGAATTGCGCTTCTTAAATTTAATACGAGGTGTTTCGCAAGAAACTGTTGGTATCGTTAATTTCCTAAAAATCAATAAGAGAATCAATGATAAGAGTAGGTTAGCGCAAAAGCATCATTTTAACGTAGCCATCTACCAAAGTAGTTAAATTGGCATCGTTTTGGTTATATCTCATATTGTGAATGCCTTCACAACGAGTTGCCATGGTATTGTACTACCTCGAATAAAGAACACTCACCAGTGGAGAAGACTACTGTTATTTATTCTCAGGGGATACCACCACCCAGACGGCACCGTTTCAAAGCTTGTTGGCTTCTCTTCGGTGGGTGGGCAGGTACCCTGGTGTTGCATTAGTGACAACCCAGTTAAGAAGTATAACCTCACAATATGAGGGATGCCTGATGGTGTGCGTTGATATAGACTATAAAATATTTAAGGGCAAAGGCCTCATGCTACGAAGTAGAATGACTAACATGTAGGTTAGTGCAAAAAGCATCATTTTTAACGTAGCCATTAGGCACCTCTCATATTGTGAAGTTATACTTCATACCTGGGTTGTCACTACTGCAATACCAGGATACTTGCCCACCCACCAAAGAGAAGACAAGCTTTGAAACGGTGCCGTCTGGGTAGTGGTATCCCCTGAGAATAAATAACAGTAGTCTTCTCCACTGGTGAAATGTCATTTATTCGAGGTAGTACAATACCATGGCAACTCGTTGTGAAGGCATTCACAATATGAGATATAACCAAAACGATGCCAAACTACTTTGGTAGATGGCTACGCTAAAATGATGCTTTTGCACTAACCTACATGTTAGTCGTTTTACCTCATAGCATGAGGCCTTTGCCCTTAAATATTTTATAGTGATAACAGAACTACAAGTGATCTATAATTTTTTGCAGAACTATAACCGGCAATTATAGAAAAACTGATCGTTACACTTCGCATACTGGCCGACATAGTCAAGTTTGGCACAAACTTGACTATGTCGGCCAGTATGCGACACAAAGTTGATTATGTTTGTCCTCGGCAACTTGAATGAACAAGGAAGCAAGTGTGACTGACTAATTATGGCTGTCTTCGACCTCCTTCTTACAGACTGAAAATTGCAGACTTGCAAACGGAGGCGGACTGGGTCAAAAATTCTTACCGGGGGAAAACTTGTAGCGGCCTCATACTAGTGTTCTGCCCAAAATGACACCGGCCTCCATCGGTCTCCGGCCCACCGGGGTTTCCCCGACAAGTCTTATGCACTTTCTTCAGAAAGTGTATATGTATATCTAAAAGTGGCTCTGAGTAACCAAGTAGAGAATACAAGAGCCCCTAATACTTTGTATAAGTCGTATGCACTTTCTTCAGAAAGTGCATACGACTTATACACTTTCTTCAGTGCATAAGTCGATTTTATTTATTCCAAAATATCGGAGAAAGTATTAGGGGCTCTTGTATTCTCTACTTGGTTACTCAGAGCTACATTTAGATATACTAAGAAATACTACTACTAAAAATGTACCCTAGTGCACGAATGAACTTACTGCACTTCGTCGGCTGGTCCATTATGCTCATAAAGACACTGGGCTCAATATGAGGTAAAGAGCTATATACAGTACAGGGTGATTCACTACCAGTGCGACAAACTTGCAGGAAGTGTAGGGGGCACAAAGACAAATCGGAATCACATAGCATTGCAGGGTCCGAAATGCCTTCGTCATGCGATAGAGGACGTTGAACGGGAGGTCGCGTGAACAGCGATCCCGCTGGAAGTCAGCATTTGCGAACCGGTTCCCGAGGCTGTAGGATGGACGAGTATTCAAACGTTGAACTGGCCGACATGCACCTCGCGTATGGAGCTGCGGACTGTAAAGAGCGCGCCGCTCTGCGCTTGTACCAGGAACGTTTCCCGCACAGGCGTGCTCCTCATCATACGATTTTCGCACGTGTGCACAGAAGGTTACGTGAGACTGGTTGTTTCACGAGAGGTACCATGAATCGAGAGCGAACGACGAGGACGCCAGACAATGAGCAGAATGTCCTACGTCTTGCAGAAGGCAATCCGAGTACGAGTACTCGAGCGATAGGCCAACGATTGGGTATTTCCCAATCTACTGTATGGAGGATACTGTCAACAAACCAAATGAGTTCATACCATCTGCAACGCGTCCAATCATTGGAGCCTGCGGATTATCCACTCCGGAGGACTTTTGCTACTTGGTTTCTTCAACAGAAACCGTTCGCAAATGCTGACTTCCAACGGGATCGCTGTTCACGCGACCTCTCCTTCAACGTCCTCTACCGCATGACGAAGGCATTTGGGACCCTGCAATGCTATGTGATTCCGATTCGTCTTTGTGTCCCCTACACCTCCTGCAAGTTTGTCGCACTGGTAGTGAATCACTTTGTATACTTAGAAGACAAATTCGTAGCGCCGGCTAGCACAGACTGCAAGAAATTCTGACCTCTGGGGTCTTTGCCCTAAAATTTATAGAATAAATTTTTTTAGTTTGAAATCTATAGCTAATGTCGAAACTAAAAACTGATTAGACTCATTAAATGCAATACTTGAAGACCTCTGATGATCTCTCCAATGACTAACTTTTCATGCTTCTACACGAAATGCAAAGTTGGATTACTGTCCTGCGCACTGAACCTTTCAGTGAAGACAGAGCCGCTGCGACCCTAAGTGCCGCCAGTAATCGAAAACAAATTTGCCGCCCCAAAATATTTGGATTAAAAAAAAATAAAACAAGGCGTAAATAATTACTATTAATTTATTGAAAAAGAAAAGAATTACAACATATTTCATTTATGTTTATTTTTACCAAAAGATCATTTTCTATTGAAATTATTGCCGAGTTAGAGTCGTTGTTGAGACATTGTCGATCGTAAATAATTTGATTAATTTTAATTTTGAAACACTCCATTCACCTGAGGTAACTAAAACTGGTAAAGTTAGAAAAATTCTTAAAGAAACTGCTATATTTGGAAAAGTATCTGTAAAATCGTTTTTAAAAATATATTGTAAAATTTCAAATGGAGCAATATTGTCTTTAATATAAATTTGAAGTACCCAAAATTCTTCAGATAATGTTAAACCATCAATATCGGACTCATTACGATAAATGTCACTTATTTTAATATGTAAATCTTTGCAATAATTTAATAATTTCATCTGACCATATTTTTTTGAATTCACAAATATTATAAAACATTTTAAATATTTCTCCATGTTCTTTAATTTATGTAAACCTTTCAGTTAAGCGTAAGTATAATACATTACAACATATAGAGGTGAAATTGGGACTTAAGAAACCAAACCTAGTACACTGTACAGGGAAAAACTTCTTATGCGGGAATTTCTTATCCGAGTTCTACTGCATATATATATACAGAGCCGGCCCGAGGGGGGTGCGAACGGTGCGAGCGCACAAGGCCCTGCGCCGCTGACTGATTTTGCAAAATAAAAATGATTTAATTTTTTTTTTTGTTTTAATACTGTCGCAAAATCTAGCGACATCGCCATAAAATGGCCATATTTTTAATATACATAAGAAATAAAATGTCAATTATCATGTTATTAACATTATTTGAAAGCCCGCCAAGAATTCCCCAAAGAACACGGAAAAATATATTTTCTTTCAAATATATTTAAAATATCTCTCCTTACAAATAAAAATAATAATTTATTGTAGTTTCATTTGAAATTATTGAATAAATATTCCCCACAAATACGAATATATATATATATATGACAGCTGATCGTACATCGTACGTTTTTATCGCGATTCGCGAGGTTTGAAAATAAATAACATATTAATATCTATTTCGCAACATGACTAGTAGAGACAGAGATGCAGGAAGAAAGTATATGTGTGGCCCTGATAAATTGAAGAAAAAAAAGAAAGAGAGAAGAAATTACGGAAAAACAGAGGAACTCCCTCGCAAAATTTTTAAAAACCGAAAATGTGCAACAAACTGAAGAAACGCATAATTCACAGTTACTGGAAGATCAAACTCGCGGAAATGAAATTACGCCGTGCGACATCCACGAAAACGATCCTGATCATCATAAAGCCACCTCTCGTCCTAATGAAGAGGAAGGCGATGATAAGAAAACTGTAGAACGGAAGATAATCATGAAGCAGAGGGAAAAGTACAGACCGAGGATTTTTTGTCAGCGTCGAACAAGATGAATTATTCCGAGGACCGCAGCTTCAAGAGAATTAACAAAGCGACGAAGACGAAAATATCGATATCAATGATCCTGGTACTTGGCCCGAAATTATAACTGATAAATTTAGAATGGCTATCGTACAACATGGCGTGACACAAGTAAAAAACTACGATTTTCCGAAAGATAAAAATAACAGAAGTTTTTCTGAAAATTATTATTTAAGAAAATTAACGAATGGGGAACGTCAAGAACGAAGGTGGTTACTCTACTCAAAGTCATGAAATTGTAATCGCGATTACAAAGTCATGGAAGATCAAAATATCATTTACAAGCTATGTACAAATTGTTACAACTTGCAAAGAATTTTAAACTTGGAAACACTATTGACAAAGAACATGAAAAAATAATTAAAAACGAAGCACAGCGTTTAAAATGTGTTTGTGAACGAATAGTGGCTGCAATTTTATCAGAGCATTATTTGGCGTTCAGGGGCAGTAGCGATGCTTTATATAAACCACACAACAGTATTTCTTAGGTCTTGTAGAATTACTTCCAAGATTTGACCAAATCATGAAACAACATTTGGTGGGTAGAATCAGCATCGCGTTCCTATTTATCTTATAGAATACAAGATGAACTGATTTCTGCTTTGGCTAAAAAAGTTAGAAAGGAAATAATAAATACAGTTAAGAAAGCTAAGTATTTCACAATTTTATTAGATTGCACTTTTATTAGATTAGTAAGCCATCTAGAACAATTATCTGTTATTTTAAGATATGTTAATGTAGATAATTCTGAAAGTGATGTGAGTATACAAGAACGATTTATTTGTTTTGAAACAGTAAAAGACTCGACAGGAAAAGGGTTATCAGCTAAAATTGAAAGCATATTAGAAAAGGAGGAATTAGATTTAGGGAACTGTCGAGGACAGGGATACGATAACGGAGCTAATATGAGAGGTTTATATAAAGGTGTGCAAGCACTTATCCTGCAAAAGAATTCCAAAGCACAGCATATGCCCTGCGGAGGTCATAATTTGAATTTAGTTCTTGGAGACATTTCAAAATCATCTTCTCTTGCAAATTCATTTTTTGGGACTTTACAAAGCATATATAATATTTTTGCAAGTTCTGTAATACGCTGCGATATATTAAAAGAGCGTGTCAAACATCTTACTCCAAAACCACTGTCAGAAACGAGGTGGGAATGTCGCCTCGAAAGTGTGAAATCTGTGAGATACCAAGTACCACAATTTTCTCTAGCTTTGAAATACCTTTATGAACATACCAGTGACATGAAAACGAAATCCAATCAATCGAAAATAAACTTACTTCATTTGAATTTTTATTAAGTTTGGTCATTTGGTATGACATACTGAATGAAGTAAATATTGTGAGCAAAATTCAAATATAGATGTCGGTACTGCAAATTCACATTTAAAAGGCCTTTTAAATTTTTTTGAACAGTATCGTGAATCGGGATTCAAATCTTCTTTAATAACTGCAAAGGAAATAGCTGAAGAATTACAAGTGACATCTGAATTTAAGAATCAAAGAATTGGACGAAAAACAAAGCAATTTTGTTATGAAGGAACCGATCAGCCTATTTCATCAGGCGAAGAATATTTCATAATTCAATATTTTCTAGTCATAATCGATAGTGCGATTATTTCTTTTAAGAAAAGATTCGAAATTTATCACGAACATGAGACATCATATGGTTTTTTTATATAATTCGGATAATATATTCAAAAACTGACTGAAAACGATCTTCTTAAATGTTTCAAAGACTTAAATGCGACCTTACAAGACGATATTGATTGCATTGATTTATTTAATGAAATCAAAATTTGTCGTCGAGTTTTGCCTTCCAGGATCACAATATTACAAATATTATAATATTTACTGAAAAATAATTTATTTGAATTGTATCCAAATTTTGTTACTGTTCTGAAAATTATATTAACCTTACCAATTACCGTCGCATCTGCAGAAAGATCTTTCTCAAGATTGAAACCTCATGGCCGCACAGATATCAATTCTTCAAGCCTTCGAAAATAAATCTGAATTAGCTATAGTGTACGCCGATATTGAAGCTGCTTTTGACAGTCTAGACGTCACAGCCCTTCTCAGTCTTCTACAGTTCTTCTTCAGGATTAATGGAGACCTTCTAGCTTTCCTCACCGCCTTATTGAAGAATAGAAGTGTCCACCTCACTTTGAAGAAGACCCACTTTACAAGAAAAATCAATGCAGGAGTCCCACAAGGTGGTGTCCTGTCTGGCCTTCTCTTCTCAGCCATTCTGATTCCTTTTATGCGTCTTCGTGATGATGCTATAATATATGCCGACGATATAAAGTTTCTGACCTTAATCCCACCGTCTGCAGACCCAATGGCAATTACGTCTTCCATCACAGAGAATTTGACCGACCTTTCAACTTACTTGAAGATGTTTGGATTAAACCTTAACCCTTCAAAATCTGCAATAATGATATACTCAATTGAAACACCAACCAACAATAATTCAACCTTCAGTTTTAGGTACTCTCATCCCAGTAGTTACCTGCCATAAGGATCTCGGTATCTATTTTGATCCGAAGCTGAAATTTAATGTTCACACGGAATACCTCCGGAAGCGATTTAACACCCTACGCTGGAGAGCGAAACAACACCTACTTCATTCCAATGATGCCGCAACCACTACCAGATATCTTCAAGCCACTGTTTATCCGGCTATTTTATATGCAGCTGAGATCTGGGCATCTGCGTCGCCCTCTCTTCAAAAACCGGTGTTCTCGTGTGAATACTGGACCCTGAAATGGGCCACAAATAAGCATCGCCGACCCCCTCAATTGAGAACAACTGACATGGCTGAGCAGCTAAATGTACCCAGGCTTCCGAGGTTAATTGACAGCAGGCGTTTAATGACCTCAGTAAAAATGTACACAGGAGTGATAAACGCCCCAAACATCTGGGATTTCTGTCAGTGGCACAATCCTCCGCCATCCTTGAGGTCAGAGCCCACACTAACCCTCAAATACAACCGGCTGAAACTGTGTAGTCGGTTCTTACCTGCCCAGGCACTCCCCAAAATTCAGGCACTGCTCCGTCTTGGAGTCGACCTACAAAAAATGGCTACCGACTACAAATACCGTCACATGCTCCTCCAGTGGATTACATCGGTGGAACTGGGATAACTTCCTCCATATGACGTTCAGTCCTCATATTTTCATTATTATAATTTCATTTTTACATGTTTAATTTGTGTAACTAATAATTTCCATGTAATGGTAAAAAATGTTTTGCCAATTAATCTCAATATTATAATGTAAAACTCCTGGCCATGTCGCCGTGATGAGTATTATTGTCTGTAGTACATGTCCTGTACTTATCAGCAATAAAGAATTTATTTATTTATTTATTTATAAAATAATAAAAAATTACTTGAGATCTAGCATTAGTCAAGAACGATTTACCTCCTTAGCCATTTAATCTATCGAATCCGAAATAGCCAAAAAACTAAATTATGATGATATTATCAACGAATTTGCTATAAAACATGTAAGAAAATGAAACAAAAATCACATATTGTGACCTTATTCGATTAAGTCGCATACCAAATTGTATTTTATAAGTATATGAAGCAATTATTTTTCTTATTTGATTTATTAAAGATTTTTTGTGATTGAAATGTTAATTTTATTAAAATAATTTAATATTTATCATTTTTATGTAATCCTTACTAAACCAATTTGTGCAATGTAATAAATATCAAAATGCAATAAATTATTTTGTTGTACGAAATTTGTATCAAGGCCCCGCAAGTCAACTTTGCACCGGGTCCCGCTTTTGTTCGGGCCGGCTCTGTATATATATATATATATATATATATATATATATATATGTATATATATATATATATATATACTGTATATATATATATATATATGTATATATATATATATATATACTGTATATATATATATAGTGGAAGCTCTTTGTGGCCCTCTTTTTAATGACATGTGGTAGGTCCCGGCCGATTTTCCATAAAACTTAATGCTATTTTAAATTTTTATAACGACCTTGAAAGACGAACGAATTTTCTATAACGACAATGAAAGATGAACCAATTCTCTATAACGACCCAAATATTTCAACTACTGTCTTTTTTTTTTTTTTTTTATTACATTATTTGCATATCAAAATGAAAGAACAGAAATTTATTCAAACTAATGCCGAGCTTGCAGGCTGACAGTGAGAAATCATTAGTTGGTACAATGAAACAAACTTCGACCAGAACTTCATATTTATATGACTCATACGAAGCTGGTAGCATTTCTGTGTCGTCTCCGTCGGCCACGGTGTAATACGTGGGATGCATCGTCGAATAAAAAAAAGTAAGGCGTCGTCTTGTCTTAAGACGGAGCAGCCAATCTCAAACAAAATTACGATAAGCTGATAATGGCATGCGCTTTAAGTCCAACATTACTAAAATGTTCGGAATTCCTAAGAGTACCTGCCGAGTCCGTGATTAGACTCCTTCTGGATTATCATCCTGCATCCTGCAGTGATGTGCTGGATTGTTTCTGGGGCTATGTGGCATCGTCATCTGTTACTCCGGGGTTATTGGCGATGTATTGCCTGTAGTTCCTAGTATCTGCGCCGGTAGCACAGTGGTATCGTCACCGTCCTCCCCACACCGGGCGGAAAAGGCCCGGGTTCGAATCCCGTCGATGAGGCGAGGAACTTTATTGGGCTTTTGTTTTTATTTCATAGTTGAGTTAGCCGGTCTCCAGCGTAGATAGCAAGGTTTTTCCCCCAATAAAGCAGGCAAATCGACCAGAGAACACACGCAATTACAGACACACACATGGGTAGATGAAATAACTTTCCAGGTGATCGTAATATAACGATGATTACAATGCTCCAGTTTAAAATTTTCAAATCTGTGATCACTGGAGCGCTACTGAATTGCTAAGCTGCTTTCTGTTATCTGTATTTGTATCCTTTTTTTTATTTGTATGCTGTATTTTGTATCCTGATTTTGTACTTGCATGCCATTTTTTGTTCTGTTTTTTTCAATGCTATCACTTGTAAACCACTGGCGCTCGTCGCTGTGATGGGATATTGCGTTGTAATTATGTACTTTACAATAAGGTTTATTTATTTAAATAGGTTTTTTTTTTTTTTTACCCGGTGTACAAGGTTATTATTATTAATTTCATACACTTACAATATCTAGAATATCCTTCTTCCGTTTTTCCGCACTGTCTATTCCCTGTATAGGAAGCACTTGGTAGTTTTCGTAATATTCTTGAGCCCATTTATCATAAAGATCATAATCAGGTATCCATTCTGCTGTGCGTTTCTTCATCATACGATTGTTCTCAATATATTGTTCTAAAGAAAAGAGAAAGGCAATTTTGACTTTTGTATTTTAACAATACAATACTTAAAAATTTCTTCATAGAAATATTTAACTAATATCTGCTTAACTGTTATTATTCTTTGTTACCATACACGAGAAAAAAAAAAAAAAAACCCACTGTCACAAGTGATGTTGTTTGGTTTTTAGGAGCATTAGCAACTAAGGCCATATTACTCCAGGAATATGCGGTGGTCATTCCCTGACCTTTCCGCATTCAGTGGTGACGGGCTCGAACCCCGGTCTAATCAAGAAGCGTGTGCTACGCACTGCTGCTGCTCCTTTCCACCTGGCTACGGAGGCGTCCTGTCACAAGTGAGTGAGTAAAATAAAATCTAGATTTCAATTTTAAGTTCCAGGTTCCAGGGTTGATTATTTAGAGATAGTATCCCCAGATGATGCATAGCTGCCAACTTTTGACTTGAAAAAAGCTGAAGATTAGGCAATTGTCCATGTCCACTTACACTGCCAAGCCCCCTTACTTTTTCTGAGCGAGTCCCAATTATCGGTTGATTCAACCACTGCTCATTTCAGTTGTCCTAAATTATTCGCTGTACTGTTCCTTTCTCTTCAAAGGTGATTGTTATTGATGTAGGGTTTTAGGAGCTTTAGAGACTAAGGCCATATTGCTCCGTGTATATTGTCTGCAAATTGCATATGTGTTATGAAGTCGATTTTCTGGACGAACAACTCGAGTTTCCGGGAGAAAAACCATGCCACCCTCGCCCGAGACCGACTAACTCAGCCACGTTGTGAAAAAGGCCCGCAAAAATTCCTCACGTTATCGACGGAACTCGAACTCAAGTCTTTTCTACTAAGTCTTTCTGTGGGGGAGGACGGCGATCCTACCAACTGTACTACAGACGAGAGCTTCAAAGGTGATATCTGTGCATAGGTCCGCTCTGATGTTCCCTGTCAAAGACAACAGTAATTTAAAAAATTCTCTTCTCGACTTCTACGGCTTAAATTTCTCAACTCTATTCTATAAAATTCATCTATTACCTGTCATTCTCCCAACTACATTATCACTTGGAACTCTTTTACTCCCTTTCTTTGAAACTTGACATTCTCCAGTCCAACTTTTCTAATAGTGAGGTAATTTTCCTTTGTGATTTTAATGTTCAGCTGGCTTCCATTTTCTAGTCATACAGACACAGCTGGTCGAGATGCTGAAGCTTTTGCAATTACTAATAATGACCTTGCATAGATTGGTCATTTACCTACCATACTAGACAATCCAAACCACATAGCCAACACACTTGACCTTTTTCTCACAAACAACCTTCCAAGTACGCGGTCGTGGTGAATGGTGCTCTGAGCACTTCTGACAGCAACTTGGTGATGATCTCTTCTCCAACGGAGCCTGTCTCTTGTAGTCATTCTCAACCTCGTGTGGTCCTCTAGGCACTTCTGATCACAACTTGGTGATCAGAAGTGCTTGGTGATCTTCTCCAACGGAGCCTGTCTCTTGTGGCAAGAATGCAAAATGGGATGACCTGCGTGAATTATTCTTTTCCTTGGTTGGATCACTGTTTTAAATCATTATTAGGGATGAAATCCTTTATTCCACGCTCCACATTAAAATCTCGTCCTTTATTTAAACCTTGGTTTGCCAATAAATGTGCTAAGGCTGTTCAAGATAAGAATGTTGCGTATCTCAATTATAAAGCAATTAATAATTGCTTTAAAATTGTTGCAGGCTTTGGTGTAGGCAGAAAATGAATCTGGAGATTTGGATGCAAGAAAATTGCCAAACTGGCAATTTTCCAAACTCACTCTGTACAAATATGAAATCCGCTCTATCATGGCGTATTGTTCCCAAATCTGGAGTGGTGCCCCAGATAAATGACTCATAATAAATGACTCATCTCGAACAAAGTGTCTACACTCATAGACGTTCTGTTTCTGCTGCATGCCTTTTCTGAAATTTCTCACTATTAGAAAAGTTGGACTGGAGAATGTCAAGTTTCAAAGAAAGGGAGTAAAAGAGTTCCAAGTGATAATTTTCTATAGATACCTCTAATTCAGTTCTTCTGAATTGGCTTCTATAATTCTTCCTCCCTCTTCCAAACCAGTTCGAACACGTGCCGTAACCAGTTGGCATCCTTTCACTGTCCAGCTTCAGACTAACATAAACCCACTTTTCTTCTTCTTCCTCATTTATTCCTTCAACATCCATTTTCTGGAACAATCTCCCTTCACACGTATTTGTTGAAAATTACCATCTACAGAAATTCAAATCTAATGTCAACAAATATCTTTTCGAACACGTGCTGTAACCAGTCGGCAATCTTTCACTGTCCAACTTCTCTTTTTCTTCCTCATTTATTCCTTCAACTTCCGTTTTCTTTAACAATCTTATTTCCGTTTTCTGTAACAATTTCCCTGAAAACGTATTTCTTGAAAATTACGATCTACAGAAATTCAAATCTAATATCAATAAATATCTTCTTACATCTTCTCAATCTTCAACTCACGCACGGTACTAAGAACTATAGGTTCTAATACCTTCCTTGTTCGGGATTTTCATTAAAAAAAAAAAAAAATTGAAAACAAGTGAAAAACATTTTTTGGGAAAAAAAAGGAGGTTATCCATTACAAATTAAAAAAAAAAAAATCCTTTATACAGTCCATACGCACCAGAAATTAAACTTCACTAACAAAACGCACATTTGATATTAAAATAAAGCCATATGACTAGTACAGTATGCTTGCAAACGCTAACTTACCTAGGATTTCTGTCTGCATTGTCTATGCATAAACTGATTATGACTGCTTCGAGAAAGATATATAAAGATATATACTCTTGCAAACTCCGCACCTCTTCAGAAATGTTGGGTGAAAGTTTAGTTTGTAACAATGTCACTGCAGTTCAGACTCAGCTGTCAAGAGCGTTTCCAAAGCGTCACCAAAAACACCAGATGACTTTTTTTTTCCCCGCCTGGTTAAGTATTCACCAACACTCAGCATTGCTATAAAGAATTATTAAAATGCTAATAATGATCTGTGATAATTTATTACATTTCATGCTTCCTCGCAATTATCAGTTCCCCAACAAGGACATCAATTATTTCTTCTTTCATAATAGTCTGGTAGATTCTCTCACACCTGAAACTGAGAATTGTTTAAATTTTAACGACACCAAAAGTACCGGAAACTTGCCTACAAAAAAAATTTCAAATTGGAAAATGCTGAACTGCCAATTGATGAAATTCGTGTTACCTCAGCATTTATAAGAACATCATTTTTCAATGGGAATGTGTATACCATATAGTCACAGGTAGCAATCAAGTACTTCCTCAGTGAACAAAAGAACAGAATAGAATTTTCTCCTCCTGTTTATGTCTTTCTATTACTTTGGTAGTAGAAAAATCTATGAAAAAATCAGAATCATCCTTCTGGTGGTAATCATCTTCAAAAACGGAAGTGTATTATTTAAAAACCGTTGGTATAATAAATTTGCAAATAACATTCGTCAACATAAGGATAATGCTGAAGGAGTAATGACCTCAGTATAAAATCGTGTCCTACATTTTTATGAATAAAGAATTTTATTATTATTATATAGATGCGAAGTAAACAGGCTTGATGAGTAATGTCCAGATTTTCAAATTTGGCACAATATTTAAAAGAAACAAGCAAACTACTTTATTCAAGCCAGAAAAGAGAAACATAAACAAACTTTCTGCGCGAACACACTTAGAATTCTCGGCTTGTTTGGCCTGTTTAAGATTTCTTTCGCCAAAAGTTTGCCATTCATATTTTATTGAATTCGCCAATTTGTCTTCTTCCATTTGTCTTCTTTCTCTCTCTCTCTCAAAATTAATTTATTACTACGAAGTGCTCAATTCCCCTTTTAATACCCACGTTACTCCAATTTTTAAGCCTCTCTTAATGATCAACACTAAGAGCCAGACAGTTTTTTGGAGGAATCCCACATTCTTTCAAGATGTCCAATACTGTGCCACAGTCACAGTCCAATATACTGGCAGTGAGAGCAGGCTGTTTTTGATTTGACGATTTTTTTTTTTTTTTTTTTTTGACGTTAAAAACGTTTTTACTGGCGTTATTCCAAAAATTTTGTAACGAAAAACCGTCATGCGAAAAGCGTTACGAAAATTTATTCCAGTTTAATTTATCTTCTACTGAACCGAATTTAATGAAATTTTGCACGGGGCTTCATCTTAGCTCTATACTAGAAGAAAAACTTTCAAACCTATGAAAACTGCAGTAGTTTTTACAGGATAGTGGAAAATGTGATCAAGGAATGTGGGCGTATAGCATATCGTTGGAAAGCTAAGGAATTTAGAAACAGGAATATTAAGGTTTTAAGATACAAAAAAACTTCCAGAAACTGGGAAATGCGTTAATTCGAAAACGCATCTGGTTTCAAGTCACCTTGTGTTTTCAGATTGAATGTAATTTTTTTCTTTATAATTAAACTCTGAGGTTGGAAAAGAGTTCTGCACATTTATGAAAACCTTCTTCAACTTGGACATATCATCAGATCTTTCGACAAATACTACACGTAATGAAACAACTATAGATGGTGTATTTAGTAGTGAACTAAAATCTCTTCAATGTAAAAATTATATATCCTACTTTAATCATCACAGACCAATACTCTCAGTAACCGATATGTAATTATAATTAATAACAATTATTATTAATAAAATAAAAACATTGTTATATTATTATAAATGAATTTTATTAATATCTAAAAATTAAAACGTTTTTAACGTCTGCCGACGACTCTTAAAGGACACGTTAAATATGCTAGAGGCAGGACACATTATGTACCTGCTACAGAATTTTTTATTATTATCATTACGAAAGGTAGCTTGTAATCACTGGGTGCTGCCATATGCAGCAATCGAAATTTGCCCATTGTTCAGAGCCATCGCCAACTCTTCTTTCCCTATTTGTGCGATTTCGCTAGCAATGCCTCTTGTTTTTGTCTTTCCACAAAATTTATTTTTTTTATTTCATTATCGGGAAACATATTACTGAACAACTCAGAGGAAGATTGTGTTCATGACAAAGATGTAAATAAACGTGTAGCACGTATGATATCATAACTATAAATGACATGATAACTATAAATACATGTCATTTATCTTATGTAGGACAGCACCTGAACATCATCAACTCCGCCATCATAACTATAAAATGCTAAATTTTTACATTTCTTTCTACGTACGATGGTGTCTATGCATAGGATTACATTGCACTTCCCACCCCCTGAAACTGTTATATCACAGCTACTTACAGTACACAAGGCAAACGTGTTATCTTTTTTCAGATTTTACCATACATGGAAAATCTTGCATATATTTCTTCTGAGAAATTTTGCGTCGATTTCTTTGGAACATTAGTGAAAGACATTGTTAATTAGCTTAGTGATAGACATGTATAATCGCACATTACAGAGAGCAACGCTATTATCTCTCTCATTTCTATTTTGCAATGTAGACTAGTACGATTAATTCATTAACGAAAATAAGCACAACTTCATATTAAAAAAAAAAAAAAAAAAAAATTGTCGTAAATCAGAAAATTTGACAGCTATCAGCTGTCCAATAGGTATCAAACAGAGCAACATGTTGCCTCTTATATGCTCGGAAAGTGACGCACACAATATGAAATTCTCGACAGGTACGTCCAAGCCGAGGACCGTATTCATAAACTTACAAACCCCAGACAATACATCCGTACAAGCCAGATGATAAAATTTTTAAATAATGACACCTAAAATTCCAATTTGAGACTATTTTTAGACGCTTTCACATATTATTATTATTATCAGCCATATGGTACAAGGAAACCTGAGATTTATACTGTACCAGACAAAAAAAACTTACTGAGTCACCCTGAGAGAGAGAGAGAGAGAGAGAGAGAGATACTGTACTGTATTCGTAAAGCGCCTGTTGATTTCACCATGTCAAGAGAGAGAGAGAGAGAGAGAGAGAGAGAGAGACAGATACTGTACTGTATTCGTAAAGCGCCTGTTGATTTCACCATGTCAATCCGACCATAAGCACGTAACAACTCCACCCCCAGTGGACGGATTTTCATGAAATCTTACTCTTTTCATTAAACTTTATCTCAATTCCGAATGCACGTTCAGTCAGAAATGCGACATCCAGCAAGCACAAAAGCAAAGCTGGCAACAGCCTATGTATGGTCTGAGGATGAGTTCCGGCAAGCTTCACGGAACGTTACCTTAATGTATAGTGATTTGGTTAACAGTTAAATTGTGTTACTATTATAGCATAAAGTTTTTATATATTTTATAATACTGGTAGTTCCAGAATAAAGTTGAAAAAAAATCAGAAATTGAATTCCCCGAAGTGTAAATAATATTATAAAAAAAAAAAAAAAAAAAAAAAAAAAAAAACAACGGGCAATATTAGCTTTGAAAAACACAAATACCGAAATACTGAAGGAAAGGACGTTTTTGCGTCCTCGCAATTAAAATGAATTTTTAAAATAACTGAATTTCTAACATTCATAAATTTGTGAATTTCAAAATGCAATATGAACTTTATTTATTTTTAGTATAAATAAGAAACAGAGCTGGTTACAAAGGAAAACATGTTTCTTGAACATGATCAACAAATAGAATCCTCCCCAATCCTCTGGAGCATCCTCTATATAGCATCGTACACTTTCTCTACAGGATACGTTGAGAGAGAATTTCACAAATCTTAATCGTCCTGTTGTCAACAGCCTATGTATGGTCTGAGGATGAGTTCCGGCAAGCTTCATGGAGCACTGATTTTGACCTACACTTTTTGATTTAACTGTTTCCTTTCGACCAAGAGGGACAATGTTACAAAACTCACAAACAATATTCGAGTTCATCGCTGTGAATAATATACACCACAATATATACTAATAACATATACCACAGATTCTCAAAATTGAGTTCCGAGGATTTCTAAAGTTTTATGAAAGGTTTTTGCGGTTCTGTGAGACTTTTAATGAGATTTCTAAAGTTTTATGAAAGGTTTTTACGGTTCTGTGAGACTTTTAATGAGATACAATTTATAATACAATTTTTGTTACGTTTCTTTTTATTTTTGCAGAAAACACAGACGTCTCGGATGAGGATTTTTAAGATACAGTAACAATATTTTTATACGGATTCATAAATATCCAAGATACACAGTAGTGGTTCTCAAAGTGTTTTCGGGCAACCATGGTGTTCTGCACATGTTCCATTAATTTTTTTATCACTAATTTTTTTTATTTAATTTGTACACATGTAATTACTGTTTTTAATTTTTCGTTAATGATTACTTTTTTTTAAAGATATTAGGTTCTATCCGCGAAAGATTTAGATTTGTCAAAGGGTTCCGAGCAGGAGGGTACCGTAGGTGCAAAGATCCGGGTCTCGGACTGGAAAGAGTCCAAATCCCAACAAATGGGGTATCCCACAATCCAAACAAGAACTCCTGCTGTCCTTTACACCAACAGTAATTCTCGCACCAGGATCCCCTGAACTCTAGGACTGATCCTCATTCCACAGAATTAGGCCAGCAGCAGGAAGGCAATAGTAAATGGGTCAGAGAGCCAGTTTTTTTTTTAAACGACCTCTGATGACAAGTACTTATGAAAAGATTTATCCTTACCTTCTTCTTCATCGTCTTCGTTTAGTTGCAACGTTTCTTCATGAGAAAATTCAACTCTCAGGGGATTGTTCTTAGTAGCTATTAACAAAATAATGTCCCTATCTCAACACAAAACTTAAGATTTTTTTTTTAAATATAATTTCAACATAACTTAAATATACAATAAACTATAAAATGCGAAAAATACAACATACCAAAAGGTTGTAATTAATTCAAATATTTTATTAATAAAAAATAAATCAAAATCAATAAAATAAAAATACGTTACACTATTTTATTATTTCTAACGTATTTTGTAATAAATGACATATATCATTACAAAAAGAAATACCTCAATCCATTATAGTCCCCTCTCTCGAAACTTTTCCTTTGACCAATTTCTTTGTACATTTCATTACATTGTGATCCCTACCCGCTATTGGTTCTTGCAATTTCAAATAATGGATGCAGTATGAATCATTGAGTAGAACCAAGTAGCGGACATTAGAGCCGGGTGTACTTTCTTTGACATGTTGAAATAAATAACAATCATTCAGATTGCTCAGAAATCTGTATCTCCATGGCATATTGCCCGTCCATGATTTCTAATCTATAAGAGGTACATCGAAGTCGACCGTAATGAAGCAATCACAAGTTGCCTGTAGAGATTTTTGCCATACACCTCAGAATCCTGTAGTTTATAAGACTATCATCTTTCCTCTACCGCATGCCATCTTGCACTACACAGACTTAATATCAATCTGAACTTTATCTGATTCTCTGCAGTCTGATCGCCTATCTCTGGATTGACCATTTCTCTGTCAATCTTGTTATATCAGCATTGACTGAGCTAATGAAAAGCTTAAACTTGCTTAATTTATTTACAATACTCCTACAATCATTATACAAATAAATTAAATTTTGTCTCTTGGCTTTTTACAACCCTGATGCATCCCTTGTACCTGGGGTCATGGTCTATGACTCGGAAGTCTACAAACAGTCGGGGGGGGGGGGGTTCTTGGAACTAATGACACTTTGTGACAAACCAAGCCATGCCGCGACTTGGTGTTGTAATTATCCAACCAGCAGTACTACTGAGTCCACCGCCTGGACGACTACAAGCGATGAATTCGGAAATCCGTCTCTGATGACGGTATCAGCTGTTTTTTCGAATTAAAAATAAACCCAGAAAAATCTGAATTTATGATATTCCCCTTAAAGAAAATGCCTTCTTAAATTCATCCAATTCTGTGTAATTCTCCTATTCCCATCGTCAATAAGCATACTGATCTGGGGGTTGTTTTTGATCCTAAGCTCTGCTTCAGTTACCACAGAGACAAGCTGCTCAACCTGGCAGCTCGACTCCGATAGATTGCCAAACAGCATTTACATCATATTAATGAAGTCACAACTACTAAAAAAATATATAAAAACCACAGTATACTCCGCTTTTATAATCTGCAGAGGTATGGGCATCTGCTGCCCATAGCACAATCAGGTCACCTTTTTTCTGCTGAATTTTGGCTCTTAAAATAGGCCATAAACAAACATAAACTTCCTCTACAGCTAAGGTCAACTGAAATGCCCAGTTTGACTCAAATACACAGGCTCCCCACACTGATTAGGTTGAAACGTCGTACCACGACTATCAAATGATCGTTGACAAGATTTCGGAACCATCATTCTCGGACCTATGCTCATGGAGAATCCCTCAGCCTTCCCTCAGAGCGACTCCAATACTGTGCCCACATCTCAGCCGTCTCCACCTATCCGATAGGTTCGTGCCTTTTGAGCTACTTTCAAGTGACCAGCCCTTGGATGCCGACCTTAACAAGTTCGCTTGTGACAGAGAATACTTGAATTGTACTTCCCTGATCCTTCTCCTCGAAGCTCGACTTATTGCCGCAAGCCAACAATAGAAACTGATATGAAGATCGTATACAAACTTTTCAGCATGACAGTGAGTAATGATGAACAAACTACTGTTCAGCACAAAGAACGTTGCCTGTCTTATATTACTATATGAAATTATTTGTTTCAGCCAATATATACCCCGATGAGCCAAAACATTATGACCAGCGAATCGTAATGGAAATCGAAGCAACTGCAGGTGAACTACAGCACGTGCGCAGGTGTCCCGACTGCAGAGGCCAAGAATTTTCATGTTCTTGGCCTCTATTTTGTTTAGTGATGTTGTAGATCAAGGGTCGGCAACCTTTTTTGAGTGATGAGCCAGTTTTGATCTAATTAAAAAAAAAAAAAAAATTGCGAAGAGTCGCACCTCAGCTCAAGCTTGGGGGGGGGGGGAAGTTTTTTAAGAAATGGAATAGAGTGGGAAGGTTTTTTATTAAAATATATATTTTTGAAATATTATATACTAATACTGAAAAAACGTAACAAATATCCAAATAGGTACGAATTAATGTCTTTTTGCTGCTGAACTTCTTGAGTGAGTCTCTCAAAATCAGGCGAGTATGCCGTAATTTTCATCTTTAAACATGCTGAGAGACTCACATTGTTCAGAGGGTTTCTTGAGTTATTTTTAATATAGTTCGTGTTCGAATATATTTAATCGCAGAAATACGTCGCTTGTCGTACATGTGGGCTAAAAGTTAAAGAGTTGCAATTACATGTTCAGAGAGCTGCATGCGGTTTGAGAGCCACAGGTTGCTGATCCCTGCTGTAGATTGTCCAACATATTGTGCAAGTGTTACACATGTATTTTTGCTGCTACATGTGTAATGGTACACATGCAGGGAAATAACAGCAAAAATGGGAGAGAACACATAAATCGCCTAATTATTTTGATCAATACGAAACGAGGAACTCTTACGCAAGGTCAACTTTGCCATGCAAATAAATAAATTTTGTGTTTATACTCTGGAACTATCACATTTCAGAAAAGTTTACATGATAGAGAGAGAGAGAGAGAGAGAGAGAGAGAACAAGAGAGAACACAAGAAACAGCACTGTATTTAGCAATCACAGGCTTGAACCCCCGTCACTCAAAGCAAAATGTACTAATGCACCCTCGTTCTGACCACTCGGCTGCGGCAAAAAGCCGATAAAGGTTCTTCCTTTCACTGGAGATGAGATTCCAACCCAGCCTTTTCAATACCCTGTAAACGGAAGGCGATCAGTGGTTATTTCTGTACACGTTAGAAACGGGGATGATCACTAATCACCTTTATTGGCCGAAACATAAGCATCTTTTGTTGTTACACACAATTTCCAGAAATCAGAAAGATGTTCCAGGACTTCTGTCAGGTTAATGTCTCTCTATACCAGGGGTCGGAACACTGCGGCTCTTTAACTTTTAGCCCACATGAAGCAAAGTTTAAAAAGGAGTTAGAGGACTTAAAAATCAAGGACATGTGGAGTGCAAGATTAAAATGCCTTAAAATTGAAACTGAGGATTTGGAGAGGCAAAAGGCTGTCCTTGCAATTTTACATAAATGGATGCCGATTTTCATCTTTAAGCATACTGAGAGACTCGCATTGTTCAGATGGTTTCTTGATTTATTTTTAATATAGGTCATCTTCGAAAATATTTGCAGGCAGAAATTCGTCGAAACAAAAACTGAGAGAAGTTCAAAATTCCTGATTAGATGTCGATTAGTGAATTTCGACAGGTGTGTCTTTTACGTAGAAAAGATTTGACTTACTCCGTATACTTCTACATTTTACGCAGAAAAGCGTGCGCGGGGGTGGGCGAAGGGGGCGAAGACCCTGGTAGGTTATTAAAATACATATAAATGTAAAAACTATGATAAATAACAATCCATACATGAACAATTTATTCCTACAACAAAACAGGCAAACTGAAAACAGAATACTCGCAATTTAGAGAGAGAGAGAGAGAGAAAATACATGGATGCCGTAGTGTAAATAGCTGCATTTTTCTAAAATCAATCACTCACTTATTGATAAATGTAATGTTAAAATATATACTTTAATTTCTAATATGTAATACTCATATTATTTAACTAATACAGTATAAATTCAGTCTCTAACAACAATTTGACAAATAACTGTAAAATATTAATGAAACGAAAAAAAGTTGTATGTTATAATTCTTTCAATTCTTATATTTACATTTCAGTCCAAAAATGACAATCAACAAACCAGCATAAAGCAATCTGCCCATTGAAATAATAATAATAATAATAAAAATAAAAACATGTACTGCCTTACTATTATTAATAATAACTTCAGTTATTTACGAGTTAAACCCCAAGTTCCTAGTCAAACTAACGTTTCAACGTTTAAGTTTCTAGTCAATTTGAAAAAAGCATTGTGCTAGAAATATACTGTAATCATTTGTTGAACTTAATAATTCTCCTGGAGGGAATTGTTGCCTGCCTTTGCATTATTAGTAATAAAGCAACTACACTCTACATGGTATAGTTATGCTTTACTCTTGCCAGGTCCTGTAGATAATTTCAGTAATTCTCTTCCTTTCCTGTTTGGGGTTATCAAGGTTAAGAGTGATGCCTGCTGTTTCATTAGCATTAGTAGAGGCGTGCAATGCAAGAAATCAAACTTATGCAGCATCAGCCAAAAAAAACTCCCATTTCACCCTTCCATTCGTTCCAAATGCCTGGCTAGCTCAGGCTAAAATTTATTTAGGATATCAACTTCAACAACAAAAGATGGAAGTCTGTTCCACCAATCAACTACCTGCTGGCTAAAGGCAAATTTTCGCACATCTATTCTACAACTGTCTTTCCTCAATTTGAAACTGTGTCCCCTTAGGTTCTTAATCTGAGCAAGAGGAAGAATCCCATCAGCATTCATTCGGATTGCTCAACCCATTCAAGGCCTTATACACCTCAATCAGATCACCTCGCAGGTGCCTACTCTCCAGGCAGTGCAATTTGCAGAACTTAAGCCTTTCTTGGCAAGAGCACTCCTTTGTTCCCCTCACCAATCTTGTTGCCCTTCTTTGTACTCGTTCTAGCAACTCTACATTCTTCCTAAAATGAGATCCGCAGACCTGTGTGCAGTACTTTAGGTGTTGCCTGACCATTGCCTTGTATAACGGGATAATCACCTCAATGCCCCTGCTAGCAAAATTCTTATATATCATTGATAAGAATCCATGACCGTGTGAATGTCGATGCAAAATATTCATTTAGTTTGTTAGCTACCTGAGCAGGATCATCAACAGTTGACCCATCAATATCAAGTGGACCGATCTGATTCATCCCTTCCTTTTAGAGTTTACATAAGTAAAGAACTCTTTGCTGTTTTTCTTTGCATCCCTTGCCAAGGATTTCTCGTAATCTGCCTTCGCCTGCCTAACCTCCTTTGTAACTTGGTTGCATATCAACTTGTATCTATCATAGGCTTCTGTGTCATGTGTTAATTTGTAAGTATCCCATGCATTTTTCTTCTCTGCCATATGCCTCATTAGTTCATCTGACATCCATTTTGGCCTAAACCTTGAACAATATTTCTTAGTTGGTATGTAAAGCCTAGTAGCTTCCAAGATAAGTTCTTTGAATGCTTCCCATTTTGAATTTGCTGTTGGTAACATCATCAGTTGGTCCCACTATATAGAATTTAAATACACTCTCAGTCCATCGTAGTCGCCTTTACGGAAGCAATAACCCTTCCCTTTACCCCTAA
The DNA here is from genome assembly GCF_048544385.1 of Mastigoproctus giganteus. NCBI lineage: Eukaryota > Metazoa > Arthropoda > Arachnida > Uropygi > Thelyphonidae > Mastigoproctus > Mastigoproctus giganteus. The sequence goes on along the minus strand of NC_143583.1, from coordinate 198,354,422 downwards.
TGGTAGTTACCTCTTTGAGTAAATCCCACTTCAGCACACTGTGATCACTGCCACCTAGTGGTTCATTTATCTGCAGATTCTTAATGCATGAAGAATCACTGCTGATAATCAAATCAAGAGTATTACTCCCTCTAGTTGCCTCCCGAACATGCTGATGTAGAAAACAATCATCCAATAAATCCACAAAAGCCCTGCTAGTGTGTGAGTGACCAGCCCCCAAATTCCAGTCAATATCTGGGAAATTAAAATCTCCCATTATAAGACTCACTGATTTACTGGCCCACTCTATTTCCCTGTACAGTTTCTTATTATACTCATCAGAGTCATTAGGCCTATAGCACACTCCTACTCTCAATTTTGATCTCCCAATGCTTATGTCACACCAAACCGACTCAACACTGCACTGTCCAGCGATGTCGACTGGCTTCACGTCCTTGGTTTTTATGTGTTTCTTAACTAATAGCATAACCCTTCCCCCCTTCCTATCCTGTCTATCCTTTCTGTAGACGTTGTACTCCCCAAATTCCAGTTCTGCATCCCTTATATCTGTGTGACACCACGTCTCTGATATCCCAACAATATCTGCCTTTGATGTTTTGAGCAATACTTCAAATTCATCAAATTTATTTACTAAACTCCTAGCATTGGTGTACACGCAAGTATACCTGCACCTGTTTCTATTCTTAGCTACCCTAACACAACCCATGTGTTTACTTGTACCGCAATGGCTCCCAGCAGTCTCTGAAATATCATGCATCTTGTTTTTCAGGCTTCTGCTCATTCTAATAGAAGCAGTGCAAGAATCTCTTTCACCGCTGCCAGTGGCTACTGTCAATCTATTGGTCTTTGTCTCCCCCCAAGCTAGCAGTTTTCCGACCCACTTGACACTGCCTCGATAGCATCAGCAAATATTCTTGCACCCATTCTATTTAAGTGTATCGCATCCCTGTAGAAGCAATCTCTCCTGTTAACAAGTACAGCCCAGGCTGAAAAAAATTCTACCCCTTGAGCCGTGCACAATCTTTCCAGGGCCGAATTGATCGACAAGGCTAACTGGGTGCTAACTGTATGGCATGCCCTAGTTACATCAAGTAACATAGAACGCTGGAGTCCAGTTTACGGCGATTTCCATAGTAAACTATTCGGACAAATATGGCATTATAAATTAGGGCAAGAGCCCGGCGCTCAAGGTCCCAGTCTGCACGGCTTATACGGATGATCACGGCCCAGTTTTTTTTTTTTTTTTTTTTTCCCCTTTGGACATTTCAAGTGAGGATGGAAAGGCTGTGTACTGAAGTTTACACAATTTTTTTTTTTTTTTTTTTTTTAATAGATTCCATTCTCAACGTCAAAAAAAGTTATTTTATGTTACTCCACGAATTCGGGACGGATTCAAGCAAAAAACTGTGGCTGTAGTCATGAAGACACTACAGATTACACATATCGTTCTTCCCTTAAATCCATCCCGAATTAGGCCTAAACTAACTTAGCCCTTTCGACTAACCGAATATGAAAGCCGTAAGAGAGGGAAAATTATCAAAATTGTTAATTTACTAAAAACATAGATCAGGTTTACTGGCCTGTACATGATACTCCTGCCGGCTGTAGTAGTTTGAGAAACGGCATTCTCGATAACACAGAATCGCGGTGATTCAGTCTACGTAACAAACAGGTAGCCCCCAGACCCCCCCCCTACTATCAAGAGAACTATATGAAGAGAATCTTATACTGTACTAATAAACAACTAATACAATAACTGCGAAACACAATGAAATCGTCAAAAAACTACTTGAATACAAAGAAAACTCGCCTCATCAGTCCTAGCACGCCTGCTGGCACATTTCACAAACTCCATTCAATTATAGCCTTGCATCCGTTCTTTTATAAACCATACAACATTTTTGCAGTTACTCGCCCCATTGAGGTTGAACGTGGAATAACAAATAAAAAAACACGGAATTTTGACGGCAGCAGAGCAAAATATCCGAAAGCAGCACGACGGCGACGACTAAACAATAACCGAGAGCATAATAACGACGAAACAAAGCAAATAATTTGGCATTCACCGCTAAAATCAGAAGCGAATTTGCATCTAATCAATCAGAAAGTCAAATTACCCATTCACAGTAATCACCCAATCACAGAACACGACCGAAGGATCACTCCGTTTTTCGGCTACGCCCGCAATGCGTTGACAAGGTGTAACCATAAAATGGAGATCAGACGAGCAACCAGTGGCGTAGCTACCATGTAGGCAAGCAAGGCAATTTCTTCCGGGCCCTTTAGGGGCCCGGCGTCTTTGGCTGTCTCCTCTTTTTGAAATTTTCATTACGTAGGGGCCTGAACATCTTCTTTGCCTCCAGGCCCGAAAAAGGGTAGCTATGCTACTACGAGCACCCCTCTGTTTCCCTTCTCTGTACTCATTCCAGCAGCTTCCCATCCTGCCTAAAATGAGGCCTCCAGTACTCAATATGTGGCCTAACTATTGCCTTATAAATGGAATAATCACCTCCTTATCCCTACTAGCAGAATTCCTGTATATCATTGACAAATCCCCTCTCCCCCTGAGCTGCCTTGGCAGCCTGTTTGCATTCAGAGAACTTCATATCTGACTGCACAATTACGCCAGCTCTTTTTATTTTCCACTCCCTTTAGTGTAGTACCACACAGTTGGTACATTACTCAGGGGTTATAAATAAATACATTTTCTGTTTATACTCCCGGACTACCACACAGTCAGAATAGTTCACAAGATAAAAAACTCGATTTATATTAGGGTCGTATAGGCGATGTTATTCGCTGAGAATAAAACAATTGTCTTCTCCTATGGTGAAGCGTTACTTATTCGAGATAGTGCAATACCATGACAACTAGTTGTAAAGGTATTCACATTATGAGATATACTTAATGATGCCAATTTATAACTACTTATATAGTTGGCTATGTACAGAAATGATGCAAATACACCAACTTGTACATTAGGGCCACCCATAATTTCTTATATATGCTCACCACTGCATATATGGGCATATATGCAGTGGTGAGCTGTGAATATTTTAACAATGGGTTCGCACTTTTGCCGACTTTTTGATGTGAAACATCCTTTTGGAGGGGGGGGGGGTTCCCACCGAGTAAATCTGATCGGTCACGGAAGTGACGTCACCCGCGGCGTCTGCCAGAGATGCTTCCCAAGCTCAGACAACTAGTCCGTGTGGGACACTCACTAGTAGTATGATTAGATCAGAGCGCGTGAGGCATTTTTCGTGACTAGTACGATATCTCGAGTTCTGTTTGGAATTTTTGAATATTATGATGTAACAACCATGTGCCGCCACATGTTAACGCAAAGGATGTTTCACATAAAACCATCTACCGCTCGTGCTCGGCAGACGCGCGACTTTTTTTATTCTGTTTTTTACAACTAGGGAAATACAGGGTGATTCACTACCAGTGCGACAAACTTGCAGGAGGTGTAGGGGGCACAAAGCCGAATTGGAATCACAAAGCATTGCAGGGTCCGAAATGCCTTCGTCATGCGGTAGAGGACGTTGAACGGGAGGTCGCGTGAACAGCGATCCCGCTGGAAGTCAGCATTTGCGAACCGTTTCTGTTGAAGAAACCAAGTAGCAAAAGTCCTCCGGAGTGGATAATCCACAGGCTCCAATGATTGGACGCGTTGCAGATGGTATGAACTCATTTGGTTTGTTGACAGTATCCTCTATACAGTGGATTGGGAAATACCCAATCGTTGGCCTATCGCTCGAGTACTTGTACTCGGATTGCCTTCTGCGAGACGTAGGACATTCTCCTCATTGTCTGGCGTCCTCGTCGTTCGCTCTCGATTCATGGTACCTCTCGTGAAACAACCAGTCTCACGTAACCTTCTGTGCACATGTGCGAATATCGTATGATGAGGAGCACGCCTGTGCGGGAAACGTTCCTGGTACAAGCGCAGAGCGGCGCGCTCGTTACAGTACGCAGCTCCATACGCGAGGTGCTTGTCGGCCAGTTCAACGTTTGAATACTCGTCCATCCTACAGCCTCGGGAACCGGTTCGCAAATGCTGACTTCCAGCGGGATCGCTGTTCACGCGACCTCCCGTTCAACGTCCTCTACTGCATGACGAAGGCATTTCGGACCCTGCAATGCTATGTGATTCCGATTCGTCTTTGTGCCCTCTACACCTCCTGCAAGTTTGTCGCACTGGTAGTGAATCACCCTGTATAATGGATACATTTTTTTCATGATAAAATTTTAATATTGCGAATAAAAAATAACAAAAATATTTCCCATATTACAAATAACGAATTACCACAAAACATTCTAGAATATAAAAACAAATATTACATAAAAAACAAACTGTTCTAGAAAAGGTACACAAAAATCACAGATTACATGGAAAAAATATTGCACAAATATTCAAGAAAATTTTCTTTTAAAAATTTCCATATGAAATTTACTTCTTTATTAATATTGACATAACGATCCGGATCAAATTGAAGCAATGGTTTTCCATTTAGATGTATGGTCATCATAACCTGCAACGTGTTTCATATTCAACATTATTCGTTCATTCATTCATTCATTCACACGATATCATTCATTACGCTGAAACTCGCTCAGTTTCAGCATTGCTGATCGCATTGGTTTCAAAGATATTTCTGACTTTCTTAATTGTAAAGGGAATTTCACTAGGCGAAAATTTATTTTGTTTCTCAGAGCAAACTAAACATAATTTACAATAATAATTATGTTTAGTTTGCTCTGAGAAACAAAATAAATTTTCGTAATGAATCCAGAGCACATAGGCCTTTTTTACTAATTTCACTAGATTTTAAAAATAAACTGTCTTCGACAAAATCTCTAAAATGATTAATTTTTTCAGAAAACAAATTTCTTATTCGGTTTTCAGTCTTGCTACCGAGACGAAAGTTCTTTTAAATTCCACGATTTCCGGTAGAATATGTTTAAAATTTCTTTCAATGGTATCATTATTTTCTTTATTTCATTTAAAATCACCCTGTTGCATTAATAACTTATCCTTAAGGATAAAACAATGCATTTAATAACTTGTCAAGAGGTAATTTTACTGTTCTTACTTTCGATTTTGATTCCTTCAAATTCTTTCCACCTCAACATGCTCTCAATTTTAGCTTCATATTTTCCCTCAGAATTTTTCAAATTAGCAATAGCATTGATAGTTCGAATAATTTGAATGTTTTTACCATAGTGAATCTGTAAAGCTTCTGAAATGTAAGAGAGCTCCTGCAGGATGTCGATCATTAGTGCTAAATGGTTAAGAAATTCCAGATTTAAAAGTTGCTTTAACAATCCTAAATAAAAATAAATTTCCAGTTTATACTCCATACCGTCAGAGGAGTTCACAAGGTACAGAGAATAAAACAAATAGCAGTCAGGGTGCTTGAACCCGAGTCACTCAAGGCACGTGTGACTTATACACTCGCGCGCCAGACCACTAGGCTACGGCGGCATCTGATCCAAACTGTTTGCACAATGCAGGATAATTCCCTTAACCCGCAATTACCATTCGCAAGCTACAAGCTGCTCTTCGTAGCCCGAACACATGACCGATCTTTGTAGTTTCCACATCAAGTTCTTTAGCAATTATCCTTAATTCGCGCTAGTTTTTTGGAGATTGATAATACAGTTTTTTTTTTTTATTATTGCCTGTATGCCATTATATTTTAGAACATTTTGTACGCAGTGAAAGGCTTGACAAAGTTTCAAAATCTGTCAACATTTCATCTTCTTAAAGTTTATATAATATCAACCCCAGGGGCTCACATCTGGTGAGTATGGGCTTGGCACACCCAGGGTCCTGAGCTGGATATCATCATTCTTCTCTTTCTTGGTGATTCCCTTCTCTCTCTCTCTCTCTCTCTCTCTCTCTCTCACTCTCTCTCTGGGTAACTCGGGAATTTTTTTTTTTTTTTTGTTTTTGGTGGTGCAGCATAAGCCTCAGGCTTCCTCGCACCATATAGCTAATAATAATAATAATAATCCTAGTTTCCTCAATCCCCCCCCCCCACTAGGTTGCTACTGTCACAAGTTCTTTGAATACTGTGCAAAATATCGGAATCACTCAGATATTCAGCTACTGTATGTAAACATAGACAGGAGAAATTTACTGGAAGGCATGGATCACTCACTTCTCCGAAAAACATACGCCCGTTTGTCGGAGTAAAGGGGAACCACAACACAGGTTTACCAGAGGCTATTATCCATGTCGGGGTATCTTCTTAATCATCTGACTGTCAATGGAAAGCATATTGACTAGCGCGACTTCTCGGAATGTGACTGCATAAGTTTTAAGGACACCAGTAACGTTGTGGAACGGTAAACCCTTTCACCCTTAATTCGCGCTTTCTAATTAACTAAAGGCCAGGGGTGAGAACAATGCATACAAAGTTGTCTCTCCTAATCTGTTCGTTACATGGAAATAATTTTCGTTCTACGGAAACTACTGTATTTTAAATATAATTACCAAGGGGAATTAAAAAAAGAAAACGGTATAAAGAAGTTAGTTAAACAGAGGTCCGACTGTAATTAAATCAAAAACGAAGCAATTTTAAAATATATAATCGACCGATTGCGCCATTCAAATGCTGGGAATGGGACCCCGTTCGCCCCACCGTAGTTTCGGCTCTGGATACTCAATAATTGCGCATTTAGAATTTCATTAGTAAAATAAATGATCGTCTCAACAATGGGCTCGCAAATTTTCAAAAAAATAACAATGGGCTCTGGCGAGCCCACTATAGCTCACCACTGCATATATGTATTATGTCTGCGTGTGTTCTCTGGTCGATTTGCCTGTTTTGCTGGATGAAAAAAACTCGTTTCTGGGAAAAAAAAAAAAAAAACCCGTTGCTATTTAACGTCTGAAACCGAGTAACTCGGCTATGGAATGAAAAAATCCATAAAAAGTCCTCACGTCAACGACGGGATTCGAACTTGGGCCTTTTACACCCGGTGTGGAGAGGACGGTGACGATACCACTGTACTACCGCGCAGAGTTCACAAGATAGAGAGAATACGAGAAACAGAACCGTATTTAGAAGTCACGGACTTGAATCCCGGTAACTCAAGGGGGTCAGATCTGGTGAGTACGCGCTTGGCACACCCAGGGTCCTGAGCTGGATATCATCATTCTTCTCTTTCTTGGTGATTCCCTTCTACTTTTGACTCTCTCTCCCTCTCTTTCAGAGTAACTCTAAATTTTTTTTTTCTGGTGCAGCATAAGCCTCAGGCTTCCTTGCACCATATGGTTAATAATAATAATAATAACTGAAAGCACGTGTACTTATGCACCCTCACGCCTGACCATTTGGCTATGGCGGCCAACTGCTACTCATATGTAGTACTTTGTATTTATCAATATTAAACTTCAATTGCCATTTCTCAGCCCATTTATCAAACTTTTGTAGATCCTAGTGCAGTAGCATACTGTCATTAATCACCCTGACAACCTCTGTATCATCTGCAAACTTGAAAATTAAACCTGTTATGACTTCATTATTATTATTATTATTATTATTATTATTATTATTATTATTAGTCATATGGTACAAGGAAGCCTGAGGCTTACGCTGCACCAGCCAAAAAAAAAAAAAAAAAAAAAAAAAAAAAAATGTGAATTACCCTGGGAGAGAGAGAGAGAGAGAGAGAGAGAGAGAAGTAGAAGGGAATCACCAAGAAAGAGAAGAATGATGATATCCAGCGCAGGACGCTGGGTGTGCCAAGCCATATCATTGATAAATATAGAATACTTTTATAAAAATTATAAAAGCTTCTGTTTTTTTAATAAACGGCCACTTCATGGATGGTAATAATAATAATAATTATTATTATTATCATCATGATAATAATAATTATCATGACAATTATTATGCGTCATTATCTATGATGCAAGAAAGCCTTCCTTGCACCAGGCAAAAAAAAAAAAAAAAAATCCCACGAGTTACCCTGAGAGAGAGAGAGAGAGAGAGAGAGAGAGAGAGAGAGAAGTAAAAAGGAATCACAGAAAGAGAAGAATGAGGATTATTTAATTAAAATTAATTAACATTATAATATAAAGTACAGACATATTAATATAATTAAATTATAATAGAATATTATATTAAAACCAAGGAACATTTTTAATATTCTATATATTAAATAATCGCAAAATCAGACGATTTTTCTTCCAAATATAATGTTCTTTTAGACCAAGCAGACAGCGATTATCAAATCATACATATATATATATATATATATTAAGGAAAATTATACATCAAACCTGGTATTATTCATTTTTCTGTATCTCCTGTATCCATTTTTCTTAATTAAACGATACTTTTATAAGTTCCATTACACATTTATAAGACATTTAACACTCTTATGTTGTTACTACTCAGTGCTGTTACCTAACAAACGTAACATTCATTGTAGCATAGAATATTACTCTGTACAGAGTAGTAAGATATCTAAATTTATCCCTCTTTTTAAAATTGTCAGCAGGTGGCGATATTGCATATACACTCGTGATCTTTTTAATAATTATATTGTGATACAAAAAGTTTCAAACAAACGTGTATAATAATAGAGAACTCTGCATTCTTGGAGAAAGCATATTAGATCAAATAAAAGACGCGATTTTATTTTGCAGTTAAGCTAGTTTTTATTCAAACTTCATCTTCAATATTTAGCAATATTAATTAATTCGCAACAATCGTTAGGTAGCTATTTAACATGATATAATACACTCGCTGAATAAAAAAAAAAAAGTTTAGCAGGGTCACCTTTTGCCCGAGTTACAGTCCGTATATGTCGTGGCATGGATTCGACTATCTGTTCGAGAGGGAGTCTAGCTCCAGATTTGACTATTCTTTCATCAGGATATATGTCAGCTGCTGTCTTCAGAAATGCGAAACCAAACTGCCCCTTCCAACGTGTCCCAGACGTTCCAAATTGAATTCAAATCTGGGGAATTAGGCGACCAAGGTTGATTATTAAAAAATAAAAACTATTATATCACCTGGAAAGTAATTTCCAACTACCCATATGTATTGTGTGTGTTCTCTGGTCGATGTGCCTGCACGGAGTGAAAAAAGCCCATAAAGGGTCCTCGCATCATCCGAACCTGGGCCTTTTCCATCCAGTTTGAGGAGGACGGTAAAGATACCACTGTACTACTTGCAGACTACAGCCAGGGTAGATGTTTGGAATCTTAGAAATGCTCTTTGATCCATTTAAACACAATTTTTGCATGGTGGTTATTTGCGTTTTTTGAAAGAATCCATCGCAATCAGGATAAAAATAAAGCATTGCACTAAAACCTAAGCTACAAGGCTGAGAAGCAATAATAAAGCATTGCAGGATGAACTTAGTTCGTCTTCTAATGGTATGAGCAGATCCAGTCCATACCAAGAGAACATAACCCATACCATACAACCACCTCCAGCTGGTTGAGTGGTAGACATGAGTCTGGTTGCATGGCTTCATGATGTTCGCGCCATTTTTTCACCCTACCATTGGGTGCAGAAATACGTAAATCGAGATTTCTCGGACTGTCTGACTTTTTCCACTGTTCCAGTCTAGTGTGGGATTGGCGGCACCACTCCAGTCGAATTTTTTGAATTTTTTTTTTTTTTTTTAAAGTAGTTTCTTATAGACAACTACGAAATCCAACATTCTTTTCACTCAAAAAGGTTTCTAATATTTTGGCCCGTGAGTGTAGAAACACATGGCATCACACAAGATATCATACATTGAAAACAAATAAAGATAATTAGTCTTAAAGTACTAGAGAAAATCCCTCATGAGTAACACAGTTGGTAGCAGGGCCAGCCACAAGCTCAACATCTGGTATGGGCTTAGCACACCCAGGGTCCTGAGCTGGATATCATCATTCTTCTCTTTCTTGGTGATTCCCTTCTACTTCTCTCTCTCAGGGTATTTCGGGAATTTTTTTTTTTTGGCTGGTGCAGCATAAGCCTCAGGCTTCCTTGCACCATATAGCTGCTAATAATAATAATAATAATAATAATAATAATATTATTAAAACTAGTTCTGTCGAACAGGACCCTGCTCAAATGGTCTAAATAAGATCATCTGCATCTTTGCCACATTTCTATTAACAAGCCCCTATTATTATTTATTCATGTTCCTATTTTTATGAGATGACTGCAACTTAAACAATGACTTAAACAATATTGTTGATTAATGTATTAAATATTATTCGTATTTAAAATAATTGTTCAGTATGATATAAAATTATTTAATTATTTCTGTTACTGTAAAATTTGAAAAAATAAAAAATTAAAAAATCACTATTAAATAAAAAAACACTGTTATAAGTTTTGCACAGGATCCAAGGGCCAGCAAATTTTGGTGCCAGCTCTGGTTGGTAGGACCACCATCTTCCCCACACCAGATGGAAAAAGACCTGAGTTCGAGTTCCGTTGATGATGTTAGGAATTTGCATGGGCATTTTCCTGACTAACCCAACGTGGCTGGGTTAGTCAGTCTGAGGCGGGTAGCATCGTTTGTTTGTTCCGGCCATTTAGGTTTTTCATCCAGCAAACAGAAAATTGACCATAGAACATACAATTTACAGAAAATATACATGGAGCAATATGGCCTTGGTCGCTGATGCTCCTAAAAAACAATACAACAACTAAAGAAAGAAACAGAAAACCCTAAATATGGCAAAACTAACATTTTCTCCTTGTATAAACCTAGCGAATCAATGCAGGGGTGCTAATAAGTACGGAAACAGCTGTGTGGGGAGTAGGAATAGATTTTTATGGTTGGTCATCAGTAACCTTTCCATAATTTGTTTGGTGTTCCTGTACTTGAACCTGATTAGCAGATCTCAAATCTCGAGATTTTGTCTAAGCTATAGAACATGTACACTGGTACCCAAAGAAAGTGCATCACCTAGGAATTTCACATTTCCTACCCCTTTTTCGCGATGGTATCTACATTAATGACTAGCATCACAAATAGAAATATAAACAAAAGATATTTATTAATAGTAAAGCTAAGTAATATTTGACAGGTGCTTGCAAAATATTCCAAAATGAACATTTGCAATCTCTATACAACAGTTTTGGTAAACACAACAATTATGGCTGAAATGTTATCAGAAGCTCTCAATTTGCTGCAATTTATCATTTTAAATGGAAAACAAAATGAAAAGTTGATCAGGTGCAAACGAATATTTAGTTGAACTGCCTCTGGCCCTGATGACAGCAACACACTATAAGGCATTGACACGATCAATTTCTGAAAATGATCAACTGATAGTTTGTGGTTCCAAACACGAATTATGGCTTCCTGAAGTTCACAAAGGGTCTTTGGTTTCTTTATGGCAGCTGCAGATTTCACACAATGCCAACAGTTCTCTATAGGATTCAGGTCCGGGCTGTTTCCTGGCCAGCTAAGAGCTGTAATAAACAGTTCTTCCATTTTTTTCACCTGTAACAAATGTTACAGGCATCCAGTTCGACAGTAATGTGTAAACACATTACCGTCGAATCTCTAATGCAGAAATGAAGCTAAAGTAACCACAAAAGTGCCTACTTACATTTTTCGCTCAATGACAAGGAGCAGTCTCATCCTGAAAGATGCAATTACTTGGCAGGTTTAAATGGTCTTAAAGGGTTGGAGGCAATTTGCCTTCCAATATATCCAGGTGTTCATTGGCATTTACGGAACCTTTTATAAACTGCAGGTGACCCACTCTGCGATGCGAAATGCACCCCCATATCATTTGGCTGGTAGGGAATTTCACTGTAGACACCATACAGTCCAGATGGTATTCTTCACGTCTACGGTGAATCGATTGTCTCCCATCAGAGCCATGCACATTGAATTTATTCTCATCCGAGAAAATAATTGACTTCCACTTCTCCGGGGTCCATTTGACATGCTCCTTACACCAAATTAATTGGGCCTTTTTCATTTTTTGGGTGCGGGGTTTCTTCTTAGGACGACGGGCTACAAGTCCATTTTTGAAGAGGTATCTTCTGACTTACTGCACTTGCCACCAATTGTCTGAGTTTGGAAAGAAATCTACTCACTGTCAAGACACACTATAAGCAATATGACGGGAATATTACAAGACACTCTATAAGAAATGTGACGGGAATATTACAAGACACTCCATAAGAAATGTTACGGGAAGAACATCCTTCCTCATATAAAGCAACAATAGCATTCTTTCTTTCTTTGTGGCGTCAACTGCACGTAACTAGCCATTCTGACACAAGCAAGGAATGATGGCAACTCTTGCAGAGGTTTTATATAGCTGAAAGTAACAGCTGATGCAATATTGTCATATACTCACATTATTTGGATGACAATTACAATTTTAAGGGGTGATGCACTTTCTTTGAACACCAGTGTATAACAGTAAAGCAATCATGGTTGCCTGATGTGAATGATAAAAACAAAATGAACCGAAAACGTGCTTAAATACTGCTGACACAACACAATGAGAAATGTAAATTTCGCTGTTGATTGGAAACTGATTTGGCATATACTCCACGATCAACTTATCACTAATTTGAATCGCCAAACCCTTTTTCTTTTGTGATATCTAGTAGGGTCACTCAGATATAATAATAATAATTATTATTATATCTTGGCACATTCAGATAAGTGGCAGCACTTTCTGCACTTATCTGAATGTGCCAAGATGCAAGGTTTGACTTTTTGGAAATAACTACATAAACTTACACTTAAGAGATGTTGAATTATAGGAAGGAGTATTAAGAATACGTTGAACACCAAAGCAACTAAGGCCATGAGAACTACTTACTAGTAGTTCTCGACTTTATGAGTTAATTCGTTCCTAGCGCACGCTCGTAAAGCAGAAATTTATTTCCCAAAGACAAGGTTAAAAATTGGGGTTACGTTCTCAACAATGAAATTGGTTTATGTTTAAACAATGATTGTGATGAATAAGTGTTCATTTCCTTGAGGGTTATCTTGTATACGAGTAAACAGGATGCTGGAGAGGTCCTCAGTGTTGACAGGTATATACTAGATGGTTCCAGTCTTCTATTTCACCACATGCATAATAGAGGTCATCAGTGATTCCCATGGATGTTAGTTTATAGTTTATTGATCCATGTCCAGTAATCCACTGTATTCACATTCATAAATAATTTATGAATGTTTAACATTCGTTTTTTGCAATTAATGTTCATATTTTTGATTTTGTTGATACTTGGGGAAAAAAACTCGTAAAGCGAGAACTGCCTGTATCAGTATACTGTCTCAACTGCATATTCTTTGGTGGGTTTATTAACACCTGAGTTTCCATGAGAAAAAAAAAAAACCCACACAACCCTTGCCTTAGACAACTCAACCAAGTTGTAAAAAAAGGCCAATAAAAATTTCTTGCATCATTGACAGTGGTACAGGAAGAACAGGATTTGAGGGTTACAATATAGGCAAGCATGCACCCAGGGTCCTGAGCGGGATATCATCATTCTTCTTTCTTGGTGATTTCCTTCTACGTCTCTCTCTCTCTATCTCTCAGGGTAACTCAAAAATTTTTTTTTTTGGCTGATGCCACATAAGCCTCAGGTTTCCTTGCACCATATGGCTAATAATAATAATAATATTCTCCATTCAGTACTGACAAGCAAGCCCACAGAATCCTGTTGATTTTTTGAATGTTTTCTTGTAGACATTGGGAGGTCTAATCCCACTGCACAAGGAAATAGAGGGCAAACTTGGAATGCCATATCCGGTTGTGCAGATTACACCTAAAAAAAAAAAAAAAAAAAAAAAAAGAAATTGAGCTTCTTCCAAAAGTCAAAAGATGAGGATTGCGCACAGTTAGCAAAACGTTGCCCATATTAGGAAAGACTGAAAATGTGGCCTAGTTTGGTAAATAGCTACCTAAGAAGATTCTTCTGTGCCCTTTTTTATGCATGGGATACTCCATTAAAGGAAAAGAAAATGAAATTTTCATTTTACTAAAAGATACTAAACTAGGTGACATATATTTAAGTTATACAAGTACAGACTGGATTGTTGCAAGTTTTCTTTTGATGAATCCAAATTACTTCCACAAGTAGTTGAGATGCAGTAAAAACCTTGGACTTCCATACACCATATGGCTAGTACTAAAACAACTATACAGTATGTATGTTTTATCAAATGAAATAGTTAAAAAAATTAATATTAAAAATTGGCAGTAAATTAATATTAAAATAATTTGCCAAAATTATTTTAATATTTCAAAAACCGTTCTGGAATATTTCAGCAATTGGAATGATGTTCTACAGCTCACTGGGGTTGACAAAATAACCTGTAAAAGTTGTAATTTATGAAGGCTGAAAGTAATTTAATATATATATACATATATAGACAAATGTATATGATCAGTGTATTGGGTAGGGGTGCTGACCTGTCAAGTGTAATTATAAACCGTAATTACACTTGACAGGTCAGCACTCTTACCCAATACACTGATCATATACATTTGTCTATATTTCATTATGGTTGCTGGGTATTTCTGCTATAATTAGAGTGCCCCAGATCCATAATCCAGTTTAATAAAGTAATATTTTTTTGTATTTTTAGAAGCTGTTTTGTCACTACATCCTATTATTTTTATTTATATACTGTATATATATATATATATATATATATATATATCATTACAACAGTTAAGAGTGTATTAAAGTACAACAGAAGTATTCAAGGTGAGCCTTTAGGCCGAAGGAGCAGATGTATGATAAGACTTTAGCATGATGATTTAGAATAACAGTATACAAAGTGAGCCATTAGACCAAAAGAACCGATAAAGGCTGATAGCCCAAGTTGGTTTAATGCATTATACATTTTTACAGGGTCACTAAAGGGCTGGACTTAGGGAAAAATATTGACATTGTTTATTTAGATTTCAGCAAAGCAGTTGACTCAGTCCCACATGAGTGGTTACTTTATAAGCTGGAACAGGTTGGAATCACAGGGAAAATCCTTAGATGGATAGCAGGATGGCTTCAGAGTAGGAGGCAGAGGGTTGTGATAAATGGTTATTCTTCAGATTGGGTTGATGTAAGAAGTGGAATTCCCCAAGGATCAGTATTAGGACCAGTTGTTTTTGATTTTCATAAATGACATCAATGAAGGGATAGAGGACATGATGTCTAAATTTGCAGATGATGTAAAGATTGGTATAGTTAATGATCACTGCCAAGCAGAGCTTCTTCAGAGTGATCTAGAAAGACTTCAGGGACAGTCAGAAAATGGTAGCTATGCTTTAATCCAGCAAAGTGTAAGGGGAACAGTAACACCAAAATAACTTATACACTTGACGGAGTTGAACAGTAGTGGATGAAAGCGACTTGGGTGTTATGATACAGTCAGACATGAAGTTCTCCAAGCATTGTAGACTGGTTGCAAGGAAGGCCCATGATGTCCTATCGATGATTTATCGAACAATTGCTAGTAGAGATAAGGACGTCATAATCCCATTATAAAAGACTATTGTCAGACCACTTGGAATACTCTGTTCAAGTATGGAGACCACACCTAAAGAAAGACATTGTGCTTGTTAAAAGGGTCCAAAGATGGGTAACTCGTCTGGTGAGATCAGCAAAAGGATGTCCATATGAGGAAAGATTTTGAATATGTGGGTTTCAGAGCTTGGAAACTAGGTACCTTAGAGGAGACTTGATTGAGGTGTTTAAGACTCTTAAGAGGCATAAGCAAAATAAATGAGGACAAAATTTTCACAGCTATGATTCTAGAACAAGGGGCCATGATTTCAAGTTGCAGGGAAGACGTTTAGACTGGATTGCAGGAAGTTTTATTTTAGCCAGCGAGTTATAGTTTACTGGAATAAGTTACCTACATGGGTGGTAGAGGATAACAGTTTGAAGAAATTCAAAGGCCAGTTGGATAATTACCTATGGGAGAAGGGAAACACATTGGTTGTCTATTTCCTTTTCACTTATTTTTTTAAAAATTTTCTTATTATTATTTTATTTATTTTTTGTTATTTTATTTTATTATTTATTTATTATTATTTTTTTTTGGCTGGTGCAGCATAAGTCCTAGGCTTCCTTGCACTATGTGGCCATTGCTAATACTAATTATACCCTATAAATAAACAATTTAATAATAAAATAATAATTAGAGGCTAATTATTGATAATAGGATACATTGAATGGTACATTGATGAGGGCTAGCACCATTCAATATATCCAGTCAATATTTAGCAAGGCTATCTTTTCTGTTTGTTATCTGTTAGTTTAGCTAGGTTCAAATTATCAGAATTATCAGCAATCTATATTCAAATTTAACAGCAAACTGGCAGGATAACAGATAGCCTGACAGATAGCAGTGAAACAAAACATAAAATGAGAGCCAACAATAAATTTCATGTGGGATGTGAAGTATTTGAGCTATATACCTGTGACAAATATTTTAGCTATTTACCTGTGAAAAAGAAAAGGCCTAGGCTGAGCTAAGGCAAAACAGAAGTAACAGTAAGGAAAGCAACAGCACCTCAATTTTCCTTGAATTGCTCTAATAGACCTTGTGGTGTAAAATTTTGTTAGCAAGCAGAAAGCAAAGAAAATAGCTTCTAATTAAGATACATCGGATATAGTGGGAGTGTGTGTGTGTGTGTATATATATATATGTGTATATATATACACACACACACACTCCCACTATATATATATATATATATATATATATATATATATATAAAAGCAGATGGGTTAAAGTTAGGAGGGGATGGAAGATTAAGGGCATTATTAATAAATATTCAGTTGAATGAGCAATATGGCAAAAAGAAAAAGACTATGGGACGGCTACAGAGCATAGAACTGTAATAGTTCCATTATCCACTGTTGGTAGCTTGCTCATCTTGATACAAATTCTGCTATTTGTTTGGAGAGGCCTGAGTTCAATTTGCATTGCCCACTGAAAGAATTTCTAAACTCAATTCGATTAAGACTGTAGTTGGCCAATCTCACAGGGAGAGAGAAGTTTCCTCTATAAGTAATCCTGGGTTTTCAGACTGAAAAATATGCAAATCAGCTCAAGAACACACACACACACACACTGCTACAGACAATTACAAAGTGTATGCAACAAGTTGAGGTGTCATTAAAATAATAATTTGAATTGGATTTTTTGTAATAGTACCATGGAAATGGTTAGGCCAACAGATAACTGAAAAATCACTGGCTAAAAGAACAGAAGTCATTTAATTCGGCCCTGGAGAGATTGTGAGGCTCATCGGGTAGAATTTTCCTTGGCGTGGTCTGTGCTTGTTAATAAGAGACTGTTTCTACAGGGATGGGATATGCTTAAATAGAAAGGTTGCAAGGATATTTGCTGATGCTATTGAGGCAGTGATTAAGTAGCTATTCTTAATCCACAGACTAATGGATTAAGAGTAGCTACAGGCAGAGGTGAAAGTGATTCTTGCACTGCTTCTACTGGAATGAGCAGCATCCTGGAAAGCGAGATGATCAGAATTTCAATTACTGCGAGAGTCATCACGGAACAAACAAATACATGGGCTGTGTTAGGGTAACTAGGAGTAAGAACAGATGCATGTATACTTGCATGTACACAAATGCTAGGAGTATACTAAATAAATTTGATGAATTTGAGGTACTGATCAAGCCATCAAAGGCAGATACTATTGGGATATCAGAGGTGTGGTATCACACAGATACAAGGAATTCAGAATTGGAATTTGGGGAATACAATGTGTACAGAAAGGATAGAAAGGGAAAAGGGGTTATGCTGTTAGTTAAGGAACACAAAATCTAAGGAAGTGTATCCAGTTGACACGTGTGGACAGTGTAATGTTGAGTCAGTTTGGTGTGACATAAGCTGGGAAAGCAAAATTGAGAGTGGGAGTGTGTTATAGGTCAAATGACTGATGAGTACAATGAACCACTATACAAAGAAATAGTGTCCAGAAATAGAGTTCCAGTCAATATCATTGTCTTATGATATTGACTGGAACTTGCAGTGGTCACTTGTACACCAGCAACTTTTGTGGATTTACTGGATGATTGTTTTCTACAGCATCAAGTTTGAAAGGCAACAAGAGGAAGTAATACTCTTGATCTGATTATCAGCAGTGATTATCCATGCAATAAGAATCTGCAGATAAAGAATCCACTAGGTGGAAGTGATCACAGTGTACTGATGTGGGATTTACTCAAAGATGTAACTACCATCAGGGATAAAGGGAAGGGTTTTTGCTTTCATAGAAGTGACTAAAGTGGTCTCAGAGTTTTGAATTCTATACAGTGGGACCAACTGATGTTAGCAACAGCAAATTCTAAATGGGAAACATTCAAGTAAGTAATCTTGGAAGCTACTAGCCTTTCTGTTCCAACTAAGAAATACTGTTCAAGGTTTAGAACTAAATGTATGTCAGATGAACTAATGAGACTCGCGGCAGAGAAGAAAAATGCATGGAATGCATATAAATTATCAGGAGAAACAGAAGCCTAGTCTGTTATTAAGTCACAAAGGAAGTCAGAGAAGCAAAGGCAGATTACGAGAAATCTTTGGCAAAGGATGCAAAGAAAAATAGCAAAGACTTCTTTACTTATGTAAACTCTAGAAGAAAGGGGATAATTCAGATCGGTCCACTTGATATCGATGGTTCGATTGTTGATGATTCTGCTCAGGTAGCTGACAAACTGAATGAGTATATTGCGTCTACATTCACACATGGAGTTCTGTAGGGAAGTGAAGACCAGAAGCTGATCAAACTCTAACAGGGAGCTAAATGATTTTGTAATAACTGAAAGCAAGGTGGAGGAGAAATTGTTGAAGTTAAACATAAGAAAGGCACCTGGGGTGGATGAATTCTAATCAGTTATATTAGAGGCAGCAAAGGAAGTAAGCAAACCCGTAGCTATGATTATGAGAGCATCCTTGGACTCAGGGAAGGTCCCCATGCACCGGAGATGTGCAAATGCATCCCCAATTCACAAAGGGGGGGAATCAAAAGGTGACACAAGTAATTACATACATGTTAGTTTAACTACTGTTCCTGAGAAAATAATGAAGTCACTGGTTAAAGAAGCGCTGCAGGATCACCTAGACAAGACTGCAGTTATAGTTCAGACACAGCATGGGTTTGTTAAGGGGAAGTTTTGTCTGACCAATTTGATTGGATACTATGGTGTGATCACAAAGGAACTGGAAGCAAAAAATTAATTTTGATATCGTATACTTGGATTTTAGGAAAGCTTTTCATACTGTTGAAAATGGAAGACTACTGTACAAACTGGAGCAATATGACATTAAGGGCAAGTTGTTGCTATGGATAAAGGGATGGTTGAGTGGAAGAAGACAGAGAGCGGCAATCAATGGACGTAGCTCTTTGTGGACTAATGTTATTAGTGGAGTCCCCTGGGGTTCAATGTTGAGCCCATTGTTGTTTTCTGTATTTATCAATGGTATTGATGAAAGTATATCAGGGTTAATGTCTAAGTTTGCAAATGATTCAAAGGTTGATTGTAATGATAGCACACTACTGCAACAAGATCTGGAAAAGTTGAGCAGATTGTCTGAGAAGTGGGAACTGAAATTTAACGTTGACAAATGCAAAGTACTGTATATGGTAGCAGTAACCTCGAGTAATGTACCAACTATGCAGTACTACACTCAGGGTAGTGGAGTATGAAAAAGACGGTAATTGTTCAATCGGATGTGCAGTATTCTGAGCAGTGCAGACGAGCTGCAAGAGTAGGTCACTGTGTCTTGTCAATGATATACAGGAATTCTGGTAGCAGGGATAAGGAGGTGGTTGTTCCCTTGTATAAGGCAATGGTCAGGGCACACCTTGAGTGCTGTATACAGGTCTGGAGGCCTCATTTTAGGAAAGATGTAGAGCTGCTGGAACAAGTACAGAGAAGGGCAACGAGATTGGTGAGTCGAACAAAGGGTTGCTCTTACCAAGGAAGGTTTAAATTCTGCAGAAAGCAGCGTCTGGAGACTAAGCACCTGCAAGGTGATCTAACTGAGGTGTATAAGGCCTTGAATGGTTTGAGCAAGCTCAATGCTGATGGGATTCTTCCTTTTGGTCAGATTATGCACCTGAGGGGGCATAAATTCAAACTGAGGAAAGACAGTTATAGAATGGATGTAAAGAAATTTGCCTTTAGGCAGTGGATGGTTGATTGCTGGAACAAACTTCTATCTGCCATTGTGGAAGTTGACAGCTTAAATAAATTCAATGCAGAACTAAACAAACTTTTGGAGTGAAAGGGGAAGTTTTTTTTTTTTTTTTGGCTGATTCTGTATAAGCTTGCTTTTTTGAATAGTATGCATCTACTAATGCTAACATTGCCCAGATTCTGTCTGTTATAATCTAGGTGAGAGACTAAATAGCAGGCTTGACTGACATTTTGCATTACATTTATCAGCAAATTTTGATCAACGTGTCAATCACTTCTAATTGAGTAAAGTTTTTCTCAGTATGGTCTGTGCTTATTTATAATGGAGTTTTTTTTTTTTTTACAGAGATAAGAATAAACATAAATATAAATGGTTCAAGAACATTGGCTAATGCTATCGAGGCAGTGTTAGATGGTTCAGAAATCTGTTGGTGAGGGGACTCCCAGACCAACAGAGTAATAGCAGCTGCATGCAGAAGTGAAAACAATTTGTACAGTGCTTCTATTGGGAGATGCAACAGCTTGGAAAGCAAGGTGTCGAAGATTACATGCTAGGAAGCTTCATGGGGGCAAGCAAATACAAGGGCAGTGTTTGGATTACTAAGAGCAAAAAACAGGTGCATCTATACTTGTAAGTACACTAATGCTAGGAGTATAGTAAATAAATTTGAAGTACTGGTCAGGGTGGACTGGCACAGGTAGCTAAATAGATCACTGATGAAGCCAGTAGTGTTTGTAGTGTTACTGTACAAAAAAAAAAATAAAATAAAAATAAGTAAATAAATAACATGGTGCCACTCAGACATACGGGATGAGAATTTAAACATAAGTAAAATTTAGATGTACTTATCAGATTCAAGGCAAAAAGGCAGCACATCCAGTTCATGTGAGTGGCCAGTGCAATGCTGAGTCAGTCTGATGTGACATAAGCACAGGAAAATAAAAAATGAGAGTAAAATTTGTGTAACAGGCCTAACAACTGAAATGAGTATAACAAATAACTACACAAACCGAGTGAGGCAGTAAATCAAAATTACTTTCCAGTTATTCCATAGGTACCAAAGTAGGTGAGCAAATATTTAGCCATCATCATTATGAGAGTATCCTTGGATTAAAAGGAGATATTCAAGATGTGTGAATATCTCAAAGGAATGGATCATTCCTAAAAAAATCAAAAAAAAATCAAAGGAATGATCCAATCCTTTGAATATTCTTCCTTATAAACCATCATCATTATTATTATACAAACACTACAGATTTTTATGTCACAATATTGGTATGCACCCATTTAATAAATATAAATGCCACAAAAATATAAAATCTTAAATTGCCACCTAAATACTGATAACAGAGAAAACCAATGACTGTGGATTCATCAAGTGAAATATATATAAGGTAGAGAGAGTTAAACAACTTTGTTACATAATATAACAATTAAAAATCCTAACTCAGGTACAATTATGGTTTTGTATAATACCAGAACACAAAAATCAAAATAAGTTTTATGTTTGGTTTGGTTTGGTTTTTTTTTTTTTTTTTTTTAGGAGCATTAGCAACTAAGGCCATATTGCTCCGGGATATGCAGTGGTCATTCCCTGACCTTTCCGCATCCTCCATATTTGGTGGTGACGGGCTCGAACCCCGGTCTAATAAGTTTTATGTGGGGGAGGACTTTACACTAGATCTTATTTTGTTTATAAGTATTTTTGTTTTATAACAAAGTTATAAAATATAAAGCAAATCAATTTTTAATCAATTGCCATTTGCAGAATCTCTTCCATTTGGCTTCATGGTCCTGTCAGTATAAGTTCAAGGAAAATGCCATTCCCTCATTGGTATGATGTAAAGGAAATAATATATATATATATATATAATTGCCATGCTACTAGCATTTTATTTTAATCATTATTCTCACTTAAGTTTATATATATATATACACACACACACTGGCAGCTTCAAGACTTCCAAATATGCAATAAATGTCAGGGTTGGAATCTCGGGGGATCCGGTAAAACTTCCTTTATGTGAGGATCTGTCACTGACTTTTTCCACAACGAAGCCAATTTAGTTGGTCTTGGGAGAGAGTTTCTTGCTAGATGATAAACTTGGAAACTTGGTTTTTTTTTTTATCATTCGGCAAGAGGATAACCAACTGAAGAATATATCCCATTACAGACACAATATATTCATATTCCCACAAACCCCACTTCTGAGTATTGCACTATTCAATCACATTTTTTAAAGAACAATATCCATTTTTCTTAGCAGCACTAAGATAAATGGATGAAAAATCCTTGGCAGCACTTTAATACATTGGAATAGTGTTTGGTAAAAGAAAGAATAAATTAATTTGAAGAATCTGCAGTCAGAGCTGTGTTACATGGAAGATAACTTCCGTGTAACACAGGTAAATACAAAGGTAACATTTACAGGTAACTACAGCATCCAGGCATAAATTTTGAGGGATAGAAAAATAGTAATTAGGGCTGTGTTAACATGGAAACCTGGCAGCAACTGCATCCTAACATAAGCTCTCCAGAGTGGCAAAATAGTATTACTGTGCCATTTCCATGTAGTGAGTAGCAGAATTTCTTTTTTTGCACCCACTTTAGTGATAGGGAAAGTCATGGAGGCAATGATTAAAAATGCAATGCAGAGTATTCTTGACTCTGTATTCATTCATTTATTACACATTTTTCATTCATTTTTACAAAAAAAAAATATCAAAGATACTTGTTGACATTGAAAATATAAAAATTTTAAGTTCATAGCTGCAATAGTTATTTTTTTAAAAAACAATAACATTTTCATATTACTAGTGATTTTTTTTTTTTTTTTTTGTTTTGTTTTGTTTTGAAAATACCATTTGGTTACAAAGATGGGTTTTTTGGCAATTTTTACACCTCAGCTTTAAAAGCAAATAGCATAAATTAAACATATATTTTATTGAATTTCTTCTTGCTGGTAAAGTATAGTCTAACCTTTTAGAATATCTAATATATTCATATCTACAGTAGCTATTTTTAATGAAAATTTTAAATAAGTAACTCAAAGAATGAGTGCAACACATGCCATCACAGTTCAGATTATGTAGTTCACACTGTGAACATAAAATTTAAAGTTCATTACTAAAATACAGTAATACTCCGACTTACGTGAACTCGGAGTTACGCGGTTCTTGATTTTTTCGTTTGGTGTATATCTAAAATTAGCTTACAAGTGATTTGGAAGTCAAATCATAAAGCTTGGGTGACAACTTCCGTTTTTGAGGACTGGTTTGGTCACTACTTCATACCCGAAGTCGAACGTTACTGCAAGTCTAAACAGATTCCATTTAAAGTGGCGCTTCTTATTGACAATGCACTCGGTCACCCTCCTGCCACCCTAATTAATTTCGACCCATGTGTGAAAGTTGTGTTTTTGCCTCCAAACACAACCAGCTTGCTTCAACCGATAGACCAGGGAGTCATCAAAACATTCAAGGCTTATTACACAAGGCGTTCGTTTGCACGTCTGAATGAAGCTATGAGACAAAATAGTGAGATATCTGTTAAAGACTTTTGGAAACAATTCAATGTTTTAGATGCCGTAAGAATCATTGAAGAATCTTGGGATGAAATTCACAAAAAAACATTGAATGGTGTCTGGAAGAAACTTTGTCCATTTTTTTTCAAAAAACGAGACGAAAACAATGCCAGAAACTGATCATGTCGCTCATGTGATAGAAGAAGTTGTTAATCTTGCCAGGCAATTAGATTTGGAAGTCAATGGTGATGATGTCAATGAGCTGTTGGATTCACATAGTCAGGAGCTGACAATGAATGAGCTCATAGAGATGCGTGAGCAAAACGTCACTGAAGTATCCGACACTTCAGACCCAGTTCAACCAGAAAAGCACACGACAATTGGAAGTTTGACAGAAGGTCTCAACTCAATTGAAAAGGGCTTAAAAATTTTAGAACACATAGACTCCAACAAAGAACACATTATAGCTACAAAGCAAGGAATAAAAAAATTATTAGCTTGCTATGAAGAAATTCTGTGTGAAAAAAGAAGGCGCTGTGTCGTCAGACGAATTTGTTAGATTTTATGAAGCCATCGACATCGAAATAACTTTTTTACATAAATCATTTATTTTTTAATACATATTTTATATTAATATGTATAAATAACTGCAATTTTATTAAATATTTTTCTTCTAAACTAGTGTTTTTGTTAGTCCTTGGTCCCAATTAAACAAAATTTATGTATTTATATGCAAAATTGTACCCCGCCTTATGTGAATTCGACTTAAGCGATTTTCGTCGGACCCACCTATCGCGTAACTTCGGGGTATTATTGTAGTTCATTTCTAAGAATTTATTTTTTAAAATCATCCTTTTTATTTAAGAAATAAAAATTTCTTAAATAAAAAGAAATTTTTATTTCTTAAATAAAAATTCCCCCCCCCCACCTGAAAGCAAGAACTTTAGTCTCCATGATGCACACTACCTATCAGAATAATGTTCTGGCATTTTTGATAAAGTAGAAATAGGAAAAAGACAAATTTCTGCAAGAATTTAGAGCAGGAGCAATGACCCATCAATAAATGTGAACTACAGCGGGCTATAGGTTGCCAAATTCATGGAGAAAAACAAATTAAAGTTAAAATATAAAGTAATGATGTCATTTTTTCAATTCCCATACACATATGGCAGAAAATATGAATTATTATCCATTTCTTTACATTTCCTGGATATATTAATATGTCAAATATTTTATTTACTACGAAAAATAATAAGTAATACATTTTTAAATATTTTAGGAAATTCTTTTTTTAATTTGTAATGTGGAGTCCAGGTAATCCAGTCCACAAATCCGATAAGCAATGATTTAATAAATATGACAATAACTCAGTAAAATGTTTTACACTTTATCAGAAACCTCAACTGTCCTGGGGTCTGGGGGAAGGGGTGTCATTTCTACAGTTTGCCTTGGACCACCCCTGATTTTGAGAATAAATTAAGACACATTATCAATGAGGAGAATCCTAATGAGATGAAACTGTACACAAACATTTTACAGAAAATATTAAACACAAATAACATATGCTTAATGAGTTCTGGAATGCATTTTAAATTTCCCATTTCCTGACAGGGCAGTGTAGTAATAAAACTACACTGCCGTGTCAGGAAATAGGGAAAATTATATCTAGCAGCATCAGCATCTAGAGCCACCACTGGCCCAGAGGGAAATTTTTATTTTTCTTATTAAGAGCCTCCTTGGCATATTAACACCTGCATGTCACTTGCAAATTGATGCCTTCTAAATTCATTAGGGAAGAAAAAAATCACCATGGATTTTTCAATTCCCTAATTTGTTTATATATAGATTTCCCAATTTTGCTATGTATGGTATTCTGGCTGATATCATACAGCTGATAGCACACAACTCATGTCAGTTCTTCCCCCCCCCCCACCTGAAAGCAATAACTTTAGTCTCCATGATGCACACTACCTATCAGAATAATGTTCTGGCATTTTTGATAAAGTAGAATACTTTTAGCTAATTTACTGTTCATAGCCACAAACTCTCCTGGAATTTTGCTTATTTTCTGGTTATTAATACTCACAAGTGGTGAACTTTGAGCTTTTAGATAGTGAAAAACATGTTATCAGGAGCATTCCTAGGGTATGTGGCACCCCCCCCCCCCCAGCTTTAAATTTTTCTTCATATGTGTATTTAAGTTTCAGGTTTTCAGGCACCCCTTGAATGTTGGTGCCTGGGTGCAGTGCATCCCTTTCACCCTTGGGACGGCCCACCCCTGCATGTTATTAATGAAAAGCAGTGCTCCACTACACAATGACTTAGCTAGAAACAATGGAGTAATGTAAACAATATCATCTACCCTCTCAGGGCCACTCACTTTTCACAAAGTGAAAAACAATATAAATAGTTAAAAAAAACAGCAGTATATATAAGACTAAAGACACTATTAGGAAGGCACAAACAGAATGAACCACTAATCCCCAGTGAGCCACCAGGATAAAATATTATCTGGCTGGCCCTGTTGGGGGGGACGATACTATTGCTGGGTTAACAACAAACACAGCAAGCCATCACCATCCAAAATGTAATTTGCTAACATAAGCCCATGACATCACTCTCCTGATTAATAACAAAGATTTTAAGTTAGCAGAAAACAACAGAATTTAAATTTTGCCAATTTTTTTCCAATGTGTGTGCTACAATATACTGTAATGATCACCTTGTAGTAAGTAAACTTTATTTGGAAATTAATTTAACTTTATTTATTAAGAGAATTTAATAATTGTGACCAACTAGCTTTTCACTGCCTGTCAAATGTTGCCACCCACATACGAAGTCCACTTTGGTGATATTTCTGCTATGTATTCAGTAGAGCAAAAACTGGACTTAGCAGTCTGTTATTCACCAGAATCTAATGATTATTCTCTGCTTCAATATATTCTTATTCTGATCTGCAAAAACAAAATGAAAAGTCTCATTTTTAATATTTTTCCTAGAAGTACTGTTGAGTGAAAACTATATATTAATTCTAAATCTAAGATACCTAAGTCAATACAGCTGCATAAATTATAAAACAAAAGCACACTAACGTAATGGTTAACAGAACAAGTACATAAACAATTATCATTTTTCATTTTGAAGTTATGATCAGTTTGAAATGAGTAATTACTGAGAATTAGGTACTTCGTTAACATCAAAAAGGGTACCTAATGAGAATATATCACATTTAAAGCAAAAAAGTAACCAGGAAATGATGAAATTTATCCAGCTATATTAAATTAGACAAAAAGGGATGTCACTATACTTTAGTTTTAATAATTGGGCAGTTTTGGTTAAGTGAAGTTCCAGAAGACTGGAGAGTGCAAATACTGTTTGATTTACAGAGCTGATTCTAAGGATGAAGTAGACTAATATAAGATTTGTTAATTTGACTTATATGGTAGGAAAAATTATAAAGTCAAAGGTGGAATACGAATGAAATTACAAGTAGTTAATACGCTATTCCCATCAGGGTGGGATAAAGATTACATTTAATGTAAACAAGAAACCACAATAAAAGGAATGCTATATCCTGCTGGTACTAGCAAGCTATAACTTTCCTTTTATCTTTGTTAGAGAGGGTGTGTGTGTGTGTGTGTGTGTGTGTGTGTGCCACTCATTTTATTTGAAAGTTATTGTTTCTGGAGGGTGATTAGAAGACTAACAAAATACCAAAACAAATTTTTTTAAACTTAAAAAAAATTCAACACTGCAACTTTTTAAAGTGGTCATAAAATAAAAATTTTTCATTCAAAAATATTTGAAAATCAAATTTCTCTTACATTACAAAATAATAATAATAAAATAAACAAAAAAACTACAGCCTTTAAGATTATAATATTTTAATTTCATGGCAAACTTTCGCATTAACCAGCTAACATTAAAAAAAAAATTTCAATGAGCAATAATCAAAACTATCTGCACTTCTGATATTTTATTTGGTCAATTTCTTAATGACATCAACACCCATAGAATTTCATGTTGTTCAGTTAAGAAGGAAAACTATATCAAGTATGATAAACTTGAGGCAGTGATGAAAAAACAGGAAAATAAAAAATAATTTTGATATAATTTATTAAGAATAAATTAAAATCACACACAAACTTTTTCTTTTGTGTACAATGAAGTGTCATTAGTGATAAATTAATACAATGAATAACTTTTTAATGGCTGGTTAATGACAGAAGAAGTTAGTGACCCAACACCAAATCCTTCAGGATTTTGCACTGGATCACTTGCAGCTTTCAATATTTATTAATGATTTTGATAAAGATGCATCAAGTTTAATGTCTAAATTTCCTGATGAAACAAAAGATAGTGGGGCAGTTAATGACAGTAATCAGTATGCCACACCATCTTTTGTTTCATCAGGAAAATTATAAAGTCAAAGATGCACAACTATCCTGAGCGGCAACTGAGGTTTAGCTTTGATGAATCCAAAGTTTCTGCAATTGGGTAGAAATAACCCAAGAATAACACACCAATTGGATGGTATACAAGCTCAGGGTAATGGAGAATGGGGAAAAGTGGGGGGGAGACTTAGGTAATTGTGCAGTACACAAAGTTTGCTGAGTAGTGCAGACAGGCTACTAGGACAAAATGAAGTAAAATTATACTTATGATGCAACTCATGGAATTTGTCAATGATATACAGGAATTTTTCCAGCAAGACAAAGAACTGATTGTTCCATTGTATATAACATGGGTGTATTAGGGGAGATATGCCCCCCAACCATGCTTATAAGTGTATGCATATAAGTTCCTAGGTCTATCTTAAAAAAAAAAAAAAAAAAAAACTCAAAAACTTGGTTAATCATGCCCTTACAATGAAACTTCGATGTGGTACTGGTATATAATGCAATGATTAGGCTGCATTCTGAGTATCGCACATAGGTTTGGAAGTCTCATTTTAGGAAGGATGTAAATCTGTTGGAACAACCACAGAGAATAGCAACAAGGTTACTTGCCATTCTCAGGTGGGCACAAAAGAGTATTCTTAACAGGAAATACTTGAATTCTTTAAACTGCAATGTCAGGAAGCTAGGCATCTGTGAGGAGACCATATTGTAGTGCAGAGGTTCCCAACCTTTCTCGGTTCACGGCGCCCTTACTGTCCCAGTAATTTTTTTCACGGCACCCCTAGGCCAAAAGAAATACCTAACACAGTGGTTTTCAACCTTTTAATATATACCTATATAATAATTTTATTCTTTATATAGAGGTATTAAATAAAGATCAATTATAGATCACCACAAAATTAAAAAGATACGGTACAATGGATATTGTATCATACTCTTTATATTGCACCCTTTTTATAATGAAGTAAATATATAAATTTAAAAAATAAATAAATAATAATAATAACTTCAAGTAACTTAAACCCAAATTACATGGCACCCCAAGAATGTTGTTGCGGCACCCCGGTTGAAAACCACTGTTGTAGCGTTTGAAGCTTTAAATGGTTTAACTAAATGCTGAAGGTGCACATGAGGGAACATAAATCTAAAGTGAAAAAGGAGATGGTTGCAGGACAGATATACAAATATTTGCTTTCAGCCACAGAGAAAGTGATCAATAGAATAAACTTCCACTTGATGTTGTGGAAGTGAATAGTTTGAACAAATTAAAGGAGGAATTGACAAAATTATTAAAAGAGATGGGCAAAGTGAGTAAAAAATTTTTTTTTTTTATTTATTACTATTTTTTTTAATACCTTATGCTATGTAAGCTTGTTCCTTGCATCATTTTGATTCTAATAATAACAATACTAAAGATAAAATCTGTCATGATTTCCCTCATCAAAGAAGAGAAGCTGCCATAATCTGCACGGGATTGTATAGGTAGCATACAATAACTTGTCAACAGAAACAAAAAGGTAACTGTTATAGAAATAGTGAGAACACATCTTAACTACTGTACACAAATTTGGAAACTGCATAAGACGCAAATGGAACTGAAGAAATTGTGTAGAAGAAAGCAAAGAGATTAATTATGAGTGCAAAGAATTATTCACATAGAAAGGACAAGTTCTGTCAGTTGCAAAGTGTAAGAATCGGGCATTTTCAGTGAAATATTAAAAGTTTTAAAAGAAAGGTTTTTTTTAAAGTTAATTTTTTTTTTGTTAATGATGACCCCAAACACAAAAGGTATTAAAACTAACAATACTCCAATATCATGTGCAGTCTGGGGGTTAAAATTTGCGTTGAAAATAATTTCTGTAAATTGTAATTTTCAGGAAATATAAAAGGTGGTAAGCTGTTTGAAATGGGCAGATGGTATAAATGTGAAGAGAAGTTAGTTCAGAGAGTTTGCAGCTGAACTGTGAATGGATGGTGACACATGTATCTAGATTGGTTTGGAAGAGGTAGAATTACAGATGCTAGTTCCAAAGAACAGCGTCCACAAATATATTTGTAGAAAAGGCATGCATTAGAAACTAAACAGTGTAATAAGGAGAGTGATCATTAATTAACCTAGCTACCTTCTAATGAGCAGAGCCTAGAAGTTTAATTCAAATTTTGTGGATACCACTCTAGATATGAAACAATATTCCATGTTGGAATGCATTTGTGAATTGTACACGGTAAGTGGCTGCTTATAAGAAAAGTAACTCTAAAAAGAAAAAGAAAGTAGAGTGTTTCTGATGCAGAATAAGCAAAATAAGCATAACTTTATAGCAATTACAAGAATAACATAATATAGTACATAGAATACACAACATTTCTTGGCATAATGTCAAGAAATGCTAGGCATCAAGGTTATCTGCACTAAAGATACAAGATCGTGTCTAGAAATCAGTGTTATTGAAGATGAAAATGGAAAGAGTGAAAAATTATTTAGAGGTCAACATTTCAGAAACTAGAGGTGAATAATTGAGATACTGTAGCTATTTTGTGCATAAAAGGGTCTGTTGAAATGGAATTATTACTTTAATAATTATCATTTTAACAATTCTTGGAAATAACCCATATTCATGCATGTGTATTTTGTCGGTTGAAGTGTGTGTTCACAGGCCGATTTGCATGTGGGCACAGACTGAAAAACCCAGCATAACTCACAAGGGGAACCCCTACTCCTTCTGCCTAAGATTAACTAAATATGGCCTCGATTGAAGAGGATCTGAGAAATTCCTCCAATTGTTGACAGGCTTTGAACTCAAGACTTCTCCAAATGAGTGACATAGCAAAACAACTATACTGTCATGGAAGACTATTGAAATGAATTTATTTTTTTTTATCCATAGAGTTTTATTTGTTGTTTTAATAATTCCACTTCTAGGAAACAGACTACCTACTGTTAAAATGAAATGTGGCATGCAGCACACTAACATCAGCAAGGTCACAGATAGGATTTTCAATCAATGGAAAAAAGAAAATTAATCTTCCAACATTTGCACCCTCAATTTAACATAAATACATAGGTGTCTGTCTGTGTGATACCCCTTTTTTGTCTTAATTATAAAAAATTAATTTCCGTTATTAGAGTTAGCAAAAGCCTAAAATGCCGAAGTTCGTGACAGGGAATATGTACTTAGTCAAAGCTTAATAAAAAATTCAGTAAGAAAACTAAAAAATTAATTTTTAGTTATCTTACTGAATTGAAAACAGTGTTCTGTGAATTAAGATTTGCTAAACCCAATTAAAAAATACTGAACAAAAATAAACAAAGTGAAGAAAGTTTTATATTTTTCAGAATTTCAAAGTCACCGATCTCCCAGATTGAAGTCCAGATACCAAGTCAATGTCTATATTTTTGTCAGCTGTTTGCATTTAGCCAATAAAATTAAAAACTCTATGGCAAGGTTACGTACATGTTGCTGGTGTTTCACAGACATCACAAGGGAATGGGAATTGCCCAGAAGAAAGACAGATGCTTCTGCTCATCTGGCATCTTAAATGTCACACAAAAATATTAATGTCTTGTAATTCATAATATATTGAAATGTACATGAGAAGATTCAATTTAATTTACAAATTTTAAAAAATAACAAAAAAATTTTGAAGTGACATCTGTCAGATGCTGTACTAGCAATGGAAGGTTAATATACAGGAATCAAAAAGTGCTTAAAATAATGGAACCTTGGAAGATTCCAACGTCAGTTTAGAAATTAGAAGACAGAGCCAATTACCTTTTACATGTGAAATGATCACCTGATGAAAAATCACAAGGTGGATAATAAAATAGAAGCCTGATTAGAAGACCTATATGCTAAACCTAATCAAAAGCAAACTGCTTGGATTTCTATAAACTTTTCCATAGAATATGTCACATATGAGTTACATCAAGCAAAGACATTAACAGTGGATAAACACTGAAGGTATCCATGTCAGAAAGCATTAATAAGATAAAAGGATTCAGGATTATATTAATATGATACTGATGAAAGCATATCAGGTATATTAGTTAACATCTAAGTTTGCAGACTATACCAAAGCTGACAGTAATCAAAGTATATTACTGCAACAAGATCTAGAAAAAATTAGGCAGACGGGCTGAGAAATGAAGTTTTAGAGGGTACTGCAGTAATCCCAGATTAACTTAACAACTGTGTGGTACTAAACTCAGGATAGTGGAAGATGAAAAAGATCTGGAGGTAATTGTGTAGTGAGATATGAAGTTCTCTGAACAGTGCAGACAGGCTGCCAGGAGACAGCTCATTGGGTTTTGTTAATAACATATGGGAATTTTTCTAGCAGGGATATGGAGGTGATTATCCCATTGTACAAGGCAATGGTTAGGTGGCATCTTGAGTACTGTATACAGGTCTGGAGGCCTCATTTTTGGAAGGATGTAGATTGGCTACAATGGATGCAGAGAAAGGCAACAAGATTGGTAAGGGGAACAAAAAAGGGTACCCTTACCAAGAAAGGCTTTAGTTTTGCAAACTGCAATGGAGACTAGGCAGCTGTAAAGTGATTTGATTGAGCTGTTTAAGACTGAATAGATTGAGCAAATGCAATGGTGATGGCATTCTTCCTCTTTCTCAAACCACACACATGAGGGAGCATAAATTCAAATTGAGGAAGGATAGTTGCAGAATGGATGTGCAGAAGTTAGCCTACAGCCAGTGGGTGGTTGAAACAAACTTCAAACTGTTGTTGTGAAAGTGAGTTTGAATAAATTCAAAGAAGAACCAGACAAACTACTGGAGGGGATGCACAGGCGATGTAAGAAGTTATTTTTTGGATGATACTCTGTATAAAGCTTGCTTTCTTGCATCATTTACCACTACTAATATTAAGATAGTTTTAGAGTTGTAGTTGATAGACTGAAACATTACTTTGAAAAGAGATAAGATTTATAATTTGCAATAGGATGATAATTAGAGGGGAAAGATTTGTCATCCTTTTTAGGATTTGGCTGGATATGAGCAAATTTTGAACAGAAAGGAAAAACACTAGTGGAATAAGAAGTGTAAGAAGTCAATATAAAATAGCAGAGATTTTAAGGACATGTGGAGATTACTGCGAGAGCCCGGAAGCTTCTTGCATCAAGATTTTTCAGGATCCTTGTAATCTCTTTCTTTCAGAAAACCAGGGGATGGGATCAGTGGAGGAACTATGTTTAGTATGGTAACAGGAGATTTACAAAGACTGGCAGTCCAGGGTTAGAGAAATTAAGATGGTAATGAATCAATTTTATTATATGAAGATACAATAGAATCATTTGGATGTAAAAGAGGTGGAAGTATGAATGACAGAAAATCAATCTTTGGCAAGAGACCAGAAGGCCAAACTACAATTTGAATTACAGGCAAATTTATACTCTCAGACTTCTCAAAATTAATTTTTGATTTTTAAATAGCTTTTTCATAACTATTGCAAAGCTTTAATGTAGACAGAAAATAGGCTGGAGATTTGGATACAGGGCAATTGTAATATCCTTATCATCTTAAAAATATGTTCCAAGTAGTTTGCTCAGTTGCGAGAGCAACAGAGACAACAATAAATGAATTTGACAGAATGGAGTAAAGTTGTACTTAAAAGAGATAAAAAAAGAAGAAAAAAAGAGAGAGATTTCACATCAGGAAGTCTGAGATGAGGAAATAAGAATTCTCATATATACAAGTATTCATATTTACCCCAAAAGTAGAAAGAATCAGGGTCCAAATAATTAGAACAAAAGGAATGAGTTGTGGTTGAGGAAACCAATAATCAAGATTCCATCAGAAAAAGTAAGTGATTCTTATCACATTATACATGGAAATAGGTATCACTGAGATTAGAACTATGATAACATATATTTGTGAAATGAATTAAGTTACTAGTAAAAACTTTTTGTTACTCAGTGGCAATAAATTTAATGGTTGGTTGTCTTACTTTTTTTAATGTTTCACTCATAGCTAAGTCATAAATTTTATAAGTAATTTTACATATATACTATGTATGGTCAACCATGGCCAGAAGAATTCAGATCTTTACTATAACTGTTTTGCTATAACAGCACAATAATTAATAACGGGTCATGTATTTTTCTGCACGTTGGTTTCTGCATAAAGTTACCTAGCCAAGGTCACATCAGGGTTTTTTTTTTTTTTTTAGTCTAAAGAACAGTTGGTTACCTGTTACTGCTATTAAAACACTCTCACCTATCAACATGCTGCTGAAAAGTTGGTCCTTAAATAGGTGTACCTGGGGGTAGCAGGTACACCTATCTAATGTACTTGGTTATCTTTGTCTTATCAGTGCAGATTCCTTGAATTTTTAATAGAGAAACTGAAACAAAACCTTTTCTTAAAATGTACAGAAATTACAGGTGGATGATCAGGGTAGTTTTATGGTGCAATGAGTTTTAAAACATTGGAGTTGATGCATATATTTAAGGACTAAGTAAACTTAAAAGATTGGACAAAAAATACTTATAAAATAATAAAATAGAAACCTGGAGGAACATGCTTACAATTACAAACCAAGGCTTTTTTTTAAGGCAGATCCTACAACTTTCCTTATTTTGCAAATACAAAGTTTCTTATATTATCTCTCTTATGCTGATTTCAACAAATACCTGAAAGTGAAAATGCCATTATTTCTATGATGTGATATTTTTTTTGTTATCTTTTAAGAAGTCAAAGAATTATATTTTCTTCCTAAACACATATGATTTATTATCATGATAATAAATTACTGACTTAGTAACTACAAAAAATACATAATACAATATTTGTATTTATTTAAGAATCTAGGATAAAGTTTATAATTAACTAATAATTCCAATTATTAATCACAAATGTGATTAGTAATATTAATTTTAACAAAAGCACAATGAATTTAAGACAAATGTCTCGTGCTATGAGAGCTATTAATTTGTAGGTGATTTTAGAGTATCGAGTGAATAAAGTTTTCTACAAAATGAATGCATCTCATATTATGGCAACTTCATCACAAGTTGTCTTGATATTGTACTATACACTTTAAATAAGAAACACTACACCAAAAAAAGTATAAAGCTATTTATTCCTTTCTCCATTGAAGTAGTGCTTTTCATTCAAAGCGGCAGCACACATTACTGTGACAATTTGTAGTCGCATCTCCACAAAATAAGATCAATGCATTTAGCAAACTGAACCTTCATAAAACAACATTCTGTTATATATACAATTCTGATAAGTATGAAGCATGATCAAAAAAGTTTCTAGACCATACATTTTTCTTTGTACTTACAATTTTAACAACTATTTCATGCTGCTATTTTCAATGAAGTTTCCTTGCAACCTGATATAGAGAGCCCAGACATTCTGCCTTAGTTGGATACATTGTGAAAGTAAAGGGTTTGAAACTGCAAATGTAGTTTGTGATTGTTCTAGGACTGTGAGGTCATCATAATCTCTTCCCCCCCTTCAATTCTGATAAAATTACTGGATTTTGCAAATTCAGCAGACGGTAGACCAGAATCTTGATCAGAAATTACTGCACAGCCAAAAAGGATTGACTGGCGACATTACAAAGTGAAGGCATTGTAATGATGGGGGGGGGGGGCAAATCTCCTGTGCACCATTCCTTTGAATGTTTTTAATGCATCATTCCACAAATGCCATCGAATTCTACCTTTGTAAAAATCATTATTCACAGTATGTTCCAGATGACATAATTCCATTGCTGTCAAGAAAACACAACCAGCATGCTTTTCACATTGAAATTGGAATTAACGTGTTTCACCTAAGTGAGGCAATCAAGGAATTAATTGTGGAAGCTACTAGGCTTTTCATACTGATTAAGAAATATTGTTCAATGTTTAGGCTTAAATGGATGTTAGATGAACTAATGAGACTTGTGGCAGAGAAGAAAAATGCATGGGATGCATATAAATTATCAGGAGACACAGAAGCCTATGGCAGATATAAGCTAGTCTGTAATCAAGTCACAAAGGAGATTAGGCAAGTGAAGGCAGATTATGAGAAATCTTTGGCAAAGGTTGCTAAGAACTCAGCAAGGACTTCTTTACTTATATAAACTCTAAAAGGAAGGGGACGAATCAGATTGGTCCTTTTGATATCAATGGTTCAACTGTTGATGATCCTGCTCAGACAGACAGATAAACTGATTGAGTATTTCGCATCTACATTCACACATGAGGAGTTAAGGGAGGTAGAATGCCAGAAGTTCATCAAACTGTAACAGGATGCTTAATGATATTATAATAACTGAGAGCAAAGTGAAGGAGAAACTGTTGAATTTAAACATAAGAAAGGCACTTGGAGTGGATGGGATCTATCCATTTATATTAAAGGAAGTGGCAAAGGAAGTAAGCAAACCCTTAGCCATAATTGTGAAAGCATGCAGGGGAAATCCCTACGGACTGGAGATGTGCAAATGTATCCCCAATTGACAAAGGAGATCTAAGGGTGATACGAGTAATTACAGACCAGTTAGTTTAACTTCTGTTTCAGGTAAAATAATGGAGTCACTGGTTAAAGATGCATTGCAAAATCATCTAGACAAGTCTGCAACAATAATTCAGACACAGCATGGGTTTGTTAAAGGAAAGTCTTCTCTAACAAATATGATTGGATACTATGATGTTGTATAATACAAAGGAACTGGATGCAAAAAATAATTTTGATATCATATACTTGGATTTCAGGAAAGCTTTTGTCACTATTGCACATGGAAGATTACTGTACAAATTGGAGCAATATGGTATTAAGGGTAAGTTACTACAATGGATAAAAGGGTGGCTGAGTTGCAGAAGACAGACAGTGATAATCAATGGATGCTGCTCTTCATGAACTAATGTTATTAGTGGAATCTCATAGGGTTCGCTGTTGGGCCCACCACTGTTTTGTATAATTATCAATGATATTGATGAAGGTATATCAGGCTTAATGTCAAAGTTTGCAGATGATAGAAAGGTTGGCAGGGATGTTAATGACAGTATGCTACTGCAACAGGATCTAGAAAAGTTGAGCAGATGGGCTGAGAAGTGGCACCTGAAGTTTAACATTTACAAATGCAAAGTAGTGCATACATTCATCATCAGCCATTTTCAATCTACTGCAGGATGAAGGCCTTTCCAGCAACTTTCCAGTTCCTTCTGTTTTGTGCAATGGCCATCCATTTACTACCCACAAACTCACGAATTTCATCTGTCCATCTCTGGTATTGTCTTCCAGGTTTTCTTCTAGCTCCTCTTGGGTACCATTCTGTTATTTTCTTAGTCCATCTGTCATCATGTCTTTGAGCTATGTGTCCTGCCCAAGACCATTTTAGTTCTTTAGTTTTGATAAGAATGTCCTTTACTTGAGTTTTCTGCCTAATCCATGTGTTTCTCTTCTTATCTAACAGTCTGATTCCCAATATAATTCATTCCTTCTTCGCTGTGTAGTTCTCAGCTTCTCTTCCATTCTTTTGGTGAGTGCCCAAGTTTCACTTCCATAAGTCACAGTG
Organism: Mastigoproctus giganteus; assembly: GCF_048544385.1. Lineage (NCBI taxonomy): Eukaryota > Metazoa > Arthropoda > Arachnida > Uropygi > Thelyphonidae > Mastigoproctus > Mastigoproctus giganteus. Next base: position 198,316,780 of record NC_143583.1, on the reverse strand, counting down.
GGAAGTATACACTGGTTTTATATTCATTTGTCCTAAAGCCAACTTGCTCTTTCGGTTGATTCTCATCAAGTGTTCTTTCTAATCTGTTAGTAATGATCTTTGTGAACAACTTGTAGATGTGGGATAACAAGCAAATTGGTCTATAATTTCCAATTTCTGATTTATATCCTTTCTTATGCAGCAAAACTATGATTGCATTATTCCACTCCTTAGGCATCAACACCTTTCCCAATGCATTTTGTGAAGAGTTTTGCCAGTTTTTGTGTCATGTCCCTTCCTCCCAATTTTAACAACTCTACGGTAACTTCATCTTCCCCCGGGGCTTTCTGATTCTTCATTTTCTTCAATGCATGTTCTACCTCATCAGGAAGGATATCAGGTATGTTGTGTGTGTTACTAATTTGCGATCCATCTTCCCCACTGCTGGCATCATTCCCTCGCTCCTTGTATAACTCTTTATAGTAGTCTTCTGCTATTTGAATTATGCCTTCTCTGCTATTTATAAGTACATCATCGTTGTTATTCTTCAGTTTCAGTATCATTTGTCTTTCTGTGTTACTGCTCTTGGCTGCTGATTTAGATCCTTTGTTTTCCCTTAATGCTTGTTTTACTTTTCTTGTGTTAAATTTTCTTATGTCCTCTCTAAGTCTCTTTCTAATGGCTTTGCTTAACTCAGTATACTCAATTTTTTTCCTTGTCAGTGTTTTTCTTGCTCTTCATTTATTGTCTTCGGTTCATCATGACAAGTGTTTCTTGACTAATTTTTTCTTCTTTGGATTTCTTGGGCTTTATCACTTTCAGAAAGTTGTAATATTCCTCATCGATATCATGGTCCTGAGCCATCTGCAGAAGCTCAAATTTGTTCTTAAGTTCCAGTACATACTGCTTTTTCTTCTCTTCTGTCATCTCAAAGACCACATTATTTACTCAAGTCAGTTTTTTCTTTCTTTTGTTACATCTATATCAAGTGTGCATCTTACCATTCTGTGATCAATTCCAACATTTACCTTGTTCAGGACGGTAACATCATTCACGATATATCTTCTGTTAGTGAGGATGAAGTCGATTCCATTAGTTGTTAATCGATTTGGGCTCTTCCATGTCCACTTTCTGTTCACACTTTTCTTTAAAAATGTGTTCATTACTGACAATCCTCGAAATTCTGAAAATTCCACAAGTCTTTCACCTCTTTCATTTCTTTCACCAATTCTAAATTTTCCTATAGTTCCCCTTTCTATGCTCTTTTGTCTCTTTCTAACCTTAGCATTGAAGTCCCCCATAATGATAGTGCAGTGAGTTTTCTATTCATCTAGAAGACTCTCAATTTCTGTGCACATTTCTTCAACTTCTTCATCATCATTGCTTGATGTTGGTGCATAAATCATTATAACCTTTATGCTTGTACTTTTAAAAAATCCTGAGTAATAGTCTTGACACCCTTTGTGATGTACTTTTGAATTCCAAAATGTTGTTTTTTATATCTTTATGGACCAGAAACTCAACTCCCCCTTTGCTCCTTTCACTGTTTCCATTGGTGTACAGCAGATTTCCACTTGATAAACTTATAAGTGATTCATTTCTTCTTGTTTCAGCCAAACCGATGATATTCCAATTCACATTTTCTAATTCCTTTTCCAGCTCTAATATCCTGTCTTCACTGATGAGCGATCTTACGTTGTAACAGGCCAAGTTCAGTTTCTGTGCATGGCAGCCTGGCCGTACCCAGAGATTCTTAGCACCCTCTGCTTCCACTCCGATCCTCTCGCTGCCATAAGAGGGGGAGTGAAAGCCGCTGGGGACTGAGGGCCATTTGTTTTGTCTTACTGTCATGTGCTGGAGGGTACTGCATATGGGTAGTAACCCCAAAGAAACATAACAACTGTGTGGTCCTATACTCAGGGTGGTAGAGAATGAAAAAAGACCTGGGTGACCAATGTGAAACCTAAACTTCCTACTTATCAGCATTTACCAATTTATGCAGATCTCTATGGGATAAAATACCCTGGGTGTAATTGTGCAGTCAGATAGGAAGTTTTCTGAGCAGTGCAGACAGGCTGTCAGAGCAGGTCGTGGGGTCTTGTCAATGATTTACAGGAATTTTGCTTGCAGGGATAAGGTGATTATCCCTTTGTATAAGGCAATGGTCAGGCCACACCTTGAGTAATGTGTGCAAGCCTGGAGGGGCCTCATTTCAGAATGAGTACAGAGAAGGGCAACAAGATTGGTGAGGGGAACAAAGGGGTGCTCTTACCAAGAAAGGTTTAAAGTTTGCAAATTGCAGCATTTGGTGACTAGGCACCTGTGAGGTGATCTGACTGAGGTGTATAAGGTCTTGAATGGTTTGAGCAGGCTCAATGCTGATGGGATTCTTTCTCTTGCTCAGATTCCACATCCGAGGGGGGGGTATAAATTCAAATTGAAGCAAGATAGTTGTAGAATAGATGTGCGGAAATTTGCCTTTAGCCAGCGGGTGATTGATTGCTGGAACAAACTTCCATCTGTAGTGGAAGTTGACAGCTTAAATAAATTCAAGGCTAAACCAGACAAATGTTTGTAGCGAATGGATCGGTGAAATGGGAAGGTTTTTTTTTTGGTTTTTTTTGTCTGACGCCAAATAAGCTTGCTTTCTTGCATCATGTGTCTCTACTAATACTAACTAATGCTATTCCAATTAAATTTATGTCTCCCTGTGTGCATCATCTGAGAAAGAGTATGAATGCCAGCAGCATTTAGTTTTCTCAACACCTTAATTTTAAACACATCAATTAGGTCTCCTAACAGATGCTTAGATTCTACATGCTGCAATTTACAGAATTCATGTGTTTCTTGCTAAGGTTCCTCTGGCTCAACCAGCCTTACACAATGGAATAATCACCACATTGTCACTGCTGACAAAATTTCTGTATCATTGAAAGAACCCCATGAGCTGTCCTAGGAGCCTCTCTGCACTGCTTGGAGAACTTCATGTCTCACTGTACAATAACCCATAGGTCTTTTTCATTCTCCACTATTTTAAGGGTGGTACCAGCACTCAATGTAGAATGTTATTCAGAGATTAATGGTAAGGAAGTGTAGCGTAGCTTCCATTTACCAATGTGAAACCTAAACTTCCTACTTATCAGCATTTACCAATTTATGCAGATCTCTATGGGATAAAATACCCTGATTAGTTATCACCAGCAAACTTAAAACAAACTTCATTTGCCTACATCATTATTTTTAATAAATATCGAAAACAGCACGGGGCTTAACAACATATGCCAAAGAATTCCATTCATAACATAAATCCATAAAAAAATATGTTAAGTCCATCCATAACACTAAGTCATCTGCAAACTCATATGCATCATCTGATCAGGAGTGATCAATTTTCAACTATCTGCAAAACTGGCATTTCTCTTGAAACATATTGATTTTTACACAAGATTTGAAAATCGGATACATTTCTGGCATAGAAAGAGAGAGAGAGAGAGAGAGAGAGAGAGAGAGAGAGAGAGAGAGAGAGAGAGAGAGAGAGAGAGAGAGAGAGAGAGAGAGAGAGAGCAAGTTCCCACATCAGGATCTTTATCAATGTGCTGCTGCTGACCCACACTATTTTTTTCCATAATTATTAGTGAGACAAATCATGCGTGTATTCCTATGACCTGCAAACAAGAGCCCAGGGCTCTCAATGGTAAACGCTATCTTCTCCAAGGCCAAAAAATCAAGACAGTCATGAGCAAACGTGATCAGTGCATTGTTCATCTATGAATTTGTTCCATATGGTGAAACAGTGAACGAGGAATACTATAAAGCAGTTCTGTGGCAATCGACCAATGTTATTTAGAGAAAACAGCATTGGTCAATTGCCACTTGCATCATGATAATGCCCCTACATAGTCAATATTTTCCATTCAAGAATTCCTTGTGAAGCACTCCATCACTATGATCCCCATGTGCTAAGCTCAGTGAATTTAGTTCTCTGTGGTCCCCCCACCCAAGTTTCAAGTCCCCTGAAAATGTCACGGGTTTACAATGACAGAAAATTATTCTGAACATGACACAGGAACTCTTAGCAGTTCCAAAATAATCCTATCAGTAATGCTTCCAGAAGTCCTCCCGAAATGTTACTACCTTGTCACAGTGGGGAGGCTTGAGTATCCTGATGACCCAGAGAGCTATGCTGCAGGTAGCTAGACTACCAGTAGGGCCACCCTAGCCAGATAGGTCAAAGGGTAGGGATCAGACGAAGAGTAACATACTAGTCCTCCAGGTTGGGGGTTGTGTGGGAGGCTGGTTTCCTTCCCATGTAAAAAAATAAAAACTCAAAGCTCAAAGAGGAAAACCGGACGGACAAAGGGACGCGACTCGGACCGGGAAAAGGAAACAAAAAGGCATAATGGACATTTTAAATATTGTAACATGGAACATAAGAGGAGGATTAGGATATAAAGAAGTCAAACTACTTAAACATTTAAAACAGAAGAAAGTAAATATAGCAGTAATAACAGAAACAAAGAAAAAATTAAAAGGTACGAAAGATTATGATTATTATACAATAATATACAGTGGAGTAGCTCAAAAGGAAAGAGCTAGTGGAGGGGTAGCAATATTAATAGATCGGAAATGGAAAACCAAAATACAGAGATTCACATTTATAAATAAAAAAAAAATAATAACAGTAAGATTTAAATTAGACAGAGGTTATTTATGTATAATTGGAATTTATGCTCCAGAAGATGGAAAAGTGGAAGAAACAGATAAATTTTATTTACAGTTACAAAAAGAACTAGATAAGAATGCAAAAAAGGACCATGTAGTTATTTTGGGAGATTATAATGCTCGGGTAGGGAATAAGTCAATAAAAAATATTATGGGATGTTATGGAGAAAATAAAGTAAATGGAAATGGATATAAATTAAGAGATTTTGCAACATTTAATAATTTAAAGATAACAAATACATTTTTTTGAAAACGTGATATACATAAATATACATGGTCGACAAGAGGTACACAATCAATAATAGACTATGTAATAGTAAATCAAAAATTAGCAAAACAGTGTTGAGATACTTGGGTGTTTAGAGGATATGATATCAATTCAGATAATTTTTTTTTTTAGTGGCTTCAAAAACAGAGTTATGGGCTAAATGGAAGAAGAGAAAAGCTATTAAACAGGGGAAGGAGGAGTTGGGTTATAAAGTATATCTACTTCAAGAAGAAAGTACACAAAATTTACATGAAAAAAGGATTAAAGACGAAATAAGTAAAACATCGGAGAGAGAACAAATAGAAGAAGAATGGAATAATATACAAAATATAATTCAAAAGATAGCAACAGAGACACTAGGACAATTCAAGAAAAACTATAAGAAGAGGGGGTGGGAGGGTAAAAATATGGAATGAAGAAATAGCTAAAGCCGTACAAGATAAGACAAATATCTTAAATATATACAAAACAGGCAAGTGAGAATGAAGAAATATATAAACAAGAATGCAATAAAACTAAAGATAATAAGGAAGGCTAAAGCGGAGTCATGGGATAGATTTATATGCACAATAGAACATGATGTTCATGGAAGACAAAATCTGGCATATAAAATGATGAAACACTTGAATAGCAACAGAGAAAGACACTTCAAGAATAAATATAATAAAGGAAGAACAATGGAAAAAACATTATGAAGAATTGTGGAAAGACCCAACATATCAAATAGAAGAGATACAGTTAGTGACATAGATCCGATAATGAAGGAAGAATTGTAAAAGGCATTGAAAGCTACAAAAAATAGGAAAGCGGTAGGAATGGATGGTATAAATGCAGAACTGATTAAGTATGGAGAAAGTTTTTTAAAAGACAGGATACTAAATTTATTTAATAAACGTTGGGAACAATATAAAATATCAGAAGAATGGAAGATAGCAAAAATTATTTCAATATTTAAAAAAGGAAATAGAAATGATACAAAGAATTATAGAGGGATTAGCATACTAAATACATTACATAAAATGTATAGCAAAATAATAAATAATAGAATTAAAATTATCTCTGATGAAATATTAATATAACAGGCAGGATTCAGAAAAGGAAGATCATGTACAGATAATATATTTATATTAAAACAAATAATAGAAAAATGAAGAGTTTAATTTAGAAACACATTTAGCATTTATAGATTATGAAAAAGCATTTGATCGAGTAAACAGACAAAACTATGGGACATATTGAGTAATAAAGGATACCCAAAGCATCTTACAAAAATAATACAGAGTTTATATCAAGGAACAAAAATAGTAATACAGGTAATAAATTAGCAGAAGAAAGTACAATAAATCAAGGAGTTAGACAGGGATGTAGCTTGTCACCAACGTTGTTTAACATATATATCGAGGATATGATATGTAAATGGAAAGAAGAAATTAATACAGGTATATATTTAAATACAAAGAATATGATTAATACACTGTTATTTGCAGATGATCAAGTAATTATTCAAGATAGTGAAGATAATTTACAAAGAGCAGTATTTAAATTAAACCAAATAATACAAGAATATAAAGTTAAAATATCAACAATGAAAACTAGAACAATGGCTTTTAAGGAGAAAAATAGTTATAGACAATAAAATATTAGAACAAGCAAAACATTTTAAATATCTAGGATGTGATATAACATATGTTGAAGAAGATATGAACCAGAAATTGGCGAAATTTCAAAATATATAAAAAGAACTCTGGCTAAGAAAACAAGAAAAGAAGCACAATTGAAATTTTACAAAGTAATGGCAATACCAACACTTCTTTATGGTTCTGAAACATGGATACTGAAACAAAGAGACATTAACAGAATACAAGCTGCAGAAATGAAATTTTTAAGATATGTTAAAGGATGTGCAAAATTAGATAAAATACCAAACGTAAATATTAGAAATGAATTAAAGATTTACTCAATTAATGAAAAAATTATAGAATATAGACAAAGATGGAAAGAATATGTAGAAAGAATGGAAGATAATAGATTCCCTAAATTAGCTTACACATATAGAGCAAAAGGAAAAAGAGACAGAGGAAGACCAAAGAAAAGATGGGCAGACCTCTTTAAGATTGGAACAGGCAGATTGCCTAATTCATGAAAGAATATAAGATAAGCTTCCAGAAGTTGCAGAAGCAGAAGAATTGGTATATACAGTATCATGGAGACTACTTTGAAGAAATCTATCCAAATAGCCAGTAAGCCACATCGTTTCTCAAATATTAAAAAATTATGAGGTGCGATAAAAAGATTCCAGGACTGAATTTTTTGATCAACACCTTGTAAACAATGAATTCTTTACTACTTTTCTTTGCATCCTTAAAGAAAGACTTATTATAGCATACCTATCTGCCTTAATCCCTTTCCCTTGACAGTAGTCATATCTTTAAATATAGCCCACATCAATATATTATTAATCACTGTCAACCCAGTGGTTTCTTTACCTGAAGATTCTTAATACAGTCATTGTTGATAAAGATCAAGTACTGCTTTCTCTTGGTCTACAGCTCTCATATCTATTGTATAATGGTGTGTTCTAAGTACAACATAAATACAACAAGTCACGGCTTCTGTGACTGCTGCCTTAAAGGTATTCCAAAATTGCTCTGCATTTGCCTTCCCTCTGCTAAAATGATCTTCCCAATTGATAGTGATCATAGTGTGTTTATACTGTCATAATCTGTTTTTTTTTTTTTAATTGAAACCCATTCCATTGCCTTTAGCAACTAAGACCTCTCTCTTTTCATCATGCAACTTACAATTATGTGTTCGCTTTCTGCTAGAAGTTCCTCTACTACCAGCCCTGTGATACTACCTGGTTCACGAGTGACGATGAAGTACAGAATATTCTTTCTCCTAGTGCTTTCCTAACATTGATGTAAACAACAATTGTTTAGCTGGTTTAAAAATTTTTGTCCCCTATGGCGAATTCCCAATTTTTCATGCTTTCTCACTCATTCCATCTGCAAATAGAGGCCTCGTCACACACACACATCACATCACATCACATAGTAATCTTCCAGTCTGTAAGAACACTCACACTTGCATTTTCTCTTTGCTTTTAACTGTATCATACCACAGAAATTATATCATGGCATGCATAAGTCTGAAAACCCCCAACCTATCTTGCCTTTATTTGGACATGCAGAGCTGGAAAACAGAGGTGAGGGGTTACATGGCCTGCTGAAGGGGGGGGGGGGAAGGGTCCTTCCATGGGACAAGCAATTATGAGCTGAGTTAGAGTTACTAAGAGAACAAACAAGCAAACACATACTTGCTTATACAATAAACCTAGGAGCATGGTAAATAAGTTTAATGAATATGAAGTATTGGTTAATTCATTAAATGCAGACATTATAAAAACATTATGCAGCAATGATATAGGAGTGCCACCGTGTTGATGCAGAAAACGGCCAAATCAGTCAGGTGTGTAATGAGGGCATTGTACATTATGTGTGGAGTGTTGTTTGGCTGTCCATTTATTTTTATTATTAGCTATATGGTGCAAGGAAGCCTGAGGCTTATGCTACACCAGCCAAAAAAAAAAAAAAAAATTTCTGAATTACTCCGAGAAAGAGAGAGAATCACCGAGAAAGAGAAGAATGATTACATACAGCTCAGGACCCTGGGTGTGCCAAGCCCATACTCACCAGATGTGAGTCCATGGGGTTAGCAAGGAGCAGAAATTACTAAATGAACACTTTGTTGATTCCTATCCTTGCCACAAGAAGGCAAGCCTGTACTGTATACCATACAGAAAACACTTAATGGGTTAAGAAATCCAAAAATAAATAATAATAATAAAAAAAAATAATAATCCTGCAATGCCAAGTGTCCAATTTCACACAATCAACAAACAATTCCACCTACAAAAAGTAATTCTTCAGGGAGTAGCAAAAAAACCTTGCCAGTATAATGATGCAACATTGTAAAAACAGTTCTGGATGACAGTTTTCTGTATCAGCTCATTAGAGAAGTAATAAGTTAAAGCAATACTCTTGATCTGATTATCAGTACCGACTCTTCATGTATTAAGCATCCTCATACAAGGGAACCGTTACATGGCAGTAATCACAATTTATTAATGTGGGATATATTTTAGCATTAACATTAGCAGAGGCATATGATGCAAGTAAGCATCAGCCAAAAAAAAAAAAAAAAAAATTCCCATTTGATCCAAAAATCTCCTACCCATTTGATCCAAAAGTTTGTCCACTTCTTCCTTGAATTTATTTAAGCTATCAACGTCCACAAACAGATGGTAGTTTGTTCCAGCAATCAACTACTGCTGGCTAAAGGCAAATTTCTACACATTTATTCTACAACTGTCGTTCCTCAATTTCAGTTTATGTCCCCTGAGGTTTGTAATCTGAGCAAGAGGAAGTATCCCATATTTCATCAGCATTGAGCTGCTCAAGCCATTCAAGACCTTATACATCTCAATCAAATCACATCGTAGGTGCCTAGTCTCCAGATGCTGCAATTTACAGAATTTTAGCCTTTCTTGGTAAGAGAGCACTCCTTTGTTCCCCTAACCAGTCTTGTTGCCCTTCTCTGTATTTGTTCTAGAAAATCTACATCTTTCCTAAAATGAGGCCTCCAGACCTGTACGCAGTACTCAAGTTTTGGCCTGACCATTGCCTTATACAAAGGGATAATCACCTAGCAAAATTCCTGTAAATCATTGACAAGACCCCATGACCTGCTCTAACAGCTCTCTGTAGTGTCAGAAAACTTCATATCTGCTTGCATAATTACCACCAGGTCTTTTTTTTTTTTTTTTTTTTACCCTGAGTGTAGTACAACATAGTTGGTACATTTATCTGGGATTACTGCTACCCATGTGCAGCACTTTGCATTTGTCAATGTTAAACTTTAGTTGCCACTTCTTAGTCTATCTGCCCAACTTTTCTAGATCCTGTTTTCAGTAAAATACTGTTATTACTGTCATTAACAACCCTGCCAACCTTTGTACCATCAGCAAACTTTGACATTAAGCCTGATACACCTTCATCAATATCATAGATGTAACAAAGATGATCACAATAGTCTTAGACAATTACAAATTTTCTACGAGTCCAACTGATGCTATCAGATGCATATGTATCTGATAACAACATCAGTTGGACTGTTATATGTAAGTAATCATAGGTAGCATATATACTAAGCTTTGTATAGCTTGAGAAAATAATACAACACTGTATTATGTTTTTCTGCCATGACTGCCTGGGGACACTTTTTGTTCTGACAGTGACAAAGCTTGTGCTTGTGTTGAAATAGTATCCCAGTTCTTTACTATAAAAACTGTATAAACTGAAAGGTATTTTTTAAGGCTGTATGGTTTAACAGCCAGTCAACATGGGTGGACAGAGCAATGCTGAGTCAGTTTGGTGTGACATAAGCATTGGGAAAGCAAAATTGAGAGTGGGAGTGTGTTATAGGCATAGACTCTGATGAGTATAATAAAAAAACTGCACAGAGAAATAGAGTGGGCCAGTAAATCAGACTGTCTTATAATGGGGGATTTTAAACTCCCAGTTATTGACTGGAATTTGTGGGTTGGTCACACACACTAGCAAGGCTTTTGTGGATTTATTGGATGACTGTTTTCTACAGCAGCACGTTCGAGAGGCAAAAAGAGAGAGTAATACTCTTGATCTGATTATCAGTAGTGATTCTTCATGCATTAAGAATCTGCAGATAAAGGAACCACTAGGTGGCAGTGATCACAGTGTGCTGAAGTGTTTACTCTTTGAGTAAATCCTACTCAACTAGACAAACATCTGGAGCAAGCGGATGGGTGAAATTAGGTTTTTTTTTTTTTTTTTTTAGCTGATGCTGTATAAGCTTGCTTTCTTGCATCATATGTCTTTACTAATGCTAAAAGGTTCAGACTTGAATGGATGTCAGATGAACTGATAAGAATAGTGCTAGAAAAAAACATGTGTAGTATCATTATAAATTATTAATGATTACAAATTATCTTCTTTATACTACTTATTACAATAAGTATAAATAAGTCAATAATCAAGTAACTAACAGGGTTGGTAGGCTAAAGCAGATTTTGAGAAATCTTTGGTTAAAACGTAAAAGAAAAGTAGCAAAGATCTCTTTGCTTATGTTAAACTTGAAGGAAAAAGAAGAAACAAATTGGTCCACTAGATGTGAATGGCAATAACTACTGATGAACCTGTACAGATTGCTATTGAGTGACATTTGTCATATACAATTATTGATAATTAGCTGGCATTATTGACACAGGCTTTCCTCCAGTTGGTAATGCTCTCTGGCTTCGTGACATTGAAGTATCATCTGATATCAAACTGTTGACATTTTTTTTGATTTGCAATGCATTGGCCAAAATGCAAATCAGAAAGAATAAAATTTTAATTACAAAAATTAATTTAAAATATATATTTTATTCAAAAAAAAAACAAAAAATATTTTAAAAAACATTAAAGAGTTTTAATTTCAAAAATTAATTAAAAATATGTTTTTTATATAAAAAATGGATTTTTCACAGTTGCTCAGAAAAGACTGAAAATACAGGTGGCATCAAAAAAGTGAACAATTTGGAATTATTTTTTCGCTGATTTTTCAAATGTATGTGCATAGCAAATGACACATATAGAGGAAGAACAATCCTTTGTGTGATGGGTTAAAAGGGAAAGTAAAATGGACTATAAGAAATACTCTCTGAGTGGCAAGCATTTCTAAATAAATAATGTAATTAAAAGAATTTTAAAATGAATAAGACTCATTTTTAAGACAGCATAGGTATTACTGTATGATAGTTGAAATTAGTTGTTCATTCATTACTAAACTTTTAGTACATCTTTCAATGGAGACATGACAAATATATAATTATGGTATTTTTGGAATCAACAGATGAATTTCCTTTATAATTTGCAACTCTTGAGATGAAGAAAAAAAAAAAAAAGTTGGTAACTAATTATAATTAGTTGCCAATAACATCAGTGTCTAACTTTTCAAAAACTAGCATAGTTCAGCAATACTTTTGAAAATGCTGTGAGGCAAGGCTTTATAAGTTCCTGAGCTAACTACACTTGCATGGGAATCAATTTGACTGCCTTTTTTCCTTTTACCCCTCCACCAGCTGTAACTCAAAATACCTTTCAAGAAAAGTTTTTCTGGGTTTCTCTATAAAAAAAATTCAAAACATTTCTGTTAAAGAGAATCAAATTACTTTCTTCACCTAGGGTCTTCACACACAATCTGGGTTAATATTAGTTTGTGTATGGTTGATAAATGTCCAGAATTACATACCATTTAAGCAACTTCAAACTCAGTGTACTTACTAAAGACTAGAAGTAACTGTTCAGTCCAACATGAAGTTTTCTGAGCAGTGCAGCTTGGCTGCTAGGGAAACTCATGGGGACTGTGCCAATGATATACAGAAACTTTGACAGCAGGAACAAAGAGGTGATTATCCCATTGTATAAAGCAATAGTTATGTCACACCTTGAATACTGAATATAGTTTTGCAAGTCTCGTTTTAGGAAAGATATATACAGAAAAGAGCAACATGATTAGTCAAGGACACAAAAGGGTATGTATAATAAGGAAGACTAGCTTCCAGGTTCTGCAAGTTGCAGCACCTGGAAGCTAGGCATCTATGTGGCAAAATAAATGAAGGTTTTAAGGCATTACAAGGCTTGAGTAAATTAAATGCTGATGGAATCTACTCTTTCTCAAATGGCACATTCATAAGGATAGAAATTTCAAGTGAGAAAGGAGAGCTGCAGAATAGATGTGCAGCAATAAATATATAGTTCCAATGAATTCAAAAGACTGGGTAAGTCAAGCTATTAGAAGGGATTGACGAATCAAATTCTTAGATATGATGGACAAATGAAGTGAATCAATTTTTATTTTTTAAATAATGTTACATATGCTTGATTTATTGCATAATTTTGCCATTGAAATAAAATGCCAATAAAATTTGATGTTTGTAAACATATTCAAGTGCCACGAAAATACAGTATCATGTAATTTTCAAGTCTGGGTTTGAATCTCATCATATTAAAGAATATATACTAATGCTCGAGTTTCAAGGAATAAACATGAAAAGGATTTCTGTTTTATTTTTGTATTAAATTATGATATTTTTGGTATGAGGGTACCAAAAATTACCTCATACCTGTTATACTAAAAATTTGGTATAACAGGTATGAGGTATTAGTGTCTTCTGCTGTATGTAAATTAGTGTTTCAGATCTGTATGCAATCCTGTGGTCAATTCCTGTTTTGCTGGATTAAAAAAGACAATTTCTTTTTTTGGGGGGGGGGGAGAAATCAACTAAAGTTGGCGGTAATGTGAAAAAGGGCTCAAAAAATTCATATCGTCACTGACAAGATTCAAGCCCAGATGTTTTCCAAATAGTCCTGAAAGGCTATTGATCATAATCACTGTGCTACACTCAAAAGTCCAAAATGGTAGATAAGTTCTAAATATGAATAAAAATATAACCAAATATCCATCATTTCGGAAGCAATGATTTATGCCTGATGCTGTAAACAAGTTTCACATAATCTATTACACCATGCAAATCAGATAAAAATATCCTGTTTGCAGATGATACAAAGGTTGGCAGAGTTGTTAATGACTGTATTCAGGATACAACAAGATAATATGTTACAACAAGATTTATAAAAATTAGGACATGGGCTGAGAAGTGGCATTTGAAGAGTAACACTGACAAATGCAAGTTGCTGCATATGAGTAGCAGTAATCCCAGAATAACATACCAACTGTGTGGTACAATGGTACAATACTGAGCGTAGCAGAGAACAAAAAAAGACTTAGGAGTAATTGGGCAGTCATGCACGAAGTTCTCTGAGCACTGCATATGGGCTGCTAGAATGGCCAGCTAATGGGGTATTGTCAATGATATACAGGAATTTTGCCAGCAATAGATAAGGTGATTATTCCATTGTATAAGGCAAAGATTAGCCAGAATACATCTTGAATATAGGTTTGTGAGCTTCATTTTAGGAAAGATGAAAGATAGACAGAGATGTCTATCTGTTGAAACAGGTGCAAAGAAGGGCAACAAGATTTTTGAGGAAAACAAAGGGTACCTTACCATGAAAGGCTCAGTTCTACAAATTGCAACATTTGGAAAATGCACCTGTGGAGGTCTGGTTGAGATGTTTGCTTAAGGCTTTGAATGGACTGTAGGAGCTAAATATTGATGGCATCATTCCTCTTGCTCAAGCAACACATGATGAGGACTTAAATTTAAATTGAGGAAGGATGGCTGCAGGATAGTGTTCAGGAAATTTGCTTTCAGCCAGTGGATAGTTTATTGTTGGAACAAACTTCCATCTAGTATTGTGGAAATGGGTAGTTTGAAGAAATTTAAGGTGGAACTAGATAAATTATTATAGAGGGGTCAGAGTGGTGTGGGAAGTGTGATTTTCCCCCTATGATATTGCATATGCTTGCTTTGCTGCATCATTACTAATACCAAACTAGTTCAACTCTCAATGAATGGTTAATCATGATATTTCATATTTGGCTCTTTTAGAAACAATTATCAAGCAATTCCAAATTTATTTAAAATTGCATAAATAGAAATCCAATAATTTAAACGTGTATGTGTTTGTATCAAGATATTAATTTACTTTTAAACATAGGTTATATTAAACTGATTTTCATTTCATGAAATTTCATAATACATTTATTTAAGAAGCTACAAAGAATAATAAAAATATGAAAACCTGAACTCCATATAACTTTATGGCTAAAACACTTAGCTAGAGAATTAATATAACATGCATACAGAGTAAATGCATCATTTTCATATAGAGCTATTTCAGTAAAATAACTTTGCTATAAAAGCATTATATCTCATACCAAGAAGGAAATCAGTAAGTTGATGCTTTATTGCATTCCAAACAAACAGCAATTACTTGTTAAAGAGTAACAGCTCACTAATTATTTTCCGCCAGACAAACTGTTTCAGAGATCTACTGCATCTTCATTGCTGAGTAACTAGGCACCTTCACTGTATGAACTGACAACCAGTTATGTTTCCACAATATGGGAGATGCCAAAATAAACTCTAAAATGATCCATCTGATTATTAGATGGATCATTTCACTGAAATCAATATCAGTATACTTCTTACAGGGAAGGTGCTATTTATTTGAACTGCAAGAATGGGACAAATGATTATGATTTGATTCAAATATGAGCTATATGATGCTTTTGTTGCAGACTTAAGTTTGCCAATATAGTTTGCTATATACATAAAAATGATGCAGTTCCACTGCTTGTATATATGTTACAAAAATTCAAGTGTATACAAAATTAAGATGTACCTGAAATGTTGACCGTGCTGTACATTACTTAGCATTTTTCTTATTACTCTGAAAATTGTGGCATACTTGGAAGCTGTCTATGGTACAATGATTAAAATTGTTTGTTTTGTTATTTGGATTTTAGGAGCATTAGCAACTAAGGCCATATTGCTCCGGGATATGTGGTGATCATTCTCTGACCTTTCCACATCCTCCGTATTTGGTGGTGACGGGCTCGAACTCCGGTCTAATCAAGAAGCGTGTGCTACGCACTGCTGCTCCTTCCCACCTGGCTACGGAGGCGCCTAATGATTAAAATAAGTTAGCTAATAGTTAGGCTATGATCTGTACTTTTCTATTGTCCCAGTAACCTGCGATGACCAATAGTGACTAGGTCTAACAGATAATTACAGCTTATACCTAAAAAATCTTTATATATAGGGTGTTTCTAAATTAAGCTGACAAAATTATAGAGGTAATTCCACATGCCAAAACAAGTAAAAGAAAGTTCACAAAAATATGCTCAATTCTTAATGTTAATGGAGAGCAATGGCTGTTTGAATTTTAAAATATGACTATGGAGTTTTGAATGGCAAAAATAATAAATGAATAAAGAATAAACTGATGCATACCCAGTAAATGTTGTTTCATACTAGATCTGTGATTGAGAATATCTGTGATATTCTTATTTACAAGGATCAGTCCATAACTAATGCCTCTTGGGTGTCAAAATTTTTTGTAACTGAGTTAGTAATGCAAGTTTTATATATGGCTAGTATAAACATTAAGCCACAAACATGCTAAAATAAAAGATTCTGTTTATTATAGATGTGAAGTTATGAACAGTACAACTGATGTTCATGTCCACCAATGGTCAGTGATACAATTCCTTTTCAAGACAGGAGAAAATTCAGCTGTCAGGATTCATGAAAAATTGAAGAAAGTATACCAACAAGGCACTACTGGTATAAATAATGTTCATAGATGGACTGCATGTTTTGAGGGAGTCACTGACATTCATGATCAGCCAAGGAGGAGCAGAAGAAGATCAAAGCCTGTGTGCAGTGAAGAAGATTTTGATGGAATTATTCAAAAAAAGATGGGGCAAACCACATAAGCAAATACATGTTGTTCAGAGAAGAGTTTGTTAACCATTTTAGACAAATCAGACTACAGGAAACTATGCTACAAATAGATACTCCAAGCTGTTAACAAGAGAAATTAACTTGTTAAGCTTCTTGACAAGCTTATCAAGTTAAAAAACAAAAAAGGAAAGCTCTAAGAGGTCACAAAATCACATCATGTCACAATAATACCAGGCCACACACTGCAGATATGTCTCAGATGAAAATTGCAGACCTAGGCCTCATCCTGAATATATTCCAAACTTGGCTCCATCTGATTTCTCTCCCCCATTTGGACACATGAAAGGACATCTTCACTGAAAACACTTTTTCACTGATGAGGAGCTAAAAATAGTGTGACAGGGTGGCTTCAATGCCAAGGTCTTCCCTTTTGCCACAATGCATAGGCGAAAGAACAATGGCAAAAATGTATTGATTAACAAGGTGGATACATAGAATAACATATATAAGCTTCCTAATATTTGTTTAATAAATGATATAAATTTCAACTTTTACACTTTTATGGCCAAAGAGGCAAAACTTATGGACCGACCTTTATATTTTTTTATTACTATTCAAAATTCAAATTGCTACAGTTCCACAACCATTCAGAATCATGTTTTATACAAACACATTTTTACTACTTCTGGAATGCAGAATTTATTTTACTGTAATTTTGCACATATAACTTCACTTTATAATTTTGCTGGTGTCATTTAGAAACAAAAGATTCTAACAACAAAGTATACTAACAACAAAGCTTCAATTAACTTTAAATACTACAGAATGTTCATTTTAAAGGTAATCCCACATAATTCAAGGATATAGTTTTAAAACTGTTTTCTTTTTATTATTATTTATTATGTACATACACCACCCTCCAAACAATTACACCTGCTCTATATACAAAAGTGCCAGTTCAGGCTATAATGAATTTCATAATCAATTACCATAAGTTTTACCAATGATAATAAAGTTTGTATAATTACCCTACAGTTCATTGACAGGTTGCTATCAACAGTTATACAGGTAGATATAATAGACCACTCTTATGAAAATAAAGAATTACTAACCAGGATCATCACATTCTTCGCACTATATTCACTGAGTTGGCCTTGCATTAGCAACACCCCTTTGTGTAGGAATGGACTGGTCTGTGATGCCAATGAAGGCTCAAACTCAGGAATGGCTGATATAAGATTGTAGTTTTCACACATGGTGGCCAGTTTTTGAGTGTCTGTGAGGAAGAATGAGTCTGTGTTGAGATCTTACTGACTGCAAATGTGAAAGAATTATTGTGGGGATAAGATGTGCAGGTGCCAAAATCTTGACTCTGGGTGGTTAGCTCGGCCACTGTGAGGTAGAACAGTGGCCCATCTAACTACTAGTATAATACAGGGATAGCAGGGCTAATATGCACATGGACTATGCCATAACAGTCCATGAGAATATTATGCACTGTACATTAGCTTGTGTAGGCTACAGCAGTCGATGGCCATCATGGGTACTTTGCTTACTGAAAGACATAAGACACTGCAGTTTTCATGAGCATGTCAGAACCAACACTGGACCACTGACACGTGGAAACCCATCGTTTAGTCTGATGAATCTTGTTTCTAACTGTATCATGCCAATGGGCTTATCTGCATTCGGAGAAATCAATATGAGGCCACAGCAACTCGATGCACTGTTGATGTTTGGCAGGCTGGAGGCAGTGATGTTATGGTTCGGGGAATATTTTTGTGGCATGCCCTGAGTTCTCTGATCACCATTAATGGTTCAGTGGGAATGTCTATCTTTCTACTGTCACCAACCAAGTATATACCACCTTCACCATGACAGTGCGTGCATCCAGACAATTCTGGGGTCTATCAAGAAAACAACACGCCACACCACAAGGCCCAGCAGGTTGCTAACTGGTTTCAGGAACATGACAATGAATTCTCTATCCTCCCATGGCCACTCAACCTAACTGTTCTTGTTTGGGACCTAATCGAAAAGGACATTCGACGCTACAACCATCCATCTGATAATGTGCAGGCATTATCGGACACTTTGTGCAATGCATGGGTAGTACCGCCACAGGACACCTGCAACACCCTGTGTTGTGCATGTCAAGGCATTTATGGGCCTTGGCATGGATGACATATTACATGCAAAAGGTGGCGCTCACATCTGGTGAGTATGGGCTTGGCACACCCAGAGTCCTGAGCTGGATATCATCATTCTTCTTTTTCTTGGTGATTCCCTTCTATTTCTCTCTCTCTCTCAGAGTAATTCAGAAATTTTTTTTTTTTTGTCTGGTGCAGCATAAGTCTCAGGATTCCTTGCACCATATGGCTAATAATAATAATATGTATTCACAGCCTCTCTGATTATTGCCTTCAAGGTATTCCATAATTCTAACATATTCGCCTTCACTGTGCTAACTGCTTGGTTGATAGAGACAATATCTTAACACATTCACTGCCACTTATATTTGTGTGGCTTGGGGCACTGGAATAAGTAGGCACTGCTTTTAGTAAATGAAAGGGATTTCATCTGTGAAGAATAATCGCTCCAAGTAACACTGGCAACACCGGCATCTGTTGCTTGTAGCATTCTAACATCAACAGATGCATATGAACAAGTTCAGAATCTGCATCACTTGAATTGAATTTTATTTCAGTATCAGATGACATATTATAAAGAACTGATTCAATGTCGTCAGCTTCAACATACTATCCATCCCAGACATCCTAAGCTGTGGACCCATTATAACAACCCTTCAGGGTAAAATTTTATAGGAAAATGCTTTTTATACAAAATTTTATCAGTAGATACACACATTAAGGATGACATTTCATTTTTCACAAACTAAAGAATTAAAATTCAGCAAGTATAATCTTCAAAAAATTTTACCTTTTCTTCTTGTGGAAAATACTAAATGAGATAAAATAACTTCAACATATGCAAAAAAAATATTAACTAGATAAAATAATGTATGCAAAGAAACATGAAACTGTGAACCAAGTATACAGCCTTTATATAGCGCTCTCTAAACAGCGTGACTGATGCTAAGCAAAATCCCGGCTGCATGGCTCAATTAGTGTGCCCACTATTGTAAAAAAAAAAATCTATTGAACAGTTGTTAATTTCACGTGCCTTTCCTTTTCAGTGCTCATTTATTGACAGCAACTGAATGGACACAAAGTTGCATTAAGGTACAAAAATTGCAGTTTGCATTAATGCAAGTTTGGACAGCAAACTTATTAAACTGTCATAGTCTCCTTTCCTGAAATTAAAACCCATGTTTTTGCCTTTAACAACAGCAACCTCTCTCTCTCCTCTCATCATCCAACTAACCTGTGATTGCTTTCCTGCTAATGTTTCTGTAGTCAGAAATTAATCTCCTATCTTTTTTGCACATCCATACCATTTTAAATTTGCTTCACTTACCTTTAGCTGGATGAGAGTTTTACCAAAATATTTTGCATTTTCTCATTTGTAAGATGAACTACTGCTACTTCTGTTCAGTTTTGTTTATTTTTCTTAAATTCATTCTTGAAGATTTTGATTTTTGATGAGTTCCTTTATTCCGTACCTAGCTCTCAGGTCTAAAAGTGCTTAAGAACTGTTCGAACTTTTGTAACTAATTTTCATGCCAAGTTCACTACCTTGCACTATAGAGATTCTATGCTGGCATGCATAAGTTCTGAATATGGGAATTATTTTGTTGCACTCAGGGCTGCTTTTGGTAAGAAGCATGTGTCCCATGCCTCCTATATTGTATATGTATTATCTACTATCTATATGTATTATGATGTATAAAAACTTATATGTATTAAAAAACTGTATTGTAAATTCACCATTACATTCAGGTGTGTCAGGGAAGTAAACGGTCTTAATTGTGTCTACAGTAATGGCAGAAGTGTTATCAATAAAAAAGTGAATTTGAACTGATGGTTAGACATATGATATAAGCATTAGTTGTCCTAACCATTCACTCATTTTATTGAGAACACTCCTGCCATTACTTTAGACACAGTTATGGCTATTTGCTTCCTTGACACACCCTTACGTAAAGGTGAATTTGTAGTTTTGTTTTGTTTTTCTTTAATACAGTTAAGTTGTTACACACCATATCATCCAAGTGGTTGGCATTAAACAGAAGTATTCATAATAACTGCAATAATACACCAACCATAGTAGCCTCGTAGCCGAGTGGTCAAAAGCGGGAGTGCAGTAGCACACGCTCTTTGAGTAGACCAGGGTTCAAGCCCACGACTGCTAAATACAGTCGATCTGCCAAGCCACACTGGATCAGCATGGCAGATATGGTCCACTTTCCTCAACATGAATTGTCGAGGCGGCTTCCATCCTGCAGGTTGATAATGGCTGCAGGTTACCATATAACTGAAACTTTATTAAAATAGAATAATATAGTATAAGACTGGATCAAATTAAAATGCTATAATAAAATAAAATACACTGATTGTACAATAAAAGCAATAAGATAAGAGCTGGGTAGAGAATAAAGGAACTCATCAAAAATTAGAATCTTCAAGAATGAATTTAAAACAAATGAACAGAACTAAACAGTAGTAATGACAAGTTCATTTTACAAAATATAAAGAATACCAATTATACTACACGGAATAAAAGTGATAAAACAATCATCACAGAACAAAGGTCACAGATTATGGGAAATCTGCTGTGGCTGAATATTTTTGGGAGAACCACCAAATTTCACCTGTTGATGCCATTATAGTCGACCATTTGCCCTGATTGTGAAACCGCAAATGGCTGGAGCGCTTGCGGATTTGCTCTTCTGAGCATAATACCATTAATAGAGACAGGGGAATCCGTATTCCAGTCTTTGAAACTGTAATTCTGGGATGGGATGAACAGTTCCACATGGCACGGTCCTGAACCATTTCCGGCTTCAGTGCCATGTGGAGGATACTGCCCATGTTTCTACAGTAACACGTTTTGTTTGTTTGTTATTTGGTTTTTAGGAGCATTAGCAACTAAGGCCATATTGCTCAGTGAATATGCGGTGGTCATTCCTGACCTTTCTGCATCCTCCGTATTTGGTGGTGACGGGCTCGAACCCCGGTCTAATCAAGAAGCATGTGCTACACACTGCTGCTCCTTTCCACCGGGCTATGGAGACACCACGGTAACACATGCTGCGAGCTATGATCCTGCAGATATTTAAGGATGTACCATGATAAGTTAAGTCTTACTGTTGATAAAAGAGGAAGTTGCCACTGAAAGCTATTGTTGTTTTTATCACTTTTATTCCGTATAGTGCAACTGCATTCCATTTTATCGCTTTTATTCCGTATATTTTATCTTATTGCTTTTATTGTACAATTAGTGTATTTTATTTTATTTTAGCATTTTAATTTGATCTGGTCTTATACTATATTATTCTATTTTAATAAAGCTTCAGTTATATGGTTGGTGTATCATTGCAGTTATTATGAATCAGAATATTCCTAACCCCAGAGGTCTATTTGAAGAATTAAACAGAAGTGATGTGGACAAAATTTACTAATCTTTGCTTAATTCATAATACTTTGATTTTACTATATTCATGTGAAAACTTGTTTCTTAAAATGGTAAATATTAAATGTCTGCTTCTCTGAGTGAAATTAGTAGGAGAAAAAAATAATAAATGCAGAAAAAAAAAAAAAATTAAAAAAGTTTAACCAAAATTTTGGATTACTAATTTTATTTTAGTTTGAAAGATCTTCAAGGATCTATAAAAAAAAAAAAAAAAACAGATAGAAGTTGTAGAGAGCTTGGCATGAAGATCAGTTAAAACAATCAAAAATTATAAAAGCTAGGATGGTTTTTACACCTATTTTAACTTCAAGCTGAGAGCTGGGTAGAGAATAAAGGAACTCATCAAAAATCAGAATCTTCAAGAATGAATTTAAAACAAATGAACAGAACTAAACAGTAGTAATGACAAGTTCATCTTACAAATAAGTAAATGCAAAACATTTCGGGGCAACTCTCATACAGTTAAAGGTAAGTGGAGCAAATTTAAGATGGCATGGGCATGCAAAAAAAGACAGGAGATGGGAAAATGGCAAATAAATATCTCGGTGTGTGTGGGGGAGGGAAACAAGGGTAATATGTTCCAAGGGGACTGATAGCATCAAGCAAGTATTAGGGGAGAGGGGCTCCAGAGCTGGTGATCAATAGGTTGTCAAAAGCATGAAGGGGAAACAGTGAAGGGAAGGCAAATGGTCTGGTAGGAGTGATTTTTACTATTCTAGTGATTTGTACACCAATGACGAAATATGATATTTTGCCACTATCACACAAGGAACAGAGAGAACTGCAGTATGTGACAAATTTAGATGTTGATAATGAAGACAGTTAATGCTATGAACCAACAATATACACTGAGTGATCACTGAAATATAACCACTTACCTAATACTTCGTAGGTCCTTCTTTTGCCCTCAGTACAGCAGCTATCTGATGTGGAATTGATTCAACAAGATGTCGGAAGCATTCGGGAGGTATGGTCAACCAAGCTGTATATAATGCGGCCAGCAATGCAGGTATGGAGGTGATTGGTGTATCCAGATGCCTGATATGACTTTCCATAGTGTCCCACAAGTGCTCTATGGGATTGATATCGGTGGAGTGCGGAGGCCAATCAATATACTAGAAGTCAGAACTGTGTTCCTAAAACCATTCCTGCACAACAAGTGCCCAATGGCTCGGCACATTGTTATCTTGGAAGACACCATCGCCATTTGGGAAAAAGTGTACCATAGTGGGGTGTACACAGTCAGCAAGCAGTTGATGACAGGATAACGGAGACCACTGATACATTGTTCCACATGCACCAGGGGTACAAGTTCCTGCCAGTAAAACATGTCCCACACAATACAACCGCCTCCACCAGCATGCACTTTTGATACCATGCATGATGGATCAAGAGCCTCCTGTTGGTGATGCCAAATCCATCTACGACCATCCACAGTGTGGAGTAAATAACGTGACTCACCTGACCAGCACAACTTCTTCCAGTCTTCTAACATCCAACTTGCATGCTCTTTGCACCAGGTGAGTCTTTTATGAACCTTGGTTAGGAGAAGATGCCATAGGGATTGCTGTTGCTATAGCCCATACATGCAATGCATGGTCATGCCAGATATTGTTCCGGGTTGGCCCATGTTGTATTGGGTAGTCAACTCTTCAACAGTGCTGTGCCTGTTCGCCAGTACGAGTCGTCGGACCTGGTGCTCACCTCTAACGTCAACCTTCCCTTTCGCTGACCTTTTCAGTTTTGCCGTCCGGTCGTTGTTTGACCATTCTGATGCCAGTCCTGGTACACTTTAACTATGGTGGCTCTCGAACACCCCACCAGTTCAGCCGTTTGGGAAATCAAGGCGGCAGCTCGCCGAGCACCCACAATCCGTCCTTTATCAAAGTCTGACAAATCCTTCCTTTTACCCATCACACTCGGAATTTTACTACCTACTGAACCACTGATACCTTATCTGTGCTACATAGGTAGACTACTTGCACTCTTGTACCTTACGTGGTCAACAGGTAGCATTCAGTTTTCATAGGGATGATCATAATTCAGTGATCATTCAATGTAATCTGTAAGCTGCATATATTCTATGATTGGTTTGCATATTTTATTTGATTAAAAACCTTGAATTTCTTGGGGGCGGGGGGGGATCCAACCCTCAGCCAGAGTAAAAAGGAACATTCCTCATATCTTGATGGAATCTGAAAAAAATATTTTCAGAATCAAAGTATTTTCCACATAATATGGAAGAATTGTGATCATAGCCACTATGCTAATGATAAGGGGGCTAGGGTGATATATATACTTCTGTAAATGATAGTTCTATAAATAACTTAGCACTATACTGTTTAAATACAAGAGTTGACGTCGATTTTTACTTGAAAATTCATGAAATACTGTAAATATATCATGTGAATTATACATTTACAGTTTTCTTAAATTTTCATTTCATTAATTTCACAATTTTCATGTAAAATTAAAATGATTTTTAACAACGAATTTATTAATTTCATAATTCTGTGTGTCTCATGCTGCTGATTACATACTAATCAAGTGATTGCACCTTTGCAAGTACTACAAACATGTCTTTGTTATCAGTCAACAGGTTGCAAAAAGCAACCTGTTGACTGATACAACAGCAACTAACAAGCGTACAGGAAGTTTCTGCTAAAAAAGAGATCATTTAGTATCTTTAGCAAAAACTAAAGGCATGTTTGATCCCTATAGTAACCATTTACATTTCTAAAAACTGTAAGAAATAATATCAATGTATGACACAGAACAGCAATACACAACCCATGGCCTGCATGTAGCCTGTTTCTTTGTATTGCGCAGCCCACAACTACGTAGGCAGCACTATGTATTATGCCCTTCCTCATGCTGACTTTTAAAAATATCCATTTTTAGTAATATTAAATTTTACTGTTTTAAGATGGTTTATGTATCTTGCTCAATATTTAACATTATTATATCCATTCATGTAATACATATGGTATTATTATCATGTAATAATAGTGTTGGATCATGTAAAAAAATGTAAACTCTATATATAAAATGTTCATTAACAAAAATTAAATCTAGTTTGAAAAATACATAATTAGTGACAATGAACTGTTATTGTACCACTACTTGCGAGAACCCAAGCAACTGGTGGCATTCAGCATTTTCTGTTTTGAATCCTAGCAGAAAAAGGATGCCCCTGCAAGAGTCTTCACATTTAGGTTGGGTTTACTCTGTTAAACACATGACTTTATTATCTTGCTATTTTTTAGAGAATGGAAAAAACTACACCAGGAAATGTTTGTAATGATCTACACGAAAACAGGTACATTGGATGTCACACACTGCATTTACAGCATTTTGAAAATTGCTGTGTCTATCTACATACAGTAGACTTTCAAAATAATGGCACCTTCAGGGATTCAAGGTGCCGTTATTTAGAAAGTTTTACTTTTAATATATTTAATCCAGAAATAATGAGACTAATTAAGAAAGAGAGAAATTAAGAATGCAATTTTATTAACTGCACACAAAAACATAAATATGTTGATGATCAAATGTTATATTCTGCCATTAATGCACCCCTACTTATGCTCCTTTCTATTTTCTTTATTATATCAAGCTTAGCCTGCACGGGGAACACAGTGGTATCGTCACCGTCCTCCCCACACTGGGTGCAAAAGGCCCTAGTTCGAATCCTGTCGATAATGTGAGGAACTTTTATGGGCTTTTTACACTCTGTGGCTGAGTTAGTCGGTCTCAGGAATAAACAGCAAGGTTCCCCCCAGAAACTGGAGTTTTTTTGTCCAGCAAAACAAGCAGATTGACCAGAGAATGTGTTCTCTGGTCAATTACCCATAACAACACACATGGGTATATGAATTAACTTTCCAGATGTAATAGTTTGGATTATATCAAGTTTGTCACTAACTTTAGGAGCCATAGTGAGGGGTTTTTAATTTAAAATAAATGCAAAACAGCAGTATATAATCCGTGTTATCAGTACAGAATTCACTTTCAAAATGGCTTAAGTAAACAAATACAGTAATCATGTGACTTGCCATTTTCTTTTTTCTACACTGCAATACATCTGGGCTATATGTAAACATCAGATCTCAATGTGCCGTTAGCTCAAATGTTCCATTATTTGGGGTGCTGTTATTTCGACATTCTACTGTGTATATATAAATCTTCACAGACCATTTTCAGTCTGCAATAAAAAGTGTGTTGTTTAAAACAGTTAATAGGCCCAATAAATGTATAAATATAAGGCAAAGTACATTTAATTAACAAAAATAACAGGCCAATGGCAAGTACAAATCATCCCATTTTATCTCACATTTTGAGAACTATCAGAGATATTAATAGTAATGGCAACTGCAATTTTGAAAAAAAAAAAAAAAAAAAAAAAACATGGCAGAAATGAAGATTATTGAATGGAAGAAATTATAGCAAGTGGAATAAATCAGGACCATATGTTCTTATGATGAAAATAACTACTTTACTTTAAGGAAACCTCACTACTTATAGAAAGAGAAAATTTCAAAGATCCAGAGCGCACAAACAATACTGTCACAGGTTCTTCAATCAATACTGTACTATCTTGCTTCTCACAGTTCAACTGAGAAATGCTTTCTTATAACTTTACAGTATTATTTATCCGTCATAGTTTCATACTATTTAATAATAATTTATATCTGAGATTTGAAAAAAAAACATTTAATTAGGATAGTAGTGCATGCATCTACTGCCAGTAACTGTAATATGTCACTTTCATCTTGATACCTAGACAATCGGACATATGACAAGCCCTGGTCAAACAATTTGGGGTACTGGTAATAAATGTCTCATTTTAATCAAGCCATCAGAAAAGCTGAGAGCATCTTTTTACCTAAGGAAATGGAAAAAATAATTTTATCCATATAATAAATAACTTTATTTAGTGTGAAAACTTGATTGCATTAGTTTCCATTAGTGAAAACTATTATTAAGGAGTACAAATGATGATATAAATTGACTGGTGAAAATATGTCTGCAAGATAAAATTATTTCTTAGAAGTGTTTTTATATTACCATAAAGCTTAACTTATATTTCAGGCATGTTGATATTATAAACATACTTTGCTAGAATGGTTACAAATTTGATTGATGTTATCTGTAGTCGTGAATGTGTCCCACGGATGTCCCTGCTGTGTCTGCATATCCTACTATTTAATCACGAAAGGGATAAATCTTTTAACAATCCTGCTATTTTTTTTCTCTTTCTTGATAACTGAATATATCATGCTCTTTATGTTTTTGTTTGTTTCTGTAATGCAAACTAGGGAGGAAAAGATAAAATTCAGTAAAATTTATTATCTGAAAAAGATATTTCCAACTATAAATCTCCCCCCCCCCCACCAAGTTTCCATATAAAATGCATTTAGGGGTAATATAAATTAAATTCTGTATGTGTGAAACAAAAGGATTTTTCCTTTCTGTTCTAAAACAAATAGTATATATTTTTTATCTTGAGCTATTTCTGCATTAACTGTTAACAGCTCTGTGATCAGTTGGATTATTGATCATGTGCATAATGCAGTTACATAACCAAGCAGATGCCAAATCTACATAAAATACCTTTTTCCAACATAAATTTCACTAATATAATCAAATATAAATATACTTTCAACACGAGTATCAATTATTAAAAAATGCTTACAGTTAGTTGATTACACAACACAACAATTTGATACCAAAAAATAAGCAATGACAGCTGACCAGAGAGAAGCCATATGACCACCAGTAGAGGTTCACAAGAAGCTCAACAACCTTCCAGTATCATGTTTTAATTAAGCTCTGAAGTATTATTTTCATAATAAATCTATTAGCTTCTTCTATTAGATCACAATAAATCTATTAGCTTCTTATTTGCCATTATATATGTTATATAATACCTGTTTATATAAATCACAGATTAGGAAAAACAGCTTATTGAAAATAATCTCCTTCATATGAATAACACTAATAATATTAACTATTACACATTCATGGAAAAATTCACATATTATTCACCACGCTTTAAGACTTATTTTAGGCATTTATATATTTCAATAAACTATAGATGTTACATTAAGTTTCAACTGTACTCCATTCATTTACATTTCAACTACCAGTACTATTGCTGAACCTCCATGCAACGGTTGCTACAGGTTGGTAATTTGAACTCAAGTAATTTATGTGCACTTTCAAGTATCATTTAAATCATAAGATCAGTTTACTTATAAAAACTCAATCATGAAATTTGCCAAATTACTTATAACTGCTATATTAAATTGAACACACACAAAAAAAAAAAAAAAAGAAAAAGAAAAAAAAAATTCTGAGATGTTTCGTTCATAAAATTGCATTTTTAAAAATATTATTACTATGTACCTGGCATTTCAAATTTCAAGGCTGCTAATTTTTCAAAATTTAGATACATAAAGCACTGATTCTTTTATAGCACTACTTTGGAGCTTTCATAAACTATTACATTCACTTATTCAAAACAAATGAAAGGAATACCAAATATTCTTGAATTTGTGGTTTTTAAAGAGTACTTACTTTAAAACATGAAAATATTTGCAATCAAAAAATAAGTGACGGTTAAGGCAGTTTCACAGCAAGAAAAATTAGTTTTTATTATACATACAGATCTCTACAATACAGACATTACAGAGAAGGGGAGAGGTGAGTGGAGAAAGTGAGAGAGAGAGATAGATACTTGCTCCTAACCCACATATACAACAGTTATACAATCCATCCTAACAACATAATTATTCTAATTCAGCTCTTTTTGATAGACTGGTACACTGATACAGTCATTCAAATAAAATTTTACAGACACTGGCATTCAGACAATCATATTCATTCACCTCTAAAGAAAATCTGGATAATAACATTCTTCTAGCAGACAAACAGTTTTTCCAGTCATTCACTCACTGTGACACTGGCATACCAAAACCAGATTTCACATCTCTCTGAGGCCAGGGACCTTGTGCAGTTGCTGCTTCACCACCAGTTTGAGCTTGAT
Organism: Mastigoproctus giganteus; assembly: GCF_048544385.1. Taxonomy (NCBI): domain Eukaryota; kingdom Metazoa; phylum Arthropoda; class Arachnida; order Uropygi; family Thelyphonidae; genus Mastigoproctus; species Mastigoproctus giganteus. The sequence goes on along the minus strand of NC_143583.1, from coordinate 198,287,719 downwards.
TTATCCAACCTAAATATCCAGCACTTGCTGCGGTACCACCTAATGCAGGTGCAGAGGTAGCTACTGGCTGATTAGGATTATTTGCTGTTGCATCAACATGGCCCGTACTCTGAGGAAAATTTCCACCAAACAGGCCAAGTCCTACTTGACCCAAAGCAGCAGCAACAACTGGCAGTGCAGCACCTAAATTTAGTGCTCCCATGCCCATTGTTGGTGGAGTAGTGTTTACACCTTGACCAGTAGCCCCACCCTGCCCAGCATTCTGATTACTTCCCATGCTAACTGTGTGTGTTATCCCCAAGTTTCTACTTAAAGTTGCCAGGTTAGGAACTTCCGCTCCTCTGTGCCCACCCACTGCTGCAGCTGCTGTTCCTTGGTTCCACATTACACCATCGCTTATACCCATACTTAAGGCCCCATGATGAGCAATCTGACCTCCTACAAAAGGTGCTCCCCCTGCAGTTCCAGCAGAATACCCACTCATACCAGCTGCTAAACCTGGTGCTCCACTACGCCCATCCACTCTACCATAACCACGAAACACATGCTGGGAACCAGGCCCATTTTTAGGTACAGCATTACTCACGTGGATGCTTGTTCCTTTGATAATGTAATCCTCTCCACAAAGGTTCTGTGCAATTTCTGGATCCATAAATGTAACAAATGCAAATGCTCTGAATGGTTTCGGGATGAAAACATCTGTGACTTCTCCATACTTGGAAAAGTAATCTCGTAAATCTTCTGCTGTTATATCTTCTGTGCATCTACCAATAAAAACTTTCCTGCTCATTTCAGCAATCTGTCCTTCTTTGGAATTCGGTATTTTTACATCACACCACCGGCCATCAATCATATGACGTTTAGAAAGTACCCTTATTTGTGAATCAAAATTTGCGAATCTAATAAAGCCAAATCCTTTTGAATGACCAGTTTTGGGATCTTTTTTGACCTGTGCCATTAAAACTTCTCCAAAGGTTTCAAAGTATTGCCTAAGTTCCTGCTCTGTTGTTTTCCAAGGTAAGCCCAGTACAATCAAGTCTGAGCATTTCTGTCTGTTTTCCATTCTTTTTGTTTTAGCTGTACTGTTTTCCAGCTGTTCATCAGACTTTCTTTTATTTTCCTTTGAGAAAACACAGTAGTATACCATATTACCCCAGCCACTATCAGGGGGATGCAAGCGACCGTTCACAAGTCGAACACCACGCATAGAACCAGAATCAACATTCTTGTATTTCAAACCGCACGTACCTGGAAACTGAGCAGACAACGTAGTAAGCAATAGCGTACAATCATCTTCTGTCGGCAATTCGATGGGTTCCTCGCCCTCTTCTTCTGCTACTTGGATGAACGCACTCATTTTCAGTTGCAGCGAATAAAATTATTAAAAAAAACACAAAAAATTAACTGCTAAATTTTTAAGCGCGACTTACGCTGTTTGTAAACAACATGGTAGCACAACCAAATATCATGGCGAATTACACTGCCCTCAGACACGCCGCAATTCTTTTCAGCAGACCAATGACAATAATTCTTTTTCTCGCATAAAAAGAGCAAAATAAAATGTAGAAATAAAAAAAAAAAAAAAATGTATTGTATTCACGAATAAATTTATCTCTCATCTTCGTTATTAATTGGTTATGAATAATAATGAAGACCTATAATTTTCTTTCCATTTTTTTCTTCGTTCATTTCTTAGCAACTCGCTTACAACCACATACACGGATTTTGCCAGCGGGGGACAAAGAAGTGATTACTCCTTTGTACAACACAGTTTTCGGAAGTGTGGTCAGGGGCCGGGCATCAGTCGTAGAAAAAAAAATTTATGACACTTAAAAAATAGAAAAAATAATCGCACCAGCCTATTATTATTGACAAATGTTCACGAACGCCACAAATCACGACGACAAGCACTAATTATTATTATTATACAGGGTCATCTAAAAAGGTGTCCATGATTTCCTTTTCATTATCTTCGGAAATATTTGACTTCTTTTGAAATCTGAACAATGACCTTGGCTGCGCCGTGAGTGTGCGCAGAATGACTCCTACGCGCACAGCCTCGGTCAGTGTCAGTTAGATGGCCATGCAACAGAAAGCGCAGTGCGTGTTGTGGTACGCTGAATTTAAATATGTAAAAACAATGCAACATCAACATCAACAAAAAAAATGCAACATCAATGCGTTGCACTGTATTGTACGTTGATATTACCATCTCCATCGCAGCGAACACCAGAGCAGCTCTCGAGGCCACTGGAAATCAAGCACTACAGATCTTACAGGACTGGGCGACTCTACACAAGCTCCGGATTTCTCCACAGAAGACACAATCCATACTTCTCAAAGGCACCCTACAAATATCAAGGCCTCCTCAGATCAAGGTACAAGGAAAAACCATCAAGCTGGTAACTTCCCTAAACCACCTGGGTATCATCCTGGATTCGAAGCTCTCCTTCTTCCCGTACCTTTCATACCTTCAAGAAAAAATCAGAAATTATGCAGCCTTAATGGTCCGAGTAAGCAGGTGTGACTGGGGTCTGAACCGGAGAACACTCAAACTCCTGTATAAAGCTATATTCCTCCCTGTTATTACATACGGATTCGGGATTTGGTACCATAGAGCAATAATTGTTCGCAATAAACGCAAACTGGAAACAATTCAGCGGAGTATGTTGCTCGACATTACCAGGGCCTGTTGCACAGTAAGTTCTCCGGCCCTCCAGGTTCTTGCAGGTGTCCTCCCCCTTGACTTGGAGGTTATCCGTCGAGGATTGCACTACTGCTTGTCGCGGGGAATCCCAGCTACCATTTTTGGACATACCATCGACACCCGCACTGACTGTAAGCAAGAAAAGAATAAACTAGCTGCCATGCTACTACAAATCTGGCAGACAAGATGGGAGGAGACGGATAAGGGCCTAATAACTAAGAAATTCATGCCGGATGTCAAACTAGTTTATCCAACGTCGCCGCCTTGGTTCTCTCCTGGCCTCTACTGTACATATATTATAACTGGGCACGGCTCTATAAATCATAAGTTGACTACCTTGGGAATCATCAATAACCCCTACTGTACATGTGGAGAAATTGAAGATTGGGACCATCTTTTTTATAACTGCCCAATTTATGACGATCTTCGAGGAACACTATACACCAGACTCCAACACATACCTCAAGGACAGGAGCACCTGTTAATTTCTGAAGAACAATATTACAAATTATTAACGGCGTACGCACAGAACCTCTTTTCTAGGCGCAGGACTCTACAACCAACTCAAGCTAGGGATACAAACCTGTGAGGGACTTACTCAAACTTGAAATAAAAAATCTGTACTTGACCGTTTTACCAGCATCGACTTGCTAACCCTAGAACATCTAAGGTAGGATTACCTGCTAACTCACCCACATGGTTGGGTAGGCTCCAGCGGTCTTGACCACTCCACCGCAAAATATGTCACACTCAGCACTCTCACTGAGTGGCTTTTCTACACTTCTGGAGTCATCCCCTCCCCCCTTTTCTCCTGGTGGAGCATACGCTCCACTGTCAATTTAGGGGATGCTCTCACCTACATCCCCTTACTCTTACTTTCATCCCCCATCTTCTTCTGTACACCCTGTACTTCCACACTCTACCTTATTTTTTATTTATTTATTTTCTTTTTTTAATTTTTTTATTATTTAATATATTTTAATTTTAATTTTTTTATTATTATTATTTTATTTATTATTTTTATTATTAATATTATTAAAAAAATTTTTTTTCATTATTATTTTATTTATTTTTATTATTTTTTTTATTATTTTTTTAATTGGTCTCCGTTCAGGAAGTTCAGGCGACCCTGACGGAGACCTGCCAGAGAATAATGGGCAGCCTGGCTACCTCCTAGTGGTGTGTGCGGGAACGTGGGGGTCCATCAGGGATCCTGCGGCCAAATGCCAGGACACACAAGAGAAACCAACACAATACTACACATTCAACACACTACACTTTTTCTGGCATTTACAGTGTTCTGTATTCCTTCACAGTGTACATATGGCGCAGATGTGGGAAACCACAGGTGGCGCCCGACCCTAACACTATGCACACTATGCTATGTATTGTACGCTGAATTTCAACGTATTGCGTTGAAATTCAGCGTACCGCACCACACACTGCGTTTTCTGTTGCATGGCCACCTTACTGAAACTGACTAAGGTGATGCGCGTAGGAGTCATTGTGCGAACATTCACAGCGCAGCCAAGGTCATCGTTGAGGTGTCAAATAAAAATAGTGAGTTACCACACTGTTTGCTGCTACGATCACAGCAATCGATCAAATATTTCAGAAGATAATTAAAAGGGAAATCACAGGCACCTTTCACGATGATCCTGTATTATTATTATTATTATTATTATTATTATTATTATTATTATTATTATTATATTAGCCTGGTGCAAGGCAGCCTGATACTTTTGTTGTGTAACTCGTGCGTGCGTGCCGTGTGTGTGTGTGAGAGAGAGAGCGCTCAGGATCCTGGGTGACAACACTCACCAGATGTGAGCCCATGCAGTAATTAACTAACTAGTAACTCGTCTTAAAAATGTATAGAAATAGATTGAACATCAAATTCGATGAAGCACTCCTCTTTTGCTACTATAAAGTGCACACATGATATATGAATAAGTAGTGGTGTTAACAGCTCCCAAGCAAGTGCTCATAACCGTATTATGTCTTTATAAGTGTTTTTGCAAACCAATTTGCATGTTGTACTGACTGAAAACCCAATATAATAAATGGAGAAACCCTACATCCTCCGCCTGAGATCGGAAAAACGTCAACCTCGAAGTAAGAAATTCATAAATTTCTCCAGTCTTTGACTGGAATCAAGCGAAAGTCCTCTCCAAACGAGTGGTAAACGAAGATTTATCATTCCGACCAGACAACTTTTGTTATAAGTTATTTATTATTATAAAATTATATATTGTTATAACTTAATACTGTTATACTAATTTATTTATTGATATAAAAATAAATATTGTGTTAACTCAATATTGTTATATTAAGTTTTTTATTGTTTTTATATGCATTTAAATTTTGGGCCACAAAAAATGGTACTGAATAAAACCAGTCCCTAACTACACAAAGTTTACGAAACCCTGACATAAGGCAATGGTTAGACCGTTACGCTCTATATGGAATACTACATACAGGTTTCGAAACATCATTTCAGGAAAGACATAGTTCTGCTGAACTATGTAGAGAAGCGCACCAAGATTGTGAGCATAAAAGGATGTTCATACCGAGAAAGACTGTAAATTGCGATCTCTGGATATGGGTAATTTGAGTGGTAACATAATAAAGAGCATAGCCTTGAAAATTCCAAAAGCGTTCGGTGTTGGACCCATTGTTGCTTTCAGTGTTTATCAATGATATTGATAAAGGTATATCAAGGTTAATATCTAAGTTTGCAGACGATACGAAGGTTGGCAGGGTTGTTAATGACAGAAATCATAACATGCTACTGGAAAAGTTGAGCAGATGGGCTGAGAGGTGCGAACTGAAGTTTAACACTGAGAAATGTAAAGTACTGCATATGGGTAGCAGTAAACCCAGAGAAACGTATCAACTGGGTGGTACTACACTCAGGGCAGTGGAGAATGAAAAGGACCTGGCAGTAATTGTGTAATCAGATATATGAAGTTTTCTGAGTAGTGCAAACAGGCTGCAAGAGGGGTCTTGGGGACTTGTCAATGATAAACAGGAATTTTACTAGCACAGATAAGTGTCTTTTTTTCCTTTGTATAAGGCAATGGTCAGGCCAAACTTTGAGTACTGTATACAGATCTGAGGCCTAATTTTGGGAAAGATGTAGAGCTGCTGGAACGAGTACAGAAAAGGGCAACGAGATTGGTGAGTGGAACAAACGGTTGGTGTTACCAGGAAAGGCTTAAGTTCTGCAAACCGAAGCTTCTCAAGGCTAGGCAATTGAGGTGTATAAGGCCTTGAATGGTTCCTGAAAGCTCAACGTTAATGGGATTATTATTATTATTTTAGGGTTACCGTAATTAAATACATTAACCCGTATATGTGTCTATAAATTGCGTATGTTCTATGGTTGATTTGCCTGTTTTGCTGGAAGAAAAAACCTCAGTTACTGGGGAGAAAAACCTTGCTATCTACGCCTGAGACCAACTAACTCAGCCACGGAGTGAAAAAAGCCCATTAAAGTTCCTCGAGTCATCGACGGGATTCGAACCCAGGCCTTTTCCACCCGGTGTGGGGAGGACGGTAACGATACCACTGTGCTACCCGCGCAGACACGCTAATGGGATTGTAACTCTTCCTCAGATTACTCATCTGAAGGGACTTAATTCAAATTGAGGGAAGACAGTTGTAGAATAAATGTGCGGAAATTCGCCTTTAGCAATCTGGTATTGATAGTAAGAAAGAACTTCCATCTGTTGCAGTGGAGAAGAAAAACTTCAATAAGTTCAAGGCAGAACGAGACAAACAATTGGAGTGAATGGACGGGTGAAATGACGAGTTTTTTTTTTTTTTTTTTCCTGATGCTATATAAGCTTGATTTCTTGCATCATATGCCTCAGCTAATGTTAATTTAAGTAAAGTAAATTTTAAGGACTTCATTACTAAGCTAGATAATCTTGTAATAACTGAGAGTAAAGTAGAGGAGAAAAATTTGAAAATAAACATAAGAAAGGCACCTGGAGTGGATGAAATCTATCCAGTTGTATTAAAGGAGGCAGCAAAGGAAGTAAGCAAACCCTTAGCCATAATTATGAGAGCTTCCTTGGACTCAGGGGAGGTACCCATGGACTGGAGATGTGAAAATGTGACCCCAATCAAAAAAATGAGAGTCAAAGGGAGAAACTGGTAATTACAAACCTGTTAGTTTAACATATGTTCCAGGGAAATTAATGGAGGCACTAGTTAAAGAAGTATTGCAGTATCATCTAGACAAGACTTCAGTTATAGCTCGGACACAGCATGGATTTGTTAAGGGGAAGTCTTGTCTAGCCCATTTGATTACATACTATGCTGTGGTCACAAAGGAACTGGATGCAAAGAATAATTTTGTTATCATGTACTTGAATCTTAAAAAGGCTTTTGATACTGCTGCACATGGAAGACTGCAGTACAAATTGTAGCGGTGTGCCATTGGAGGAAAATTGCTGCTATGGATAAAGGGATGGATTAGTGGGAGAAAAAAAGAGTGGTAATCAATGGATACTGCTCTTCGGGGACTAATATTAATTAGTGGATTCCCCTGGGGTTCAGTGTTGGGTCCATTGTTGTTTTCTGTATTTATTAATGATATTGATGATGGTATATCAGGCTCAATGTCCAAGTTTGCAGACGATACGAAGTTCGGCATGGTTGTTACTGGCGATTGACGCTAATGACAGTACGCTGCTGCAACAGGATTTAAAAAAGTTCAGCAGTTGGGCTGAGAGCATTAGCATTAGCATTAACATTAGCATTATTAGCATTAGTAGAGGCATATGATGCAAGAAACCGAGCTTATTCAGCATCAGCCAAAAAAAAAAAAAAAAAAAAAAAACACAACCACTACTCCCATTTCACCCCTCCGTTCGTTCGAAATACCTGTCCAGCTCAGCCTTAAATTTGTTTAGGCTATCAACTTCGACAACAAGTGATGGAAGTCTATTCCACAAACCAACTGCCCGCTAGATAAAGGCAAATTTCCGCACATCTATCCGACATCCGTCCTTCCTCAATTTGAATTTATGCCCTCTCAGGTGATTATTCTGAGCAAGAGGAAGAATCTCATCGGCATTGAGCATGCTCAAACCATTCAAAGACTTATGCATCTCTATCAGATCACCTCGCCGATGACTAGTCTCCAGACTCTGTAATTTGCAAAACTTAAGCCTTTCTTCGTAAAAGCAACCCTTTGTTCCATTCACTAATCTTGTTGCCCTTCTCTGTACTCGTTCCAGCAGCTCTACATCCTTCTTGAAATGAGGCGTCCAGATCTGTATGCAGTATTCAAGGTGTGGCCTGACCAATGCCTTATCAAGGGAATAATCACATCCCTATCCCTGCAAGAAAAATTCCTGTATATCATTGACAAGACACCATGAGCTACTCTTGCAGCTCGTCTGCACTCCTCAGTGAACTTCATATCTGCCTGCACAATTACCCCCAGGTCCTTTTCATTCTCTAACTCTGTCAGCTCTGGGGTTACTGTTTCCCATATGTAGTACTTTACATTTGTCAATGCTAAACTTCATTTGCCACCCCTCAGCCCATCTGTTCAACCTTTCCAGATCCTGTTGCAGCAGCATAGCATCAGTAGTGTCCTTAACAACCCTGCCAACCTTTGTATCGTCTGCAAACTTGGACATTAAGCTTGATATACCATCATCAATATCATTTATAAATACAGAAAACAACAATGGACCCAACACTGAACCCTGAAGAACTCCACTAATAACATTAGTCCACGTTGAGCAGTATCCATTGATTACCACTCTCTGTCTTCTGCCACTCAATCATCCCTTTATCCATAGCAGCAATTTGCCTCCAATACCACACTGCTCCAATTTGTGCAGCAGTCTTCCATGCGCAGCAGTATCAAAAGCCTTTCTAAGATCCAAATATATAATATCAAAGTTATTCCCTGCATCCAGTTCTTTTGTGACTACATCATAGTATCCAATCAAATTGGTCAAACAAAGGCGTGGCCTGACCAATGCCTTATACAAGGGAATAACCACATCCTATCCCTGCTAGAACCGAACCTGGAACCGAAGTTAAACTAACATGCCTATAATTACTTGTGTCCGCCTTTGATCCTCCTTTGTGAATTGGTGTTACATTTGCATATCTCCAGTCTATGGGTACCTCCCCTGAGTTCAAAGAGCTCTCATAATTATGGCTAGGGGTTTGCTTTCTTCTTTTGCTGCCTCCTTTAATATAACTGGATAGATCCCATCCACACCTGGTGCCTTTTTTATGTTTATCCTCAACAATTTCTCCTCCACTTTCCTCTCAGTTATTAGAAAATCATCTAGCTCACTGCCAATGTTTACTTCACCTACGACATTCCCCTTCCTGAATAACTCCGCATGTGTGAATGTAGATGCAAAATACTCGTTTAGATTGTTAGCCACCTGAGGAGGATCCTCAACTGTTGAACTATCAACATTCAGTGGACTAATCTGATTCATCCCTTTCCTTCTTGAGTTTAAATAGGTAAAGAACTCTTTTCTGTTTTTCTTTGAGAGGTGTAACTGAAGGTGTAACTTCCAAGAGGAGCCTTAGTTTACCCCTCACCTTCATTCAACTACTTTTCTAGATAAGAATTAAGACCTCCGTTTTTCCATTAAGACCATCTATACCCTTATAGGACCACACCATCGAAATTGATAATAAAAAAGAGTTGTCTCTCAAACCACATCAGTTTTCATCCCTTGTTGAGGAATTTCAAGGAACATAAAACAAAAACCAAACACTCCAGCCTTAAAAGTAAGCCATGGGTCAACCATTATTCAACTCTCTTCTGGAAACCACACCTACAACAAAAACAAAATGGAACACCCAAAGTTCAGGGCCCCTGACAATAGGCCCCCAGACAGTGCAACGTTAGATAAGGGAAGACCGGTGGTGCAGGTTGACAGGTTAGATCATCAGGATTTCCCAGAACTAGAAGAACTGACGGAAATTATTAATCAGGAAAGAGAGGCAAACCATCCTCCCCCACCAGAAAATGAAACATAAAAATGCTCCCAACTGCCAGAACAGCATCTGTGTGCTGTTGATGACTCCAGCCAGGTGCATACCTGCAGTAGCAAAGCAGAAGATACAATAACGAAAAATAACAATTACATTAATAAAGAACATACATCTGACTCTCTAACATTAATAAAGAACATACATCTGACTCTCTAACATTAATAAAGAACATACATCTGACTCTCTAACATTTATAAATGAAGCCACATCAGAGATTAAATGTGACATGGTGGCCTATATATCACCCATGAGGCAAATAACATAACAATGTCTGCCATAAACTTTATTATGGACAACTCTTATCATAGAAAATGAGAAATTAAAAGTAAGAGCAGAAGAACTCAGAAAACAAGTGCTCTACCAAAAATGCCATTTTCAATGTCTATGAACATTAGCGTTAGCATTAGCATTAGTAGAGGCATTTGATGCAAGAAATCAAGCTTATGCAGCATCAGCCCCAAAAAAAAAAAAAAAAAATATATATATATATAAATAAATAAATAAATAAATAAAAAATAACCACTTCCACTTCACTCCTCTGTTCGTTCGAAATACATGTCCAGCTGAGCCTTAAACTTATTTAGGCTATCAAATTCCACGACAAGGGATGGAAGTCTATTCCACCAACCAACCACCCGCTGGCTAAAGGCAAATTTCCTCACGTCTATCCTACATCTTTCTTTTCTCCATTTGAATTTATGCCCTCTCAGGTGATTATTCTGAGCTAGAGGAAGAATCCCATCAGCATTGAGCATGCTCAAACCATTCAAGGCTTTATACACCTCTATCAGATCACCTCGCCGTGCTTAGTCTCCAGACACAATAATTTGCAAAACGCAAGCCTTTCTTCATAAGAGCACCCATTTGTTCCATTCACTAATCATGTTGCCCTTCTCTGTACTCGTTCCTACATCCTTCTTGAAATGAGGCCTCCAGACCTGTACAGAGTACTCTAGGTGTGGTCTGACCATTGCCTTGTACAAGGGAATAATCACCTCCTTATCCCTGCTAGAAAAATTCCTATATATCATCGACAATACACCATGAGCTACTCTTGCGGACCGTCTGCACTGCACAGAAAAATTCATATGTGCCTGCACAACCACCCCCAGGTCCCTTTCATTCTCTACCACTGTCAGTGTAGTACCACAGAGTTGATACGTTGCTCTGGGGTTGCTGTTTCCCATATGTAGTACTTTACGTTTGTCAATGTTAAACTTCATTTGGCACCTCTCAGCCCATCTGCTCAACCTTTCCAGATCGTCTTGCAGCCAGATCCTGTTGCAGCAGTAGTGTCCTTGACAACCCTGCCAACCTTCGTATCGTCTGCAAACTTGGACATTAAGCTTGATATACCATGATCAATATAATTTATAAATACAGAAAACAATAATGGACCCAATACTGAACCCTGAGGGACTCCACTAATCACATTAGTCCACGATGAGCAGTGTCCATTGATTACCACTCTCTGTCTTCTCCCCCTCAACCACCCCTTTATCCCTAGCAGCAATTTTCCTCCAATGCCACACTGCTCCAATTTGTGCAGCAGTCTTCCATGTGCAACACTATCAAAAACCTTTCTAAGATCCAAGTATATAATATCAAAGTTATTCCCTGCATCCACTTCTTTTGTGACTGCATCGTCGTATCCAATCAAATTGATCAGGCAAGACTTCTCCTTACAAAACCATGCTGTGTCTGAGCTAGAACTGAAGTCTTGTCTAAATGATCCTGCAGTGCTTCTTTAACCAGTGCCTCCATTAATTTTCCAGGAACAGAAGTTAACCTAACAGGTCTATAATTGCTTGTGTCGCCCTTTGATCTTCCTTTGTTAATTGGGACCACATTTGCACATCTCCAGTCCATGGGTACTTCCCCTGAGTCCAAGGAAGCTCTCATAATTATGGCTAAGTGTTTGCTTACTTCCCTTGCTGCCTCCTTTAATATAACTGGATAGAACCCATCCACCCCTGGTGCCTTTGTTGTGTTTATCTTCAACAATTTCTCCTCCACTTTACTCTCAGTTATTACAAGATTCTCTAGCTTACTGCTAGAGTTGAATACACCTCTAGCTTTCCGCTCGCTGAATAACTCCTCTTGTGTGAATGTCGATGCAAAATATTCATTTAGTTTGTTAGCTACCTGAGCAAGATCATCAACAGTTGACCCATCGATATCAAGTAGACCAATCTGATTCATCCCCCTTCCTTCTAGAGTTTACATAAGTAAAGAACTCTTTGCTGTTTTTCTTCGCATCCCTTGCCAAAGATTTCTCGTAATCTGCCTTCGCCTGCCTAACCTCCTTTGTAACTTGGTTACAGATCAACTTGTATCTATCATAGGCTTCTGTGTCAGGTGTTAATTTGTGTGTATCCCATGCATTTTTCTTCTGTGCCGTATATCTCATTAGTTCATCTGACATCCACTTAGGCCTAAACCTTGAACAATATTTCTTAGTTGGTATGTAAAGCCTAGTGGCTTCCAAGATAAGTTCTTTGAATGCTCCCATTTTGAATTTGCTGTTGGTAACATCATCAGTTGGTCCCACTGTATAGAATTTAAATACTGTCCCAGTCCATCGTAGTCGCCTTTACGAAAACAATAACCCTTCCCATTACCCCTAATGGTAGTTACCTCTTTGAGTAAATCCCACTTCAGCACACTGTGATCACTGCCACCTAGTGGTTCATTTACCTGCAGTTTCTTAATGCATGAAGAATTACTGCTGATAATCAAATCAAGAGTATTACTCCCTCTAGTTGCCTCCCGAACATGCTGATGTAGAAAACAATAATCCAATAAATCCACAAAAGCCCTGCTAGTGTGTGAGTAACCAGCCCCCAAATTCCAGTCAATATCTGGGAAATTAAAATCCCCCATTATAAGACTCTCTGATTTACTGGCGCACTCTATTTCCCCGTACAGTTTCTTATTATAATCATCAGAGTCATTAGGCCTATAGCACAATCCTACTCTCAATTTTGATTTCCCAATGCTTATGTCACACCAAACTGACTGGACACTGCACTGTCCAAAAAGTCGACTGGCTTCACTTTCTTGGATTTTATGTATTCCTTAACTAATAGCATGACCCCTCCTCCCTTCCTACCCTGTCTATCCTTTCTTTAGACATTGTACTCCCCAAATTCCAGTTCTGCATTCCTTATATCTGTGTGACACCACTTCTCTGAAATCGCCACATCTGCCTTTGATGTTTTGAGCAATACCTCAATTTCATCAAATTTATTTATTAAACTCGTAGCATTGGTGTACACGCAAGTACACATGCACCTGTTCTTTTTCTTAGCTACCGTAACCACAACCTATGTGTTTATTTGTACCACAATGATTCCCAGCAGTCTCTGAAATATCCTGCATCTTATTTTCCAGGCTGCGGCTCATTCCAATAGAAGCAGTGCAAGAAACACTTTCACCTCTGCCAGTGGCTACTGTTAATCTATTAGTCATTGTATCCCCCAATCTAGCAGTTTTCCGACCCACCTAACACTCCTCGATAGCATCAGCAAACATTCTTGCACCCTTTCTATTTAAGTGTATCCCATCCCTGTAGAGTCTCTCCTGTTAACAAGTACAGACCAGGCTGAAAAAAATTCTACCCCTTGAGCCTTGCACAATCCTTCCAGGGGCGAATTGATGGACAGGGCTCTCATCATATACTCCGTCATAACATGTTTTGGCAGAATTGCAGACTTTCAAATTCAACCCTAATTCACGGCTTTTTTTCAACAGTGACCTGTACTTGTTAAGTAATTCCGCCGGTCTCCTACTCTTAATATCATTAGTGCCAACGTGTACAACTATATCACCTTTTGTGCCCTTAAAAGATGATATCCGCTCTACAACGTCATCAACCTTTGCCCCTGGCAGACATACCCTGGTCCTGTTTCACCTATCCTTTTTACAAAGCATGTTTCCCGTTTCCCTGACAATAGAGTCACCAACAACTACTAGTTCCTTTGGGACCAGCGCATTCTGCCTTGGGGGCTGCCGCTGTGTTGCGCGATGACCAAGTGCAAGCTCTGGCATTGGTGTGGGCAGCTGAGAGCTTGATGTGCCCCTCACTTTTAATGCTTTGATGGCATCCACCCTGTCCTTCAAGCTCTCATATAGGCCCATAACAATGCTGAGTTGTTGCCTGATTTCCTTACATTCCTTGCATCGCGCACACACAAAGACATCCCCCTGGCAGTATCATGTCCCGTACATGACTGCTCCACAAACATCAAGCAATTAGTGCATTTTAATAGGCTGTAATTCAGAGGGCAACTTCCCCCCCCCCCTCAGTTCTCCCCTGAGCCACAGCACTCTCATTAGCTTGAGCCTTTTGCTTTTCTGCTCTGGTCAGAGTCATGATTTCGATTTAATTTCAATAAAATTTCAATTTCAGTACAAAATTAAAACCCTAAACTTATATCTCAAAACAGTTATAACTCTATACATGTATTTATGTTTCAGTATCGAGTGTAACTACGAAATCCCTTTACATAACTTCCGTATCAAGTTAAGTATTAATTATTTATTTTTTACTAATTATTTATGTTACGTAACCCAAGTCGTTATATGTATAGTTAAAAGTACAATTTAATTGACAATGAAGTTCAACAAGATTAATTATCTGATTAATTGACAATATTATGTACTATACTATACTATATTAATCTTATACTATCTATTTTGAGATATTTTGAATCGCGTAGCAATGGCGGCTCTTTTACGACGGTAAACACGTGGATTTGATATCCTTTCCGATACCAAATAATACCTACAAAATCTCTATCTAAGTTACTTTAATCTAAGTATCATAAATAAGAATATAAAACTACTCTAGAAAATAAGTCAATATGCCAATTTAAGCTAATAAAACAGAAAATAAATCAGAAAAACTTGTCTGTTCCAGGAGCGGTAAAAATGTACGTCCGCACAGGCTACGCTCGTACTTAGCTGAAGCAAGATGTTGCAGTACTTAAAGGTAAAAGCAAGCGTTTTAACTTCAGAAGAGGGGACTTTGACAGTTTAAAACACTATATCGCATCTGTACAACCGCGCGGATTGCCGCGGAATGGCGAATACATTTGAATTATGCAATAATTTTTAAGCAAAACTCACAGAAGCCATAAACGCATACACATCTTTAAGAAACTGTTGCAGGAGGAGGATGCCGAAATGGATGAGTGCCGAGCTGGCTGGTCAAATAGAGCAGAAAAAGATAGTATGGGAGAGTTATAGAGTTGGGAAAGATATCTGGGAGTTACAATACAAGCAGATATGAAGTTTTTTGAACAGTGGAAACAGACAGCCAGGAAAGCCCACGGTGTTCAATCGATGATTTATCGAACACTATCGTGTAGAGATAGGGAAATTATAATTCACTGTACAAGGCAATCTAAGACCACATTTGGAAGACTGTGTTCAGGTATCAAATTATTATATTAGGGTTCATCGTAATTGATTACATAAACCCGTATTTCTGTCTGTAAATTGCGTGTGTTCTCTGGTCGATTTGCCTGTTTTGCTGGACGAAAAAACCCGTTTCTGGGGGGGGGAACCTTGCTGTCTACTCCCGAGACCAACGAACTCAGCCACTGAGTGAAAAAAGCCAATTAAAGTTCCTTGCGTCATCGACGGGATTCGAACCCGAGCCTTTTCCAGCCGGCGTGGGGTGGAAAATTCATCCATATTCTATGCTACCCCACCATACTAAATTTTGTCTCGCTTCATCGCAAGTTTCACGAATTCTACCACGTTATTTACGTGTTCTGTTAATTTTGTCGAGCAATGTGTATTTGCTCCTAAAGTGATTTTCATATTCTTTATTTTTGACAATGGCAACTCGTTGTTGCGGAAACAATCCACAGTATATTTTTGATACATTTGAGGTAATTATGTTATGGCGAATAGGCAGATAAAACATTTGTGAAAAATGTAAATGGCACCTATTTTGCAATTAAATTAGATAAAATTTAGGTGCCACCATAAAGTGTGCCATATATCTGTAGGGTGCTTCAATTGTCGAAACATGATGAAAAGAAAACTATGACATTTGACATTCCTATGACGTGGGGGGAAACTCGGAATCATATAAATGATTGGTACTTTTGTTTCGTAAGAGCAGCAAATCGTAACGCAAAGCAGAGAATTGTATATACCAACATATCCTCAGTGCTCACTTCTTTATGACAACCAACCTAATACCGTGTTGAGTTACTTTCACATGGATAACATCCGCTATTTGCCTAAGCATTAACTCCACTAGATGTCTCAAGATGTCCAACTATGCTGTCTGGAAGGTGGTAATAGTAGTGGCATGTGATGCAAGGAACCAAGTGTATGAGCTTATGCAGCATCAGCCAAAAAAAAAAAAAAAAAAAATCACACCATTCCCTCCAAATGCCTGTCCAGTTCCTGCTTAAATTTATTTAACCCATCAACTTCCACAATGACAGATGGAAGTTTGTTCTAGCAATTAACCACCCGCTGGCTAAAGGCAAATTTCCACACATCTATTCTACATCTCTTTTCTTAATTTAAAAATATGCCCCCTTAGGTTTGTAATCTGAATAAGTGGAAGGATCCCATCAGAATTCAGTGTGCTCAACCCATTCAAGGCCTTATATACCTCAATCAGATCACTGCGCAGGTGCCTAGTCTCCAGCCACTGCAATTTGCAGAACTCAAGCCTCTCTTGATAAGAGGATCCCTTCATTCTCCTCACCAATCTTGTTGCCCTTCTCTGTACACGCTCAAGCAAATTTACATCCTTCCTAAAATGAGGCCTCCAGACCTGTACGCAGTACTCAAGGCATGGCTTAACCATTGCCTTATACAGAGGGACAACACCTCCTTCTACCTGCTAGCAAAATTCCTATATATCATTGACAAAACCCCATGACCTGCCCTGGCACCCTGTCTGCATTGCTCAGAAAACTTCATATCTGACTGCACAATTACTCCCAGGTCTTTTTCATTTTCTACCACCTTAAGTGTAGTACACAGTACCACACAGTTGGTACGTTTCTCTGGGGTTACTTCAACCTATATGCAGTACTTTGCATTTGTCAAGGTTAAACTTCAGTTGCCACTTCTTAGCCCATCTGCCCAAATTATCTAGATCCTGTTGCAGTAGCACACTGCCATTACTGTCATTAACAACCCTGCCAACCTTTGTATCATCTGCAAACTTCGACACTAAGCCTAATATACCTTCATCAATATCATTGATATACAAAACAACAGTGGGTCTCCACATAACATTAGTCAACGAAGAGCAGGAACCATTAATTACCACCCTGTCTTCTCCCATTCAACCATCCTTTTATCCATTGTAGCAACTTACCCTTAATACCATTCAGCTCCAATTTGCACAATTGTCTTCCATGCGCAACAGTGTCAAAAGCTTTCCTGAAATCCAAATATATGATATCAAAATTATTTTTTGCATCCAGTTCCTTTGTAACCACATCATAATATCTCAGACAAGATTTTCCCTTAACAAACCCATGCTGTGTCTGAATTATTGCTGCAGTCTTGTCTAGATGATCCTGCAATGCATCTTTAACCAGTGACTCCATTATTTTACCTGGAACAGAAGTTAAACTAACTGGTCTGTAATTACTCATGTCACCCTTCGACCCCCTTTGTGAATTTGGGATTTCCACAATATCGAAAGAGATGACTATGACGTGTCAATACGCTTCAGTTTCCGTTCCAAAAGATTGTACAAGCACTCAATTGGATTGAGGTCAGGCGAATTTGGAGGCCAATCAGGATGGGTGATACCTTCATTATGTTCCACAATCACTCGTGTACTGTGCAGGCCCAATGACATGGAGCATTATCGTGAATATCCTGTTTCTGTCTTGAAAAAAAAAAAAAAAAAAAATGCAAAGACATACATGGTCTTCTGAGTTGCCGTTTGACTTCTCAAGTAAAACTTTGGTCATATACACTAGTTCTAGTTTTCACCAGTAAAACATGCCCCATATTAAGAAACCACCGTCACCTGCCTGGATGGTTGGCACCATGCATGATAGATTCATACTTTTGTTGCTTTCTCCACACACGAGGGCATCCGTCAGCGTGTTGTACCAGGTATTAGGACTCATCTGACCAGCACAATTCATTTCCAATTCTCCAGTGACCTTGTTGATGACACATCAGTATTCACTGTCAATTACCAGCAGTGAGGAGAGAGTGTCCCTTGGGTCTGCTGTGAAACCGATATGTCAGCGTATGCGGTATATCATCATTTGGGATATTTTGTTTTTGCATTCCCATGGTCTGGCAGGTAGCACAGAGGTATCGTCACCGTCCTCCTCAAACCTGATGGAAAAGGCGGGTTTGAATCTCATCGATGATGCGAGGAACTTTTATGGGCTTTTTTCACTTTGTGGCTGAGTCGGTCTTAGGAGTGGCTAGCAAGGTTTTTTCCCCAGAAACTGGAGTTCTTTGTTCAAAAAAACAGGCAAATCGACCAGAGAACACTCAATTTACAGACACAATACACATAAGTATATGAAATAATTTACCAGGTGACCCTAATGTAATAGTTTGTTTTTGCATTCCTCATACTCTATTGCGATGTAACCTATCGCATAGTGATGTACCGTTCAGTTTGCACATGCTCCACCCATTGCTAACCATGAACATCCAACTTGAGTAATCTTTAGCTATCAACTAGTAATCAACAACAAAACCATATCGGCAGAATGTGGTGTGTTTGGTTGGTCACGCGCGCACCAGCAAGACTTTTGTAGATTTATTGGATGATTGTTTTCTATAGCAGCATGTTCGAGAGCCAATCAGAGGGCACAATGCTCTTGATCTGGTTATCAGGGGTGATTCTTTCTGCATTAAAAATCTGCAGGTAAAGGAACCACTAGGTGGCAGTGATCACAGTGAACTGATGTGGGATTTACTCAAAGATGTAACTACCATCATGGGTAAAGGGGATGGTTTTCAATTTTGTAAAGGTACCCATACTGGTCTTATAGTTTTTAAATTCTATACAGTGTGGACAACTGATATCTAGCTCCGGGTATTTAGCACCATATGGCTAAAAACAATATTTAGCCATATGGAACAGTGAAGTAAGACAACATCTGAACCCCCTGGATAGAACTAGAATGGAAGAAAACCAAGAATGCAAAAATATGAGAAATTAGATTCTGAGGGAAGTAAAACAGTCGATCAGGAACTCCCAAAACTGGCAAACCACAGGAATAGATAACATCCACAACTACTGATACAAGAAGCTCACTTGCACACACACACAAGCACCTAGCAGAGCAGTTTGTCCAAATGATAAGGCAACCAGAGACAATCCCAAAGTTTCTCACTCAAGGAATCTAAAGCCCAAAGACCAAGATACACGAAACCCGGTGAAATTCAGGCGAATCTGTCTTTCAACAATGTACTAGCTGCATAACCAAGAAGTTATAATAGCACTTGGATAGCCAGAACATAATGGCCGAACAGTAGAATGTATGCAAGGTGATGAGCCAACACCACCCGAAACCTGCTGTGGATAAATTGGCAATAGTACAGAAAGAGGGAAGAAGGGAACTAATAGCCCTCATAGAGCAACAGAAAATAGCGATAGCTAACTTGAAGGATTGCTTCCAGAAAAATGCAGCAGCAGTCTACCAGGCCATAACAGATAGAACAGCAGCATATCCAAGTCAACCTAAGCGAGGAGTCCCCTCCCACCCAGATGGCACAAACGAAGCTAGAAAGTTGGGCAAAGAAGGCACTCCAGGGCAGACACTACAATGACCTCTACCAAGATCAAATAGTTAAAATGGCTTCCAATGCATGACTCACGAGGAGGACACTTCCCTGAGAGAAGAATTCATGTTCACCATCCAAAACCAGGTAATCAACACCAGAAACTACAGGAAATACATTGCCAAGGAGCTTGGAGTGTCAGAAGAAACATGTCAGCCGTGCCACCTGGTTTCAGAAATGATCCAATGTATCACTGTGGGATGCAAGGTGATCACCTAAAGGGAGTACACTTGCAGACACGACCAGGTAGCCAGGATAATACATCAGAAGCTAGCAAAGAAATACCATTTGATCAAAGAAAGTGTACCCTATTACAAGTTAAACCCAGGCAGTACTAAAGACCCCAACCCACAAGCTGTAATGGGACTGCACCTTAATAATGGACAAGACAATCCCATACAAGAGACCGGACATAACCCTTGACAAGAAGGAAAAGGCTACCTATCTGATTGACATTGTGGTGCCAAACAACGGCAATCTCCAGAAAACCCATGAGGAGAAAATCAGGAAGTATACAAACCTATGACTGGAGATCCAAGAGATGTAGCATATGTAACAAGTAACGACCATTTCGATCATTGTGTGAACCACTAGTAGTGCTAAACACCCTACATAACAGCCTAGCAGCAATAGGTCTCCCACAGAACACCTACAAGTAACTCCAGAAAGTTGTAGTCCTGAACACCTGTAGTGTAGTTGTTGAGTTCCTCAACAACCGTAACACCAGGCATAACCACCGTGTACTTGGTAGAATACCCATCACGGTCTGGAATCCCTACAAACAGGGAGAAATAATATAAGAGAATAATAATAATAAAGCAATGGTCAGCCCACACCTTGAGTAATGGATACAGGTGTGGCCTGATTTTAGGATGTAGAGCTGCTGGAATGAGAACAGAGAAGGACGACATTGGTGAGGTTAACAAGTTCTACAAATTGCAGCGTCTGGAGACCAGGCATCTGCAAGGTGATTTGATTGAGGTGTATGGCCTTGAAGTTTGAGCAAGCTGAATGCTGGCGAGACTCCTCTGCTTGCTCATATTATGTACCTGAGGGGCGTAATTCAAATTGAGGAAAGCCAGTTGTAGAATAAATGCGTGGAAATTTGCCTTTAGCCCACAGATGGTTGATTGTTGGAAGATCGGTCATTGGGAAAGTTGTTGTGGTAGTAGGGTTTTAGGAGCATCAACTAAGGCCATATTGCTCTGCATATATTGTGTGTAAATGACCTGTGTTCTGAGGTTGATATGCTGTTTTGCTGGAAGAAAAACCCCAAGTTTCTAGGAAGAAAAACAATGCTACCCTTACCGAGACAGACCGACTCAGCCACATTGTGAAAAAGTCCCATAAAAGTTCCTCCCATCATCGACATGGCTCTAACCCAGGTCTTTTCCATCCAGTATTAGGACAGCAATCCTACCAACCGTACTACCCATGGGGGCTTGTGGAAGTTGACAGCTTAAATATATTCAATGCAGAACTAGGCACTTTTGGAGCAAATGGATAGGTGAAATTTTTTTTTTTTAGGTGAACCTGCATAAGCTTACTTTCTTGCATCATATGCCTCTACTAATACTAATAAAGATAGACGTCATAATAACACTGTATGAGGCAATTGTTAAGACCGCATTTAGAACATTACATCCAAGAATGAAGACCATCTAAAAAAAGGTGCTCTTCTTGAAAGGGTCAAAAGACTAGCAACTCACAAGCCCAAAAGTAGATTGGTAACCAGGCAAATTAGAGGTGATCTCAGTGAGGTTTATGAGGCTGAGAGGGGTCAGTAAAATTAAAGTGCAATTTTATTTTCTTAGCTACTTTTTTTTTTTTTTTTTTGGCTATACAACTTGCTTCCTGCAGTCAGATATGAAGTTTTCTGAGCAGTGCAGAGTCTGCAAGAGTAGCTCACGGTGCCTTGTCAATGACATAGTAATTTTTTTTAGCAGGGATAAGGAGGTGATTATCTCCTTGTATACAGGTCTGGAGGCTTCATTTCAAGAAAAATGTAGAGCTGCTGGAACGAGTACAGAGAAGGGCAAAGAGATTGTGAATGGAACAAAGGGTTGCTCTTATGCAGAAAGGCTTATGTGTTGCAAATTGCAGTGTCTGGAGACTAGGCACCTGTGAGCTGATCTGATTGAGGTGTATAAGGCCTTGAATGGTTTGAGCAAGCTGATGGGATCCTTCCTCTTGCCCAGATTAATTGCTTGAAGTGACATAAATTCAAATTGAGGAAAGACAGCTGTAGAACAGATGTGCAGAAATTCGCCTTTAGCCAGCAGGGGGTTGACTGCTGGAACAAACCACCATCTGTCATTGTGGAAGTTGACAGCTTAAATAAATTCAGGGCAGAACTAGACAACCATTTGCAGTGAATGGACGTGTGAAATGGGAAGGTTTTTTTTTTTTTTTTTTTTACTAAATGGGATCCAGCATTTTGTAACTCAAGAAAGTTTACAAGATCATCAAGAAGACATGTAACAGTGTTGAATATCTATGTATTTTACAGAATTACCCTATTGAGTGATATGTTTATTGTATGAAAAGGTTTTTATCAAACTGGCAGTTTTGTTATATTGTAGAAGGAGTTTAAACCGAGATTTAGTTGCAAAAAAAAATCCAAAAATAACAAAAATTTCCAGGTTAATAAAAAAAGTTTAAATAGTGATCCTGTGATACACAATGAGAAGTATTGTTGGTAGAAGTCTGATGGGAACCTGAAAATATTAGTATAAAAAAATAACCACAATAATAAAAAAAACTCAGAATATTTATATTTTCATTCTCACAAGTTAATCATGCAAGCCACAGTGGGTAGAAGCAACTTATTGCAATGTTCAACAATCCACTGCCCATGAGATCCAATCTTCTGTTATTCTTTGAGATTTTATATTTATGTCCCATGATCCTTATCTCACCTACAAGAGAGAATCAATCTTCCTTTCAGGAGAAGGCCCATTCATTCATTTCACTGTCTTGGTGCCTTATACATCTAAGTCAGATCTCCCATTAAATGTCTAGTTGCCAAACTCTGCAGTACAGAATTTCTAAATCATTCTTTATATATGCATTGATTTTGCACTCATCACTAATCTGGTCACCCTTTGAACCCTCTCCAGCAGTTTTTTTTCCTTAACTGCAGTCTCCATACCTGAATATAATATTCTATATGAAGTCTACCCACTGCCTTGTATAGAAGTATAAACATATTCTTCTCCAAAACAATCAATTCAGCCCTGGAGAGATTGTGCAAGACTCATTATTATTATTTTTATTTTTTTTTTCTTAGCTATATGGTGCAAGGATGCCTGAGGCTTATGCTGCACCAGCCAAAAAAAATTCCCTAGTTACCCTGAGAGAGAGAGAGAAAGGAATCACCATGAAAGAGAATGATGATATCCAGCTCAGGACCCTGGTGTGCCAAGCCCATAGTCACCAGATGTGAGCCCCTGGGGTATACAATTATTCTTAGCATTGTCTATGCTTGTGAACAGGAGATGTGTTTACAGGGTTTAGATACACTTCAATAGGGGTGGAAGAATTGCTGATGCTATCAAGACAGTGTTAGGTAGGTCAGAAAACTGATAGCTTGAGGGGAAACGAAGAATAATAAATTAACTGGAGCTACATACAGAAGTGAAAGTAATTCTTGCACTGTTTCTACTGGAACATGCAGCACCTGAAAAGCAAGTGTCAGGGATTAAGCCTAGCTGGTGACCATCATGGAACAAGTTAATATATGGACTGTAAGTAAGAGTAAGAACAGGTGTATGTATATTTGCATATATGCTATTGCTAGAAGCATAGTAAATAAAATTGATGAATTTGAAACACTGATTAAGTCATCAAATGCAAACACTGTACAGATATCAGAGAAAGTCACTCACACTAATTACTGTGATGAGTACAATGAATAACCATACAGAGAACTAGAGTGGCCAGTAATGCAGGCTTTTAACTTTCCAGATATTGACTGCAACTTGTGGGATGGTCATACACATACCAACAAAACTTTTGTAGATTTATTGGATGACTGTTTTCAACAGCAGCATGTTAGAGAAGCAATGCTTATCGGATTATCAGCAGGTAAAAGATCTGCTGAGTGACCGTGATCACAGTGCACTGATGTAGGATTTACTTAAAAAAAAAAACTACTGTCAAGGGTAAGGGGAAGAGCTATTGCTTTCGTAAAGGTGACTACAGTAGTCTCAGACATTTCAAATAATATGCAGTGGGGCCAACTTGATGATATTACAAAGATCAAATTTTAAATGGGAAGCATTCAGAGAACTATGTGTAGAAGTTATTAGGCTTTTTATACCAACTAACATACAAAATACAAGGCACAGACTTAAATGGTTGTAAGATGAACTAATGAGACTTGTGGAAGAGAAGAATAATGCATGGGATGCATATAAATTATCAGGTGATACAGCCTACGATACATATTAACTAGGCTGTAATCAGGTCACAAAGGAAGTCGGTCAAGCCATGGAAGATTATGAAAAGGCTCTGGCAATGAATGCCAATAAAAGCCGCAAAGCCTTCTATGCTTATAGTAACAGTAGAAGGAAGGGGTTCAACCACATTCAGCCACTTGATGTCAATGGATTAGGTGTTGATAATCCAGCTCAAGTTCCTGATAAAGTGAATAGGCATTTTGTATTTACATTCACACAAGAGGAATTCTTCAGGGAATGGATGCCAGATGTTTATCAAACTCTAAAAGGGAGTTAATATGATTTTGTGATAACAGAGAGAAAAAAAAAAGTGGAAGGGGAATGATTGAAGCTAAATATTAAAGTGTGTCTGTGGTGGGTAGAATTTATCCAATTTTATTAAGGGAGGCAGTATGTAGGGAAGAAGCTTATTAAACTCTAATAGGGAGCTAAATGATTTGTAATAAGTGAGAGCAAAGTGAAGGAGAAATTGTTGAAGCCAAACAGAAGAAAGGCAGCTCGGGTGGATGGGACCTATCCAGTTATATTAAAGAAGGTGGCAAAGGAAGTAAGCAAACCTTTACCCATGATTATGAGAGCATCCTTGGACTCAGGGGAGGGGAGGCCCCCCACAGACTGAAGATGTGCTAATGTATCCCCAATTCACAAAGGGTGACACGAGTAATTACACACTTGTTAGTTTAAATTCTGTTCTGGGGAAAATAATGGAGTGATGGTTAAAGAAACATTGGAGGATCATCTAGTCAAGACTGCATTAGTAATATCAGCATGGGTTTAAGGGGAAGTCTTGTGTGACCAATTTGATTGGATACTATGATGTGGTCACAAAGGAACTGGATGCAAAAAATAATTTTATTATCATATAGTTGGATTTCAGGAAAGCGTTTGATATTGTTGCACATGGGAGCTAACAGAACTAACTGGAACAGTATGGCATTAAGGGCAAGTTGCTGCTGTGGATAAATGGGTGGCTGAGTGGAGAAGACAGAGAGTGGTAATCAGTGGACTAACTCTTCATGGACTAATGTTATTAGTGGAGTCCCCCAGGGTTCGGCATTGGGCCCATTGTTGTTTTCTGTATTTATCAATGGTATTGATGAAGGTATATCAGGCTTAATGTCGAAGTTTGCATATGATATGAAGGTTGGCAGGGTTGTTAATGACAGTACATTACTGCAACTGGATGTGGAAAGTTCAGCAGATGGGTTGAGAGGTTAAACTGAAGTTTAACATTGACAAATGCAAAGTACTGTATATGGGTAGCAGTAACCCCCATAGTAATGTACCAGCTGTTTGGTACAATCAGGGAAATGGAGAATGAAAAAGACATTGGGTAATTATGCAGTCAGATATGAAGTTTTCTGAGCAATGCAGACAGGCTACCAGAGTTGGGGTATTGTCAATGATATACAACTTTTCTAGCAGGGATAAGATGATTGTCCCTTTGTATAAGGCAATGGTCAGGCTTCATCTTGAGTACTGGTCTGGAGGTCTCATTTTAGGAAGGATGTAGAGTTTCTACAACGAGTAGAGAAAAGGGCAACAAGACTGGTGAAGGGAACAAAGGGGTGCTCTTATAAAGAAAGGCTTAAGTTCTGCAAATTGCAGCTTCTAGAGACCAGGCACCTGTGAGGCAATCTGATTGAGGTGGATAAGGCCTTGAATGGGTTGAGCAGGCTCAATGTTGATGAGATTCTTCCTCTTGCTTAGATTTCGAACCTGAGGGGAGCATAACCTCAAATTGAGGAAAGACAGTTGTCGAATAGATGTGCAGGAATTTGCCTTTAGCCAGCGGGTAACAGATTGCTGGAACAAACTTCCATCTCTCGTTATGGAAGTTGATAGCTTAAATAAATTGAAGGAAGAACTAGACAAAGTTTTGGAACAAATTGGAAGGTTTTTTTTTTTTTTTTGGCCAATGCTGTATAATCTTGCTTTCTTGCTTCATATGCCACTGCTAATGAGGCTGCATCATGAGTATTGGATACACATCTGGAAGCCACAATTTTGAAAGGATAGATCTCCTGGAATGGGTGCAGAAAGGGGAAACAAGATTGGTGAATAGAAAAAAAAAAAAAAAAAAGGGTGGTTTATACCAAGAAAGGCTTCTGCAAATTTTAGTGTCTGGAACTAGGCACCTGCAAGGTGATCTGATAGAGGTGTTTAAGGCTTGGAATGGATTGGGCAAGCTCAATGATGATGGCATTCTTCCTCTTGCTCAAACTGCACATGAGAGAGGCATAAATTCAAATTAAGGAAGAAGGCTACCTGACTGATGTGCAGAAATTTGCCTTCAGCCAGTGGGTGGTTGGTTGATGGAATGAACTTCCATCTGTTTTGGAATCGTGCGATTTGAATAAATTCAAGGAAGTAAGAAAACTATTGGAAGGGATGGATACAGGATACTGGAAGTTTTTTTTTTTTTTTTTTTTTTAATGTTTAATAAGCATGCTTCCTTCCATCACTGGCCACTATTAACTGGCAGCAAAAGTCCTCTAAATCTTCAACATGACACCACTGCCTTCTTAAAAGCCTTTTTACGTTGCATGAAAACTCCACATCAGGGTGAATCCCAAATGTTTTTCGTGTTGAACCACTTTTGGCTGTTCTCTCTTTATCATATATGACTTGAGGATATCTGTTCCCTAAACCTTATATTTAAAAGCATACATTTTAGCTGCTATTTTTCTCACCAAATATGTAACTAATTCATGTCTTTTTTGAAGCATCGTGGCCAGGCTCAAATCATTAACCACCCTTCCCATCTTCAAATTAGTACACTTTGACAGATTCCATTGGATAACCTCATCAATATCATTTATGAAAATTAGAAACAGAAGAGGACTCAATGCTGAGGCCCGAGGGACTCCACTTGTTACACTGAGTCATGAACTTTTATGATCATCCCTATCACCCTGAAGACTGACCAGTTATGACAATCCTCAGTCTCCTGTTTTAGCTGGTGAAGCATTTACCAGTAACTCCCGACTTCTTCCAGTTTATATAGTGGCCTTACATAAGGGACATTTAAGTAAAGTCCAGGTACATAATGTCAAGCATTGCTTTTCAACTCCTCTTCAGAACCACCTTTATGGATTTGAAAGACTGCACTTTTCCAGTCCATGAGGATCTTCCCAGAATCCAATGACACTCTCACTAATATTTCACAACAGTTTGACACACTCACATGCAGCCTTTTAAATTATCACCATGCTATCCTGGAGCTTTGCCCCTCTTTAACCTCAATAGCTTTTCTAACAAACTTCTCTAAATTATATCATTTAATTTACAGCACCCGACTCTTTTAACATTCCCCAGATTTATTTCAGCTTGCTTTCAACTATAAATATTATTAAATATTTGTTAAATTCAACTGCCATTTCTGCTGGGCCTTCCACTATGATCAACTAAGGGACCTATCTGATTTGATTTCATATTTTTTTATTTACATATGAGATAAACTTCCTATCCCTGTTCTTAGGTCTTTTTGCTAGTGCTTTCTTGTAATCAGCTTTCACACATACCTCACTCAGTAGCTTTGTTACATATGCTCTTATAATGCTGACACAAATTGGAACCATGTGACTTTACCTGTCCCGTGCTTGTTTCTTTTGCTCAATTAAACTTTCAACTTCACTGGTTATCCATTTTATATGTATGGAACTTGACCACCAGTATGAATATGTTTGCAGCTTTGAGGATAAATCTGTTGAATATATCTCACAGCATATTTGTGTCCATATTCTCTTCAGTTAATAAGCCTAAGAAATATTTCATTCCATTATAGTCCCCTCTCTTGAAATTGAAGCTTTCCCCGTTAGCTTTTCTATATAGGTTTCTTTAAATACAACTCATTTTACAGTACGTGGTAACTGCATGCTACTGGTTTCCCTACTGTTAAGTTTTTGATACAGCCGGGCTCCTTAATGAGAACCAAATATGGGATATCAGAGCTTCTTATAATCACTAGAATATGCTGAGGTAAGTAGCAATCATCCAGTTTGTTCAAAAAACTATTACCATATAGCATATTTCCTGTCCATGTATCCCAATCTATAAGAGGTAGTTTAAAGTGGCCTATAATAATACAATTGCATTTTGAAGCTATTCAATTTGCCTAAAGTTTTTACCAACTCCTCACTCATTTGGCATGTGACATACCCCAGCTTTCATGTAACCTGTTTTTGGGTACAAGAGGGTTGGCTTGATCTAGCTGTTCCGGAGAACTTGGCTATGGGCATAGGTTTGCATGTCTAAAAATGGATGCCATTCAGTATATTTTTGAGAGCTTGTGCTTCCACACAGAGTTCCGGCATAGGTGTTTTCACACATAAAAATATCTACCTCCCCAAATTACTTGTCCACATACTTCAACATGACAGAATGTGAAAACTTCAATTACTGAATGTAAGAATGTTTAAATGTATCCCTATCTTTATGTGTATTTATATATGTATAAATGTTCATGTGAATGAATGTGTCCAAATATACTTGTATACTTAGGTACTAGGATGTACTTATGTACACGAGTGTTTCCTTGTGTTTCAACTAGAAAATGAAAGTGTTTACTAGAAACAAGGCTTGTCTGAATGCCTATGTCCAGGAGGAGCTCTCTATCACAGCTACCACAATGGGAGGAAACAAGTGTGCAAAACATGGATGAGAGAACAAAGTGCACTGGAAGCTCTCTATTGCAGTTGCCATGGTGGGCACAAGCTTGAGAATGAATACAAGATTAGAACAAATGTCAATATCTATCTGGCTATCACAGTTGCTGGGGCAGGAGCAATTATATGAAAAATGTAAAGGATGAATAAATGTCTATATTAGCTGGAGCTCTCTGTCATATCTGCCATGGCTAACTAGCTTAAATGAAACAGTAGGAATGTATATATAACCCTTGTTGAATGAGTGAATGTGAATGACTGCAGTAAATGTTATATGGGTAAAGTGACCAGACATCCTGGATTATGCAGGACAGTCCCAGATTTCAGTTGTTTGCCCTGCATTGCAAACTGTCCCGGATGGGACATGTAGCCTCCATACTTAAGGGCAAACATAATGCAAATCATTTGCATTGTTTGCTGGGAACCAATGGTACAATGGAAAGAGTTTTTTCGATAGTAAATAAGCTGTGGACATCAACAAAAAAAAAAACACAGCTAACTGTAGAAATGCTGAAAGCAATACTACAAGTTAAGTGCAATTTTGCTAATTTTTGTGGAGAATTTTATGAAGAAATAGCAAATACACAGTACTGCCATAAATACTGTCACATGTGTTACTGCATGTAGCCACAAAATAAAAAGACACAGGAACTCAAAACTCTGTGGGTTTATTCTTGAACACCCAACAAATGAAGCTGTTTGTTATTTGTTATTTGGTTTTTAGGAGCATTAGCAACTAAGGTCAATATTACTCCGGGATATGCGGTGGTCATCTCTGACCTTTCCGCATCCTCCATATTTGGTGGTGACAGGCTGGAACCCCGGTCTAATCAAAAAGTGTGTGCTATGCACTGCTGCTCCTTCCCACCTGACTATGGAGGCGCCTTGAACACCCAACAAATGAAGCAACACAACACTCATTAAAAATGCCCCCCCCCATTTTTTTACACAAGACCTCAAACGTTCCGGCCATTCATCAATAGAAGCACGCAAAACATCCGACGGGAAATTGGCCGCCACAGCATGCTCCAGTGCTCTCTTCAGGCTCTCCAATGTGGCATGCCTTTTACCACACACAATCCCTTCCAAAATCGCCCACAAATGGTAATCAAGTGGATTAAGATCTGAGCTGGCAGGCCATCCGTCATGCTTGATGAACTTGGGCACCTTCTCTGTCAGCCATGTTTGGGTGATTTTTTCCTTGTGGGCAGGCACTGAGTTCTGGTGGAAGATCCAGTGCTGACCCTTGAAGAGTCTGATTGAGGGGTCTCACATCCAGCTGCAGAATCTCATTCAGATACACTCTTGCACTGGTTTTCAACCCCTGAACACAAAAATGCATCTTTGTTACAGCTTCATAGGAGACTCCCCACCAAACCATCACTTATGCTGGATGATGATCCCTTCCAACCCGTTTAACGGCCTGACATGCCTCTGCAGATTATGGGCATACACCTTGTCATTTTGACAGTTGTTCTTTGACAGTAATTCTCCTCAATAGTAAAAATCTTTTCACCTGTGAAGGGTATCAGCCAATGCTTACCATTCGAGTACCGATGCTGCAGTGCCTGATCTTTTTTGCCTCCGTTCCATCAGAGCTGGAGTTAGGAACTGTTTTGTTCTCCTATGATAGGCACTCATCCCTAGATCACTTTTGATTATGCGTGACATCAATCTTGGTGATATTCTCATTTCTCTGAACAGGGCCGTGCTGAGCCATTTTAGTACCCCAGGCAAGAATGAAAAATTGCACCCTCCTGTTAATCATGACGTTTGCAATTATTTAATCTTTCTTTTGGCACCCCTTTCAGCTTTTAATCTGATGTAGGAGCCCCGTTCGCCTCACCCTCGGCACGGCTCTGTCTCTGGACATGATTTTCTGTTTTCGTAGGGAATTCCTACGAATTCTGTTGTCCACTGCCTTGATAGCTGCAGGGGTCCTCACAGTTCTTGGGTGGCCAGAACGGGGCCTGTCGTCAACTCTCTATTGTCTATTGCCCTGTAGACAAATCTTCAGCTTATTCCAAGTGGTTTCAGAAGTTTGGAAATTGTAGGTACATCATGTCCTGCCTTTAGCATTAGTAGAGGCATATGATGCAAGGAAGCAACCTTATGCAGCATCAGCCAAAAAAAAAAAAAACCCACTTCCACTTCATCCCTCCGTTCGTTCGAAATACCTGGCCAGCTGAGCCTTATATTTATTTATGCTATCAACTTCCATGACAAGGGATGGAAGTCTATTCCACCAACCAACTACCCGCTGCCTAAAGGCAAATTTCCGCACATCTATCCTACATCTGTCTTTCCTCAATTTCAATTTATGCCCTCTCAGGTGATTATTCTGAGCAAGAGGAAGAATCCCATCAGCATTAAGCATGCTCAAACCATTCAAGGCTTTATACACCTCTTTCAGATCACCTCGCTGGTGCCTAGTCTCCAGACACTGTAATTTGCAAAACTTAAGCCTTTCTTCGTAAGAGTACCCCTTTGTTCCATTCACTAATCTTGTTGGGCAACAACAACTCGTTCCAGCAGCTCTACCTCCTTCTTGAAATGAGGCCTCCAGACTTGTATACAGTACTCAAGGTGTGGCCTGACCATTGCTTTATACAAGGGAATAATCACCTCCTTATCCTTGCTAGAAAAATTCCTGTATATCATTGACAAGACACCATGAGCTACTCTTGTAGCCCATCTGCACTGCTCAGAGAACTTCATATCTGCCTGCACAATTACCCCCAGGTCCTTTTCATTCTCTACCACTATCAGTGTAGTACCACAGAGTTAATACGTTGCTCTGGGGTTGCTGTTTCCCATATGTAGTTCTTCACATTTGTCAATGTTAAACTTCATTTGCCACCTCTCAGCCCATCTGCTCAACCTTTCCAGATCCTGTTGCAGCAGCCTATTGCAGCCAGATCCTGTTGCAGCAGTAGTGTCCTTGACAACCCTGCCAACCTTCGTATCGTCTGCAAACTTGGACATTAAGCTTGATATACCATCATCAATATCATTTATAAATACAGAAAACAATAATGGACCCAATAGTGAACCCTGAGGGACTTCACTAATAACATTAGTCCACGATGAGCAGTGTCCATTGATTACCACTCTCTGTCTTCTCCCCCTCAACCACCCCTTTATCCATAGCAGCAATTTGCCTCCAATGCCACACTGCTCCAATTTGTGCAGCAGTCTTCCATGTGCAACAGTATCAAAAGCCTTTCTAAGATCCAAGTATATAATATTAAAGTTATTCCCTGCATTCAGTTCTTTTTTTTCTGCATCATAGTATCCAATCAAACTGGTCAGGCAAGACTTCCCCTTAAAAAAACCATGCTGTGTCCGAGCTATAACTGAAGTCTTGTCTAGATGATCCTGCAGTACTTCTTTAACCAGTGCCTCCATCAATTTTCCTGGAGCAGAAGTTAAACTCACAGGTCTATAATTACTTGTGTCAGCCTTTGATCCTCCTTTGTGAATTGGGGTCACATTTGCACATCTCCAGTCTGTGGGTACCTCCCCTGAGTCCAAGGAAGCTGTCATAATTATGGCTAAGGGTTTGCTTACTTCCTTTGCTGCCTCCTTTAATATAACTGGATAGATCTCATCCACCCCAGGTGCCTTTCTTGTGTTTATCTTCAACAATTTCTCCTCCACTTTATTCTCAGTTATTACAAGATTATCTGGCTTACTGCCAGAGTTTAATACACTTCTGGCATTCCCCTCCCTGAATAACTGCTCATGTGTGAATGTCGATGCAAAATATTCATTTAGTTTGTTAGCTACCTGAGCAGGATCATCAACAGTTGACCCATCGATATCAAGTGGACCAATCTGATTCATCCCCTTCCTTCTAGAGTTTACATAAGTAAAGAACTCTTTGCTGTTTTTCTTTGCATCCCTTGCCAAAGATTTCGTGTAATCTGCCTTTGCCTGCCTAACCTCCTTTGTAACTTGGTTACAGATCAACTTTTTTTTTTATAGATCAACTTGTATCTATATTTTTTTCAGCCTTTTTTTTAAAGAAGTTTGATATTTTATTTTATAAGTTTAGTTCAAAGAAAATGTATTTAATTTATATTTAGTATGTGAATATTTTTTATATATAAAAAAATATTAAAAATATGTTTCTGTGGATGGGGGTGAAAAATCCCAACTCCCAGATGTCCCGCATTGGAATGCTAAGGATCTGGTCACTTTATATGTGTGTGTGTGAATACAATATATATATAAAACTGATAATAAACATAAAATTAAAATCAAATTAAAACATATGCCAGTAGTATGGCAAAACTGTAGAGCGAAAATTTAACATAAAAATTAAATCAACAGGGAGGGTGAAAGTAGAGGTAACAAGACAGAAACTGTAGCCAAAAGCCTCCAAATAATTTAGAATTCAATTAAATTTAATTAATATTAAATATATATTAAAATTTAAAATATAAGGCCAATTATATAGAAATTTAGCGGCACCCCCAAGTAAAGTGCCAGTTCTGAGAGACGTGAAATATCACCAAAAAGGGACTAAACGAACTACTAAAATAAAACAAAATAACAAAATAATAGACGGATATTTATATATAACTTTATGTTACAAACCACACATTATTTATATATATAACTGGTTTTATATATATTATATATAATTACAGTAGAGCATCAGTTATCCGGAATAATCAATCTCAGACCTCTTCCAGATAATAGAACTGGAAAATTTTCTGGATAATTTTTTTGGTAAGATTCAATAAGATTAATTAAATTAAAAAAATTACAAACCAATCTCAGAAAACAGAAACATCAATCCAGGCATTTTTATACAAAACAGGAAAATCAGTAAGATTTTTAAATGCTCTTGGTTTTTTCCACTTTTCAATAATGAGCACGGACAATCTGTGTGTCCCAGTGGCATTTGCACACATAGCAATTGTAACTCACTCTTTTCTCATCTTAAAACTTGGTGCAGACATTTCTCTTTTAGTGGCTAGGGCTTTTCTAGGTAATGCTTTCCATAATAAGCCCATCTCGTCAACATTATAAACATTTTCTTTCTCATAATTTGCTATAACTGAAAAAAACTTACTTTTCGATGGTCACCGCTGCTGATTCGTCTGCAGAAAGTTTCTAGCCTTGAATATCTAGTTCATGTATTCAGTGTCTCAGTTTAAAGTTTTTCAGCCAACCTGTTCTTGCCTTAAAATCTTCAGTACCTCTAATTTTTGATTAAAATCCAATGCTTTTTCACACAACATTGAGCCAGACACTGGTTCACCTAAACTTCGCTCTGAAGAAAACAAAAAAATAAAGTGAGTACACCCTCTCAAGCGGCATTTTCAGGTTTCGATATTTTTTTCCTGCTAGATCCTCCTTCACTATCCATAATTGACACAAATTCTGTTATAGCATTGGAATTTTTCTTTCCTAAATTTTCACCTTTTCTAATTCTATTAATAATTCCGGTTTTTGCTGCAACGTTAAAGCTATGCATTTTCTTTTCATTCACATTTTACTGTAAAAAAACTGAGAAAAATAATAAATCACACAATTTCGGGCTGATATTATTTTTACCGAATCTGGAGCTAAACTAATCCCAAATTCGCTCATGGTTTCCGAGAAAACCCAGTTGTCTCTGTGATATTTTTCTACAGCACATTTCTGAATCACAACGATAAAACAATTTGCAGTTTTCGGTTTATTTTATGGCCCTCCCTGGCAAGCTCTGACAATGTGGTGGGCCCCAGACTAGACTTATGTGATGTGGCACTAGGGGGATCTCCCCCCCCAGGTGCCACATCACATAACATTACACCCCAACCATCATTCCCTTTACTCCCATTTCACACCACACTCAGCAACCTCATTCATTACCTTGCTTTGACTCAGAGTATCTCTGTCACCTTTGAGTAGTTTTTGATTAGAAATATCCCCCTATATCTCTCCTGCACACACAATATTTGCTGAAATCAAAATTTTCATCTCATACCTCTGAGTTACATTATTAGTATTAGTAATGGCCACATGGTGCAAGAAAGCCTATGGCTTATGCTGCACCAGCCAAAAAAAAAAAAAAAAATCCGAACAAAACAATGATAAAAACAAAAAAAAAAAAATAATAATAATTAATAAAAAAAAAGGAAATTAAACCTATCATCCTATGCGCTTCCCTTACCTGAAAGTACTATCCAGATGACCTTTGAATTTCCCCAAACTGTCGGCTTCTACCATCCATGAAGGCAACTTATTCCAGTAATTTATAACTTGCTGGCTAAAATAAAACTTCCTGCAGTCCAATCTAAATATTTCCCCCCGTAACTTGAATTTATGTCCCCTAGTTCTAGCATCACTTATAATCTTGAAAATTTCATCCTCATTCATTTTACTGATGCCTCTCAGAGCCCTAAATACCTCAATCAAATCTCCTCTAAGGTGTCCAGTTTCCAAACTCTGCAACCGAAGTCTTTCTTCATAAGGACGAAGTCTTTCTTCATAAAGACTTTATATTCAAAGTCTTTCTTCATAAGGACGCCCTCCCGCCGATCTCACCAGGCGAGTTACCCGTCCCTGCACCCTCTCCAGAAGCTCGATGTCTTTCTTTAGGTGTGGTCTCCACACTTGAACACAGTATTCCAAGTGTGGCCTAACATAAGCCTTCCACAATGGGATCATCACGTCCCTATCTCCACTTGCAAAAGCTCGATAGATCATCGATAGGACACCATGGGCCTTCCCCGCAACCTGTTTACAATGCTCAGAGAACTTATGTCTCTGTAAGTTCAGCTACATCAGCATTAGTTGAATAGGTGAGAAGCTCATATCATTTAATTTGTTTACAGTACTCCTGAAATTTTTATATAGACAACTAAATTTTTGTACATTGTTGCTTTCAACAACCCTAATATACCTCCCCCCCCCTTATAGTTAAACCGTTTTTCCACGTGGTCTTGGAATGCTAGTGGATTTTATTTCTATTACAGGTTCTCTTTTAGTATTTAGGATAATTAGTGGTTCTAAATGAGTGCTCTCATAGAGGGTGAAGTGTAATTTGTCCCATGTGTGCCAACTAACTCCTTGAACTAGAAATATTGCGTGTGTACAGGAAGTGGTCATTTGTAGCCAAACAAAATCTGGAAATCAATTGTTGCAACAGCTGGGTTTCAAACAAATTGAAATAATCCACTTACCACTGAAAAAGTGAAGGATGAATCAATGCTGCTATGGAGGAATTGCTTAAGAAACACTAGCTGTAGTTATGGTAATGTTCAACTGACATTTTTCAAGAATGCTCAGGGATCATATAATGAATATGTTTTTGCTTGAATAATAAACTCCCATGTTTTTATGTGTTTAATGACATCAAACTCATCAAGCAGTGGAATACATCAAAAAATATTGGCATTCAAAATTTGCATCTTTTGTTGATGACCCTGTATATCTGTGTCACTTGATTCTCATCCCTCTTGTCTACAAGAAAATGAGAACACACCTTCCCCATTCACTTTAATGATTCTTTTCCAATTCCCTCCTTCCTATCAAGATGTCTAATTACAAAATCCATTCACAGTTTTGCTACAGAACTCAGCACATGCATGCATCACACATTAAAAATAAATAAAAAGAAGTCATTCTTCTCTCAAGCTACACAACTCCAGAAAGAATCTATCGCAAGCCCTTTTCCTTTATAAATTATTTTGGTTGATGAAACATAACTGATACACCTGCACTAAACAGCAAACACCAAATTTCAACTCACTTTCACTCTTTTCCATACATACAAGTATAATTCAATTTTGATGCAGAAAACATGACAGTCAACTCACTAACAATGTGGCAGTTAAAAAAGGGGCATTTAGGGCAGTAT
Organism: Mastigoproctus giganteus; assembly: GCF_048544385.1. NCBI lineage: Eukaryota > Metazoa > Arthropoda > Arachnida > Uropygi > Thelyphonidae > Mastigoproctus > Mastigoproctus giganteus. The sequence goes on along the minus strand of NC_143583.1, from coordinate 198,251,173 downwards.
CTATAGTATGAACTGTATAATGAAAGAAAAATCTACATTATTCAGATGTTTGGAGGTGCCCTGTTTGCAATAAAAAGCAATCCATACTTGCATCAAATACTCTGATAGTTGTTTGAACCATAACAGTTAAGGAATGAAGATGTAACTAGATGTTGCTATTAGGATTTTTTTTAAAATGAAATATGTTCAGTTTTCTCATATTTTCTATCTTTTTTTCTTCTCTTTCTTGCCTATACATAACTAACTGAATATCAGTCGAGTAACATCTACTATAAACACAGTTTCCAGTTTGAAAGTATGGAAACTGTATTTGGTCATCTAACTGATTTAATTAATATTTAATGATAATATTATGCTTAGATATTTGACGATATGATGTAAGGAGCAATCTGTTACAGCTAAATGGCTACTACAGAGTGCTGTTATTCCTTGTCATATATAACAGCTCCTTCAACCAAGTGGATAGGTACAAGAGTGCCCCAATACCTTAAAACAGCTGTAAGAGTTCTAGATACTAGACCAGTGGTTTTCAACCTTTTTTTTAATAATGGCACCCCTAAGTAATTTATTTTATTCTGCGGCACCCCTACTCAATTTTCTGCCTGTTAGATCCGGTTTTTTCCCTGTGTGTGTGTGTGTATGTTCTATTATATATATCTAATATTAAAAAATATATAGGTTATATGATAGTTCTTACAATAATAATTATAAAAATTACATTTCATAATACAAATTATATATATATATATACAGTATATAATAATTTTATTCTTTATATAGGGGTACTAAGTAAACATCAATTATCACCACAAAATTAAAAGGAAATACTAGAAATACTGTACACCTTTTTATAATGAAATAAACATATAAAATTTAAAAAAATAATAAGTTTAAGTAACTTAAACCCAAATTACATGGCACCCCTGGAATGTTGTCGCAGCATCCGGGTTGAAAACCACTGTACTAGACCAATGCCACAGTTTTTCCAAAAAAAAAAAAAAAGATGAGAAAACAAAAGTAAAATAAGTTGGTTTAACAAGTCTCAAGCTGAAATTTGATCGTGTGAACTCAGACTAGTGCTTCGAGTGGTTAGAAGAATATTTATAAATACCATCCAAAAGAATACTGCCCTTGGAAATATTTAACCGAAAAGATAAATAGGTAACAGAATAAGCTAGCATTAGCAAAGGCACATGATGCAAGAAAGAAAGCTTATATAGCATCACCCAAAAAAAAAAAAAAAAAAAAAAACCACCTTATTTCACCCATCCACTCGCTCCAAATGTTTGTCAAACTCTGCCTTGAATCTATTTAAGCTATCAACCTCTATAACGACAGATGGAAGTTTGTTTCAGCAATCAACTACCTGCTGGCTAAAGGCAAACTTCTGCACATCTATCCTACAACCGTCTTACCTCAATTTGAATTTATACCTTCTCAGGCAATTATTCTCAGCAAGAGGAAGAATCCCATCAGCATTGAGCATGCTCAAACCATTCAAGGCTTTATACACCTCAATCAGATCACCTCACAGGTGCCTAGTCTCCTGACAGAACTTAATTAAGCCTTTCTTCGTAAGAGCAAATCTTTGTTCCATTCACTATTCTTGTTGCCCTTCTCTGTACTCGTTCCAACAGCTCTACATCCTTCTTAAAATGAGTCCTCCAGACCTGTATACAGTATTCAAGGTGTGGTCTGACCATTGCCTTATACAAGGGGATAATCAACTTTTTATCCCTGCTCTGCTAGAAAAATTCCTATACATCATTGACAAGACACCATGAGCTACTCTTGCAGACTGTCTGCACTGCTGAGAAAACTTCATATCTGCCTGCACAATTATCCCCAGGTCCTTTTCTTTCTCTACCACTGTCAGTGTGGTACCACAGAGTTGATATGTTGCTCTGGGATTACTGCTTCCCATATGTAGTACTTTACATTTGTTAATGTTAAATTTCATTTGCCACCTCTCAGCCCATCTGCTCAACTTTTCTAGATCCTGTTGCAGCAGTGTACTGTCATTAGTGTCATTAACAACCCTGCCAACCTTCGTATCATCTGCAAACTTGAACATTAAGCCTGATATACCATCATCGATATCATTTATAAATACAGAAAACAACAATGGACCCAACACTGAACCCCGAGGGAGTCCACTAATAACATTAGTCCACAAACAGCAGTGTTCATTAATTACCACTCTGTCTTTTTCCACTCAACCATCCTTTTATCCATAGCAGCAATTTGCCTCCAATGCCATACTGCTCCAATTTGTGCAGCAGTCTTCCATGTGCAACAGTATCAAAGGCTTTTCTAAGATCGAAATATATGATATCAAAGTTATTCTTTGCATCCAGTTCCTACATCATAGTATCCAATCAAATTAGTCAGACAAGCCTTCCCCTTAACAAACCCATGCTGTGTCCGAGCTATAACTGAAGTCTTGTCTAGATGATCCTGCAATGCTTCTTTAACCAGTGCCTCCATTAATTTCCCTGGAACAGGTCGGTAATTACCTGTGTCTCCCTTTGATCCTCCTTTGTGGATTGGGGTCACATTTGCACATCTCCAGTACATGGGTACCTTCCCTGAGTCCAGGGAAGCTCTCATTATTATGGCTAACATGAGAGAGAGAAAGTTAGAGAGAGAGAGAGAGTTTGGCTCATTCATTAACTTGATTACTCTCTCCTAAGCAGAAATCAGTTTTAGTGAAATAGTCAGTACAATGCTCCAGATGTGGCAATAACATTCCATAGTAAGGGAGACTGGGTTAGTAACTGCTCCGAAGAAAAATGGCAAAAGCAAAATAAGTAGCATAGTTTCTTGGAATGCAGAGGAAGTAATATTTGTTATACTTATGTGAAGAATGGTTGAAAGTTATGGTGAATTTATGTAAAATGTGCTCATACCTAGAAATCTGATATTTGTGATAAAGAGAATAGTTGCTAGAGATTCATTTAAAAAAAATAATAAGATACAATTAGGTTTCTGAATGCTATCAATGTAAGCTCTTGTTATATTACATCAACTGAAAAAAAAAAAGTTCCACAACACACAATAAGTGTGCTTTTGTATAAGCCTGGACTGTTGTTTCAGGGCAATCCTAGACAAGGCACATATACAGGGCGTTCGAAATGGACTCTACCAACTGCTGCCTACTGGCCATATTCCAGGAGTGTTTAGAAATGATAGAGCAAAAAGTCAAATAAACCATAGGTAAATTTGCTACTGTTATTCAGTTATTATTATTAGCTATATGGTGCAAGGAAGCCAAGGCTTTTGCTGCACAAGCAAAAAAAAAAAAAAAAAAAATTCCAAATTTACCCAGAGAGACAGAAGTAAAAGGGAATCACCAAGAAAGAGAAGAATGGTGATATCCAGCTTAGGACCCTGGGTGTGACAAGCCCATACTCACCAGATATGAGCCCCTGGTGTTGTTAAGCACTAAATACAGAATAAATTTTTAGTTCACCTTTATTATCATCTAACTAAAACTTACTAAGTTTCAATTAACCTTTGGTTCATTATCACTACAGGTTTGCATACAACTAAACTGAATTTTCAAAATCATTAGCTTGTTTCTGCAGCCACTGTGTGTGAGTAGCAGTTTGTTTCCAATGCCAACATGGGCTTCATTTATGGACTTTACCAACTGCTGCTTTGTCTCTAGCTTTCCATCATGGTACTCCCTATGCTGCATGCAACCTCAGAGGAAGAAATTAAGTTTGGGTTGGGTGATTTGAGTCGGCCATGCCACTAATCTACCTCTACCCATCAATCATCCCTAATGTGGAGATGCTCTGTCACAAATGATGCTAGAACTAGGGGACATAAATTCAAGTTACGGGGGGGGGAAATGTTTAGATTGGACTGCAGGAAGTTTTATTTTAGCCAGCGAGTTATAAATTACTGGAATAAGTTGCCTTCATGGGTGGTAGAGGCCGACAGTTTGGGGAAATTCAAAGGTCATCCGGATAGTACTTTCGGGTAAGGGAAGCGCATAGGATGATAGGTTTAATTTCCTTTTTATTTATTTTATTTTATTATTTATTATTATTTAGTTATTTTATTTATTTATTTATTTTTTGTTTTTATCATTGTTTTGTTCGGATTTTTTTTTTTTTTTTTTTTTGGCTGGTACAGCATAAGCCATAGGCTTTCTTGCACCATGCGGCCATTACTAATACTAATATGCACATTCACTCCTATTTGGCAAAAGGCACATTCTCTAAATACAATTTTTCAAAAAAAAAAAAAATCCTATAATAGTTGTTAAAGACAGTGATTAAATGTTCCTTAATAAATGTCCCAGTTAGCTGTTGTTATTTGAAAGCTATTGGCGCAAGAGCAGCGTAGGCTATAATGCGCCTAGCCTAGGTAGGACCCCAGTTAGCAGCTGCCTACTTGGACCATATCACATGAAGGGACATTCGTGTAGATTTTACTGTCTCCAAGAGTGAGAAGTCCTTTATGTTGTTAATTCTGTTAATTCTTCTTCTTCTTTCAGTGCCATCTCTGAGATCAGAGGTCGACAATCAAATTTTTGAACTCTTTTCTATCTTCAGCCCATCTGACAAGTTCTTTGAATCTCAGTTTCACCCATCCCTTGATACTATCCATCCATGAGGTTTTTCGTTGGCCAACTCCTCTCTTCCCCTCCATCCTTTCCTCCAGGACCATCCGCAATAACTCATACTTCCTTCCTCTCACGATGTGTCCCAAGTATTTCACCTTCCGTATTTTCATGATGTTCATCATTTGCCGATTATGTCCTATTTAATCCAGTGGATCCTCAGCATTCTTCTATACTATTAATTCTAATAACTATTAATCTATTAATAATCGATTAACAATAATTAATCTATTAATAATCGATTAATAATAATTAATCTATTAATTCTAATAATTCTATTAACAACACAAGGGCTTCTTGTGAACCTTAAATAACGTTTAAGAATTTGTTGATATTTGGTTTTTAGGAGCATTAGCAACTAAGGCCATATTGCTCCGGGCATATGCGGTGGTCATTCTCTGACCTTTCTGCATCCTCTGTATTTGGTGGTCACAGGCTCGAACCCAGATCTAATCAAGAAGCGTCTGCTACACACTGCTGTTCCTGCCAACCTGGCTACGGAGGCACCTTAAGAATTTGTAGCCATTCACATATTTGTATATGGTGAATGTAATCTCTCGGTAAAAGGTGTTTACTCTTAGGAGACAATAAAAATAAAACTCATTAATGTACAAAACCCTTCATACCAGTCATTGTGGAAATTCCCTGTAAGCTGGCATGGCTTCATGTTCTGTTCCATGCAGTACAAGAAACAGTCTCAAAGCCAATGCTGCTCATGTTCTGCATTAGGTGCTGAAGGAACCTAAAAGTCCAGTGTATGTTCTGGAATTTGTTGTGACACGAAATTCTATGATGTATATATTCTTGATTTTATTTTATAATATATAATATAATTGATTTTATAATATAAACTATGAGGTGTGGCAATAAAGTTCTCAGACTGGTGCTGTTGCAATCATGTTCAATGAGTTTGAAAATAAAAGGTAGTGGTATTGCTGTTGTTCAAACTTCCTCCAACAGATAGTGGTAGAGAGATTGTATTGCCACTGGAGATGAGCAGCAGCAGTAATAGCAAATGATGTGCAAGAAAGCATGCTTATATAACATAAACCAAGAAAAGAAAAAAAAAACCCATACCGTTCACCCCTCTGTACCTTCCAAGAATTTGTCTAGTTCTTCCTTGAATTTATTCAACCCATCCACTTCCACAACAGATGGAAGCCTGTTCCAACAATCAACCGCCCGCTGGCTGAAGGTAAAAACTTCTGCACATCTATCCTGCAACCATCCTTCCTCAACTTGAATTTATGCCCCATCACATGTGCAGCCTCAGCAAGTGGAAGAATGCCATTAACATTCAATTGAGTAAGCATTCATAGCTTACTCAATTCATTCACGGCTTTAAACACTTCATTAAGATCTCCCCCCCCCCCCAGGTGCTAGTCTCAAGAGTCTGCAAATTGCAGAAATGAAGCCTTTCTAGGTAAAGCACCCTTATATTCCCTTCAGCAGTCTGCTCTTCTCTGTACTCGTTCCAGCAGACCTACATCCTTTCCAAAGTGACCTCCAGACTGTATACAGTACTTAAGATGAGGCTTAACCATGGCCTTATACAAAGGGATAATCATCTCCTTATCCATGCTAGCAAAGTTTCTGTATATCATTGACAAAATCCAATGAGCTGTCCTGGCAGCATGTCTTACTGCACAATTACCCCCAGGAACAAAATGTTGGAGCATGCAGTGTACTTCAAAATCATCAATAAGGCTCCAACAGTTTCGTTTAAAGAAGTCCAGGTTCAAAATGATGGTGATCATGTTTTCTGACACACAAGGTTTGTTTGTTTGTTTGTTTTATGGTGAATTTAAGGTGTGATTCAAGAGGAATTTGTAATGAAGGGGAGAGAGTCAATGCTGCATTCTATGTACAAGCGTTTTAAAGACTATTGAAGCACATTTCCCAGGTGATGCCACAATTTTGAGAGAAAGGCAGTTGGTTCTTGTTTCACGATTACACCCCAGCTCTTTCTGCACTTGTTGTGAAGACATGACTAACAGGAGCTAGTTATTGTTGGTGACTCAACTGTCAGGGAGATGGGAAATGTTGTTGTTGTTGTTGTTGTTTTGGTTTTTAGGAGCATTAGCAACTAAGGCCATATTGCTCTGTGATGAGAGGATGGGAAATATACTGTGCAAAAAGGATAGGTGGAACAGGACCAGGGTATGTCTGCCAGGGACAAAATTTCATGACATTGTAGAGCAGATATCTTTAAGGGCAAAAAAGGCAATATTGTTGTACACTTTGGGCACTAATGACATTAAGAGTAGATCTGTGGACTACTTAACAGGTACAAGTCAATGTTAAAAAAATCTGCAAGTTAGGGTTAAATTTGAAAGTATCTGCAATTCTGCACAAACACGATAGAAGGGAGTATATGACGACAGCCTTATCAATCAAATCAGGCCTGGACAGATTGTGCGAGGCTTATGAGGAAGATGTTTTCTCAGCATGGTCTGGGCTTGTTAGCAGGATAGACTGCTTCTACAGGAATGGGATACGCTTAAATAGAAAGAGTGCAAGAATATTTGCTAATGCTATCAATACAGTGTTAGGTGGGTCGGAAAATTGCTAATTTGGGGAGATTCACAGACTAATAGATTAACAGTAGCCCCAAGCAGAGTTGAAAGTCATTCATGCACTGCTTCTATTGGAATTAGCAGCAGCCTGGAAAGCAAGGTGCTTGGGATTTCAAGAACTGCTGGGAGTCATCGTGGAACGAGTAAATACATGGGCTGTGTTAGGGTAACTGAGAGTAAGAACAGGTGAATGCACACTTGCATGTACACCAATGCTAGGAGTATAGTAAATAAATTTGTTGAATTTGAAGTGCTGGTCAAGACATCAAAGGCAGATATTGTTAAGACATTAAAGACACAGTGTCACATAGATATAAGCAATACAGAACTAGAATTTGGAAGTACAATGTGTACAGAAAGGTTAGACAGAGTAAAAAGGGTGGAGGGGTAATGCTGTTAGTTAAGAAAAACAAAATCCAGGGAAGTGCATCCAGTTGATATGGGTGGACAGATTTAAAAACTGCCAGTTTGGTGCGACATAAGCACCGGGAAAGCAAAAATGAGAACAGGAGTGTGTTATAGGCCTAACAACTCTGAAGAGTACAATGAACACCTGTACAGAGAAATAAATTAGGCCAGTAAATCAGATTGTCTTATGATGGATTTTAACTTCCCAGATATTGACTGGAATTTGCAGTGGTCACTCGCATACTAGCAAGACTTTTGTGGATTTATTGGATGATTGTTTTCTATAGCAGCATGTTCGAGAAGCAACCAGAGAGAGTAATACTCTTGATTTGATTATCAGCAGTGATTATTCATGCATTAAGAATCTGCAGATAAAGGAACCACTAAGTGGCAGTGATCACAGTGTACTGATGTGTTATTTACTCAAAGATGTAACTACCATCAGGGGTAAAGGGAAGGGTTTTTGCTTTCATGAAGTTGACTACAGCAGTCTATGACAGTTTTTAAATTCTATAAAGTGGGACCAACTGATGTTTGCAATAGCAAATTCTAAATGGGAAGCATTCAGAAATTAATCTTGGAAGCTACTAGGCTTTACATACCAACTAAGAAATATTGTTCAAGGTTTAGGCCTAAATGGATGTCAGATGACCTAATGAGACTCGTGGCAGAGAATAAAAATCCACGGGATGCATTGGTAAATGGAATAAAGGGTTGCTCTTATGAAGAAAGGCTTAAGTTCTGCAAATTGAAGTGTCTGGAGACTAGGCACCTGCGAGGTGATCTGATTGAGGTGCATAAGGCCTTGAATGGGTTGAGCGAGCCAAATGTTGATGGGATTCTTCCTCTTTCCCAGATTAATCACCTGAGGGGACATAAATTCAAATTGAGGAAAGATAGTTGAAGAACAGATGTACAGAAATTAGCCTTTAGCCAGAGTGTGGTTGATTGCTGGAACAAACTTCTATCTATTGTTGTAGAAGTTGACAGCTTAAATAAATTCAAGGCAGAACTAGACAAACATTTGGAGTGAATGGATGGGGAAATGGGAAGGGCTTTTTTTTGTTTTGTTTTTTTTTGGCTGATGCTGTATAAGCTTGCTTTCTTGCATCATATGCCTCTACTAATGCTAATCTAATAAATTATCAGCAGACATAGAAGCCTATGATAGATATAAGCTAGTCTGTAATCAAGTCAAAGGAGGTTAGGCAAGGGAAGGCAGATTACGAGAAATCATTGGTAAAGGATGTAAAGAGGAATGGCAAAGACTTCTTTACTTATGTAAACTCTAGAAGAAAGGGGATGAATCAGATCTGTTCACTTGATATTGATGGTATGACATTTGATGATTCTGCTCAGGTAGCTGATAAACAGTGTGTATTTTGCATCTACATTCAAACAAGGAGTTATTTAGGGAGGTGAATGGCAGAAGTTTATCAAACTGTAACAGGGAACTAAAGGATTTTGTAATAACTGAGAAGCAAAGTGGAGAAAAAATTGTTGAAGTTGAACTTAAGAAAGACACCTGGGATGGATAGGATCTATCCAGTTATATTAAAGGAGGCGACAAAGGAAGTAAGCAAACCCTTACCCATGATGAGAGCATTGTTGGTCTCAGGGGAGGTCCCCACAGACTGGAAATGTGCTGATGTATTCCCAGTTTGTAAGTTACACGAGTAACTTACAAACCTGTTAGTTTAAATTCAGGGAAAATAATGGAGTCATTGGTTAAAGATTTTTGATTTTTTTTTTTTTTTTTGATTTGGCAGTTGTTGGCGCATTGGCTTCTGTGGCCATATTGCACCTCCCAAGGTTTTTGCAGCACTTTGATCCAAGCCCGAGGCGGGAATCGAACCCGCGACCTTTGGGTTGCCGGGCAGGTACTTTACCCACTCGGCTAGCCCGGTCGGCTTGGTTAAAGAAGCACTGCATGATCATCTAGACATGACTGCAGTAATAATTCACACATAGCATGGATTTGTTAAGGGAAAGTCTTGTTTGACCAATTGATTGGATACTAATGTGATTACAAAGGAACTTCGTGCAAAAAATAATCTTGATATTATATACTTGGATTTCAGTAATGATTTTGATACTGCTGCACATGCAGGGCTATTGTACAAATTGGAGCAATATGGCATTAAGGGCAAAATGCTGCTATGGATAAATGGATGTTGAGTGGGAGAAGACAGAGTGATAATCAGCGGACACTGCCCTTCATGGACTAATGTTATTAGTGGAATTCCTACCTAGGGTTCGATGTTGGGCCCATTGTTGTTTTTTGTATTTATCAATGATAGTGATGACAGTATTTCAGGCTTAATGTCCAAGTTTGCTACAGAGGTTGGCAGGGTTATAGTACATTACTGCAACAGGATCTTGAAAAGTAGAGAAGATGGGTTGAGAGGTAGCAACTGAAGTTTAACTTTAACAAATGCAAAGTACCGCATATGGGTAGCAGTAATGCCAGAGTATATCATTGACAAGACGCCACGACCTACTCTTGCAGACTGTCTGCACTCTCAGAAAACTTCATATCTGCCTGCACAATCATCCCCAGGTCCTTTTCACTCTGAGTGTCAGTGTAATACCACACATTTGATATGTTACTCAGGGATTACTGCTTCCCATATGCAGTACTATACATTTGTCAACGTTAAACTTCAGTTGCCACCTCTCAACCCAGCTGCTCAACTTTTCTAGATCCTGTTGTAGCAACATACTGTCATTAACAACCCTGCCGACCTTCGTATTGTCTGCAAACTTGGACATTAAGCCTGATATACCATCATCAATATCATTGATGAATACAGAAAACAACAATGGACCCGACACTGAACCCTGGAAGACTTCACTATAACATTATTCCACGAAGAGCAGTGTCCATTGATTACTACTCTGTCTTCTCCCACTCAATAATCCCTTTATCCATAGCAGCAATTTGCCTCCAATGCCACAATGCTCCAATTTGTGCAGCAGTCTTCCATGTGCAACAGTATCAAAAGTCTTTCTAAGATCCAAATATATGATATCAAAATTATTTTTTGCATCCAGTTCCTTTGTGACTACATCATAGTCATCATCATCATCATGAACTTGGTCCGGCTTAGGTCTTTTAAGAGGTGTTCCGTTGTAGCTCTTGGAGGTGGTCTTGATCTCACCATCGTTGTCTTGGTCGACCAAATGTATGTTTGTAGTTAAAGGCTAATTTTGGGATCCATTTTTCCTGATACCGTTTTATGTAATTTACTACGTTATCTACTTTTAATTTCTCGTGGATATCTAAATTTCTTTAGTGGTCTAGTCTTGTAAAGCCTAATAATGGTCTTAAAAATCTCATTTGTGCTGCTTCTAGTTTGTGTGCGTAATTCTTATTTATGACCCAAGTCTCACAGCTGTAGAAGAGGGCTGGTTCTGAAGTGATGTTGTGCAGTCGTAATTTTGTTTCGGTTGTCATTTGTTTTCCAAAGTGGCGTCTCATTGTTCCATTAATTTTATTATATTTTTGTAGTTTAGTGCACACTTCTTGATTAGACCGGGATTCGAGCCCGTGCCCACCAAATACGGAGAATGCGGAAAGGTCAGGGAATGATCACTGCATATGCCCGGAGCAATATGGCCTTAGTTGCTAATGCTCCTAAAAAAACAAATAACAAAAATAACAGTAGTTTAGTGTGGATGTCTTTCCCTTCATTTGATATTAAATTTCCCAAATAGATGAAGTCAGATATTTGTTCTATTATTTTATCATCAATAACAATTTTGACTCTGTTTTTTCCACATAATCCCATGGATTTTGTTTTTGAGGTGGAAATTTTCATCTCGTACTTTTTACCTATTTTATTAAGTTCATTTGCTGCTATCTGTAGTTCATTTTCAGATTTTGCAATTATAACTTGATCATCAGCATATAATATAGTTTGGATTTTATTCCTGTTGTTCAACTGTATTCCATTGTTAATTGTTTGTTTCCATTCTTTAAGAATTTTATTGATGTAGATATTAAATAAATTTGCTGATAGTCCACATTCTTGTTTCACTCCTTTATTGGTGTTAATTGGGTCTGATAGTTGGCCATTAGAATATTTTATACAGACTTTTGAGTTTTTATATAGGCTTTGGATCACTTTTCGGAGTTGGGTTGGGATATTTTCTTCACGTAGAATCTGCCAAAGTTTTCCCCAGTTTACATTGTCATATGCTTTTTCATAATCAATAAAGAGCAGAAATGTTGGTAGACTGAATTCTCTTCTTTTCTCCAAAATTTGTTGTAGTGAGAAAATGGCATCTGTTGTGCTTCTCCCTTTTCTGAACTCACATTGTTCTTCTTCTAAGAATTACATCTTCTACATCACAGTATCCAATCAAATTGGCCAGACAAGACTTCCCCTTAACAAACTGATGCTGTGTCCGAGCTATAACTGAAGTCTTGTCTAGATAATCCTGCAATACTTCTTTAACCAGGGCCTCCATTAATTTCCCTGGAACATAAATTAAACTAACAGGTCTGCAATTACCTGTGCCTCCCTTTGATCCTCCTTTGTGGATTGGAGTCACATTTGCACATCTCCAATCCATGGGTACTACCTCTGAGTCCAAGGAAGCTCTCAAAATTATGGCTAAGGGTTTGCTTACTTCCTTTGCTGCCTCCTTTAATAGAACTGGATAGATTTCATCCACCCCAGATGCCTTTCTTATGTTTATCTTCAACAATTTCTCCTCCACTTTATTCTCAGTTATTACAAGATTATCTAGCTTATTGCCAGAGTTTAATACACTTCTGGCATTCCCCTCCCTGAATAACTGCTCATGTGTGAATGTAAATGTAAAATATTCATTTAGTGTGTTAGATACCTGAGCAGGATCATCAACAGTTGAATGATCAATATCAAGTGGACCAATCTGATTCATCCCCATCCTTCTAGAGTTTACATAAGTAAAGAACTCTTTGCTGTTTTTCTTTGCATCCTTTGCCAAGATTCTTGTACTCTGCCTTTGCCTGCCTAACCTCCTTTGTGACTTGGTTACAGACTAGTTTATATCTATCATAGGCTTCTGTGTCACCTGTTAATTTATATGTATCCCATGCATTTTTCTTCTCTGCCACATGTCTAATTAGTTCATCTGACATCCATTTTGGCCTAAACCTTGAACAATATTTCTTAGTTGGTATGTAAAGCCTAGTTAGCTTCCAAGATAAATTCTTTGAATGCCTCCCATTTTGAATTTGCTGTTGCTAACATCATCAGTTGTGCCCCCCCCATATAGGATTTAAACACCGTCTCAGACCACCAGTCACCTTTAAGAAAGCAAATACCCTTCCCTTTACCCCTGATGGTAGTTATCTCTTTGAGTAAATCCCACTTCAGCACACTGTGATCACTGCCATCTAGTGGTTCCATTATCTGCAGATTCTTAATGCATGAAGAATCACTACTGATAATCAAATCAAGAGTTTTACTCCCTCTGGTTGCCTCCTGAACATGCTGCTGTAGAAAACAATCATTCAATAAATCCACAAAAGCTTTGCTAGTTTGTGAGTGACCAACCCACAAATTCCAGTCAATCTGGGAAATTAAAATCCCCCGTTATAAGACACTGATTTACTGGCCCACTATTTCTCTGCACAACTGCTCATTATACTCATGAGATTCATTAGGCCTATAACACACACCTACTCTCATTTTTCCTTTCCCAGTACTTATGTCACACCAAACAGACTCAACATTGCATTGTTTGCCAACATCAATTGGATACACTTCCTTAGATTTTATGTGTTTCTTAACTAACAGCATAACCCCTCCTCCCTTCCTGTCCTGTCTATCCTTTTTGTACACATTGTACTTCCTAAATTCCAATTCTGCACTGTTTATGTCTGTGTGACACCACGTGTCTGATATCCCAACAATATCTGCCTTTGATGTCTTCACTAGTACTTCAAGCTCATCAAATTTATTAAATATACTCCTAGCATTGGTGTACATGCAAGTATACATGCACCTGTTTCTACTCTTAGTTACCCTAACACAGACCATGTATTTATTTGTTCCACTATAACTACCAGTAGTCCTGGAAATCCCCATTGCTTTGCTTTCCAGGCTGCTGCTCAACTGCATTTCAATAGAAGCAGTGCAGTACTACACTCAAAAAAGTGGAGAATGAAAAAGACCTGTGGTAATTGTGCAGTTAGATATGAAGTTTCCTGAGCAATGCAGACAGGCTGCCAGAGCAGGTCATGGGGTCTTGTCAATGATATACAAGAATTTTTCTAGCTAGGTTAAGGAGGTGATTAGCTCTTTGTATAAGGCAATGGTCAGGCCACACCTTGAATAATGTGTACAAGTCTGGAGGCCTCATTTTAGGAAGGCCATAGAGCTGCTGGAACAAGTACAGAGGGAAATGAGATTGGCGAGTGGAACAAAGTGTTTCTTTTAACAAGAAAGGTTTAAGTTCTGCAAATTGCAGTGTCTGGGGACTAGGCATCCTGCGAGGTGATCTGATAGAGGTTTATAAAGCCTTGAATGGTTTGAGCTAGCTCAATGCTACTGGGATTCTTTCTCTTGCTCAAATTACACATCTGAGGGAGCATAAATTCAAATTGAAGAAAAATAGTTGTAGAACATATGTGCAGAAATTTGCCTTTAGCCAGTGGGTGAATGCTAACAAGCTTCCATCAGTCCTTGTGGAAGTTGACAGTTTAAATACATTCAAGGCAAAACTAAAACATTTGGAGTGAATGGGTGGTTGAAATGGGAAAGCGTTTTTTTTTCTTTTCTTTTTCCGGGCGATGCCGTATATGCTTGCTTTCCTTGCATCATATGCTGCTACTAAGGCTAAAACATGGCACTGTACATATCAACCATCAACTCTACTTTCTCAATCTATGATCAGTGGACTTCTTCCTTTTTCCCAAGGTGAAAACTGCCCTCAAAGGAAAGATTTCAGTATGTTGAGAACACAAAGAAAAACGTAATCACCATATTGAACTTCATCTCTTCGGATACCTTTGCTGACTGTTTACAAAATTTTTAGAATGGTGTAATAATTGCATTCAGTCAGGCGTGATTACTTTGAATAAAAATAAAACCATTTTTTAGCTCCTTTATTTGAGTGTTCTTTTTACTACCACCAGTTCAGGAACTTTATTTCCATACCTCCTACAAAAAATGTATGTCTGGAGTCTTTACTTTTATTGAAAATAACTCTGCAACACAACAGAATCACACTAGCCAAAATTGTACAACAAAAGCAAAAGTCACATTTACAATTGTGTTAGCTTGCTACATTATACCTAACATGATAACATGTTACTGAAATGACCTATGGTTTATATGACATTTTTTGCTCCAATTCACCTCTAGAACAACCTCCTGAAGTTAAGCAACTTATTTAAAACATCCTGTCCCTGCAAATGATGTACTCTTATAATTTAACTTTGTATTGCTTTCAAATAGTTTTCAACATTAATTTTTATTGAAATTAATGAAATATTATATATGTTGCATGGATGCATTTAACAGCACTTTTATTTATATAGTACAGATTTATAAATTCATTACCTATTAAACAAGTGATAGTATCCTCATTAGTAATCACAAAGACGTGGCTACCACGCAAGAACTAGCAAAGTATAAGAACTCATAAGGAAAGGTGGATGGATGCAGATCTGTTCCAATAAAATTTTTATAAATATTATAGAAAGAAAACTATACCAAATAATAACATTATTATTATATAATATTAAAGGGGCACTATACATTATTTTTTGTTTCCTCTCACAGTAGTGGTCACTTAACAAATTAAATTAGAAATAATAATAACCTATAAAAGAAATTCAATAGGACAACCACTTAAATTCTTGCTATACTAGCTACTGAATACGAAAAGGCACCAATATGGAACTTAAAGAACTAATTAGTGATTTGCAAACAAAGGCAAGAAAGATAAATTTCTAAATAAGAATCAACTTTATAAATTAGTCTAATTATAATGTTATAGATCATTAAATTGCTTATTTTGATGTACCAACTTTTTTTAATGTTACTTAAAACGTACATAAATATTTTTTATGGTTAAGACATTGGTGTTTTATGTAAATAAAAAGAGTGAGGGAGCCCTTTGGTAGTCTTTCACATGAGACCAAAAATTATGGTTATGCCACTGAGTTATCAGTACAGCTTTGACAATTGACAGGTTTTTAAATGCATGTAATCAGAAAACCCCTACCACCCATAAATTATTTTTGGTGGTGGTGGTGGCTGACTCATTAGTTCCACTGGTAGCTTATACAAGCATCAATATGCCAGTACAATTATATAATATAAACAAATTTTTGTTGGAGGGGAGGGGGTCTAACAGGTGTTTTTTGATTCTACTATTAAAATAAAGGCTGAAATAGAGCAGAAGGGATCATTTTCAACACCTGGGTAGAAGTGTTGAACAAAAGCCGAGAATTAGGGTTGAATTTGAAAGTGTCTGCAATTCTGCCCAGACACGATAGGAGGGAGTATATGATGAGAGCCTTGTCGATCAATTCGGCCCTGGAAAGATAGTGCAAGGCTCAAGGGGTAGAATTTTTTTCAGCCTGGACTGTACTTGTTAACAGGAGAGATTGCTTCTACAGGGATGGGATACACTTAAATAGAAAGGGTGCAAGAATATTTGCTGATGCTATCGAGGCAGTGTTAGGTGGGTCGGAAAACTGCTAGCTTGGGGGGAGACAAAGACCAATAGATTGACAGTAGCCACTGGCAGAGGTGAAAGTGATTCTTGCACTGCTTCTATTAGAATGAGCAGAAGCCTAAAAAACAAGATGCATGGTATTTCAGAGACTGCTGGGAGCCATTGCGGTACAAGTAAACACATGGGTTGTGTTAGGGTAGCTAAGAATAGAAACAGGTGCAGGTATACTTGCGTGTACACCAATGCTAGGAGTTTAGTAAATAAATTTGATGAATTTGAGGTATTGCTCAAAACATCGAAGGCAGATATTGTTGGGATATCAGAGACGTGGTGTCACACAGATATAAGGCATGCAGAACTGCAATTTGGGGAGTACAACGTCTACAGAAAGGATAGACAGGATAGGAAGGGGGGGGGGAGGGGTTATGCTATTAGTTAAGAAACACATAAAAACCAAGGAAGTGAAGCCAGTCGACATCGCTGGACAGTGCAGTGTTGAGTCAGTTTGGTGTGACATAAACATTGGGAGATCAAAATTGAGAGTAGGAGTGTGCTATAGGCCTAATGACTCTGATGAGTATAATACGGAACTGTACAGGGAAATAGAGTGGGCCAGTAAATCAGAGAGTCTTATAATGGGAGATTTTAATTTCCCAGATATTGACTGGAATTTGGGGGCTGGTTACTCACACACTAGCAGGGCTTTTGTGGATTTATTGGATTATTGTTTTCTACATCAGCATGTTCGGGAGGCAACTAGAGGGAGTAATACTCTTGATTTGATTATCAGCAGTATTTCTTCATGCATTAAGAATCTGCAGATAAATGAACCACTAGGTGGCAGTGATCACAGTGTGCTGAAGTGGGATTTACTCAAAGAGGTAACTACCATTAGGGGTAAAGGGAAGGGTTATTGCTCCCGTAAAGGCGACTACGACGGACTGAGACAGTATTTAAATTCTATACAGTGGGACCAACTGATGATGTTATCAACAGCAAATTCAAAATGGGAAGCATTCAAAGAACTTATCTTGGAAGCTACTAGGCTTTACATACCAACTAAGAAATATTGTTCAAGGTTTAGGCCAAAATGGATGTCAGATGAACTAATGAGGCATATGGCAGAGAAGAAAAATGCATGGGATACATACAAATTAACACATGACACAGAAGCCTATGATAGATACAAGTTGATATGCAACCAAGTTACAAAGGAGGTTAGGCAGGCGAAGGCAGATTACGAGAAATCCTTGGCAAGGGATACAAAGAAAAACAGCAAAGAGTTCTTTACTTATGTAAACTCTAGAAGGAAGGGGATGAATCAGATTGGTCCACTTGATATTGATGGGTCAACTGTTGATGATCCTGCTCAGGTAGCTAACAAACTAAATGAATATTTTGCATCGACATTCACACATGAGGAGTTATTCAGTGAGGGGAATGGCAGAGGTGTATTCAACTCTAGCAGTAAGCTACAGAATCTTGAAATAACTGGGAGTAAAGTGGAGGAGAAACTGTTGAAGATAAACACAAGAAAGGTACCCAGGGTGGATGGGATCTATCCAGTTATATTAAAGGAGGCAGCAAAGGAAGTAAGCAAACCCTTAGCCATAATTATGAGAGCTTCCTTGGACTCAGGGGAGGTACCCATAGACTGGAAATGTGCAAATGTGACCCCAATTCACAAAGGAGGATCAAAGGCTGACACAAGTAATTATAGACCTGTGAGCTTAACTTCTGTTCCAGGAAAATTAATGGAGGCACTGGTTAAAGAAGCACTGCAGGCTCATTTAGACAAGACTTCAGGTATAGCTCAGACACAGCATGGTTTTGTTAAGGGGAAGTCTTGCCTGACCAACTTGATTGGATACTATGATGCAGTCACAAAAGAACTGGATGCAGGGAATTAGCATTAGCAGAGGCATTTGATTCAAGAAAGCAAGCTTATGCAGCATCAGCCAAAAAAAAAAAAAAAACAACCCACTTCCACTTCACCCCTCTGTTCGTTCAAAATACCTGTCCAGCTGAGCCTTAAACTTATTTAGGCTATCAACCTCCACCACAAGGGATGGAAGTCTGTTCCACCAACCAACCACCCGCTGGCTAAAGACAAATTTCCGCACGTCTATCCTACATCTGTCTTTCCTCAATTTGAATTTATGCCCTCTCAGGTGATTTTTCTGAGCTAGAGGAAGAATCCCATCAGCATTGAGCATGCTTAAACCATTCAAGGCTTTATACACCTCTATCAGATCACCTCGCTAGTGCCTAGTCTCCAGACACTGTAATTTGCAAAACTTAAGCCTTTCTTCGTAAGAGCACCCCTTTGTTCCATTCATTAATCTTGTTGCCCTTCTCTGTACTCGTTCCAGCAGCTCTACATCCTTCTTGAAATGACACCTGACCATCGCCTTATACAATGGAATAATCACCTCCTTATCCCTGCTGGAAAATTCCTGTATATCATTGACAATACTCCATGAGCTACTCTTGCAGCCCGTCTGCACTGCTCGGAGAACTTCATATCTGCCTGCACAACCACCCCCAAGTCCCTTTCATTCTCTACCACTGTCAGTGTAGTACCACAGAGTTGATACGTTGCTCTGGGGTTGCTGTTTCCCATGTGTAGTACTTTACATTTGTCAATGTTAAACTTCATTTGCTCAACCTTTCCAGATCCTGTTGCAGCAGCATAGTGTCAGTAGTGTCCTTGACAACCCTGCCAACCTTTGTATCGTCTGCAAACTTGGACATTAAGCCTGATATACCATCATCAATATCATTTATAAATACAGAAAACAATAATGGACCCAACACTGAGCCCTGAGGGACTCCACTAATAACATCAGTCCATGATGAGCAGTGTCCATTGATTACCACTCTCTGTCTTCTCCCCCTCAACCACCCCTTTATCCATAGCAGCAATTTGCCTCCAATGTCACACTGCTCCAATTTGTGTAGCAGTCTTCCATGTGCAACAGTATCAAAAGCCTTTCTAAGATCCAAGTATATAATATCAAAGTTATTCCCTGCATCCAGTTCTTTTGTGACTGCATCATAGTATCCAATCAAGTTGGTCAGGCAAGACTTCCCCTTAACAAAACCATGCTGTGTCTGAGCTATAACTGAAGTATTGTCTAAATGATCCTGCAGTGCTTCTTTAACCAGTGCCTCCATTAATTTTCCTGGAACAGAAGTTAAGCTCACAGGTCTATAATTACTTGTGTCAGCCTTTGATCCTCCTTTGTGAATTGGGGTCACATTTGCACATTTCCAGTCTATGGGTACCTCCCCTGAGTCCAAGGAAGCTCTCATAATTATGGCTAAGGGTTTGCTTGCTTCCTTTGCTGCCTCCTTTAATATAACTGGATAGATCCCATCCACCCCGGGTGCCTTTCTTGTGTTTATCTTCAACAGTTTCTCCTCCACTTTACTCCCAGTTATTTCAAGATTCTGTAGCTTACTGCTAGAGTTGAATACACCTCTGGCATTCCCCTCGCCGAATAACTCCTCATGTGTGAATGTCGATGCAAAATATTCATTTAGTTTGTTAGCTACCTGAGCAGGATCATCAACACTTGACCCATCAATATCAAGTGGACCAATCTGATTCATCCCCTTCCTTCTAGAGTTTACATAAGCAAAGAACTCTTTGCTGTTTTTCTTTGCATCCCTTGCCAAGGATTTCTCGTAATCTGCCTTCGCCTGCCTAACCTCCTTTGTAACTTGGTTGCATATCAACTTGTATCTATCATAGGCTTCTGTGTCATGTGTTAATTTGTATGTATCCCATGCATTTTTCTTCTCTGCCATATGCCTCATTAGTTCATCTGACATCCATTTTGGCCTAAACCTTGAACAATATTTCTTAGTTGGTATGTAAAGCCTAGTAGCTTCCAAAATAAGTTCTTTGAATGCTTCCCATTTTGAATTTGCTGTTGGTAACATCATCAGTTGGTCCCACTGTATAGAATTTAAATACTGTCTCAGTCCATCGTAGTCGCCTTTACGGAAGCAATAACCCTTCCCTTTACCCCTAATGGTAGTTACCTCTTTGAGTAAATCCCACTTCAGCACACTGTGATCACTGCCACCTAGTGGTTCATTTATCTGCAGATTCTTAATGCATTAAGAATTACTGCTGATAATCAAATCAAGAGTATTACTCCCTCTAGTTGCCTCCCGAACATGCTGATGTAGAAAACAATCATCCAATAAATCCATAAAAGCTCTGCTAGTGTGTGAGTAAGCGGCCCCCAAATTCCAGTCAATATCTGGGAAATTAAAATCTCCCATTATAAGACACTCTGATTTACTGGCCCACTCTATTTCCCTGTACAGTTCCATATTATATACATGGATCTTAGAAAGGCTTTTGATACTGTTGCACATGGAAGACTGCTACACAAATTGGAGCAGTGTGACATCGGAGGCAAATTGCTGCTATGGATAAAGGGGTGGTTGAGGGGGAGAAGACAGAGAGTGGTAATCAATGGACACTGCTCATCGTGGACTGATGTTATTAGTGGAGTCCCTCAGGGCTCAGTGTTGGGTCCATTATTGTTTTCTGTATTTATAAATGATATGATGGTATATCGGGCTTAATGTCCAAGTTTGCAGACGATACAAAGGTTGGCAGGGTGGTCAAGGACACTACTGACACTATGCTGCTGCAACAGGATCTGGAAAGGTTGAGCAGATGGGCTGAGAGGTGGCAAATGAAGTTTAACATTGACAAATGTAAAGTACTACACATGGAAACAGCAACCCCAGAGCAACGTATCAACTCTGTGGTACTACACTGACAGGTGGTAGAGAATGAAAGGGACTTGGGGGTGGTTGTGCAGGCGGATATGAAGTTCTCTGAGCAGTGCAGATGGGCTGCAAGAGAAGCTCATGGAGTATTGTCAATGATATACAGGAATTTTTCCAGCAGGGATAAGGAGGTGATTATTCCGTTGTATAAGGCAATGGTCAGGCCACACCTGGAGTACTGTATACAGGTCTGGAGGCCTCATTTCAAGAAGGATGTAGAGCTGCTGGAACGAGTACAGAGAAGGGCAACAAGATTAGTGAATGGAACAAAGGGGTGCTCTTACGAAGAAAGGCTTAAGTTTTGCAAATTACAGTGTCTGGAGACTAGGCACCAGCGAGGTGATCTGATAGAGGTGTATAAAGCCTTGAATGGTTTAAGCATGCTCAGTGCTGATGGGATTCTTCCTCTAGCTCAGAAAAATCACCTGAGAGGGCATAAATTCAAATTGAGGAAAGACAGATGTAGGATAGACGTGCGGAAATTTGCCTTTAGCCAGCGGGTGGTTGGTTGGTGGAACAGACTTCCATCCCTTGTGGTGGAGGTTGATAGCCTAAATAAGTTTAAGGCTCAGCTGGACAGGTATTTTGAATGAACAGAGGGGTGAAGTGGAAGTGGGTTTTTTTTTTTTTTTTTTTTGGCTGATGCTGCATAAGCTTGTTTTCTTGCATCAAATGCCTCTACTAATGCTAATGCAGTCATTAAAACACATCAATGACCAATAAACTTATATACAGTTATTATCATCACTATAGTAACTTTCTACATTTCTGAAGTTTAATATGGATGAATACAAAATACCCTTCAGATTCAGGCTAGGTTTACATAAAAGTATAATCATCAATTTATCTCTATGACAAGTTCAGAAGATGGCAAGATTTGGTCATGCTCCACAACAAAATCTCACAATACACGAATAATAATTACTATAATGTATGTTTACAGAATTATATTATTATATCAATACAATGACATCAGTACCCACCATATAACTGCTATACTGTATGTATGTTCTGAAATGGTATATTATATAAAACTCTTCAGTCATTAACAATACCACCAAACTGTATGATATGCTAGGGCACAGGGTCTTCAAAGCCTGCACAATTTCAGTGATTTTGTGCCTTTTATCTACTTGACCCTTGCAGCCAAAACTTGTAATACTTTTTAACAAAACGTTTGAAAATTCTAAAAATCTTTGTCAGTTATTGCACAAACAGGAAAAATGCAGGATCAAGTTGTGCTTATTCTCTAAGAGTCTGTATGCCAAACTCTTTCATAAAAGCAGAAAATTTGAAGTACAGGAATTTTTTAAACTGACATTTTGCTTGCTGTCAGTCAAGTAATATTCAGAACACCCAAATAAGAGAGGCAATGATAAACATGTCTAAAGTACTTTAGTTTTTATTTTCAAAAAAATAATTAAAATGTGTTTTTATTATTTAAAAGTAATGGATTTTTTTGCATAACAGATTAAAAAATTTAAGACAGCATCAAAAAGCAAACAATTTTGAATTACTTATTGCTGATTTTTAATGGGTAACTTTTTACTTTATCAGAATGCATGTGTGATCATTAAAAAAGTATTAGCTCGACAATTAAGAATAAAGCCATAGTCATGCACGTATGCAATGTTTCTTTCATTGCCTGTCACGTTATGATTTATTTGCTGAGGCCAAGTTTTTTTTTTCTGACTATAAAAAATATAAATAAATAAACTATAAATAAAAAATATAATTTTCATATAGCAATAATTATTTTCTCGTTTTATGAAGGTAAATGCTACTTTGCAACAGAGAACAGTCTACACATCACCATTGGTACCCATGCCACTTGCCAAGTTCTAATAAACTGTACTGAAAATAAAGATTTTAATTTGGCATGTTTGGCAGATGAGCTATTAAGCTTTGTCTTAGTTGACAAGCACTAGTAATTTTGATACGATTAAAGCTAATGAAATCATACTTCTTATCCAATGACAGTCTCATATTAGTTTGCACCAATGGCACATTATAATATTTCTTTGTTCCCACTGTGTGCAACTTCTGGAAATCAAATTTTTTTTTTCCACAAGGGGAGGGCACTAGTTGGATGAAAAGGTGAAAATTAAGAAAGCTGGGGATATAAAATAAAAAATAGTCTCACCGATGCCACCACAAGGACATTCCATTTCAAGTTGTAACCACCAGAGGGTTGTTTGTTTGTTATTTGGTTTTTAGGAGCATTAGCAACTAAGGCCATATTGCTCCAGGGATATGCGGTGGTCATTCCCTGACCTTTCCGCATCCTCCATATTTGGTGGTCATGGGCTCGAACCCTGGTCTAATCAAGAAGCATGTGCTATGCACTGCTGCTCCTGCCTACGGAGGTGCCACCAGAGGATTAAATTCTCCTGTATAATGTAAGGTTTTCAACTGAGAAGAAAGAACATTTTCTGTGTATTTTCTTCTCAGTAAATGAAAAACAATCAAAAAAGGATTTCTGGAATGTTTGTATATTATGTAAAATTATTTACATAAAATGCAAAATTACTTTTGCAATATACAAACATAATTTATCTGAATAATCAAAATTGACAGACTCAATGACATGTAACAGTCTGTTAACCATTGTCATGTCACTCAAACTGTCAGAATAACTAGGGAAAACTTAACTATTATAAAAAAGTAGCTAATTACATGACAGGATGGGGAGAAGTGATGCTTTTGATCAATAAGCATACGCATTCTAAAATAATAGTAGTAGTAGTGGCATGTGATGCAAGAAAGCATGTGTATGAGCTTATGCAGCATCAGCCAAAAAAAAAAAAAAATCACACCATTCCCTCCAAATGCCTGTCCAGTTACTCCTTAAATTTATTCAACCTATCAACTTCCACAACGACAGATGGAAGTTTGTTCCAGCAATTAACCACCCGCTGGCTAAAGGCAAATTTCCGCACATCTATTCTACATCTGTCTTTTCTTAATTTGAATTTATGCTCCCTTAGGTTCGTAATCTGAAAAAGTGGAAGGATCCCATCAGAATTCAGCGTGCTCAACCCATTCAAGGCCTTATACACCTCAATCAGATCACCGTGCAGGTGCCTAGTCTCCAGCCACTGCAATTTGCAGAACTTAAGCCTCTCTTGGTAAGAGGATCCCTTCATTCCCCTCACCAATCTTGTTGCCCTTCTCTGTACATGCTCAAGTAAATCTACATCCTTCCTAAAATGAGGCCTCCAGACCTGTATGCAGTACTCAAGGCGTGGCCTGACCATTGCCTTATACAGAGGGATAATCACCTCCTCTTCCCTGCTAGCAAAATTCCTATATATCATTGACAAAACCCCATGATCTGCCCTGGCAGCCTGTCTGCATTGCTCAGAAAACTTCATATCTGCCTGCACAATTATTCCCAGGTCCTTTTCATTTTCTACCACCTTAAGTGTAGTACCACACAGTTGGTACGTTTCTCTGGGGTTACTTCTACCCATAATGCAACCAGTAGACACTGGTTACAAGTGTGGAGAGTCAGTCTTATGTGGAATAAACACTGGGAAAACAAAGGGGAAATGAAGAAAATATTAGTCACGAAGAGGAGTCTCTTACAGGCCAACAACAATAAAAAGAGTATATAAACAACTATACAGACAAAAAGTGGTACAGCAAATCAAAATGTCTTGTCATGGAGGGTTTTAACTTTCCTTTAACTTTTTTAACAAATATCAATTATAAGTTGTGGATTGGTAGCAGTTCAATCAGTAGCAGAATGTTCTTTGCTTTGCTGGATAACTGCTTTCTACAGCAATGCATTTAACAGAGACAACAAGAGGTGTTTTGTGGCATGTAAACAACACTAATGAACAGAGAGGTTCTGACTTCAGAAAGGTTTGCAGGATGGTGGCAGGGACATTGTCCAAGGGAAGAAGAGCTTTGGATGGTAACTCATTCTCGTGACATAAATGTAGCACAGTAGGGCAAAAGCAGTTTGTGTACCAATCCAAGAGTTGTCACCCATGCCCTTCTGTTGCATTTCCAGACTGGCAACATGGCTTTGTTCAGGCCCTTGAGAGCACGTGGTGTCTGTGAATGGTACAGCAACATTGGTTTTAATTTTAAAGTGCCAGAGACATTAGTGCCCAACAGCTGCAAAAGGCATTAGCCTGTATTTTGCAGCTTTGAAACCTGGTGCAGACTGCTGTTCACGGGCAATAAAGATTTGTGATGACAATTTCTTCCAATAATGCCTGGTTTTGTCAACATTAAAAATGAGATCAGGAGGATAATTACCCTCCTCTGCAATGCCTTGAAACCCTGCAGGAAATGCTGCAACTGCCTCAGCATCTACACTTACAGCCATGCCACTTAATTTCACACTGCAATACTTACTTCGAGATTAAATCACATGAACTATCCCTTGCTACCTAAAAATGTCTCATCACCACCCTCTTTTTTCTTAAGATCTTCAAAAACTGACTGACTGCCTTATCAGTAATAACAGCTTGAGTCAACAGTATGTTTTTTTGATTTGTCCTCCACCCACAATGACAATAATTTTGCCATTTTTTCTAAAAGTTTACTTCTGCTATAGCTCACTTGCCTTGCACTTACTGTCGTAGCATTCTGCATTGGCTGTTTTATTTTATCTGCATTTTTCATTCTATTACTCACAATCGATGGAGACAATTTCATCTACACACATTAGGACATATCTGACCATTTTCCATTTTACGAATTACCTCCATATATATTTTTTTCCAATGTGATAGATCTACATGACTTTTTAGCAACATTTTCACATTCACTTGGCCTTACTGCACTTCTCTTACTAGATATGGAGGCTCTTATTTTATTAACGTAATCAACAATTTTTAATTAAAACTCACCAACTGACACTGTAGAATAGTGGCTCAACAAAAGTACACCAAGCAAACTGGGTGTTCCACTGCTCTCATCTCATCTCATCTCCAGTCACCTCATCGCTGATTGGCTTAGATGGTAGATGGGGGTAGCTTTCTTTACATCATTTCCGATATTTATAGTTGCACATTTTTGAAATTTTTATAGTTTTTTTGATATTTTTGGCCCTTTGGTCTCAAAACCTCATTATTGTGAATCATCACAAAACAAACTACCATAATCCAAGAGCTACCTGTATATTAAAAGAAGCTGCAAAAGTGGTTGTTAAATCTTTAGCCATTATAATGTGCATCCTTAGATTCAGAAGTTCCTACAGATTGGAGATGTGCAAATGTATCTCATAAGGGTGGTTCAGAGGGTGACGTGGGAACTATAAACCAATGAAGTTAGTAGCCCAGTGGTCAGGAACGGGAGTGCAGTAGCACACACACCTTGAGTAGACCGGGGTTCAAGCCCCTGACTGCTAAATACGGTTGATCTGCCAACCCGCACTGGACCAGCGTGCAAGATTATGGTCCATTTCCCTCAACGTGAATTGTTGAGGAGGCTTCCATCCTGCAGTGGGTTGATAATGGCTGCAGTTTACCTTTTTACCAGGGAAAATAATGAAATCAGTAGTTAAAGAAGTAATGCAAAATCATCTTGATAGAGGTGGTGCCATAAGGAATCGTAGTGTGGATTTGTTAAAGAACATCAGGCCTCCCCAATTTGATTAGCTGTTATGTGGTAACAAAGGAAATGGATGTAATGAAAAATTTTGACATCATGTACTTAGATTTCAGTAAAACCTTTGATACTGTACTACATGTACAATGTTGTATAAATTGAAGCAATGTGGCATTAGGAGCAAGTTAATATTATGGATAAAGGAATGGCTAAGTGGTAGGAGACAGAGTGATTCCAAAGGGACACTGTTCTTCACTAATGTGATGAGTGTGGTTTTACTAGGGTTGGTGCTAGGCCCTTACTGTTTTTAATATTTATTAATGATATTGGTATAGGTATTTCAAGTTTGATGGTGACACAAAGGTGGGCATATATAGTAGTTAATGACAGTAATCAGGGTATGCTACTTCAAGAGGATCTAGATAACTAAGTTGATGGGCTGGAGCATGCACATGAGGCTTAAGTGATAAATGCAAGATAATACATTTAACAGTAATCTCAGAATAACATACTATTTGGGTGTACCAAACTCAAGGTAGTAGAATACGGAAAAGATCTAATGATAACTCTACTGTCCAGCATGAAATTCTCTGAGCAGTGCAAACAAAAAGGTGTTAGAACAGTTCATTGAGGTTCTGTCAATAACATATAGAACTATGCCATAAGTGACATAGAGATGATCATCCCATTGTATAACACAACGAATAGACCACATCTGGAATACTGCACTCAGGTTTGAAACCCCTCATTTTAAATAAGGACAAAAGTCAATTGGAAAGGCTGCAGAAAAGAGTAACAAGATTAGTTGGGGATACAAAATATTCTTATGAAGAGAGATTCTGTGAACTGCAGTCTCTGTAGCCTAGACACCTGTGTGATGACCTAATTAGTATTAATATTAATAGTGGCAAATGATGCAAGGAAGCAAGCTTATATTATACAGCATAAGCCAAAAAAAAAAAAAACCTATCATCTGTCTAATAATTTGTCCAATCCTCCTCCACTTCTACAACCCCAGACGGAAATTTATTACAACAATCAATTGCTATCTGGCTGAAAGCTAAGAATACCTTTTTACCAGGGGAAAATAATGAATTAAACTGAATTAAAAAAAGTAATTGGGTAAATAAAATAAAAAGTAACTGAATTACATGAAAACTAACTGAAGTGTATAAGGCTTTGAGGTTAAGTAAACTAAATGCTCATAGCATCTTTACTCTTTCTCTGAGAGGAAACACACAAGGGGGTATAAATTTAAAATGGAAAAGAATGGCTGCAGAACAGCCATGCAGAAATTTGAATTTTGCCAAAGTAATCAACTGTTGGAATAAATGTCCACCTAGCATTAGTGGGTAGTTTAAATAAACATAAGGATCAGAAATATTATTGTTCCTTCCTTCAGGTGACCAATACTAATACTACTGGTGCATGGCAATTTTCAAACTGCAGTTCTTCAGATGCTTGTGTGACATCTATTTAACCCCCTTCTCCTTTTGTTTTGATTATAAAAAATTAATTTTTGACTTTTTTTTTTTTTTTTTTACTGAATTGAAAATGGCGATCTGTTAATTTTGATTTTGGCCACAATATACACTATAAATACTCTCAATCTTCTGCATATAGATAAAATTAGTATTAGTCATAAATTTTAAAGACGGTATCACGTATTACCAAAAAGAATTACAATAGTACCATACTGGGAAAACATTAAAACAGGTGTTTCAATTTAGAGATGCTAACAATTAAAAGTACTTGCTTTTTTTTGTAATTTGATTTTTCAATTTCCTGTAACAGGTAAAAAGAGAAATTAATTTCTATTTGTCGCTATAATGGTTAAGTAGTAGACGAAAATCAGTTGCAGTTAACCAGTTAACAATATCAATTAGGTTTTTGTATGGATTAATAACAAATCAATTATTGAGATCAGTGTATGAACACTGATCATATATAGCATTCCAATTTGACCTGGAATTACATGATGAACTTATATGTTTCAATGTTGTTTGTTGTTGTTTGGTTTTTAGGAGCATTAGCAACTAAGGCCATCTTGCTCCGGGGATGTGTGGTGGTCATTCTCTAACCTTTTCGCATCCTCCGTAATTGGTGGTCACGGGCTTGAACCCCGGTCTAATCAAGAAGCGTGTGCTACGCACTGCTGCTCCTGCCCACTTGGCTACGGAGGTGCCTATATGTTTCAATGGCTTGTCACGAATAGCAATATAAATATTTGAGTAGTCAATCTTATATGCTGAGGAGTGATAAGATAAACTTACAACATATACAGAAAAGGAAAAAAATAAAATAACCTTTCATGTATCACAAAGTCAAGAATGTTAGTAAATTTTCTAATCTGCTCAGTTTCACCACTCAAAACACATCAATACCATTCCTGAACACCATAACCTGATTCCCTCTTTCTTGAACACACACACACACATCTGCTAAATTAAACAATTCTAAAGCACCATAGTTCTCTTGGGGTGGGGGGGAGGATAACTAACATACAAAATATTTAATGCTGATAGATGGACAAACTTTGGTCGTAACAAATTCAATCCAAATGCACACACATGGAAAAAGACAAACATTTATAGCCAAAAGAATTATTTAAATGATGTAACTAAAATAAATAAACAATAAAATTACTTTATTTATATACAGAACATACAACAGTGTTAATGCATTCACACACACACACACACCAAAGGTGCCCAAACAAATATAATACACACAATCATCATTCAAAAATGCACTTGGTTATTTGAGTACAGTGTTTATACAGTCACACAAAACTAAACTTACAATATTCAATTATGATTTCAATTGTAACATGCATACATCCAATCAGCCATATCCATTCACCTTCTGAAACTAAGTACATTTCCTTTCTTCAAAGATAGAAATAAGTTTTTGCCTTTCTTCAGTCATTCACTCATTGTGACACTGACATACCATAACCCGGTTTCACACCATCTCTCTGATGCCAAGGACCTTGCACAGCATTTGCAGCTTCTGCCCCAGCCTGGGGTTGGTTTATCCAACCTAAATATCGCCCACCTGCTGCACCACTACCTAAAGTTGCAGAAGCCATTGGTTGATTTGGATTGTTTGGTACTGTGCCCAATCCTTGGGTATCAGCTTGACCTGCTGCTGTCTG
This sequence comes from Mastigoproctus giganteus, assembly GCF_048544385.1. Taxonomy (NCBI): domain Eukaryota; kingdom Metazoa; phylum Arthropoda; class Arachnida; order Uropygi; family Thelyphonidae; genus Mastigoproctus; species Mastigoproctus giganteus. The sequence goes on along the minus strand of NC_143583.1, from coordinate 198,221,337 downwards.
AGGTTGAAAACTTCCACTAAAAAGGCCAAGTCCTACTTGTCCTAAAGCAGCAGCAACCACAGGCAATGCAGCACCCAAATTTAGTGCTCCCATCCCCATTGTTGGAGGAGCTGTGTTTACTGCTTGGCCTGTGCCACCTCCCTGCCCAGCATTCTGATTTCCACCCAAACCTACTGCTTGGGTTAATCCCAAGCTTCTACCCAGGGTTGCTAAGTTAGGGATTTCACCTCTATGCCCCCCAACACCTACGCCTCCTGTACCTTGGTTCCATATTCCACCATCACTCATATTAATACCTAATGCACCATGATGAGCTATTTGCCCACCACTTCCAAATGGTCCTCCACCACCTGCTCCTGTACTATAACCACTCATAGTAGAACCTAAACTTGGTACACCAACTCTACCATCTATCCTACTATACCCACGAAATCCATGCTGGAAACCTGCCTCATTCTTGGGCACAGCATTACTCACATGAATACTGGTCCCTTTAACTATGTAATCTTCACCACATAAGCTCTGGGCAACTTCAGGATCCAGAAATGTAACGAAGGCAAATGCTCTAAATGGTTTTGGTACAAAAACATCAGTTACTTCTCCAAATTTGGAAAAGTAGTCTCGTAAATCTTCTGCTCCAATGTCTTCTGAACATCTTCCTATAAAAACTTTTCGACTCATTTCAGCAATCTGACCTTCTTTTGAATTTGGTATTTTTACATCACACCACCGGCCATCAATAACATGACGCTTACAAAGCACCCTCACTTGTGATTCAAAATTTGCAAATCTTATAAAGCCAAATCCTTTCGACTGGCCCGTTTTTGGGTCTTTCTTAACCTGTGCCATTAAAACTTCTCCAAATGTTTCAAAATACTGTCTTAAATCTTGTTCAGTTGTTTTCCAAGGCAAACCAAGAACAATCAGATCCGAACATTTCTGTCTATTTTCCATCCGTTTTGTTTTGGCTGTACTGTTTTCTAGCTGCTCATCAGATTTCCTTTTGTTCTCTTTCGAAAATACGCTAATGTACACCATAGTTCCCCATTCACTATCTGGAGGATGCAACCGCCCATCAACAAGTCGCACTCCACGTACAGAACCAGACTCCACATTTTTATATTTCAAACCGCAAGCGCTTGGGAACTGAGCGGATAAGGTAGTAAGTAATAGCGTACCGTCATCCTCACATGGCAATTCAATAGGTTCCTCTTTATCATCCTCTGCAACCCGAATGTATAAGCTCATTCTCTGCTGTATTAACATACAAAAACTTGCAAAAAAATAATATAAATAATAAAGCAGAGAAAAAATAAAATCTTATCCTAAAATAGACAGGAATATGGCCGATGCGCAAATGAAATAACAGGCAAATCAAGCCGTGCATTCGAAACTTCCAGTTGCACGACTACGCACCCGAATTTAGCCCAAATGTAAACGGTCAATATATTTATTCTAAGAGACAGCTGCTGCATTCCCCAAAAGCAGTAGTTCCCAAACTACAGGGATCTACGAACTACTTCAAAAATTAAAAAAAAAAAAAAAAAGTTCGCGGATCCCCCCCCTATATATAAATAAAAAAATATATGTTTCTGTATATTGAATTTTATTTTCAGAAAACTCAGTGTTCACATATATTATTATTATTAGCCATATGGGGCAAGGAAGCCTGAGGCTTATGCTGCACCAACCAAAAAAAATTCCCTAGTTACCCTGAGAGAGAGAGAGAGATAGAGTCAAAAGTAGAAAGCAATCACCAAGAAAGAGAAGAATGATAATATCCAGCTCAGGACCCTGGGTGTGCCAAGCCCATACTCACCAGATGGGAGCCCCTGGGGCTGTATAAACACTGAGTTTTCTGAAAAGAAAATTCAAAGTTTTATGCTTAAAACAACTCAAATTTATTCTTATTTTTACATAAATATATAATAATAACTTTATTTATCATCGATTTGCTATACATAAAAGGAATAATTTGACCATTTCCAAGGGTCGTTTCGCGGACCTCTGGAACTGGTCTACAAACCCCCAGGGGTCCGTGAATCCCATTTGGGAACCGCTGCCCTAAAGCAAATTACCCAGTTATTTTTATTTATTTATTGTTATTTTTAATTTTTTACTTATCATCTGATGGTGTGGGAGGTGCAGTTACATAGACACCTGAGCTCAGATAGAAACAAAGAGAAACACAACAATGTGAAATCTTACATAAAAACATAATAATAAGTTACATTACACCAAGGGTCATCTCTTGATGACACATTACCAAACGCATAAAAGAAGTGCCAATAATGAAATCATTAGTGAAATTCGAAATATTTAAATTACAAGAGATATATTTTGCTACATTTCCATCACGGTTAATGGCCAGGGAAATGATCAAAACAATTAGGGGACCACACCAAGTGCAAACAATGTTCGTGAAAATATTGTTCACCTATGCACCTCATGGAGGAAGCTAAGTTCCGATCAGTGGCGGTATCCAAAATATTCTAAAGGTGGGGATAAAGCAGTTTTTTGGAGAATCAGGATATTCTAAGGGTGATGGCTAATGTAGTGTTCCAGAGAATAACTAAGCTCGTGTAGTTGCAAAAAACATAAAATAAATAAAAACCAACATTATTTTGATCATAGAGGTGGCTATAGCTCCTTTAGCCTCTACCTGGGACCGCAGCTAGTTAGTACAAGTATATGTATAAGAATATTTTGAAAACATTCAAAGCAATTCCAGAGTGAACAAAAATTGCGACTTTATGAAACAATAGAAACAGTTTACTCTGCACGGCTAGCACACTGCTATCATCACCGTCCTCTCCATACCGGCTGGAAAAGGTCCGAGCTCGAATTCCATCGATGACGAGCGGTACTTTTATGGGCTTTTTTTTCACACCCTAATTGAGTTGGTCGATTGCAGACGTAGTAAGCAAAATCGTCCCCCGCCTGAAACTTGGGTTTTCGTCCAGCAAAACAGGCAAATCGACCAGAACACGCAATTTACAACACAATACACATGGGTAGTTGAAGTGACTTTCTAGGTGAACGCAATATAATAGTTTAATTGTTTTGTTGTTATTGGATTTTACGGGCATCGGCGACTAAGGCCATGTTGCTCCGTGTAATTATCTGTAAATTGCGTGTCTTTTGAGGTCGATTTTATGTTTGCTGGACGAAAAACCTAAATTTCCGGGAGAAAAACCATGCTACCTTCGCCTGAGACCGATTAACTCAGCCACGTTGTGAAAAATACCATAAAAATTCCTTCTATCAGCGACGGGATTCGAATTCAGGTCTTTACCGCCCAGTGGGGAGGGGAGGACTGCGATCCTGCCAACTGTGCTCCCCCAGGAAGGATTAATAGTTTTATGGAAGCAGTTCCAGGAGATAGGAACTATTATAAGAAGAGCTGGTAAAGGTAGTCCGAGGGCTACCTCAACCAGAACAGACACCGCTACCTGGCTCTAACAGCAAGACGGAACCCTACGATCTCCTGTCATCAACTGTCTCTTGAGGTAGCTGCGGCCACAGGTGATAATATTTCCAACCAGTCTGTGTTTAGAAAGTTCAATTTAAGTGAACGCTACCCAAGGAAGCCAGTGTTTTGTATCTAATTAATCCGCTCACCAAAATTTTGGTGCTAACTTAATGACTTTTAAGATGAAGTTTGTAAAAATAAATGTGGTTAAACTAAATGTGTTTGTAAAGACTGAATATTGTTTTGATCATTAAGTTTTATGTGCCTTAATAACATACCAAAATTTTAAACGCAAGTATTACAGTCGCAGTCGGTTAACATAAAAATCAAAGTATCCTGTCGTTAAATAAATTGCGTCAAATAGAAATTCCAACTAACAACAGTAAATTTAAGTGGAGAAAGATAAATTTTAAAAAAAGTTGAAATTAATTTGTTAAAGTTAATACCTTTCTTGTATTTTCATCTGATGACATTCCTTTCTGGCTAGCACCGAGGGCGTTCGCCCTACTGCTCCCTCCCTTCCTACGCCAGTGATCTTCAGTGCTGCAAAAACAAGAGATTACATACACACGCACAATAACACGTGTACCGTTGTACTTAAATTTAATGGTTATACATGCACCATTCTGATTATAAGTGCTTTTTCTGCAAAAGGACCTTATGACAGAAAGGTACGAGGTCTTGCCGACAGAAGGACAAGGACCTTATGATTGAGAGGCAAGTGTGTCTTATACTTTAATTGGTAACACTGCAATGTGTAATACATACAAATAAATATATGCAAATTATTACAAATAAGCACAAAATATAGTCATATTGTTATAATTTTTAAGTAATGCAAAATGTCAGTGTTATAATTAATTAAAAATTAATATTCATTACCTATTTCCGTTATTGTTTTTATAATTACCTACTTTTATTATTTTTATAATCAAATTCTTATAAAGTCAGGAAATTGTTTTTTATTCTTTCATTCTGAAAGTCCGTTGAAATAGCTATTTTCCCTCAATACTAAGAGAAAAAAAAACAAAAAAATAAATAAATAAAATAAATTACTGCGAGTACGTAGTACATTGCTAGTACAGTATAACTTACTGCAATTCCATCATCTCTGTATGTAGCCAACTGCTTAAGAAGTTATAAATTGGCATCATTAAGTATATCTCATATTGTGAATACCTTCACAACGAGTTCCCATGATATTGCACTACCTCGAATAAGTAACACTTCACCATAGGAGAAGACTATTGTTACTTATTCTCAGCAGATAACGTCACCCATACGGCACCGTTTCGGAGCTTACTGGCTCCTAATCAGTGGGTCAGTTAACTCCCTACGTAACCTGAGGCTTTAGCCCTAAACAATTCTGTAGTCTAAATTACTCCACACCATCAGGCATCTCTCATATTGTGGAGTTATACTTTGCAACTGGGTTGTCATCATTGCAACACCAGGGTACCTGCCCACCCAATGAGGAGCCAATAAGCTCTGAAACGGTGCCATATGAGTGATGGTATCCACTGAGAATAAGTAACAATAGTCTTCTCCTATGGTGAAGTGTTACTTATTCGAAGTAGTGCAATATCATGGCAACTCGTTGTGAAGGTAGTAGTAGTAGTAGTGGCATGTGATGCAAGAAAGCAAGTGCATGAGCTTATGCAGCATCAGCCAAAAAAAAAAAAAAAAAAAATCACACCATTCCCTCCAAATGTCTGTCCAGTTCCTCCTTAAATTTATTCAACCTATCAACTTCCACAACGACAGATGGAAGTTTGTTCCAGCAATTAACTACTCGCTCGCTAAAGGCAAATTTCTCGCTAAAGGCTGTATGTTTTCAGAGGAAGCAAAGTGTTGCAAAATAGACAAACCTTTTCGTCTCACCCATCTCTATATCCGCTGGGGCACGTACAGTTCATTTTATACCGAAAGAACCTATGAATCATGTGAATACAGATCAAGCTAATAGCACATTCTTATCAGTTCCTCCAGGAAGTAGGTCTTCATCAAATACAAAACCTATAATGAAAAAATCTAGCCAGCAACAACTATTGATACCAAAAAACCACAAAAAGTAAATATGGATCACCAGTTCAGCAAGAAGAATCATTACTTGAAACACATTCGGAAATCGGTACAAATTTTTACTGACCCTTTTTACCGAAGGAAAGAGCTGACACTAAGAAATTCAAGCAGAATACAAGCAAAGTCAGACAACCTTCTTCCTCCCCCCAAAAAAAAGAACTACTTATTTGGGTCACCCAGAAAGTCCTTTCATCTAATCATATGTACTGTGTCTGTAAATTGCAAGTCCTCTGATCAATTTACTTGTTTTGCTGGACGAAAAACCTGGAGTTTCAGGTTTTTTTGTGCTCAGGAGCGACCAGGGAGAGGGCCTGTAAGGGCAGTTATGGAAAATTCGAGCGGTAAACATAAAATCTTGCGTCAGCTCTTTCCTGAATAAACAAATAAACAAATACAATCCTGCTGGCATCTGTTTACAGGAAACCTACGTTTAACTTTATTTCCTCAGTTAATCCTATGATAAAAACTTATACCTTAGATAAAAAAGACAGAAACGATTCACAAGCTGCCCATAGCGACGTTACCATACTAATGGATTTCATCTTTCCAACTAAAACTGAAACTCAAACTATTATATCAGGGCCCACCTATAATTACTATAATAAATTGGTGTATACCAATGAGCCAAAACATTAAGACCATCTACCTAATATGATGTTGGTTCTCTCCACGTGCAGCCAAAATAACTCGTACCCGGCGAGGCATGGTCGCTACAAGATTTCTAAATGAATCTTTGGTATTTGGTACCAACACGTAACCAGCAGATCTTTGAACTCCTGTAAGGTCCGTGGTTGAGACGCTGCAGACAGATCGGAGTTGCTGTCTCAACACAAACCACAGAGGCTTGATGGGATTGATGTCTGGGGAATTTGGAGGCCAAGGCAACCTGGAAATCTTCCTCACGTTCAGCGAACCAGTCTGGAACAATCCGGGCAGTGTGGCATGACACAGTACCCTGCTGAAAGATGGCACCGCCAGAAGGGAAGACCATTGCTACAAAACCTTTCAAGAAAAAACAAAATCTGCATAAGAGATGACAACAGTCAGGCGATATACAAGATCGTATTGCCTTCTCCAGAGCAAGGGCAGTGTTTAACCGCCAGAAATCATCCGCAATTAAAAAACATCTAAAAGCAACCCTACGAAAAGGCAAACCATTTTATGCCCCTCAGCACATAGGAGTTCCTAAAACACTGGACTTTGAATTATGCATGGATCACATTGCACAGTTCTCGAAAAATGTGGCCCCGACGTATCCAGGCAACCTACCTGTCAATTACGTCTGAACGGATATTCTCGCCACCATTCGCATCACCAGAAAGCAGCTTATAACTGCTATAAGTGGATTGCCACCCACTGCAACCACAGGCCCCGACCTTGTGCCACAATTCATGATCAAGTGTCTCAGCACGTTTATCATCGATCCACTACTCTCAATTTTTAACCGTGTCTTAATGCAGCACTACCTTTCCCCTCTCTGGAACAGATATGCTGTGAGCCTGCATCCTAAATGCCAATCTGCATCCCTCATTAAACAGTTCAGTCCAATCTCTCGCTCTTCCAGCTCCTTGAAACTTATGGAGAAGACATTACTTTCAACCATCACCAATTAAATCATGCCTCCGAAACCCCACAAATTCACTATGCCATTCCCGGAAGATCGACAGTCACCAATTTAACACCCATAACCAGCTCCATTCTCAGAGCACTATATGTTAAAGAAGAATTGTCGTCACGTACGCCGACCTGGAAGCTGCCTTCGACTCAATCAGCATTCCCTCGCTCGTTCAGCTCCTAGAAAATTACTTCCATATAAAAAGTGACATCTAGTGTTTATCACAATCCTACTTTCTGGCAGAATCATTCTTCTGACAGCGGATCAAGATATAATCTCAAGAAAAATCACTGCGGAAGTACCCCAAGGCCGATTTCTCTCCATAGTATTATTTACTGCAGTCACTATTCCGTTTATGCAACAAAGAGAAGGCATGAGAAGAGAAGAGAATCTGCTATGCTGACAATATTACGATACACACCAAGATTAACCCCGGCGAACATAACTCAAACATCAATGAAAAGATCAATCGAAAGTTACACTACTTAGGATTCTATCTCCACGAATTTGGACTACTTATTAATCCTGCAAAATCAGCCCCAATTGTCTTTTCTTTGAAGCACCAACCCCCTGAAGTCCAAGTTTCTCTAGATATCATTCTCCTTCCAGTGGTAAATATACATACGGACTTGGAGTCGGCTTCGATTGCAAACTGAGGTTCAACATTGGCAAGCTCATAAAATTCTGCAAAATGCGCTGGACTACCAAACAACAACTACTCCAGGTTAAGGATCTGGATGTGATTCGGCGGTACGTATACACCTCTGTATACTCCGTCGTCTTATACGCCTCAGAAATATGGGCATTTCCAGTCCCCACGAATATCAAGCGCGTGTACTCCTCCGAATACTGGCTCCTTCGTTGGATCACACATAAAGATCATCGTACACCCCAGCAAAAAACAACTGCGATGGCAACCGCACTAAACTTTGCTCTGCCAAATCTTATAATGGAAAGACGCCTCACCCTAACTGTCAAAATGACCACTGGAATAATCTCGGAGCCAAACAACTGGGAACTGTGCAGCTGGAGAGTCCCTCAACCCGGACTGAGGTCAGCTTCCACACTTATAGCCAACCGTAATAGACTAGCCCTCAGCGACCGTTTTCTCATCATGCTGATGCTCATCACAGTTAAAGCAATTGATGGTGACCTCTACAAATTTGCCAAGGATCGGAAATACCGGAGAGAGATCCTTGATGGCCTAAACTCAACCAGGTAAACTGCACAGAATGTGGCAGTATAATAAATTTATAAAGTGTGTCTGTATAATATTGTATATAATGTCAAAAGTACTGTATAGTATCTTTATGAATATATTGTGAATAATTTAACTGAAACTTATTATATTGTTGGCGCTGGGGGTTTGAACCCGAATTTCGATGTGGGCCACGTCCTCAAGGCCTTTGTCCACCAGCCAATATGAAGCCCCTGGCAATCTTGCTGTGAAGGGTACATTGTATACATCCTTTTGTACACAATAAATATCATATATATATATGAAAGGGTGTATCTGGTCAGAAATTATGTTTAGGTAGTTTTTTTTAGTTTAGTTTATGTATAACTGTCCCTGGTGGCGCCCAGACTGATGTACATCTGCACCTATATTCATATATCCAAGTGGAACATAAAAAAAAAAATAATAAAATAAATAAAAAATAAATAATATATATATATATATATATATATATACACACACACACAATAGGCAGACCTATTATCCACCAGGAAGTAGGCACCACACGGCAACCTCATCGCGCTGTCCATTCCCGCACGTGAGTCTACTATACTGTCTGTGTAAGTAACACAAAATCCCACACCCACCAGCAGTTGTGCAAAGGCTGAAGGGTGCCAGCGTCTCCCGCTTCTAGGCTGCCCAAACCTAGGAGCAAAAAAAAAAAAAAAAAAAATATATATATATATATATATATAATAATAATAAAAATGTATTGTATTCCCCAAACCCCCATCTCTCTTTAACCAGCCCGTAGGGAACAATCCCCCTTCAGTAAATTCTACTGATGCCAGCAAACTAAGCAAAACTAATAAAAAAAAAAAAAAGAAAAGAAAAGATTCCCCTTTACAGTGTTTAGGTAGGTGGTAGATGTCAGGGTGCCAGGGACATGGATGACTGAACCCAGGGTATCCCAGCATAACATCGCTCAAAGCATGACACAGCCGCCACCGGCTTGTTTTGGTCCCACTGTGCATCCAGGCATCATCAGTTTCCCAGGAAAACGACGCACACGTACCCGGTCGTCCACATGGTGCAACAGGAAACGTGATTCATCGGACTAGACGACGTTCTTCCAATCACGCGCGGTCCAGTTTATGTTCGCGTGCCCATTGTAGACGCTGTAGCCGGTGAACCGTGGTTAATATGGACACTCGGTGCAGCACTACACAGCTCCATTTCCAGCAGGGCTCGATGTACTTTTTTTTTCTTTTTTTTTTTAAGAAAATCGAAAACATAAAAGATATAAAAACCTATAGTACTTAGTACCGTGCATGAGTTGATAGAGATGTATGAGGGAGGGATGCTAGAAACTTTGCTTTAGAAACTAAATATGTGTTTCACACTTCAAGTCTCCAATAAGCAAAATGGTGGTATTGCACCGGTTGATCAGAGCCATCTACCACCGAGGACTGTGTGTTGTAACACATTACTCCCGTCATCCGCATCCCAATTAGCGGCGAGTTGCATCACAGTTGCCTGTCTGTTACCACGTACCATCCCGGAGAGCCTTCGCTTACCTCGGGCTTCGATGAGCCATGGTGGTCTAACACCTCGCCGGCGGTTCGTTGGTTTTCCCTCCTAGTACCACTTTCGGTAGGTACTAACCACGGCTGACCGTTAGCATCACACTAGCAGTGCCGTCTCGGATATGCTGGAACCCAGTCGGCTGGTTATTAAAATTTGGCCTTTGTCAAACTTGCTTAAGTCCGCTGCCCTTCCCATCTGAAGAAAAAGAGTAATACTGATTAAAGGAGCTCAGTATCAGGTGTTATTTATACTGTGTCCCCACCCGCGCCGTATTTCACCTGCAGTTGCTTCGATTTGCATAACGACTGCTGGTCATAATGTTTTGGCTCATTGGTGTATATGCCCATATATTATTTCTCCCTGGTTGGGGGATTCCACTCAGTCACAGGTACTGCTACCAAGTATACAGGGTGGTTGTGAAGTCTGGTGTTACTGTTGGTTGAGGAACTCTGATTATTCTACAGGTGTTCAGGATTGTGACTTTTTGGAGTTCTTTGTAGGTGTTCCCTGGGATACCTACTGCTGATAGTCTGTTATGTAGGGTCTTTGGCACCATACCGGTGGCCGACACGATGATTGGGATGGTCGTTACTTCTTGTATATGTCACATCTCCTTAACCTGATGTCTCAAGTTCGTTTACTTCCTAATTTTTTCCTCATGGGATTTCGGGACATTGCTAGTGTTGGGCACCGCTATGTCAATCAGGTAGGTAGCCTTTTCCATCTTGTCCACAAGGGTTATGTCCGGTCTGTTGTGTAGGATGGTCTTATCCGTTATTATGGCACGGTCCCAGTACAGCTTGTGGGTTGGAGTTTCTAGTACTGCCTGGGGTTCGTACTTGTAGTATGGTGCTCTTTCTTTGGTCAACTGGTATTTCCTCGCTAGCTTCTGATGTATTATCCTGGCTACCTGGTTGTGTCTATGCGTGTATTCAGTCTTGGTGATCACCTTGCACCCCGCGGTGATGTACTGGATCATTTCTGAGGTGAGGTGGCATCATCGACATGTGTCGTCTGACATTCCAGGCTCCTTTGCGATGTATTTTCTATAGTTTCTGGTGTTGATTACTTGGTCTTGGAAGGCCAGCACGAATCCTTCGGTCTCGAGGAAGAGCGTCCCTCTTGTGAGTAATGCATTGGAAGCAATGTTATCGATGTGGTCTTCTTTGCCCATCTTTCTAGCTTCGTTTCTTGTGCCGTCTGGGCAGGGGGTAGGCTCCTCACTTAGGTTGAGTTGGGTATAGCACTTATCTATCTTTTTTATGGCCTGGTGGATTGGTGCTGTGTTTTTCTCCAATTAATCCTTCATGTTAACTATCGCTGTTTTCTGTTGCTCAGGCAGGTCTACCAGGCCCCTTCCTCCCTCTTTCCGATGCTATTGATAGTCTCTCCACTGCTGACTTCTGGTAGTGTTGCCGGCTCTTGGTCATCATTGTCCTTGTATTTCACATGATATCCTCTAGCTCGGTGTTATTCCAATCTATGATCCCAAAGGAGTATGCTAGTATTTTAGCTGCATAGGTGTTTATGTGTTCTCTCCGTTGAATTTTGCTTTCAGCAGGCTTCTGAGTCTCTGCCGATATTTTTCGGTCAGGCACTTCTTGATTTCCTTGTGCTTTATTATTATTATTATTATTAGTAGTAGTAGTAGTCATATGGTGCAACGAAGCCTGAGGCTTGTGATGCACCAGCCAAAAAAAAAAAAAATAAAATAAAATAAAAAATAAAAAAAATCTGAGTTTCGCCTGAGAGAGAGTTAAAAGTAGAAGGGAATCACCAAGAAAGAGAAGAATGATGATATCCAGCTCAGGACCCCGGGTGTGCGAAGCCCATACTCACCAGATGCCAGTCCATGGGGCCAATTTAAATATTATGGTCAGTTCTTTTAATTAGTGATGTTTGGTTTAGAAATTTTTTTTGCTGGCACTGCATGAATGAACTTTGGGTCGACCTGTGATCTACTTCTTTTATAATTTTTATGTATCCGATTAATTTATTTTTTCCCGAAAATAATAATTTTTGAGTTTTATTGCAGGCGTGTGAATTATTTAATATGTTCAGATTTGTGAAACAGTCAGTAACCGACACGTTTCTGTATATGTGTGTTTGAGAATGGAAATCCCTGTACTAAGTACAGACGTTTAAAATTTTTTTTTTTTTAAGATGTACTCTTCTGAAGTGTTCAAATGCGGCGGAGGTGAAGTAGTTAAGATTATAAGACGTAGCTAGGATCGTAAGTTATTGCAATTTTTTTCATCCTGTAACAGTTGATGCCTTTTGATTTCTTTTCCTTGGCACACAGCATTCATTCTTAGTAATGACTTATGTTTTTTAGGAACAGGTTTCGCTGAACTTCAGTAAACGGTACACCCTTCTAAATGGCTGTGAGAAGCGGGGAAAGCAGCGATTGACAAGTTTTGACTCCACCCGCTCACTGCATCCGCTCTTCGTTTTGGCTGTAGACACGTGAAACGACGTTATTGCAGCGGTAAGTCGTATCGTTTCATAGTCGCATTAACTTGAAACTTGGAAATATTCATAAATTTTTCATATTTTTCTTTTAACATCTTTTTAATTACCGTAAGTGTCCAAAAATTAATATTGGGTTAGCTTGCCAGTGGTTCCTCGTGTCGCCGTGAACACAGATGTATGTTATTTGTTACTACTCTGTAGACCACTCTCATTGAATAGGCCGGGTTTCAAGCCCCTGACTGCTAAATACGGTCGGTCTGCCAACCCGAGGACCAGCGTGGCAGAGTATGGTCCATTTCCCTCAACATGAATCGTTGAAGAGGCGGCTTCTATCCCGCAGTGGATTGATAATGGCTGCAATTTACCCTTTTTTTTTTTTTTTTTTTTTACTCTGTGGTCCTGAGGTTTGTCGTGTATGCTGTTCCGTTGTTTTTTGCTGCCGCTAGCCCCCATGCCAGGACTGATGGCATGCGGGCTCATTAACCTAGTATTGTGTCACTTGTTACGTTCTTTAAAAAAAAAAATCTATTGGCGTGTTATGCATATACAAAGAGACATTTTATTGTTAATTGCACATGTTAGTCGAGTTTCATTTGTGTTTAGTGAAAAAAGTTTTTAGGATTTTAGGTTAGTTTTTACTTGGCTGCGCTAGCGATTCAAGCAAAAACCGGTCGTTGTAAAAAAACAAATAATAATTAAGAGGCATCATATATTTAATTGAGTTTCATTTGTGTTTAGTGAAAGGTTAAGTCATCAAAAAATTCCATCACCATTTGCTCAGAAAGTTTTTTTTTTCCTTGCTTTTTTCCAGGTATGGCCATGATTCCTTCTGCTTTAAGTTTTCTAGTTTTCTTAACCATTCTTTCTGAGACACTAAACTCTTCCATTGTTTTCCTTATGGACCAACTAACTTAAGCTAGTGTTAATATTTGAAGTATTTCTGAATGACTTGATACCAACAACTTTTCTTTCAATTCTTTCAGCAGCTCATTGTAATCTAAGCAATTTCCACACTGATGACTTGCACTTGGCTCCATGATGTCATTTGAATCCAAGCCACCAGTAGATGCAATTTTACTGGCAATTACATCTTGTACTTAACTTGCTTTTTTTTTTTTTTTTTGCATAGCATTGTGAGTTTCATAGCCATTTGCTGAAATTTCAGAGGAGAAATACCAATAACCATCAAACTTGTGTTCAAGCTTTCATTCCATACATTTTGTCATCATGGTCTGATCCGGAAGAAGTTGATGTTCCTGCTTTTCGGCTGTTAGACTCTTCAGCATGATGGGCACAGCTTCTGGACTGGTTTTATGTCTACTTTTGTTTTTCAGGTAGTCTGCCATTGACAAATCAATTGGGTGTAAACTTTTTTCACCATATGATTTTTCTTCTGGAAAGGATTGCAACATGAATGCTGCAAAAATTAAAATTTTGTCAAAAGCAAAGCTTTGCGATGTAGACAAATTGTCTTCTTCACCCAGTTTTAATCCACAACATCGACCTATCAGCTGTTGTTCTTCAAATTCTTTAAATAAGTTTAACCCAGTTTTTCGTGTATAGGATAGCACATGAAATTTAGAATTATTCATATGACTGATGGTGCTTGAGTCCAGCTTATCTCCAGCAAAACCTGATTCCATGGCTTTCATGCTGACTAATAAGTGGACGTTCTGCAAGCAGTGAAAACTTAATTAACTTTATTACAGTAAAACAATAAAAAATAGAGGAACAAAATAAAGAATTACATCTTGTTCATCATGAAAATAAAATACATTAATAACAGCATGGTTCAAATATCAGCTATTCATACTTTTTTTTGTATGATTCTAGAATATTCCAGAGTTCTAGAATGTTCATCAGTTTTTTTGGAATTCCAGAATATTCTGGTATTCTAGAATGTACTGTACTTCTAGATTATTCTAAACGTTAAGAGCAACCCTTTGTTCCATTCACTAATCTTGTTACCCTTCTCTGCACTTGCTCCAGCAGCTTTACATCCTTCCTAAAATGAGGCCTCCAGACCTGTATACAGTACTCATGATATGCCTTACCATTGCCTTATACAAGGAAATAATCACCTCCTTATCCCTACTAGAAAAATTTCTGTATATCATTGACAAGACACCATGAGCTACTCTTGCAGACCGTCTGCATATACAGGAATTTTTCTAGCAGGGACCACATCTTGAGTACTGTATACAGGTCTGGAGGCCTCATTTTAGGAAGGATGTTGAGCTACTGGAGCGAGTGCAGAGAAGGGCAACAAGATTAGTGAATGGAACAAAGGGTTGCTCTTATAAAGAACGGCTTAAGTTAGTGTCTTATTACAGGCAAATTACAGTGTCTGGAGACTAGGCACCTGCAAGGTGATCTGATCGAAGGTCTATAAAGCCTTGAATGGTTTGAGCATGCTCAATGCTGATGGGATTCCTTCTCTTGCTTAGAATAATCGCCTGAGAGGGCATAAATTCAAATTGAGGAAAGACAGTTATAGAAAAGATGTGCAGAAGTTTGCCTTTAGCTAGCCTGTGGTTGATTTCTGGAACAAACTTCCATCTGTCGTTGTAGAAGTTGATAGCTTAAATGGATTCAAGGCAGAACTAGACAAACATTTGGAGTGAGTGGATGGGTGAAATTAGATTTTTTTTTGGCTAATGCTATTTAAGCTTGCTTTCTTGCCTCATGTGTCTTTACTAATGCTAATGTAAACAGTAACATTTCAGTGGCAGCTATGAGAACTATTAGGCAGAATTAAGGAAGTGTTCTGCAACAAAAAAAATCTCACAAAATAACAATACATCACATAAAACTACTTGTTGTTTAGGCTTAATTTTAAGGCCTTAAGTGCAAAGGCACAAAACAGATAGACCATGATCCTTGTAGCTGAAACTCTGCTCTTTCCAGTGGTTGCAAAAATGAGAGAATTGAGTGTCCCACATTAAGATATTTTCCCCTTAAGATAGCTCAAAATTGACTTTCAAATTTCGAGTCAGTTTTTGAAGGAAAATATCTCAGCCAGAAAACAAGTATAAGAGCTGATATTTAGTTAGGCTGAATTCAAGCAGTTGGTAAGTGGAATGTCCAAAGAAGAAGCTACCAAAGGTTTTTTTTTCGTTATGACTTTCAAAAGTCTTGCTTAAATTTGTTGCAACAAATTTTTGGTGCCAGTTTTAGACCGAATTGTAACGAAGGAAGGAAAAAAAATAGGGAGGAAGTTTTTCAGATTTAAAAATAATGCAACTATAAAACTTCAACATTATACTTGAAATTAAAAGGTAACAAAATCTACAATATCATCAATATGTAGATTACTTAACATTTCTTAAGATTACCAAAGTTTCTTGCATTGGCTTTTCGTTGTAGCAAAATCTTTAATAACATTCTCAAATTTTAACTATATGATGAGTAATATAGTTCTCGATACATATAAGTGCCAATGATGATAAGCGATCTTGGCTCAGTTTCTTGTACACATTTCTTGATCTGCTTAAGTTTTGAAAATGAGCACTCTCCTTCAGCATTCGATCCAATTATGGATAGATAAATTCTTAAAGCTATGTGTATGTTTGGGAAACTAGTAATCAGTTTATCTTTTATTTGCACCTTTATTAATTCTACCACAGACTTTTTGTCCTTGTATATGCCGCAAACAATTGGAATTCATCAACGAATTCTACTTCTAAGTCGGACAAGTAGGTGTTGACTAATGCTGTGGTTTTGGATCGAATTTCTTCTTTTGACTTAAATATATCTATAAGAAAATTGAAGATATCATGCAATGTAATGTATGCAGCACGTCATTTTGTCATTTCTGTGACTAGTATGTCTACAATACAATAAAAACTTGAATTCGAAATGTATCGTTTGTACCAATTCCTCTGGTGTTTCAACAAACAATTTCTTCCTTTTCTGCTTTCAATCTTCATATTGTCTGTAATCAGAATTTGGAATGAATTGTTTTGGCATTTTTTTCAAAATCATCAAATTTGTCTCTGTCTCAAACATTGATCCAGAAGTGCATCATATAATTTCACAATTATGCATAACTCCAGGCTCTTGAATTGCTTTATTAGCTCTATCAATGGTTTTTAGATCTTCCCAAATGACAGTCATTAATGCTATTTCTAACCTGTTCCGTTTATTTATCAAAGCTTTTGCTTCATGAACCACTGTCGGTGTTTGTTCTTCGCATTCTGAGATATCAACGAGTGCTGCATGAATTTTACTGCAATTTTTTTTCAATGATCTTGCAGCATCGTAATGCGATGGCCATCTTGTGTTTGACAGATTTTTGACCGAGATTGTATTCTCCATCGTACTCTATTTAGACCAGCTTTGTGGTTAGGCTGCAAAGAGTGTGTAGCGCGATTGTGTAAAATTCTGAAAAAATTAACGGCAGCCAAACAGTTTTCTGCCAATGTGGTGCCTATTAAATTAAGACTGTGTGAAGCACATGGAACTCGTACTGCTAGTTTTTTGACTTCCGTGAATCTGGCTTGGCTCCAGAATACATTCCACTCATATTAGCAGCGTTGTCATATATGACTGAGATCTGCAATTTGCTACATCTATTCCATGTTTATCAAGAACAGATGCTACCGTATCAGAAAGATATTTTGCATCATGGTTTTCAATGGGAACAAACATCAAGAAACGCTCATGTACTTTGCCATCTTTTGATACATAACAAATAATGACCGATAACTGATCCGTGTGACTTATCAGGAGTTGAATCTTCATTTTACCCAAAGCTTTTTCTTTTTTCATAACCAGATTTGTGTTGTCGCATATATTAATCACACATTTTAAATCATGTCAGTTAACACAATAAATTATTCTAGGATCAGTATATGAAAAACTGAATACAGCTCACCAGTCTTCTTTTAAAATAAGACAGATTTGTGTTTGTCGCATATATTAATCAGACATTTTAAATCATGTCAAACACAGTTAACATAATAAATTATTCTAGGATCAGTATATGAAAAACTGAATACAGCTCACCAGTCTTCTTTTAAAATTCACACTATTTTCTTAAAATGTCACACCACAAGTTTATTCCGTTGTTTACTCCCACTCTCTTTATGTAAATCTCATATGTACATATTTGTGAGTACAACTGTTTTTAAACAGGAGAATGCATCATTAACTCTCTATGAAAGAAGCCAGTTTTAACAAGATAAACATGAGACAACAATAATAGATGTTTATACATGTTCATACACTGAACAACTGCTCATACTTGAATTACATCAAAAGATGTAATTTGCAGTCAGTGTGTTAATACAGTATTAATTATTATAAGAAATATTTTGCACTTCTTTTTCTACTTTTCAGAATAAAAGTGCCTAAAGTTTAAAAACTTTAAAATCTGGCCCTGTGGGAGGTGGTTCAGGTTGTATATGTCTGTAAATAGCCGTGTGCAAAGACTTATATGAAGATCTTTCTTAACAAGAAATAACTTTATTAGCTTAGCAAATCTCATAGATTGCTTGAAAATTCTCATAATTGCCTGTATAAAACCATAAGCTAGGCAAGTGATGTGGATTAGGTTTGAATAGAATATCTGTAATGCATAAGTTGCTTTTGTTATATACAGAGCAGCATCATTAACAAAACTGTTGATTTTTTTGCCATGGATCAGATCTTCATCTTTCCATAATAACTGCAAGGAATCATTCACAAATGTCTTTTCAAGAACTTTACAAGAAAGCAAATGCAGACATGAAGGTTCTCTGTCTAATTTCCCACATACCAAATGCACACAAAGTGGCCACAAGCATCTGCAATACAAGCTACACTTTTCTCCACTATCATGATGAATTTCATGAATAATGTTGTCATAAATATCATTAAGGTAATTCTTCTTCAAGGTAGATTCATCTGGGAATGTTTTGATTTATACAATATTTCTTAAAAGACCATTTGAAAGTTTGAATTGTTTAAATTATTGAAAAGGATAGTACTGCTTACCAAGATCCTTTGGAAAGTCACTTCTCTTTTGCTGAGATACATGGCATAGTTAAAAATGGTCGCTGGCAATTATCTTGCTTTTTTTTTTTTTTTTTTTTTTTTTGTCACACTGTGTGATACTACTTTTGCATGTTAATAAATCTGTAATTTTTTTTCAGTATGGAATGTTCTTTTCACAAACAACAGAAAAGACAATACTGCCATCTGTTGTAAAAAATTTTTCTGTTATTGGTGATCCACAATTCCCTGAGTTGAGCAGCAGAATTTTTTCAATAGAAGAGCTAACTGTTATATATTCATCCTAGGTAATTGATGGTATGAGAATTAAAGCACTGCACTGTTGATATGTTTTCCTGCACCATTGCTATTGTAATATTGTGATTTTCGATGATTGAAATTGTTTGAGTTTAATGTTGGATCTCAAATTAATGAAATATGCAGTGTTTCTAGTAATATTAATGTCATATGCATTTATATGCACTGATGATTAAAATGATCACAATATGCATTTTACATATGCAAATGCATATACAGTAATACCCCGAAGTTACGCGATAGGTGGGTCTGACGAAAATCGCTTAAGTTGAATTCGCGTAAGTCGGGGTACAACTTTGCATATAAATACATATAAATTTTGTTTAATTGGGACCAACGACTAACAAAAACACTAGTTTAGAAGAAAAATATTAATAAAATTGCAGTTCTTTATACATATTAATACAAAATATGTATTAAAAAATTAAATGACTTACGTAAAAAAGTTATGTCGATGGCTTCATAAAATCTAACAAATTCGTCTGACGACACAGAGACTTCTTTTTTTCACGCAGAATTTCTTCGTAGCAAGCTAATAATTTTTTTTTATTCCTTGCTTTGTAGCTATAATGCGTTCTTCGTTGTAGTCTTATGTTTTCTAAAATTTTTAAGCCCTTTTCAATTGAGCTGAGACCTTCTGTCAAGTTTGCAATTGTCATGTGCTTTTCGCCGTTGCCTCATTTAGGCCTGTAGCACATGCAATATCACATGGTCTTTCATTTCGCTCAAAGCGTTTCACAATTTCATATTTTTTCTCTATCGACAGAGGCGGACTGGCCCTAAGCCTTACCGGGGGAAACCCCAGTGGGCCTGTGTGATTTTGGCCATAAACCATAGTATGAGGCCACTATAAATTTTTGACCCAGTCCGCCTCTGTTTATCGATAATTGCTTTTCTTTTTCTCTCTGAATCTGCAGTGTCTTCACCAGTACGCTTCCTTTTCACACCTTTTAAGTATTTTACTCATTTTTAGGGAATAAAGCACAATTACAAAATGAGGAGGCACGCTTGATACACATAAACAAAGCTGCGCGCATGTAGCAACTGAATAAACAACACCATAAAGGCAGAGATACACTATTAACACCTCACATTTCTAGGGGTTACTACCATAAAACAATAAAAATCCAGTTGCGTTTCTGCTAGTGGAATCTGTTATAAACTGGTAGTAAACGCGATCTAATTGCATACCGATAGCTGGAATTGTGTTGGTTTTTACGTTATTATGGTGAAATGTGTTTCCCCTAAAACAAATACATTTTCAGAATCTTCTCTTCATTCCTATCGTGTTGCGTTGATTGGGGTGATTCTGCGTTCGACTGCCATTTCTTGTAAACACAAAGGGGAATCGTGCATAAGCCAATTCGGCTCGTGTTATATTATAAGATATCATTACCGTATTTATAAATAGTGTATAATCGAATTCGTGTAGTGTAAACACGTGTTATACGAGGACTGACTGTATACGGCTCGACCGACGCGATCCATTTCTCTCGTGAAAACGATGTAATTTCCAACAAATGTTGAGCACGAATTCGAATGCACACGTATAAATATGACAGTTGGAATACAAATTCTTGTATATGTGTGCAGCTCATGTG
The DNA here is from genome assembly GCF_048544385.1 of Mastigoproctus giganteus. Lineage (NCBI taxonomy): Eukaryota > Metazoa > Arthropoda > Arachnida > Uropygi > Thelyphonidae > Mastigoproctus > Mastigoproctus giganteus. The sequence continues at coordinate 198,201,040 of NC_143583.1, read as the reverse complement.
CAGCAAAGTTGAATTTTGTTCATCTTTCGCTCTCACTCTCCGCCGTCGCATCGTATATCGATAACATATGAAAAACGACCTTGAAGATAGTGGGCGGCAGTGTTGCCAAACGAAAAAATGAAGAACCGTGTAACACCGAGTTTGTGTAAGTCGGGGTATTACTGTAATTTGTCTAGTGATTACATAGTGAACCTTGTTTCAGCCTTTCAGTCACCAGAAAACTAACATCATGATTTTTAAATTGTTTTGCACACTCTTCAACAAATTCAGTACATCCTTAGAAGACGGCTTTTATTTCATCAATTAAAAAGTAGCTTTTCTTCTGTCACTTTAAGACCTTTCAGTGGTCCTCGGTTGGTGTCCAATAATAAACTGTTAATGCAGCATTCAGTCCAGTTGCTTCTAAAGCTGATCATTGTTGAGGTGGAGTTAAAAGCAGAAAAAACAAAACAAAATGGCAATTAAAGTGCATGTAATTTTGACTTGTATGGGTTGTGTACTCAAAATTACAAGCACTTTAATTGCCAGTTGTGATTTTTCATTGCCATCTACATTTAACATTTATTTAAACCCTTTAACTTGATTAGTTTCCTTATTATTATCTACAGCAGTTTTTAAGGATATTTCATCAAAACATAAACTGCACAATCTGTCTTTTTCCTGCACAACTGCCATTAGCTTCTTTAAACATTTCAGCAAAATAATTTGGAATGCTAGCTTATCAGCAGTGTTTTAAACTTTGAGCAGGGTTTTACTGATAGGAAAAGTTGGGCTTGCTTCTCAATAGCTTGTAAGTACTCTGAAGGTAAATATTAGAAGAAAACGTCTGTAGCTGCCCAACATGTACCTCTTAAATTGAAGGTCAACGCTCAGATTTTGGATAAAATGAATGCACATTGTGCAAAAGGTGAGGAAAGAATTTTTATTTTGCTAGAATTTTAGGACTTCTTTTAAACCTTGTAGCTGATCTGTGTTAAGAAATTTTTTTTGAGTTTTAAGTATTCACCTGCTCATTTTCTGAAGCCATTCATGGAATTGAGAAGCATATAATCTATTATTATATACTAGTGAAAAATAATCCTAATTCTGCATAATTCTGAATGTGATATTACAGACCCACAGAGAAGAGGTTTTAAAATTTTTAAGAAATTACAACTAGACACAAATGATCAAACAAAAACCAACTCCATCTCTCAAGCAGAATGGAAGCAACCCTAGTGTCAGGGTTATACTAAACTACGGTATAACCCTGGCACTAGGGAATTGGAAGATGACTCCGTGGTAACCGAAGATGAAGAAAATAAAACAATGGAAGAACTAGAGTTAATATTACAAAAATCGAAAAACTGAAAAAACCCAGGCACAGACACTTTGAATGTAGAACTATTTAAATATGGTGGCATCTTATTAAAAAATGCACTAATAAAATTATTTAGCATCGTATGGTATAAGGGCCCGCATCTGGTGAATATGGACTTGGCACACCCAGGGTTCTGAGCTGGATATCATCATTCTTCTCTTTCTTGGTGATTCCCTTCTCTCTCTGTCTCTTTCTCTCTCACTCAGGGGTTACTCAAAATCTTTTTTTTTTTTTTTTTTTGGCTAGTGCAGCAAAAGCCTCAGGCTTCCTTGCAACAGATACCCAAAGATTGGGAAACAGAAATAGTAATCAATTTACACAAAAAAGGCTCCGGAAATAACCCCAACAACTACAGAGGGATAACACTGCTATCACCTGCTTCAAAGCTATACTCTAATATACTAAAGAATAAACTTAATAAATACAGTGAACAATTCTTAGAAGAACAACAATGTGGGTTCAGAAAAGGGAGAAGCATAATAGATGCCATTTTCTTATTACAATTAATTTTGGAGAAAAGAAGAGAATTCAACCTACCTACATTTCTGCTGTTTATTGATTGTGAAAAAGTATATGACTGTGTAAACCGGGAAAAACTTTGGCAGATTCTACATGAAGAAAATATCCCGACCCAACTCCGGAAAGCAATGCAAAGTGTGCATAAAATATTCTAATAGCCAACTATCAGACCCAATTAACACCGATAAAGGAGTTAAACAAGGATATGGACTATCACCAAATTTATTTAATATCTACATCAATAAAATTCTTAAAGAATGGAAACAGACAATTAACAACGGAATACAGTTGAACAACAGGAATAAAATCCAAACTATATTATATGCTGATGATCAAGTTATAATTGCAAAATCCAAAGATGAACTACAGATACCAGCTAATGAACTGAATAAAATAGGCAAAAAGTACAAGATGAAAATCTCCACTTCAAAAACAAAATCAATGGGATTATGTGGAAAAAACATACAAAGAGTCAAAATTGTTATTGATGACAAAATAATAGAACAAATATCTGACTTCACCTATTTGGGAAATTTAATATCAAATGAAGGGAAAGACATTCACACTAAACTACAAAAATATAATAAAATGAATGGAATAATGAAATGCAACTTCGGAAAACAAATGACAACTGAAACAAAATTAGAACTGCACGGCATCACTTCAAAATCATCACTTCTAGTTTTGTAAAACCAATATTGGGCTTTACAAGACTAGACCACCAAAGAAAGTTAGATATTCATGAGAAATTAAAAGTAGATAACATAGTAAATGACTTAAAACAGTATCAGAAAAAATGGATCAGCCACATAGAAAGAATGAACCCAGACTGGATCCCAAAATGAACCTTTAACTACAAACCTACAGGCAAGAGAGATGTTCCATTACGGCCCATAGTTTCCTTCATTGGTAGCCCTACGTATGCTTTATCAAAATATCTGGCGCAGCTGATTTCCCCGGTTGTGGGGCGGTCCGCGTTGGTCATTGGAGACAGTGCGGAATTTGTGAACTTTGTAAGGAGTCAAGAAATAGGGGAGGACGAGATGATGATGTCATTAGATGTTATATCATTATTTACGTGTATCCCCATAGCACATGGGGTAGAATGTGTAAGGTTGGCTTTACAAAAGGATAATACTTTAAGTGCTAGATCCCACCTAAACATAGAAGATATATGTGGTGCTGTTGAATTATGTCTTTCTAGTACAACCTTGGTTTTCCAAGGAGTGATGTATAAACAGGTTCACGGTACAGCCGTGGGTTCTCCAATCAGCGCCATTGTTGCAAATCTGGCTATGGAGGAATTTGAGAATAGGGTTTTCGCAAGATTGGAGTTCCCTATGCGTAAGTGGAAACGATATGTTGATGACACGTTTACTATTGTAAAGAAGGGGAGAGAGGAAGATGTGGTCTCGTTTCTCAATGGTTTCTCTCCCTTTATAAAATTTACCTCGGAGGTAGAAATAGATGGTACCCTCCCATTTCTGGACGTAATGGTATATAGGGAAGGCCCCAGACTTAGAACTAAGGTTTGTAGGAAACCAATGTGTAGGGGCCAGTACACACATTATAGGACGGCACAGACTGTCCAACATAAAAATAGTGTGGCCAGAGCACTTTTGGGTAGGGTGAGAACACATTGCAGTACCCCTGAGGAGGGGGAGAAGGAAATTAGGCAAATCACGACGGATCTTATGAGGTGCGGTTACCCCCAGAGGGTCATTGATGAATACAACAGAGAGGAAGAGCCCAATCGGGTAGTTCCGCCTGTACCGCTTACCACAGTGTATGTTCCCTACTATCTGGGCCTGTCAGATCGCATTGCGAGGATGCTTCGCGACTTTCAGACACGCTGTGTGCAGCTTCCGGGCCGGAGGTTGCACACAGTAGTGTCACAGGTCAAAGACCCCATTATTAGGGATTCTAGTAGTGGGGTCGTATATGAGATCACGTGCCCGGATTGTGGGGAATGTTACGTGGGGGAGACAGGACGGTGTCTCAAGGACCGTCTGGGGGAACATTCACGAGCGATACGGACCGCAGAGCTCAATAAATCCGCCATTGCCGAGCACTCTTGGGAAAAACAACACCAGATCTCCCCCGACAATGCTGTCATCCTTGACCGGGCGCATAGATTCTGGGACCGCAAGTGGCTGGAAAGTCTGTGGATTGGATCCTCTGGTAACAATAGTATAAACAGAGACAGGGGAGTTAGGCTTCACCCCCTTTTTGAGGCGGTGGTTTTGACAAGAGATAAACGTTTTAATTTTCCACGTGTCCAGACCACTTCCGGTTCTGGTACAAGTGAAAGGAATGCTGAGTATGCGCCTGGTCATCCACGTGTGCCGTGAACCTGGTATTTAAGGATGTCGTTTAAGTCTCACTATTACTGAGGAAGGAGGAAGACACCTCCGAAAGCTCTAGTAGTGTTTTTTATCGCTTTTATATTTATATTTTAATGCATTTTAACTTTTTTACTTTTGTTATAGTTTAGTTTTTTGTAAATAATTAAAAGTTTTTTGCAAATATTATTTTACAGTCTTTTCTGTCATTTTATTTCATTATTCACTCAGTCATAAACGGTTGGTGTGTGTGTTTAAAATTGGTGGTATGAATAATCCCAACCTCAGAGGCCTTAATGCAGATAAAACTAATTCTCTTTACATGTAGAGCTTCTACAATGGAACTGCTCACGGGAAAGCCATTCACCGGGATAAAATGGATGATCTGCATGTAATGTGTACAACAGTGCTGTAATAAAATAACACGAATGTGTTTGCTAGCCTTTCTTTTAACAAAAATGAAGTATGTGGGTGTGTTACATTCCAAGGTAAATACCATAGTTTATTTTTACATTCTGTTTTTACTTAACTTTCCTTTTCTTTTTTAAAGAAACTCAGTTTAAACTTTTATTATGTACGGATAGTAACGGAATAGAACAGCAAGTGTGCTAACTCTCTCATTTGCAAATATCGCTATTCATAATCAAAATAAAGATTACTGCACATTAATTTTAACAACAAGAAAAATTGATATAGTGTTATTACTATCCATTGTAAACTCGTGGAGTTAGGAGAAACCCCCGGAGCTGCATTACAATTAACATTATACATCATGAACTCTTAGTATTAGTATTGGCAATATGATGATGATGCTAGGAAACAAAGCTCATACAGCACCAGCCAAAAAAAAAAAAAAAAAAAAAAAAAATCCACTTTGTTTATCCATTCTTGGCAATAATTTGATCAAACAACTTCTTTCTAAATTTATTCAAACTACATACTTTTCCAACAATCATTTATTTTTTGACCGAATTCAAATTTCCATACCTATATTCTGCAACATTTTTTCAATTTAAATTTATATCCCCTTGTATGTCACCTGAGAAAGAGTAAAGATATAATCAGTATTTAGTTCACTTAACCCTTTTAAAGCCTTATATACTTATATTAGGTCACCACACAGATGTCCAGTTTCCAAAGATCCCACTTTATCGAGCACAAGTTCTTTCTTCTCTGCACCTTTTCCAACAGATATACTTTCTTGAAATGAGGTTTCCAGACCTGTGTGCAGTATTCCAGATGTGGTCTAACCATTGCCTTATACAATGGGATAATTACCCCTTTGTCTCAGCTGGCAAAGTTCTTGTATATCAGTGGCAAAAGAAAAAAAAAAAAAAAAAGCAGTGAACAATCCTAGCAGTCTCTTTGCACTCTCAGAGAATTTCATCTCTTCTCAGACTGCATATTTACCCTGTCTTTACCTTATCAACTGCCATGAGTTTGGTGCTGAGCAGATGGTAATATTATTAATAGTGGCATATGATGCAAGGAAGTAAGCTTATAAAGCATCAGCTAAAAAAAAAAAAAAACCCGCTTGTATCACTTGTTCACCCCTCCAATAATTTGTCTAGTTCTTCCTTGAATTTATTCAAACTTTCCACTTCACAACACCAGATGGAAGTTTGTTCTAACAGTCAACCACCAACTGGCTGAAGGCAAACCTCCTCACATCTATTCTGCAACCATCTTTCCTCAATTTGAATTTGTCCCCATATGCCTCTCGTGTGTAGCCTGAGGAAGAGGAATGTCATCAGCACTGAGCTTTTGCCCAATACATTCAAAACCATAAAAACCTCAATCAGATCACCTTGCAGATACCTAGTCTCGAGACACTACAGTTTGTAGAACTGAAGCCTTCTTTGGTAAGACAGGCTTTGCATTGGTTGGTTGGTTGGTTGGTTGGTTGGTTAACAGCAATCGCATTGTTCTGAGATTGCTGCTACCCAAATGCAGTGCCATGCATTTATCAGCATTAAACCTGCATTGCCACTTTTCACTCACTTTTATATGGATCTTCTTGAAATAGCTTACTCTTTTCAGTCATTAGCCACTGTACCCACCTTTATATTATCAGCAAGCTTAGACATCAAACTGCAAAATACCTAAATCATTGTCATTAATAAATATTAAAAACAGTACGAGGTGCCAATATAGATCCCTATAGTACTTTAGCCATCGTAATAGGCCATGTAGAGCAGTAGACATTTGTATAGCCACTCCTTGTCTCCTAGGCGCCTCCGTAGCCAGGTGGGCAGGAGCAGCAGTGCGTAGCACACGCTTCTTGATTAGACCTGGGTTCGAGCCCATGCCCACCAAATATGGAGGATTCGGAAAGGTCAGGGAATGACCACCGCATATCCCCGGAGCAATATGGCCTTAGTTGCTAATGCTCCTAAAAACCAAATAATAACAACAATAACCTTGTCTCCTACCACTTAACTGTCCCTTTATCCATAATAATAACTTGCCCCTAATGCCTCGTTGCTGCAATTTATTCAGCATTCACACATGTGGTACAATATCAAAGGTTTTACTAAAGTTATGCGCAATGTCAGAATTATTCTTTGTATCCAGTTCCTTTGTGACGAATTCATAGTAACCAGTCAGATTCTTCAGGCATGATTAGGGTGACCAGATTTTCAGGAATGAAAATTGAGACAAACTGAATTTTGAATATGAAAAAATTAGGACAGAACATATTGAAGAAGAAACATTGGGGCATTTTTCTTGAATCCATCTATAAAAGCCAGGGATATATAATTTTTACTGCTCTGGCTTTTTCTAGAATACCCTGTTATTAGCAAATAATGTTTCATAAAACAGTGCATAATAAGATCAGTAATTTTATTTATTTTTGGTTCATATAAAATTAGTGTTAACTATAGGAACACAAAAATCAAAATACATTTTTATATTAAATAAAAGATAGCAGATAATCCTATTCAAAACTCTCATCTTCTTCACTAGATGCTATTTTGTTTAGATTTTCTGCTTTATAACAAATTCAAAGCAAGTGAATTTTTAATCAGTTGCTACTGACTGAAAGTTCATTGACTGTTCAAAGAAAATATTTCATCACTGGTTAGATATTAAGGAATTGAGAGGGGAAGGGAAAAAAAAATATTAGCACAGCATCAGGTCTTCAGAATAGGGAAAAGGCCTGTCTTCGAATTCTGTCTCAGCAGGAGGAGCTTTTTTAACATTTTACAACATGGCAGAGTTGGCAATAATTCCATGATTTTTTTTTTTTTAGTTGCCTTGGTGCTTAATACACACCACATCTTTTGACTATTGTATTAAAAAAAAGTAAATTGCAGCCATTGCAGGATGGAAGCCTCCTCAACAATTCATGCTGAGGGATATGGACCATAATCTGCCACGCTGGTCCAGTGCAGGTTGGCCGATCGATTGTATTCAGCAGTCAGGGGCTTGAACCCCGGTCTGTTCAAAGAACGTGTGCTACTGCACTCCCGCTCCTGACCACTTGGCTACGGAAAACCTTATGTGATCATATATATTAACCCCAGGGGCTCACATCTGGTGAGTATGGGCTTGGCACACCTGTTGTCCTGAGCTGGATATCATCATCATTCCCTTTCTTGGTGATTTCCTTCTGTTTCTCTCTCTCTCTCACAGGGTAACTCAGAAAATTTTTTTTTTTTTCTTGGCTGGTGCAGCAAAAGCCTCAGGCTTCCTTGCACCATATGGCTAATGGTAATAATAATATGTGGTTTTCCCATTCTTCATTGCAGTGGTGAGAAAATTAAACCTTTGGAAAAAAAAATAAAGAAAAGCTTGGCAGCATTTAATTCTTCATTGGAATATTGTTTGATAAAAAGAAATAATTGATCAGTTTTCAAAAAACTGAAGTCAGGGCTGTGTAACCAGAGCATGTATTAACACAGAAGAGAAATGGCACATCCAGAAATTTTGTTTTTGTGAGGGGGGGGGGGCCTCATACATTCACATTAGTAGCTTTTACAAGCCTCTTGTAGTGTTGACTTGTACTGAATGTTAAAATTAAAATTTTATCTTTTTTTTATCAAGATAAGTAAAACTTTAAAAATTCTTAAACTATAATAAAAATGTAATTAAATAAATAAAATTAAGCTGACAAATTTATAAGTCTTACTTAATTAGAAGAAATTGGTAAACACTGATTAAAATACTGGGTATTTACATGTCCAGTATTTTCTCAGTGTTTACTGGACAGAATGCTCAAATACTAGACTAGTTTGCACACCTGGCAACACTGACTTATATGTGATCAAGGTTCTGTAACATTAAGCTTTTGAATAAATGTTTTTTCATGGAGTATATCAGTTCTTACTTAATTTTATTTTTTAAATACTCATTTAGCATTTGTATGTTTTAATTTTGCTAATATCAGTGTCTGAATACCTATTTAATTATAAATAGAGGTAACCTTGCATTTAATGGTGTAAGCCAGTTTAACCCTTTGTCAATAGATAGTGTCAAAACTCTTGTTTAACAGTTTATTTTGTGCTTTTCAATATATAGATTGATATTAGGAGTGAATTTTTTAAAAATAAATTAAAGTCACATGTGATTGTGCCAAAACAATGTTACGGATTCTGTATGTAAATGCAGAGAAATGTGGTGTACTACAATGTACAGTACGATGCAATTATGAATAATAGTTATAATATAATATTTTTAAAATTTAAAAAAATGATTAAAACATTGTACCATTAACAGAAATGTTGCTATAATCCATAGTTCTTGCTAATACACACAAGGAAGTTGGAAAACATTTCCTTTTAAAAGATTTCTAAACAAATTTGTATGCATGAATAAAATAAATCATTGCAGGTTTCAAATTCTTTAATATATATTCATACTTTAATATATATTAAAGTATGAATCTTTCATTATAGTTTTGTATTTTAATGTGTATTAATATTTAATTATAAATTATAATAAATGTTCATCTTTAAGTGTTTCTGTGAATATGGAACAAACACCAGATGGTTATTTCTTTTAATCTTAGTTCAGCAGTCATTATTAAAACCTAGGTAATTAATGATTCACAGTGGGAAGATATCTACTTAAAGAAATTATGCTGAATGAAGAAGTGTTACCAGTTGTAACAGTTCTTCATTCAGCATAAAAGTTTATTTAGGCAGAAAAAGCATGGGATTTCAAGTGTGTTTCATGAAGCAGAAAATGCAAAATTAGTTTTGAGATGTTTTACATGGAGATGATTAATTCATTTAATTATAAATAGTGCTATGTCTATCTTGGAGAAAATCTTGTTTGGTACACGATGTATATGGCATGGTCAGTAAATAAGTACGTGTAGGCAAATATCAATAGCAAACATTTTATTCATATGCACACTAGAATTTGTTTGGAAACCTTTTCAATGAATGTTTTTTCAACTTCTTCATTTGAGAACTATGCATTAAAGCAACATTTCCAGTAAATTATAGCATTATTACTGTTGTTGTATAATCACATTGTATCATTACAGGCATTACGAACAGAAGCCCATGAATGTGGGAGAAAGGGACTTGGAAAAAAGAAACACTGAAGTGCATGTTATGAGCAGTAACAAGACTATCTGTAATATGAAGCTTTATTCACAAAAATAATTTAAATACATATAATATATAATTCATGTCAAAAATGTTCCAGGTTTTCATGAAATATGATGTATTGAAGCAAGGTTGATATTCTCAAACTGCGTCATAGAATTTGTAAAGCGATAAGGGTAAGTTGTATTGATCGAAACTTTACATCGGCCCCTGTAATTATCATTAAGACAACGACACTTGAAAACATTGCGAAATTCCTTTCTGAACTTTCCTGAAAAATAAAACATTCCAGAGTTTAAATCTACACAATTTAAACATAACTAAAAAATAAAGCTCTAGTGTATATTCAGAGAAGAAAATTTATTTGGTTAGTTATGTCACATTGTACACACTTATCAAAAAGTTCAAGAAAATAATTAATTCATGTATAGGGATGCAAATACAATAAGCTACCTACATGGTAAATTAAATTAAAAAAAACAAAACACTAAAGTAAATTAAAAACAATATATAAAAGAAAACTGACCGGAAACTAAAACTAAACTGTAAACAACATTGCTGAGTGGTGGTACTGCACAGTGTGCAGCTAAAAGCAACTACTGCTCAGGAAATGATAGTTCCTAAAGAGAAGTTTTCTAAACAACACTACAGTAAACTTTAGTTACTTAGAACCCCTGAGCAGATGTTCTCTTTCCATTAACACTGTCAGGCAGGAGAGTGTATAAAATATCATCACGAACTTGGACCGGCTTAAGTCTTTTAAGACTTGTTCTGTTGTAGCTCTTGGAGGTAGTCTTGATCTCGCCATCGTTATCTTGGCCGACCCACATCTCTCTTGCCTGTAGGTTTGTAATTAAAGGCTAATTTTTTGATCCAGTCTGGGTTAATTCTTTCTAGGTGGCTGATCCATTTTTCTGATACCGTTTTATGTCATTTACTATGTTATCTACTTTCAATTTCTTGTGGATATCTAAATTTCGTTGGTGGTCTAAAGCCTAATATTGGTCTTAAAAATCTCATTTTTGCTGCTTCTAGTTTGTGTGCATCTTTCTTATTTATTACCCAAATCTCACAGCTGTAGAAGAGGGCTGATTTTGAAGTGATGTTGTGCAGTCATAATTTTGTTTCAGTTGTCATTTGTTTTCCCAAGTGGTGTTTAATCGTTCCATTCATTTTATTATATTTTTGTAGTTTAGTATGGATGTCTTTCACTTCATTTGATATTAAATTTCCCAATATTTGTTTATTTTTTTGTCATCAATAACAATTTGACTCTTTGTATGTTTTTTCCACATAATCCCATTGATTTTGTTTTTGAGGTGGAGATTTTCATCTCGTACTTTTTACCTATTTTATTCAGTTCATTTGCTGTTATCTGTAGTTCATCTTCGGAGGCGCCTCCGTAGCCAGGTGGGAAGGAGCAGCAGTGCGTAGCACACGCTTCTTGATTGACCGGGGTTCGAGCCCGTCACCACCAAATACGCAGGATGCGGAAAGGTCAGTGAATGATCACCGCATATCCCGGAGCAATATGGCCTTAGTTGCTAATGCTCCTAAAAACCAGATAACAAACAAAAAAAAAAAAAACAAAAAAAACATAGTTCATCTTCGGATTTTGTAATTATAACTTGATCATCAGCATATAATATAGTTTGGATTTTATTCCTGTTGTTCAACTGTATTCTGTTGTTAATTGTTTGTTTCCATTCTTTAATAATTTTATTGTAGATATTAAATAAATTTGGTGATAGTCCACAACCTTGTTTGACTCCTTTATTGGTGTTAATTGGGTCTGAGAGTTGACCATTAAAATATTTTATGCATACTTTTGAGTTTTTATATAGGCTGTGCATCACTTTCCGGAGTTGGATTTGGATATTTTCTTCACATAGAATCTGCCAAAAGTTTTCCCGGTTTACAATGTCATATGCTTTTCATAATCAATAATGAGTAGAAATGTTGGTAGATTGAATTCTCTTCTTTTCTCCAACATTTGTTGTAATGAGAAAATGACATCTATTGTGCTTCTTCCTTTTCTGAACCACATTGTTCTTCTTCTAAGAATTGTTCACTGTATTTATCAAGTTTATTCTTAGTATATTAGAGTATAGCTTTGAAGCAGTTAATAGCAGTGTTAGCCCTCTGTAATTGTTAGGGTTATTTCTGGAGCCTTGTTTGTGTAAATTGATTACTATTCCTGTTTCCCAATCTTTGCGTATCTGTTGCTTATGCCATATGATGTTAAATAATTTTAGTAGTGTGTTTTTTAGTAAGGTGCCACCATATTTAAATAGTTCTACATTCAAATTGTCTATGGGTCCTGGGCTTTTTAAGTTTATAAAGTATATATTTTTGTAATATGCAAGAAATGCATATTCCAAAAATATGCATATAAATGGTAACATGACTATAGTGTTTTATAGCCATGGACACAGAAACTTGTACAAATGCAAACTGTTACAGAAAATTAACAAAGACAAAGGAATGGACAAAGGCAAAATAACTTTTGGAACAATAAACTGAACTTTAAAAATTTATCCTTGTTATAAATTGGAAATGCTTTGCAGCATTTGCAGCTGGCACACACAGTTCAGCTGTTTTTTCCTTAATTGCGGTATGACTTAAAAGTCAATTTTTAATAGTGAAATCAAAGAACATACTTTTGAAGACTGAATTACAGTTGATGGGAAAATCAGATTAAAGACCATCAAACAATTTTTTTTTTTTTTTTTTGACTAGGCTTTACCGGGGTGCCTAAACACCTGCTAATGGTTAACTCCTCCCAAGGTGTTTTGAGTGAGTTTCGAGATCCAGAAGCCTCCTAGTGAATTACCAATAGGTTCGGTATGGTGGACTATCTAGTGGCCAGCGTGTGAACACTATTTTAGAGCTGTACCCTCGAAATGTAAGGAAGATTGGATCTCACCATTATGTCCATCATAACCTTAAAAGACATCAATCATAGTGCATGATGGAGGAGATAGGAGAGATGCCAGATCTTTGCTCTTAAGACTAAATATGAGTTCAACCACTTCAAGCCTTCAGTAAGCAAAGTGGTGGTATTGCACCAGTTGATGAGTCTTGTACCACCTTACATTGGCTGGTAACACAGAGGCGGGTGGCAATTCTCCAGGTGCTGTGGACACCACACCTCAGCATATGTTTGCAATGGGGGCTATGTTTAGGTTTATTAACAGTCCGACTGTTGTGAAGGTGCAAGAAAGAAGACTATCTGGTTGTCACAGAATGCACTTCACTGAAATTCAGTTCCCATGGCTCGAGTGTCACCTGAATATCAGTTCCATCAGCGTTTTAGATTCCGAAATAGCAACCCCAGCTTGACATACCTAAGAGTATGTCTGTGTCTAGCCTCAGGACCCTTTCTAATAAAGTCCTTGCATTACACTGATATATGCTAAACACCTTGAAGAATTCCAATATAAACAGTGAAATTCTGAATCCTTATTTTTACTTCAACATTCTCATCCAGTGGGGTGCCTCCGTAGCCAAGTGGGCAGGAGCAGCAGCATGTAGCACACGCTTCTTGATTAGACCGGGGTTAGAGCCCGTGACCACCAAATACGGAGGATGCGGAAAGGTCAGGGAATGACCACCGCATATCCCCGGAGCAATATGGCCTTAGTTGCTAATGCTCCTAAAAACCAAATAACAAACAAACAATCATCCAGTGGAAACAGCTCTACTTAAAATTCTGTTCTTTGAGGAAATTCTTAATTGGTGTGGTTGTGTTGAGGTCAACAACAAATGCCACTTAAATTAACATGGAAAACATTGCACATCCCTTGAAGGCTTACTTTTAAGGGGTGTGCAAAGCTTACTTTCATATATGCAGAAAATTAGACAAAACTTGAGTCATATTTAATATAACAGTCCCATGATAGTCGCTGAGGTTTAAAAGTAGAAGACATTCCAGTCTCTGAGGCAGTTTGTGTAGGCAATGCAAAATATTTTTTCGAAAAATTAAAATTGCAGGGTGATTTTAACATATCTCAGTGTCTCATATAGGCCCATAACAACCCAGCATTGTTATGGACCTATATGAGATCTTGAGAGCTTGAAGGGCAGGGTGGATGCCCTTGAAGAATCTAAATTGAGGGGCGCATCAAGCTCTCAGCTGTCCACATCAACGCCACAGCTTGCACTTGATCATCATGCAACATAGTGGCAACCCCCAAGGCAGAATGAACTAGTCCCACAGGAATACGGAGAACATGGTATGTAAAAAGGATAGGTGGAACAGGACCAGGGTATGTCTGTCAGGGGCAAAGGTTGATGACGTAGAGCAGATATCATCTTTTAAGGGCACAAAAGGTGATATTGTTATACACGTTGGCACTAATGATATTAAGAGTAGTACGCCGGTGGAATTACTAAACAAGTACAGGTCACTGTTGAAAAAAAAAAAAAAAAAAAAAGCCGTGAATTAGGGTTGAATTTGAAATTGTCTGCAATTCTACTCAGACACTATAGGAGGGAGTATATGATGAGAGCCTTGTTGATCATTTCGGCCCTGGAAAGATTGTGCAAGGCTCAAGGGGTAGAATTTTTTTCAGCCTGGTCTGTACTTGTTAACAGGAGAGACCTGCTTCTACAGGGATGGAATATACTTAAATAGACAGGATGCAAGAATATTCACTGACACTATCGAGACAGTGTTAGGTGGGTCTGAAAACTGCTAGTTTTTTGGGGAATACAAGTACTAATAGATTAACAGTAGCCACTGGTAGAGGTGAAAGTGATTCTTGCACTGCTTCTATTGGAATGAGCAGCAGCTTGGAAAATAAGATGCAGGATATTTCAGAGACTGCTGGGAGTTATTGGGGTACAAGTAAACACATGGGTTTACTTTTATCCCAACAGGTGCATGTATACTTGCGTGTACACCAATGCTAGGAGTTCGGTAAATAAATTTGATGAATTTGAGGTATTGCTCAAAGCATCAAAGGCGGATATTGTTGGGATATCAGAGACGTGGTGTTCACACAGATATAAGTAATGCAGAACTGGAATTTGGGGAGTACAACATCTACAGAAAGGGAGGAGGGGTTATGCTATTAGTTAAGAAACACAAAATCCAAGGAAGTGAAGCCAGTTGACATCGCTGGACAGTGTCGAGTCAGTTTGGTGTGACATAAGCATAAGGAAATCAAAATTGAGAGTAGGAGTGTGTTGTAGGCCTAATGACTCTGATGAGTATAATAAGAAACTGTACAGGGAAATAATGGGCCAGTAAAACAGAGAGTCTTATAATGGGAGATTTTAATTTCCCAAATATTGACTGGAATTTGTGGGTTTGGTCACTCACACACTAGCAAGGCTTTTGTGGATTTATTGGATGATTGCTTTTTACATCAGCATTTTCGGGTGGCAACTAGAGGGAGTAATACTCTTGATCTGATTATCAGTAGTGATTCTTTATGCATTAAGAATCTGCAGATAAAGGAACCACTAGGTGGCAATGATCACAGTGTGCTGAAGTGGGATTTACTCAGAGGTAACTACCATCAGGGGTAAAGGGAAGAGTTTTTGCTTTCATAAAGGCAACTACGATGGTCTGAGAGAGGTATTTAAATTCTATTCAGTGGGACCAACTGATGCTGTTACCAACAGCAAATTCAAAATGGGAGGCATTGAAAGAATTTATCTTGGAAGCTACTAGGCTTTACATACCAACTAAGAAATATTGTTCAAGGTTTAGGCCTAAATGGATGTCAGATGAACGAATGAGACATGTGGCAGAGAACAAAAATGCATGGGATACATATAAATTAATAGGTGACACTGAAGTCTGATATATATAAGCTGGTCTGTAACCAAGTCACAAAAGAGATTAGGCAGGCAAAGGCAAATTATGAGAAATCTTTGGCAAAGGAATCAAAGAAAAACAGCAAAGAGTTCTTTACCTATATAAACTCTAGAAGGAAAGAGGAATCAGATTGGTCCACTGGATATTGATGGTTCAACTGTTGATGTTCCTGCTCAGGTGGCTAACAAACTAAATGAGTATTTTGCCTCTACATTCACACACAACGAGTTATTCAGGGAGGTAAATGCCAGAAGTGAATTAAACTCTGACAGTGAGCTAGATGATTTTGTAATAACTGAGAGGAAAGTGGAGGAGAAAATGTTGAAGATAAACATAAAAAAGGCACCCGGGGTGAATGGGATCTATCCAGTTATATTAAAGGAGGCAGCAAAGGAAGTAAGCAAACCCTTAATCATAATTATGAGAGCTTCCTTGGACTCATAGGAGATACCCATGGACTGGAGATGTGCAAATGTGACCCCAATTCACAAAGGAGGATCAAAGGCTGACACAAGTAATTATAGACCTGTGAGTTTAACTTCTGTTCCAGGAAAATTAATGGAGCCACTGGTTAAAGAAGCACTGCAGGATCATCTAGACAAGACTTCAGTTATAACTCTGACACAGCATGGTTTTGTTAAGGGAAAGTCTTGCCTGACCAATTTGATTGGATACCACGATGTGGCTACAAAGGAACTGGATGCAGGGAATAACTTTGATATCATATATTTGGATCTTAGAAAGGCTTTTGATACTGTTGCATATGGAAGACTGCTGCACAAATTGAAGCAGGGTGGCACTGGAGGCAAATTACTGCTGTGGATAAAGGGATGGTTGTGCAGAAGACAGAGTGGTAATCAATGGACACTGCTCATCGTGGACCGATGTTATTAGTGGAGTCCCTCATGGTTCAGTGTTGAGTCCATTGTTGTTTGCTGTATTTATAAATGATATTGATGATGGTATATCAAGGTTAATGTCCAAGTTTACAGATTATACAAAGGTTGGCAGGGTTGTTAAGGACACTAATGACAGTATGCTGCTGCAACAGGATCTAGAAAAGTTGAGAGGCGGCAACTGAAGTTTAACATTGACAAATGTAAAGTACTGCATATGGGAAGCAGTAACCCCTGAGTAACGTATCAAATGTGTGGTACTACACTGTCACTGAGAGTGAAAAGGACCTGGGGGTAGTTGTATAGACAGATATGAAGTTTTCTGAGCAGTGCAGACAATCTGCAAGAGTAGCTCATGGTGTCTTATCAATGATATACAGGGATTTTTCTAGCAGGGATAAGGAGGTGATCATCCCCTTGATCACCTCCTTAAGACAATGGTCAGGCCAAACCTTGAGTACTGAATACAGGTCAGGAGGTCTCATTTTAAGAAGGATGTAGAGTTTGGTTTGGTTTGGTTTGAATTTTATTGGCGCATTAGCAACTAAGGCTATAATGCGCCAAGACCACGGATGTAGAGCTGTTGGAATGAGTACTGAGAAGGGCAACAAGGTTAGTGAATGGAACGAAGGGTTGCTCTTACAAAGAAAGGCTTAAGTTTTGCAGATTACAGTGTCTGGAGACTAGGAACCTGCGGGGTGATCTGATTGAGGTGTATAAAGCCTTGAATGGTTTGAGCATGCTCAATGCTGATGGGATTCTTCTCCTTGCTCAGAATAATCAACCGAGAGGGCATAAATTCAAATCGAGGAAAGACAGTTGTAGGATAGATGTGCGAAAGTTTGCATTTAGCCAGCGGGTAGTTGGTTGGTGGAACAGACTTCCATCTTTTGTTGGGGAAGTTGATAGCCTAAATAAATTTAAATCTGAGCTGGACAGGTATTTGGAACGAACAGAGGGGTGAAATGGGAGCGTGTTTTTTTTTTTTTTTTGGCTGATGCTGTATAAGCTTGCTTTCTTGGATCATATGCCTGTACTAATGCTAATGCTAACCTTCTGGGTGGCATGGTGCTGATATATGTGGTATGGTTCATATATGCAGAAAAGTAGACTAAACTTGAGTCATATTCGAACCCGTGATAGTAGTTGGGTTTAAAAGTTTTTCCCAAATACATCCCCCACCACCATTCTTTCAGAGAAATGTTTGTAAAAAATTCACTTCTGTAACCCTCGAGCAGTACATTCATTTTTTTTAATTGAAATGTAACTCAACCTATAACCTTGTAACAAAAAAGTATCTCGACCTATAACCTTAAAAATTGATAATAAATAAATAATATTCAATATTTAGTTTTTTGATACCACCTTTATTTTCAATCTAAGATAAAGCAGCTGTGTAAAATCTATTTTTATATTGAAAATGTATTTTTAATTAATTATTTTTTTTTTTTTAAATAAAGCCCATGACACATTCTTTAGGCATGTTTTTGTACCGAATTTTTTTTTATCTGCATTTGAGCATTGTGTTAGTAAGTGAAACAGTAACTTTAGAAAACCCACATGCTTCAGTAATTGGATTTCTAAATATGTAAATAACATTTGAAGCAAGCAAGCATCGTCAGCTTGGATTGATGCTGTAATCAATTGTGGAACTAGTATGCACAATAATTCGATAGGATCAGTTACTCTTTTTAAATTGTCATTCTCATCAGAGGCTAATTACTATACACACCCAGTTTCTCCCCTCAGCCAGAGATGCAATAAAAGAGGATATCATGGAATGCCAATTACAAACAGCTGCCTCTGGAGGGGAATATGGCTGCCATTCATCAAGTGCATTACATTCAGTTACAAAGAAAATTTTTGTAAACAACAGCATATGACATCCTTTCTTTGACTAGAAGTTACAATTAAGAAGGAAAAACTGCTAGGGGCTAAACTAGACAAAACTATAAATAAACCGACAAGTGATTTATGAAGAAATCATGTGACTTCACCTCGGCACTATGATAGGTCAGACAATTAGGTTTAGTTTTCTCAAAACATGGTAAATTCTACAGCAGTGGTCCGCAACCTGTGGCTCTTTGAACATGTACTGTGACTCTAACTTTTAGCCACATGTACAAGCGACGTACTTCTGTGAGCAAATATTTTCAAGCATGAACTATATTAAAAATAAATCAAGAAACTGTCTGAACAATGAGAGTCTCTCAGCATGTTTGAAGATGAAAATTACAGCATACTTGCCTGATGTTGAGAGACTTGCTAAAGAAGTTCAGCAACAAAAGTCACATTAATTTGTACCTAATTGGATATTTGTTTTGTTTTTCAGTATTAATAAATAATATTTCAAAAAAATATTTTTTTTAATAAAACACCTCACTATTTCATTTCTTAAAAAACTCTTCCCAATCCCACCTTGAGCTGAGGTGCAGCTCTTCAGAATCTTTTTTTTTAATTAGATTAAAAATGGCTGTTCACTCAAAAAATGTTGCCGACCCCTGTTCTAGGGCATCAGAAATAAATACACAGTAAATATTAAATCAAAAAGGACTGAAGTACAGGTAACCTTCATATAACTTGGTAGTTAGGTTCCTATAAAATCTCTTCTAGTGTGAAATCGTGTTATACAGGGCTAAGAACTAAATCTAGATGCTGCAGAATTCTGCAACAGAGTGTTTTCTCTGTTGGAGAATTCTGCAGCATCTAGATTTAGTCTATAGTAGTAGTAGTAGTAGTGGCACTTGATGCAAGAAAGCAAGTGTAGGAGCTTATGCAGCATCAGCCAAAAAAAAAAAAAAAAAAAAAAATCACACCATACCCTCCAATTGCCTGTCCAGTTCCTCCTTAAATTTATTTAACCTATCAACTTCCACAACGACAGATGGAAGTTTGTTCCAGCAATTAACCACCCGCTGGCTAAAGGCAAATTTCCGCACATCTATTCTACATCTATCCTTTCTTAATTTGAACTTATGTCCCCGTAGGTTCGTATTCTGAACAAGTGGGAGGATCCCATCAGAATTCAGCGTGCTCAACCCATTCAAGGCCTTATAGACCTCAATCAGATCACCGCGCAGGTGCCTAGTCTCCAGCCACTGCAATTTGCAGAACTTAAGCCTCTCTTGGTAAGAGGATCCCTTCATTCCCCTCACCAATCGTGTTGCTCTTCTCTGTACACGCTCAAGCAAATCTACATCCTTCCTAAAATGAGGCCTCCAGACCTGTACGCAGTGCTCAAGGCGTGGCCTGACCATTGCCTTATACAGAGGGACAATCACCTCCTTTTCCCTGCTAGCAAAATTCCTATATATCATTGACAAAACCCCATGACCTGCCCTAGCAGCCTGTCTACATTGCTCAGAAAACTTCATATCTGACTGCACAATTACTCCCAGGTCTTTTTCATTTTCTACCACCTTAAGTGTAGTACCACACAGTTGGTACGTTTCTCTGGGGTTACTTCTACCCATATGCAATACTTTGCATTTGTCAAGGTTAAACTTCAGTTGCCACTTCTTAGCCCATCTGCCCAAATTATCTAGATCCTGTTGCAGTAGCACACTGCCATTACTGTCATTAACAACCCTGCCAACCTTCGTGTCATCTGCAAACTTCGACATTAAGCCTGATATACCTTCATCAATATCATTGATAAATATACAAAACAACAGTGGACCCAACACCGAACCCTGTGGGACTCCACTAATAACATTAGTCCACGAAGAGCAGCACCCATTGATTACCACCCTCTGTCTTCTCCCACTTAACCATCCTTTTATCCATTGTAGCAACTTACCCTTAATACCATTCTGCTCCAATTTGTACAGTAGTCTTCCATGCGCAACAGTGTCAAAAGCTTTCCTGAAATCCAAGTATATGATATCAAAATTATTTTTTGCATCCAGTTCCTTTGTGACCACATCATAATAACCAATCAAATTTGTCAGACAAGACTTTCCCTTAAACCCATGCTGTGTCTGAATTATTGCTGCAGTCTTGTCTAGATGATCCTGCAATGCATCTTTAACCAGTGACTCCATTATTTTACCCGGAACAGAAGTTAAACTAACTGGTCTGTAATTATTCGTGTCACCCTTCGAACCTCCTTTGTGAATTGGGGATACATTTGCACATCTTCAGTCCGTGGGAACCTCCCCTGAATCCAAGGATGCTCTCATAATTATGGCTAAGGGTTTGCTTAGTTGCTTTGCCGCCTCCTTTAATATAACTGGATAGATCCCATCCGCCCCAGGTGCCTTTCTTATGTTTAACTTCAACAATTTCTCCTCCACTTTGCTCTCAGTTATTACAAAATCATTAAGCACACTGCTACAATTTGATAACCTTCTTCCATTTTCAAACTGTAATGATTCCTCACGTGTGAATGTAGATGCAAAATACTCATTCAGTTTGTTTGCTATCTGAGCAGGATCATCAACAGTCGAACCATCGATGTCAAGTGGACCAATCATATTCAGCCCCTTCCTTTTAGAGTTTATATAAGTAAAGAAATCCTTGCTGTTTTTCTTAGCATCTTTTGCCAAAGATTTCTCGTAATCCGCCTTTGCCTGCCGAACCTCCTTTGTGACCTGATTACAGACTAGCTTATATCTGCTACAGGCTTCTGCGTCGCCTGATAATTTATATGCATCCCATGCTATCTTCTGCTCTCTTTAAAAAATCAGTAGTCTGGGATCGTTTGCTTTTGCTTGATAGATCTTTGTAAATTGCATGGGATGGAACAGCATTTTTGAAGCTACATTTTGAACTTAACTTTATATTCCTTTCAGTTGAAGGATCTGCATTTGAAAAATAAGATTCTAATTGCTTGGCTATGTTTATGCCTTAATTTGGAACCTCAGATGCCATTTCCACCAAATCTGCTTTGCCAGCCTCTTTTTCTACCAGTAATTCTTGAACGTTTTCAGTAGTTATATCATCAAAATCTTCCCTTCCTACTGATTAGCAAGTTCTACTATTGCACCGATTCTGTTTTCTGCCATTCGACCATGTTTCCTGAATGAACTGACTCTGGCCATAAATTTTACAACATGCATGTGTTGATGGTTTTACTATCTGTTGAAGTAAAACCATCAACACATGCATGTTGGAAAAATGTATGGCCAGAATAAAGCTATGATTCTGATACAGTCATGAAAAATGGAAACATGAAAGATGTTTCCATGCCTCCATCACTTCAATAGATTTGGAATCAATTTTTTCCAAAATTGTAACGATTTTCTGATGTAATTAGTTTTAAAGGTAATAATGCCTTATCTAATGGCTGAATTAAAGAAATTTGTTTTAGGTGGTAGGAACATTACTTCAACATTTTGGATGGCCTAGTGCATTATCCAGTAGTAATAAAAAAAAAAAAAAAAAAAAAAAAATAATTTTGAAATCTAGATTTTTCTGCTTTAAATAGTTTTCCATGGCAGGCACAAAACAATTTAAAAACCATTCTTAAATGAATTGGCAGTTACTCAAATTATGCCTAAGTTCCTTAGGCATAATTTAGGGCTGGAACTTAATTCACAACAAAGAAATTATTTCAATCCGGTTCTTAAGAACAAAGTTTAGTAATACATACCTGGAAAAATTTATAAATGATCAAATAAAAACCAAAATAACCTTACAAAAACCTTCAAAGTGTGCACTAACTGCACACTTTGAAATCAATTTTTTTATGGTCTCAAACAAGCACAAGTTCAATTGCACAGAACCTAACATGGGGATTTTCCGACCAAATAAAATAAGAGGATTTCCCAATGATTTTTTTTGCATAATGACTAGCAAGTAAACAGCAGGGAGTCACAAAAAAAAAAAAGGAAATGTTGAAAATTACATCCAACATAAAATATCAGGATTTTCTTCACACAGTGAAATACTGTGTGACGAAAATACTGTGCTATTTTTTTTTCTCCATTCTCTAACCGTGTTAGAGCGAAACCATGTTGCACGAGTATTTCCGCAATTTATCAATCGTGTTAGAGCGAAACTATTGTAGAAATACTGTGTTATATGAGAGTTTCCTGTAATGGCTACCAAAATGAAAAATTATGCAGTGGAAAAAAGTTAAAGATTATCAAAAGAATTAAGAGTGGCAAAACAAAATGCACTATTTCTTGAGTGTGGCATTCCAGAAGGAATTATCCATGGTTGGATGAAAGAGGAAGAAAAATTGCATTCATTCGTAGAAGATGAAGCAGGCCGCCAAAGAAGGAAAACCAGACTGTGAAAACAGTGATGTGAACCAATGTTTCTGCATGTGGTTTCTACAGAAGTATCGTGAAGGATTACTGATAATAGTGTAATTTTGAGAGCTTGGACACATTTCATAAGCTACTTTGTGGAGATGATGACACATGTAAAGCTTCTGAAGTGTGGCTTTGGAGATGGAAGGCTTTTCATGCAATATCTCTGGTTAGTCTTGTATGCAAATCTGCATTTGGTGACATTGCAGCAGCAGAAGCATTTCCTGAATTTCTGCATAATATGATTCTAAATGGCAAATTCAAAGATGAACAGTTGTACACCTGTGATGAAATAGTACTGTACTATGAGCTAACTGACAAGTTACTGGATATTAAAAAGGTACTCAACAAAGCAGGAATTACTGTTATTGTGCACAAACAAGATGAAATCATAAGCTAAAGCCATTATGCATTGGCAAAGTCAGTCCCTAGTGTTTTAAGTGCATCAACATGAAATCTCTACTTGTGATTTATCAAAATAGCTCCAATGCTTGGAAGGTGTGTGCAATTTTTGCATCATAGTTTGAAAGTGAGTTTGTACCATTGGGGAAACACAATTTACTTTCCAAAAAAACATGGGGAAAAAAAAATAAATTGTTACTGTGGATCACTGCCCAGCTCATCGTTTGGCTGATGTTCTAAAATCGAAAGATAGCAAGATCAGGGTTTTTGCCAAGGAACACAACTGCACTAATTTAACCCATTTTCCCCGTGGTGTTCATAAATCAGGAGGTTAATTTACAGTAACTTTCTGATTTATTAACACCATGTTTTTCTGAAAAGTAGTTTTGTAAAGAAGGTTGAAAAAGTTTGTAAATTGGGAGTGATTTTCCTGTAGCAGAAGAGGAGGCTTATTCAAGCCTCCAAAGCCTATTGTTGTGGTGAGCTACTTGCTGGTGTTGTGAACTGTGAATTTTAAGAGACCATGATTTCTGAAAACATTTACAATTAAAGACGTTGAATACAACATTGGATTAGTGTTGGAGAAAGTAAGCTCAACAACAATTGAAAACTGCTGAAAAAAATGTATTTGAAAAGATGAGATAACTAATTAACCTTGAACTAGCAGCATTTTCAGAACAAGGAGCAAAACTGCTTGGATTGAAGTGGATGTTTGAAGCTCCAGTTATGCCTTACCTGAGCAAGGAAGAAATCACAGCCTCTGTGAACAGTGGGAAGATGATTGACAGACAGAAGGCCAGTGACATAGGGAGTGACTCAGAAGGTGAAGTGGATGACTCAATAAGGACAAAGCACTAGAAATTAACAAATTGCTTTAAAACATTAATTAGGTGATGGTGTGACTAGAATGTTAGAGTGATAGTGAATACCTTCATTTATTATATCTAACCACTATTAAGAATTATGTACTAAAAATGCTCTCATCAGTTCCAGAAAACTAAATTACACGGCTATTCACAGAATGGATGCATGAAATGTGAATTCATAACAGCATTATGTATTAGTAGAATGTAATTAATAAGTTACATTAATTAATTAAACATTAATAAACTTTTTTGGCTGATGCTGTATAAGCTTGCTTTCTTGCATTATTTGCTAATGCTAATAAATAAAATATTTATTATTAAGTAAAGTGCATTAAATAAATACAATTTATTTATATTAGTAAATAAAGTGTATTTATGTTAAAAAAAAAACTAAAAAAAATTTTCAGCCATAATGCACTTCTCTTAATAATGGTTTTAAAATTGTCACCTGACACTGTCGTGTTTATATCGAGGTTGCATTGTATCTTGGCACATGGCCTATATGGCTTCTGGTGGATTAAAGTTCAAAAAAAGCAAAGCTATTATCCTGTTTGATTTCTATTTTTAAGGAGATTTTGGGTTGGTAGGTATTAATGAACATCTGAGAGTTAAGGAATTCTTGTTCATATGACCAAATCACATCATATCCATACTGGGAAAAAGGGGATGCCATTAAACCCCTCCCTTTGCCCCAGTGTTCATAAACTGATTTTATAAGCTATGATAAATCCATTTTCCCCGTGGTGTTCATAAATCAGGAGGTTAATTTACAGTAACTTTCTGATTTATTAACACCATGTTTTTCTGAAAAGTAGTTTTGTAAAGAAGGTTGAAAAAGTTTGTAAATCGGGAGTGATTTTCCTGTAGCAGAAGAATGAGAGATAATGATCACTGTCAAAAATGTGCAACTGGAATAACTATAAGATTTATGTGCAAACAACAAAGTTTAAAACTTTAACAATAATATTAGGTAAAATATCTTTATTGTAATGTACAGCAGAGGTGAAATTCATTTGAGGAGCCATGCTTATGAGCTAGTGAAAAATATGAGTACACAAGAATATTTTGCTTTACAAAAGTCACTGTAGCACTACAGAACAGCGACTTTGGAGTTGTGTATAAAGAATGATTATTACTGCTTACTTTAAATAGAAATAAACAATTTCAGAAGTAATACTTTATTAATTTATGCTTACAATTGGTTAACTCCCAGCCCCTCCTACAATTCAAACTGCAGTGCAATTAACCTATTGGAAATTCTTCACACCTTATAAGTATAGCTGCAACAAAATTATCATAAAGTTGCTTATTTATCACTAGAAATATAAAATGACTTTGGAAAGAACAGCAAACAGTTTGCTATTAATTTAACAATAAATTAATTAAACTGTTGTAAATAGAAATAACTTTTATCTAACAGGAGATACTGTTTGATAATTTGAACTTTTATCATGTGTGCTTGATAGTACATTTCACCAAAAATATATTTTAAATGGTATATTTTTTATATACAGTAGAAGTCCTCTTATCTGATATTTTCAGGACCAATACTTGGTTAGTTAATTAAAAACGTTGGTTAAAGAGGGAAAATCAAAATGTATACATATTGTACGTACTTAAGAATTTTATTTTCATATAAAAACATACGTGTACATTCATTTAAATAAAATAAGTAATTTTCATCTGTTTAGATGATGAAATGTGACATTTTGCAGTATTGTCCATTTATAAACATCACATTGACTGTTGAATCAGGCTGTTCAACATAATGAAAAGTTATATCTAGGGCATATTTGGCTGTTGAATGAGAAATTTTTGGCCCTTGATTTGATTTAGCCTCCTCTCCATATTTAAATCTGTCTGTTTCTGTGAGTGTATATATGTTTTCTGCATCATCCATAATTTCATTTTGCATAATGTTTTCCAACAAATCAGTGATGGTTCATTGTAAAATATTATTGTATCCATTGTATATCTTCTTTCCACAAATTTTTGGAACCTGAAAATTTGATTTCTGTATTAAACAGAAATTTGATTTCTATATTAAACTGTATTTTTTATCATCTTATAGTTCATTCATTACTGTTGTCAGCCTCAGGCCAAAGCTTTCTCCAAGGATTAGTATATGTTGAACTTGGGATTTTATTCCATACTAGTGCTATATTGTAAACATACATCTGATGTTGAATGAGTTTTAATGATTCTACAAGACCTATATTCTTGTCTTCTATTTTTTCCAAATTCAAACTAAATAACTTTCACCTATGTCATCCCTTTAGACATTCTAGAACCCCTTAATCCATAATGTGGAACAAGGATATTACATTTGGTGGTAAAAAGTTCTCCACAATTGAGATGTGGAGTGTTATCTAGAAAGAGAATAACTATTTGAGGCAAGTTTATTTTCTTCAGGTGTTTCTATACACCTTTACATACAAATTCACCAAAAAGCATTCTTTGAAAATGCAGTCCATCCATGCTGATTTCATGAGTGGTAAAGATGAATAGTTTATATTTTTAAGAGCTCTAGCATTGATTGATTTTATTTTATTATTATCATCAGCTATATGGTGCAAGGAAGCCTGAGGCTTATGCGGCACCAGCCAAAAAAAATTCCCGAGTTACCCTGAGAGAGAGAGAGAGAGAGAGAGAGAGAGAGAGGCGTCACCAAGAAAGAGAAGAATGATGATATCCAGCTCAGGACCCTGGGTGCGCCAAGCCCATACTCACCAGATGTGAGACCCTGGTTTTATTAACACTGACTGGAGTTCCAGCTGCATTACTGCAGCCAGGTACCATGAATTTTCTTAGGTAACATCTTATAATTTACTGTTTCCTCCATATGGTACAGTTATTCTCCAGTCAGTTTTTTCTGTTGGTAAATTACTTCAAGTTTTGAACAGTATGCTGATCAGCAGGTAACCTCTCTCCAGTAATATGTAATACATGAATACAGTTGCATTTTTTTTTTTTTTTTAGTTGTAGTCACTGTCCATTCATCACTTGCTGTAAAACTTTCTGTGCATAAATCTTTTTATGTAAGACCAAGGTCTTTCCTTTAATGCTTCTGTTATGGGTCTGCTGATTTGAGTTGTTTTGTCTTTCATGCATAAACCACATTAAATGGTAATTGGTGAAATAATGAGCATATCAACCTGCGTGTAGTGTAATCTGCCTTTAATTTCTCAAAGAATTACAAATTATCCTCTGATATTTTAAGGTGACTTCATTTTCGTAGAATTATTAATTTGATTACACATTCCTTACTTGTTAATATTTAGCCTATTATATGCATAATAGATCCTGAATTAGTCAACAGACAGCTATTAGTAAACATCAGGTAAAGGTTAATTTTAGCAGTTTACATAATTTTTTAAATCAGTTAATAATTTAGTTAATTAGATTAAATTTAATAAAATTAAAATTAATTAGTTATATTTACTAGTTGTAAAAAAAAGAAGAATAAAAAGTTGGCAAAATGCGAGTCCATTGTTAAAATATTCACAGCTCACCACTGGGTTCAAGATTGTTAGAAGGGGAGGATGAGGGTTCTTTTACTGAGGTAAAATTATTATTATGGTTTCTGTTTTTGTTTTTTTACCTGTTCTAATACTCTATTCTTGAAAATATGCATGTGGTTAATGTCTATCCGCACGCCTTTGTTTTGGTTAATACTGTTGGTTATGAAGGATTCTTTGTACAGTGTTTCCTGTACCTGTTACTGGTTAGAACAGAGATGTTTTGAAATCCCACTGGTAATCCTTACACCAGGTGTGGAATACAGGATCTGATTTTGTTATTAGGCTATGTCATATTTATATTCTTTAATTCTTTTGAACAGTCTTCTACCAGTTTGCCTGATATATGATTTTTGGCAATCTTTGCATTGTAAATTATACACTGGATGTTTATTGGTCAGGAGTGAAGCAGGGGAAGGAGCTTTTACCATATTTTTAATATGGTGTTAGTTTCTGTAAATATGGTATACAACCCATATTTTTTGGCTATGTTTTGATCTGTTCACTAACTTTATTTGTCAGATGAAGACTGTGTGTCAAAATATCTCTTTTGTTGTTTTAATTGTTTTTATTATGAGTTTCCATTGTTTCTAAATATTTGGGAAATTCTGTTAATTCCTTTTTTGTGTGCTTGATCTCTGCAGAGCCAGAAAGCTCTAAGAATGAAACTTTTATACAGATGCCTATTTTTGTGAGCACGGGGGGTGATTGGAGTTAAACTTTATATAATAGTACCTAATAGAAATACATACGAAAGCAGGGAGTATAACAACACTTCTTGGTTTCCTGTGATAATAACAAGAGATCTAGGAATGGTATACTATTGTTTTTCTGTATTTCTATATTAAATTTTTAGGTAGTAGTAGTGGCATGTGATGCAAGAAAGTAAGTGCAGCTTATGCAGCATCAGCCAAAAAAAAAAAAAAAAAAACACACCATTTCCTCCAAATGCCTGTCCAGTTCCTCCTTAAATTTATTCAACCTATCAACTTCTACAACAACAGATGGAAGTTTGTTCCAGCAATTAACCACCCGCTGGCTAAAGGCAAATTTCCACACGTCTTTTCTTAATTTGAATTTATGCCCCCTTAGGTTCGTAATCTGAACAAGTGGAAGGATCCCATCAGAATTCAGCGTGCTCAACCCATTCAAGGCCTTATACACCTCAATCAGATCACCGCACAAGTGCCTAGTCTCCAGCCACTGAAGTTTGCAGAACTTAAGCCTCTCTTGGTAAGAGGATTCCTTCATTCCCCTCACCAATCTTGTTGCCCTTCTCTGTACGCGCTCAAGCAAATCGACATCCTTCCTAAAATGAGGCCTCCAGACCTGTACACAGTACTCAAGGCGTGGTCTGACCATTGCCTTATACAGAGGGACAATCACCTTTTCCCTGGTAGCAAAATTCATATATATCATTGACAAAACCCCATGACCTGCCCTGGCAGCCTGTCTGCATTGCTCAGAAAACTTCATATCTGACTGCACAATTATTTCCAGATCTTTTTCATTTTCTACCACCTTAAGTGTAGTACAACACAGTTGGTACTCTTCTCTCGGGTTACTTCTACCCATATGCAGTACTTTGCATTTGTCAAGGTTAAACTTCAGTTGCCACTTCTTAGCCCATCTGCCCAAATTATCTAGATCCTGTTGCAGTAGCACACTGCCATTACTGTCATTAAGAACCCTGCCAACCTTTGTATCATCTGCAAACTTTGACACTAAGCCTGATATACCTTCATCAATATCATTGATAAATATACAAAACAACAGTGGATCCAACACTGAACCCTGTGGGACTCCACTAATAACGTTAGTCCACAAAGAGCAGCACCCATTGATTACCACCCTCTGTCTTCTCCCACTTAATCATCCTTTTATCCATTGTAGCAACTTACCCTTAATACCATTCTGCTCCAATTTATCCAGGTGTTGGATATAAAGTATTTAGATAATTGTGAAAGTTGTTTGATTCTTCTAATCCAAATGGTTAGAATGCCATTGACATATCTACTCAAGTATATTGGTTTTAGAGGGAAATTGTCCAAGGTTATGTCTTCAAATGTGCTCATGAAGATTTGGGACTGAATGAGAGAGAGAGAGAGAGAGAGAGAGAGAGAGAGAGAGAGAGAGAGAGAGAGAGAGAGAGAGGATTGCTCATACTTAGTATGACTTTTTTTTTTTTTCTTTTTTTTTTGTGTGTAGAGTGTTGGAAAATTTGAAGTAGCCTTACCCAACTGAAAGATCAATTAAGTCAAGAATATCTTTTGTACTTGAAGTGTTAATAACTTGGTTGATTTGTTGTATCATGGTTTTTGTTTCATCAAGAGGGACATTGGTAAACATATTGTCTACATTAAATGAAATTAACAAATCAGCATTATTGAGTTGTATATTCTAAAGTTGTTAATATAGGTGATATGTGTTTTTTTTTTATGGATCTTGAGTTATTCAGGAGAATTAGGGTGATTATCCTTGCCAGCCACTGTGCTACACTGCATCTAGGTTAGGTTTTTCCATTGACAATAGGTCAAATGGGGTATCCTTCTTTGTGGACTTTTATGTTCCCGAATAAAGTTGGGAATTCTGGCTTATCTGGAAGTAGGTTCTTAAATGTGCTGGCGAAGGTAAAGAAAGCCTGCACGAGAAGCACGCAAAAGTTCGATGAAATTTACCAGTAAAAGTACTTTGCCGTAACAGCATTTGTATTGTTGCTTGCTCGTAAACATACAGTGGATGTTATCAGTCAGGAATAGAAATTGAATCCCATGGGAGATTGAAACCCTCCCAAAGTGGAGGGGGTAACCTGAACTTTTTTATTTAGAATCACTGGTTGACTAGTGGATAAATTGTTAAGAAAAAAAAAAAAAAAAAAAAAAAAGCAAAGGAAGTTCACAGGAGAAGCACGGCAAAAGTCGAAAAAGTTTACCGGTGAAACTATGTTACGAACATTTTTTACGACACCAATATGACTCTATTTGTGATTTAATTAGTGATTCTAAAGAAAAAAGGTCAGGTTACCCCCCCCCCCCCCCCCCACTTTGGGAGGGTTTCAATCTCCCGTGGGATTCAACTTCTACTCCAGACGGATAACGCCCACCGTCTGTTTACCGAGCAAGCAACAATACAAATGCTGTTACGGCAAAGTACTTTTACCGGTAAATTTCATCGAACTTTTGCATGCTTCTCGTGCAGGCTTTCTTTACCTTAGCCAATGTGTTTTCTTTAGTTTTGTTCTCTGATTTCAAGCCTGTTTATTTTTGTTTTTATCTTATTTGTGATTCTATTGGTAGAACTGATTACAGAGCAGGTATTGTTATCTGCTAGTAGGTTGAGTAGTTTGCTGCTGTAATCTTCAGTATTAATGACTACAACAATGAACAATTTAAAGAATTATTTAAACTGTTAATTTAAGATCCGTTACACAGATAATCACTAAAGGTTAAATATTAACTCGTAAGAAATGTGTAATAAAATTAACAACTCTATGAAAACGAAGTCTCCATAATTTACCAGCCTGCTCTCATTACAGCCACTGAAGAAGTGGTACAGGAAGTACCACGAAATGTCTGAGAATAATCTGTTATTCTTTAAGAAATTAAAGACAGATTACACTCCATGCAGGTTGAAGTGCTCATTATTTCACCAATTTACATTTCTTGATATATCTGTGCCCAATGCCACTAAATGAATATTTAATAAACTACATTAATGCATTGTCTACTATCTCTAATTTTGTTTTCTTTAAAGTGGGGAGAGGATTTACAGCTTTCTTTTCTCACTCATATTTCATTAATTTACATACTGTAACAAATAATTTTACTGGAACAAATACACAACTGACCTCTTTTGAAGCGTACAACTGAATTGTATACCACACTAGCTATGCACTACAAGCACACTGGACCAGTAGGTATCAAACTTATGTTTTATAGAGGAAACGAAGAGCATCAGTTAAGTGAGGGGGGTATCATTTAAGAGGACTGCAACTGTAGTTGAATATAGTGTGCTGTATTTAACTGCAAGTACAGTAGGGAGGGTGTTTGAAAAGTTTGTGGTCTGAGTATGAAGGGTTTATCTGAGGCGTCTAATACATTACTTTTTAACATTGTTTGAAGTCAAGTCACTTTTGCCACCAATGCTGCAATGCATTGATTCTAGCAGTGAAGAGTTTCCCTTAGGCATCAAGGAATGCATTCACTTAAGCACTCTTTTGAAAAAAAAAGATGCCAACTAAGTATTTTTTCAAATTAGGAAATGGTGAAAGTCAGATGTGCTAGATTTGATGAATATGGGAAATGGCCAAAGGCTTCAAAGCCACACACTCACAGCAGTGACAGACTTGTGAGCAGGTGCTTTGTCCTGGTGGAACAAGACTCCTTTGCTGAGTTTCATATTGGCATTTATTTTTGATGTTTTCATGCAAATGCCTCACAAGGTCTGCATAATATGCTCCTGTGGCTGTCTGGTCTTTCTGAAAGTAATCCACTAGCAGCACTCCATCAGCATCACTAAAACTGATGCAGTCACCTTTGCCAGCAGAAGTAAGCAACTTTTGTATGGGAGAAGAGCTTTGTTTCCACTGTTTGGACACTGCTCCTATCCCTCTGGCTGAAAGTGATGGACTCATATCTCATCCATCCCTATCCCTCTATCTGAAAGTGATGGACTCACATCTCATCCATCCCTATCCCTCTGGCTGAAAGTGATGGACTCACATCCAAACCTTGCAAGAAGGAAATTTGCTGGATCTGTTTTAAAATGATGCAAATGTTTATTTGACTTGACAATTCTCGCACATTTTTGATCTGCTATCAACAACATTGGGACCATTGTGCTGAAACCTTTTTCATAGCAAGAACTTTGTTATTACATGGTACACACTTTCAGACAAGATGCACAGGATGCTGGCAGTGTACCGAACTATCACTCATCGATCATTCATCACCAGAACATGCACACTATCAAAAACTTGTGGAGTGACTGACCTTGCAGGTTTTCCACAGTGTGGAAGAATGTTGTAATCATAGGCAGTTCATATCCTCATGAACTGCCTTTAGCAATAGTTATCCCTTTTTTGTCCCAAATACTGGAAGGCTGCACAGTGACTGATTTTGTCCATCATTTCTCATTAACACTGTACCACTATCCTTTCATACTCATGCCACAAACTTTTCAGTCTCTTGTATGTTAAATAATATTAGCAGTATAGTGCAGGGAAGCCACAGGCTTTTGCTGTACTGTGCTAAAAAAAAAAATGTAAAATGTAGATAAAGAAATTAAACTAATCATGTGCTTCTCTACTCATGTAGTTAACTGTCCAGTTGGCCTTTTGAATTTCTTCTAACTGGAAGCAACTGGTTACAGTAATCAACAACTCACTGACTAAAAGAGAAATTCCTACAGTCTACTCTAAACTTCTTCCCTCATAATTTGAATTTATGGCTGTAGTTCTGGAATTCTTTAAAACAGTTGAAATTTCACCTTCATTCATTTTACTAACCCCTCCCAGAGCCTTATCAGGTTCCCTCTTTAAGGTGCCTGGTTGCCAAACTCTGTAGCACACAGTTTTTTCTTGTGCACTCACCCTTTTGCTGAATATCACCATGCTGGTTGCTTGTCTTTGGACACTTTCAAGATGTCCAACAATGTCTTTTTTTTTTTTTTTTTTAATTAGTTGAGGTCTCTATACTTGGACATAGTATTCCAAATATGGTCTTACAATTGAGGCAATTGTAATGTGAGATTGTATATTATGTACCATAACTCCTAGATCCCTTTCTTCCTCTACTGTGTAGAAGTGATTTTGGGGTTGCTATACCCTTTCCAAGTGTAAGAACTTGCATTTTGATGCATTAAAACATAGCTGCCACTTTTCTGACCATCCTTGAAGAGTGCTGCTTGGCATTGATCATTAATGACTCTCAATCATTACCTATCATCTGCAAATTTTGACATTATACCCTCTGTCCCTTTTTTGATGTTATTTATGAAAATCAGAAACAACAATGTGTCAATAACTGATCCTTGGGGAACCACACTTCTGATATTACATCAATTTGTAAAATTGATAAGAGGAGTTTACCTCAATATAGTACGTAGAACACTTCCGTATGATACCCTCCAGAAATTAAAACGAAAAAAATTGACAACTTACCGGTAACATTAGAGTAAAATATAAATAATTAAAAGAAGCGTTGTCAGCTTCAGGAAGGAAAATTGTTTTGAATATTTTCGTTAGATTCTTTTAATTGCATTAATTTGATTTTTAATTGTTTTAAATTGATTTGAATTATGTTAAATTGGTTTTTTAATTATTTATATTTTACTCTAATGTTACCGGTAAGTTGTCAATTTTTTTCGTTTTAATTTCTGGAGGGTATCATACGGAAGTGTTCTACGTACTATATTGAGGTAAACTCCTCTTATTATTTTACAAATATTATTATCAATGTAGAACGTATTGAGTATTACAGCTCTGATTCATACTATCTGATATTACATCAATCTATGAATTATGACCACTGCCTTCTGCCCAGCAGCCATCCTGCAATCCATCTTTGAATCTTGCCAATAATCCTAACATGTTCCAGCTTATGCAGTAACTTCTCACGAGGGACAATGAAATACAGTACATGAAAAAATATTTAATTTTTGTCCACTTTACTTTCAAAAGAAGATGATTTGTGAAAATTTCATAAGATTTAGATAGTTTATAAATTGAATGTTTGTAAACTGGGAGCTCACTATACCTTGTGAAGGCTATTATGAATGTGTTTGGCAGCGAGGGGGTTAGGGGTTCCCAAACTTTCTCCATTCACATTGCCCTTAGTGGCCCAGTAATTTTTTCATGGCACCCCTGGACCAAAAGAAATACCTAACACAGTGGTTTTCGATCTTTTAATAATCCAATTCTCTCTGTGTATATATATATAATATTAAAAAATGTTATATGATAGTTATAATAATAATATAATTATAAACAAAATTACATTCATAATACAAATTCTTGCCAGTATAAAATTATTATCCTTATATAATAATTTTATTCTTTAAGTAGAGGTACTGAATAAACATCAATTGTAGATCACCACAAAATTAAAAAGACACAGTACAATGGATACCATTAACCTTTTTATAAATGAAATAAATATATAAATTTAAAAAATAATAAGTTTAAGTAACTTAAACCCAAATTACATGGCACCCCTGGAATGTTGTTGTGGCACCCTAGTTGAAAACCACTGGGTTAGACTGTTGACTTCTAATTCCCTGTCCTAACATTTGTACATACATTTGGTTTAGAATTCAAAATTGTTTTGCCCATCTATAAAGTATTTTACACGTCTTGTGATGGTTGGGGAATACTTTCAGTATTATGAGAATTTCCCACAAACTGATCTTGTAGTTCTATAGATGCTTTGAATTTTTCAGCCCTTTGGTTGGCCAGAAGAGCTGGAAGTAATTAGCTATCTTACTAGGCCTGGGGTGTTCTTTCCTGTTACTGTTAGTCTTATCAAATAGTTTTCTCTGTGGGCTTTCATAATTCTAAATAACACTGGAATTTATCGGGACATTTGGTAGTATTTTTGTATGTCTTCTTGTCTATATTCCTGTGATCTAGTAGAGAACTCCAGTTTTGGTTTGATCTTTCTACTGCTTGAGTTTGTCAAGCCTCTGTTAATATTTTGGTGTGTTTATTGTCCTTTACAAGTTTCAGAATTCTGTTACAAGAGTCAGTTAGTTATCACCATTGTGTTAACCTTTGTAATGTGTATTTTCATTTTTCAGTTGTTTTGTGTGCAGTTAAAAGTTGTCTATTTTGAATGTTTGTTCATAATTGGTTATGCAAAATGCTGAATTGGTTCTTCAGTGATGTGTTAGTTGCTGTAGTATGGATATTCAAAATGTCCAACTGGACTGTTAAAAAATTATCCTCAGTTTTCACTCCAGAAGCTCTTTGAATGTAGAAATCAAACAGGATAAAAAAACAAAAAAATCAATTTTTTTTTAGAATAAATTTACCATTGAAAGGGAATGGATGCATTTTGAAACTGTTGCCTCTGTAAAGGTCAGGCTCTACACAGTGATATAAAGCATATAACACACTTAGGAACAATGGGTATCCCAGTTACACAAACAGGACCAACCAAATATAGAAGCTAAACTGAACACCTACCACCCTCCAAGAAATAGGCACAACTCAAATTCATTTATGTTTAGCAAATAATGCAAGAAAGCAAGCTTATACAGCATCAGCAAAAAAAAAAAAAAAAAAAAGAAAAATTTCCCACATCACCTGTCCATCCTCTCTAATGGTTTGTTTAGTTCTTCCTTCAATTTATTCAAACTACCGAATTCAACAATACCAGAAAGGCGGTTGTTCCAATAATCAACAAACTTCCAACTAAGGGCAAATTTTTGCACCTCTGACCTGCAACCATCCTCCCTTGTGTGTAGTCTGAGCAAAAAGGAAGGATTTCATTATCAGTGAGTTTACTTAATCCATTTAAGGCCTTAAACACCTCAGTCAGATCACTTCACATGTACCTAGTTGCCAGATTCTGTAATTTGCAGGACTGAAGCCGCTGTTGTTAAGAGCATCCTTTTGTCTCCTCACCAATCCTGTCACCCTTTCTTCCTAAATTGAGGTCTCCAGACTTGTGTGCAGTACTCAAGATGAAGCCTAACTATTGCCTTATATAAGGGGGTAATCACCTTATCCCTGTTAGCAAAATTCCTGTATATAATTTGACAAAACCTTGTGAGCAGACCTGGAAGCCTGTCTGCACTGCTCAGAGAACTTAATATCTGACTGCACAATTACTCCCAGGTGTTCTGTTTTTTTTCCCACTACTCTTAGTGTAGTACCATATAGTTAGTTGTTAATCTGGGATTACTGTACTTATATGCAATACCTTGCATTTACTCTGGATTTTATGAATTATATGAATATGGCCGTTTAGGGGTTGAGGGTGCATTTTATTGTAAAACTTTTATTTTCCCCCAACATCCTAACAGTGTAAGCTTTAAAATGAGTGGTCATACATGACTGCAGCTTCAGACACATGGTCTCACATGGCTGTAGCTGCTTCCATTTGCTCACAATTTTGACAACCAGAAATTAGCTTACAGAATTATATATGTATGTATGTGTATATGGTACATAGCTATTGTTGTGTGTGTGTGTGTGTGTGTGTGGGGCTATTATCACCTATATTGTATATCTAATTTCTAGCATTTATTTATTTATTGCATATTTCTTATTTTCACCAATACATACTTATAAATTATGACTGCAGGTGTCATCCATAATGTTTTGTAAAATAAATAACTAAATAAATAATAATAGACAAAAAACCATTTTGTAATATTTCAAATATAAAACAAACAGTATCTGACTTTCCATAGAAACAGCATCAGCTGTCCAAAAAGAAGAACCATACTTGATTACACAAAGACAGTAACAAGGGGTGGAGTATGGTCTGCAGACCACCCTCCTAACTTTTTTATCATTAACAAACTTAGATTAAACTTGAAATACCTACATCTGTATCATTAATAACATTAAAACCAGTAAGGGGTGCAACACAGAACAGTATAGGACCCCATTCATGAATGGTCCACAAAGAGTAATAGCTGTTTATAATTGCTCTCCATGGCTAAATAATACCTTTAGCCATATTAGTAACTTGACCCTAATGCCATTTATGTGATTTATACAACAATCGTTCATGCGACAGTATCAAAATTTTTACTGAAATCTAAGTATATGGTGCCAAACTTATTCTTTGGATCCTGTTCCTTTGTGACACTCTCAGAAAATAATCAGATTGGCTAGGAATGATTATCTCTTAAAAATCCATGCTATGATTGCCTTACAACTCCACTGCTATTAAGTGATCTTGCATTACTTATTTAACTATTGGCTGCATAATTTTTCTCACATAAGTAAAACGTGCAGGTGTGTATTTGCTCACTTCGCTCTTTCAACCACTCTTGTGAATAGGAGAGAGATTTCTGCATTGCAATCTTTAAGGATTCCCCTGAGCTCTATTTTGTGAATAATATTCATGAGAACATGTTTTCTTCCCTTCAGAGCTAGTGATTTATGTGAGGTGATTATTATAATGAATTATGTGAACAATTAGTAATTCATTAACTTACCATTCATGAAGTTGTAAATAATAGGATTGACTGCACTGTTGGCATAACACAGCCAGTGAGAAAGCAAAGATGCAACTGTTGTAGCATCGGTCTGAGGTAGACCACTTGTATACCTAAAAAATAAAATTAGAGTAAATCAACCATATTAATGTGAATTAGAAAACTAAGGTTATGCTGTGAGAGAGCTACCCCCTTCCATTCCTCCCTCTTTTTCTTCTATATTCATCTGCCATTTATAGGGAGTTCGCGGCAAACTACTAGAATGTGTTGAAGAAAAGATATTTATGCTTATATGAATAATTTTGATTACTTTATTTCCACTTGATATAGTTAGTTTGCATATTAAATATTTGCTTTCATCAAGGATTGTGTCATTCTGTATCTGGGAAACTAATCATTGTTCAGATACCTTTACCAAAATAACTGCTATCTTCATTTTAAATTTAAATAAGGTTCTTAAAACTAGATCTTTATAACTATGACTTTATTCCTGTTTTCAAGTATTTTATGAAGTGGAATATGGCCTCACACTGTAAATGCAGTGCTGTATTTCTTTTATAAGTATTTCATAATTGTGTAATACCAAGTTGAAATCAATCTGGTTCTGGATGGATAGTCGTAATCAAGAATTAAGGGCATAATGATATGCTCTTAATCCTTATGATTACCTTTGAGAATTCTTAATCTTTCTCGCATTATAAAACAATGCGACACATTTATTTTATCTCACTGACTAAGTTTCTTCCTTAATCTGAGTTATTATGGATTTTTCAGCCCACACAACGTGCAAATCGACCGGTGAACACACACATATATAAAGTGACCAGACATCCCAGATTATGCTGGACAGTTCCTGATTAAAGTTGTTTGAATTATTAAGAAAATTTCACTTCATGGAAAAATATCTATATAATATACAGGGTGATTCACTACCAGTGCGACAAACTTGCAGGAGGTGTAGGGGGCACAAAGACGAATCGGAATCACATAGCATTGCAGGGTCCAAAATGCCTTCGTCATGTGGGAGAGGACGTTGAACAGGAGGTCGCGTGAACAGCAATCCCGCTAGAAGTCAGCATTTGCGAACCGGTTCCCGAGGCCGTAGGATGGACGAGAATTCAAACGTTGAACTGGCCAACATGCACCTCGCGTATGGAGCTGCGGTCTGTAATGGGCGTGCCGCTCTGCGCTTGTACCAGGAATGTTTCCTGTACAGGAGTGCTCCTCATCATACGATTTTCACACGCGTGCACAGAAGGTTATGTGAGACTGGTTGTTTCACGAGAGGTACCATGAATCGAGAGCAAACAACGAGGATGCCAGACAATGAGGCGAATGTCCTACGTCTTGCAGAAGGCAATCCGAGTACGAGTACTTGAGCGATAGGCCAACGATTGGGTATTACCTAATCCACTGTATGGAGGATACTGTCAACAAACCAAACGAGTTCATACCATCTGCAACACGTCCAGTTATTGGAGCCTGCGGATTATTCACTCCGGAGGACTTTTGCTACTTGGTTTCTTCAACAAAAACGGTTCGCAAATGCTGACTTCCAGCGGGATCGCTGTTCACGCGACCTCCTGTTCAATGTCCTCTACCGCATGACGAAGGCATTTTGGACCCTGCAATGCTATGTGATTCCGATTCGTCTTTGTGCCCCCTACACCTCCTGCAAGTTTGTCGCACTGGTAGTGAATCACCCTATAGGTATTTCACAGAAATATATTATATAGGTATGTCAGTGAAATAGAACTAAACTAAATAATAAAATAAAGGTATATAATAAAACAAATATATGTGAAAAAACAAAAAAACAAATGTAAAATCGATGTTCTGCACTGGAAGTGTGCTTAATGAATCATGGCTACTGGTGTAAAGCCTAGTGGCAACTGGGGGGAAATTTTGTTATTGGTCACTGTACTGAAAATGTTTTTATGTGAATAAAAATGACAGTTTTTATCATTTTTGGCATTGTACATTTTACACAGTACTTTTTATACTTTGGGAAATGAATGTCACAAAAAAAACAAAAAAAGAATATCTACAAGAACTTAAGTAAAATAACTATAAAGAACCATACTCACCTTAGTGTGTTAATTAAATGTACAGGAAGATAACACAGTCCAAAAATAATGACCACAGCTATTAGCATCTTTGCAGCTTTCCTCCTTGATCTTATTTGACCTTCACAACTTTGATTGACAGGAATTAATCTTACTGCTCCATTTCGACTATTTTGCTTGATCACAGCTTTGAAAATTAATGGGAATATATTATAAAATCCATTTATTTCACATTTATTTTTAAATAATTAATTACAGATGATATTAATGTAATAAGTAACAATGTTGCAAAGCACATTAGTGATGTTTGTTTCAAGATTTACTCTGATTTTTCAGTTTGGCTATGTGCAACTTAGCTGAACTGAAATATTCAGCAGCCATTACTGGGGTGGTGGGGGCTCAGATCAGTAATTTACAACCCATCTCTTTATGTAACTAATTTTCAAATCAAAGTTAATGACCAAACATGGTATTATGTTTTATAGAATTACTAAATTTTTTAAAGTTTTCGACTAATCTGTGGACATGTGCAATTTCATCAGTGACCTAACAGCGGGATGCAACCCACAAGCTGGAAACCATTGACTCAGGCACTAAAGGATTGAATTAAAATTGCATTTTAAGGTCTAAAACAATTGATATTTTAAAATTATTTTTTTAAAGGGTCAGGGTAACTGTAAAAGCTGATCAAGTTAATTTGGAATGGTAATGTTCCACTTACAAGGACTTGCTGATTCGGATATCAGTAGAAGTAAATATTGAAGATACAGTTTAAAAAGTTTCATATCTAGCTATGGAGTAGGCATGCATCTGATATTTTTGCTAATATATGCCAACACCTCATACGTTTAATTGCCACCGTTTATTCTAAACAACCCAGCCCAAAGTTCAGATGCCAAAGATAACTGAACTGTGAAGTGCACACATCTTGACTGTTTCTGCTTTGTTTGTCTTACTATGAACATGGCTGTTTAATTTCTGTTATGAGATTTTTGAATTCTCAAGATTTGGCCCCTGAAAGAAAGCCTCCCCACCCCCTAAACTTAGATAGACTGAAATTTCTGGATCTAGCACTATACAAGAACAAATAATGGTTAGCCAAAAGTTTCAGTCTAGTAGATGCAGAAAAATATGGAATTACAGGAGAAATATTTTATTAAAAGTACATTCTGCTTAATGCACTGTGGATTCTTATTCCTCTTTCCTATTCCATTATTCTTAACTGGCTGATGGGCATGCAAATTTGATTCTCGCTGACCTTTGGATCAGGTATTCCATTTTATAACCTTAAAATTGGTATGAAAAAATTTAAAGTTTACTTTTTTGATGCCACCCTTATTTTTACTTTATTATATGAACATAATTGTGAATAATCCACTTTTTTTATATAACTAAAAGTATATTTTTCATTTTATTTTTTTTAAAATAGAACCCCTTCTCATGTTAAAAATTAAACAGTAAAGATAACATTCCACATTTGGACTTTATCTTTACTGTTGGCGAGCAAAACTTGAAAGAAACTAAAATTCAATTATGAATTATAGTTTCAATTATGAATTTTATTCAACTTTGTGTACTTAATGGTTCTTCACTGTAGGGTGTACGTAACAGCTGAAGTGAGCTAGTGCTTCCATTGGAAGATGCATGGGTCAAAGGTGATGGTAGCATGCTTTGGTAATTGGGCAAAGATGTAGTAATTTTAAATTCTTGTTTTTCAACACAACATAATTAATATGCATGAATAACATAATAAGCTTAAGGAAATGTTGGTTTTTATTATGCAGAATTGAAGAAGTTTTTCTTCAATAACAAAACAATACGGATCGATCGGAAACACAATAATTGAGCAATTCATAAATTGGTATTGATGTCACTCATTTATATTTGTTTAAATTAACAAAAAAAAAAAAAATCTCTGATGCGTACAGCTTGGGGGCACTCTCGTCTGTGGGTTAAGTTTGACTGGAATAACAATTTTTTCACATTTCAATAGAGTTACATTATGAATCAGCCTACTTAATACTATTATACGCTGCTGAACTGTAATGCAAATCATTTTCAGGAAATATGATAGGCAATTTACAAATGTTTAAACAACCATTAAAGCAAAGAAATAAGTACATCCATACTAGTCCTCCAGAAGGGAGGACTAATTATTGATTCTTCCAAATCAGTTGAGATATGGCCAGCTAAAATTTATTGTTGAATGATGTCCTCAATGTGATTAACTTTGAGTCGCTGATGGAAGAAGCTGGTTAAACCTAATGCAAAATGGCAGTTGTTTTCAAGTGTCAAAGCATCAAAAAACTAATTAGTGTTGCTTTTGTAATGTGGTCTCATTCAAGAGACAAAGCTAGCTGAAAGAAGACTTGACCAAGACCATCAACTTTGCAGGTCAGTGCAGACAGTCACAATTTATGAAATGGCTCACAATTGGATTGAATGAAAATTGCATTAAATTTTGCAATAGATTTTGGATCCTCTTCTAATAATTTTTAATGTTGTATAGGCAGGGCTGGCTCGAGGGTATGTGGCACACCTAGGTCAGTTTGGTTTTCAGTGCCTGATCATTTTTTTTTATTTAAAATTTTTAACCTTTATAAATTTTACAAAAGGGGCATGTTGTAGTAGAACATATTTAAAAAAATCTTACATAAAATTAAATTTACAAAAGGAATATAACAACAAATTATTCGAAAACTAAACAAGAAAATTATTGAATAAAATATTCCAAATTATACCTATAAAATAGGTGTATAATAATAATAAATGTAATAATTTTGTAAAAACAAAGCAAAAAAAACCTCTTAAAGTATATAAGCTGTATATAAGAATAATTATTGAAAATTGTAGCAAAAAACAATTTTTTTAACTAAATTAAAACTTTTCTGGCTTTTACTGTTGCAAAATTTGTTATCAATTCTTCCATATCAAGTTCTTTTAAAATATCTCATTCAATCGATAATATTGTTAAACCATCTAATCTTTCCTGACTCATATTGTTCTCAAAGGAGTTTTAATAAATTTCAGTTTTGAAAAGCTCCTTTTCGCACTAGCCACAGAGACGGGCATTGTTAGGAAAATGCAGATAGCAATGAATAGGTTTGGTAAGGAAGATGTTAATTGCTGATCACAAATGAATTGGAGAATTCTCTCGGGTTTGGTTCAAAAAGTAAAATAGGTGCCCCAAAAATAAAATTT
This sequence comes from Mastigoproctus giganteus, assembly GCF_048544385.1. Lineage (NCBI taxonomy): Eukaryota > Metazoa > Arthropoda > Arachnida > Uropygi > Thelyphonidae > Mastigoproctus > Mastigoproctus giganteus. The sequence goes on along the minus strand of NC_143583.1, from coordinate 198,158,058 downwards.
TTGATCAAAATGACGCCCCTTGCAATACTGCTTTTGGGGGGCACTGCTCGTACCACCAACGCTTCAACTCTGGTCCTCTTTAATACTATTACTTTTTTTTACGATGTTGGCGCCCCAAAGCCATTGTGCTCCCAGGTCGTGCCTAAGCCTAGAGCCAGCCCTGTGTGTAGGGCTAAGGGATGAGCCAATGTGGCTGTTGTTTGTTTCTTATTTGGTTTTTAGGAGCATTAGCAACTAAGGCTGTATTGCTCCGGGGATATGTGGTGGTCATTCCCTGACCTTTCTGCATCCTCCGTATTTGGTGATCACGGGCTTGAACCCCGGTCTAATCAAGAAGCGTGTGCTATGCACTGTTGCCCCTGCCCACCTGTCTACGGAGGCGCCACCAATGTGGCATTGGCTCAGGTTTCCAAAGTTTAGGATGGTGCTAAAATTCGAAAGACCAGAAAAGTATCACTCAAGAAACATATGAACAGTTTAAAAAAGGAAATGTTCACTTGTTGATTGACAGTGATATTTTTTCTAAATAGGTAATTAGAATCCAAATTTTTTACCTTGAAGGGATAGATGGCATGATGTCTAAATTTGCAGATGATGTAAAGATTGATAGAGTAGTTAATGATTGCAGCCAAGCAGAGCTTCTTCAGTATGGCCTAGATAGACTTCAGAGATAGTCAGAAAAATGGTAGCTATGCTTTAATCCAGTAAATTGTAAGGTATTGCACCTGGGGAACAGTAACCCCAAAATAACTTATATACTTGGCAGAGTTGAACTAAAGCCGGTAGCTGAGGAAAGGGACTTGGGATTTAAGATACGGTCAGATATGAAGTTCTCCAAGCATTGTAGACTGGTTGCAAGGGGGGCCCACGGTGTCTGACTGATGATTTATCGAACAATCGCTAGTAGAGATAAGGACATCATAATCCCATTATATAAAGGCTATTGTTAGACCACACTTGGAATAATGTATGGAGACCACACCTAAAGAAAGGCATTGTTCTTGAAAGGGTCCAAAGATGGCTAACTCGCTTGGTGAGATCGGCAAAAGGGTGTCCATATGAGGAAAGACATTGAATATGTGGGTTGCAGAGCTTGGAAACTAGGCACCTTAGAGGAGACTTGATTGAAGTGTTTAACGCTGTAAGAGGCATAAGCAAAATGAATAAGGATGAAATTTTCATGGTTATAAATGATTCTATAACTAGGGGCCATAATTTCGAGTTATGGGGGGGGGGTGTTGTTTAGACCAGATTGCAAGAAGTTTTATTTTAGCCAGCAAGTTATAAATTACTGGAATAAGTTGCCTCCATGGATAGTGTTGGCTGAGGAGTTTGGGGAAATTCAAAGGTCAGCTGGATAATCACCTAAGGGAGGAGGGAAATGCATAAGTTGTTCATTTCCTTTTCTCTTATTAATTTTTATTATTATTTTTTAAAATTTTCTTCTTATTAATTTTTTATTCTTATTATTTTATTTTATGTATTTTTTGTTATTTTATTTTATTATTATTATTTTATTTTTTTTTGGCTGGTGCAACATAAGCCACAAGCTTCTTTGCACCATGTGGCCTTACTAATACTAATACTATTCTAAATCATGACTGAACAGTATGATTAGCTATTATGTGCTTTGATCACAGTTTAAAGTGAATGATGTAGAAATTTTACATATTTAAGCAATGACATTAGAAACATTAAATAAAATAAAAAAAAAATTTTCTGCTTATACTCTGGTCACATAGGGTCAGATGAGTTTACAAGACAGAAAAATACATGAATATTACCGTATTAAGCAGTCGTGTGGGCAGAATTACTCTCAACTCAACTGTGTAGAGTTGAGAGTAATTCTGCCTACCTACACTGATGTTCAAAGAAAGTGCATCACCCCTTAAAATTGTAATTATCGTCCAAATAGCGTAAGTATATGGCAATATTTCTTACAGATTGCATCAGATAAGATTGATACGCATAGGCGATGATGTAATATTGCATCAGCTGTTACTTTCAGCTATACAAAGGGTACTAGGAAAGTTTCGCAATATGACGCAACAATGAATCACAGGAAGCTGCTTGTTGCTGCATGTTGAGACATGTTCATATGTGCATAGTAGCCGCCGCGCCAAGTCGATGGGCTCAGTTATTCATTAGTAGTGAGAGTGTAAAGTGCTTGCGATGGCATCGTGGTCACGAAATGAGATCAGGAGAGTTTTGCGGTATAATTTCGTGCGTGGTTTAACCATAGACCAGTGCTTAGAACAAATGACTCTTGCACTAGATGATGATTGTCCACATCGTACAACGATATTCAGGTGGTATAGAGAATTCCAAAGGGGAAATTTCACTCTGGAGGATTCTGAGAGGCCGGGAAGACCACGAACGTCAGTTACGGAGGAAAACGTTACTGCTGGGAGGAAAATGCTTGACGAAAACTCGAGTGACCTACCAACAGATAGAGGATACTTTGGGCCTAAATGCACCAGCAGTTCGTTCGATTCTGCAAGATCATTTGCACGTGAAGAAACTTTGTTCTCTCTGGGTACCGCATCAACTGACTGAAGAGCAGATGACACGACGTGTGACTTGGTGCCGGGAGATGTTAAAAAAGTTTGATAAGGGACAATCTCGGTATGTGAACAACATCGTGACAGGTGACGAGACTTGGCTGTACTATTACGATCTGCCGACCAAGGCTCAAAACAAAGTTTGGGTCTTTGATGATGACGACACACCCGTAATTGTCAGAAAATCCCGATCTGTAAAGAAGAAAATGATAGCTGTATTTTTCAAATCGAGTGGAATTGTGGAACGTGTCGTTTTGGACACGCAGAAGACAGTCACAGCTAAGTGGTATACTGAACAATGCCTGCCTAAAGTCATTGGATCTATGAAGAACCTGCGGCCAAAGTCAAGAATGGACACCTGGTACCTCCACGAAAATGCTCCAGCTCACCGCACCAAAGCCTGCACCGAATATTTGACCACGACAGGACTGAAACTTCTCGAGCACCCTCCCTACAGTTCAGACCTTGCTCCCTGCGACTTTGCACTGTTCCCGCATGTGAAAATGAAGCTAAAAGGGAGGCGGTTTTCCAGTGATGAGGACCTTCTACGGGCTTGGGACAACGAGTGTGCTTTACTCCCTAGTGAAACTTGACAGAACTGGTTTAAAGATTGGTTTCGGAGGATGGAGAGGTGTATTGAATGTAGAGGAAATTACTTTGAAAAAATTAAATAAACAAATCTGTATTGCAAAACTTTCCTAGTACCCTTTGTATAAGCATGCTCTGTGAGAGTTATTGTGTTGTCAAGTTATTAGCACCCAACAAGGGGTGCTAATAACTTGGCAACATGTTTAGAAAGTTCATATGTAGGTGTATGACAAGACACAATGGGCCGTAAAGGAACATCAGGTTTATGGATCTTTGAAAGTCCATAAAACTGCAGACGTCGACAACCTGTCGCATGAAGCTTCCAGCGGATGTTCTTGGTAATCTTATTGGCTAAAAACCAAGAATGTACAAGTTTATTACCTTTGGATTCAAACTTCTCCAACCCTTTCACAGGGGAGTCTTGCACAGTTTCATAAACCTCCCAATCCTGTAATAGAGAGAGGGCTTTATGAATATACTCCGACTTGTCCAAGATAACAGTGTGCCCCCCCCTTATCTTCAGGCAAAACTACAATACTGCCATCTTTGCACAAAGAGGAAAGAGCTTATCAGTAAGCTTATCATCTGAGGTTATGAGTAATAGGCTGGATGTGCTGCAAAACCAAGCTGTTTTAAAGTGAATTATGTTAGCAGTCTCTTCAGGTAGCTTGTTTACAGATGCTTCCACACCCATAGCCAAATGTGTAATGGGAGGTTTACAAGGAAGGACCACAAACTTCATGCTGAGGGTCAAGAGATCATATTGCTCCTTAGATAATTGTTTGCTACTCAAGTTCAAAACAAACTGAGTGATCTCCCATATGTGTGTTCCTAGCAGTATATGCTTCTCGTAATAAAGAGTTAAATTTATTCTGCTGACTTGCACGGTTCGCTTCAGTCGCACGCATGGCTTGGGAACACAAAACATGAACCAGTGTAGAAAATATAGTGGGAGGGACCAAACCTCTTAATTCTTGCATGAGCCTGGATTTGTTCATGATAATCATTGATGAACACTACCAATCCAGATTCCCACCGTTTTCAAACCATAGCCAAAGCAGGCACGCCTCATATTGTCACAGGAGAATGGTTCCTTGAAGCTAAAACGTCTGGGAATAATACGATGGGCTTTACACCGATGTGCAAAGCGTAAATGTTGTCTGTTGCGGGCTTCAGACATAATTTCTGCAAACTGAGAGTAACACCATACACGTACGGGCCATACATTAAACGAACATTAGAAAACAAGCATTGTGCATCGGGTTACATTATATCATCAAAGTTTCTTGCGATGACCGACTAACTGGTTAAAATAAATTTATTAAAATACAAATATAATATATACATAAGATAAAACAGAAATAAGATAAAAGAGTTAAAATATATATAATAAAAGTGTTAAAATTATCTAAGGAGCAACATGATCTCTTGACCCTCAGCATGAAGTTTGCTGTCCTTCCTTGTAAACCTCCCATTACACATTTGGCTATGGGTTTGGAAGCATCTGTCGACAAGCTACCTGAAGAGACTGCTGACATAATTCACTTTAAAACAGCTTCGATTTTGCAGCACATCCGGCCTATTACTGATAACCTCAGAGGATGTCAATGGGAAGCTCTTTCTTCTTTGTGCAAAGATGGCAGTATTGTTGTTTTGCCTGCAAATAAGGGGCAGCGCACTGTTATCTTGGACAAGTTGGAGTATATTCGTAAAGCCCTCACTCTATTACAGGATCGGGAAGTTTATGAAACTGCAAGACAAGACTCCCCTGTGTTGGAGAAGTTGGAATCCAAAGTTAATAAACTTGTGCATTCTTGGTTTTTAGCCAATAAGATTACCAATAACGTCCGCTGGAAGCGTCATGCGGCAGGTTGTTGACTCCCGCAGTTTTATGGACTTCCAAAGATCCATAAACCTGATGTTCCTTTACGGCCCATTGTGTCTTGTTGTCATACTACTACGTATGAACTTTCTAAACATGTTGCCAAGTTATTAGCGCCGCTCGTTGGGAAAACTCTTTATACTGTTTCCAGTAGTACGCATTTTCTGCATATTATTAAAGATATTATTTCTGAGAGCGAGGTTATTGTCTCCTTTGATGTGGTTTCTCTGTTCACTTCTCTTCCTGTACAACAGGCCATTGACGGCGCGAGACGTCTTTTGAGCAGGGATGCCACATTTGGAGATAGAATGTCACTCTCTACAGATATTTGTACCGCTCTCAATCTCTGTTTAATGTGGGGTGTGATCATGTTCAATGACTCTGTTTTGCCAAATATAGGGTACAGCTATGGATGCCCCTGTTAGTTCTATCATGGCCAATATTGCCATGGAAGAACTTGAGAATCAGATTTTCTTGAACTTACCAATTCCTATCACTCTCTGGTGTCGTTATGTTGATATTTTTGCAATTGTACCCTGGGGATCAGAATCTGGGCTGCTGCAATATCTCAATTCCCTGTCACCCATCATTCAGTTTACGATTGAACTAGAGGTTGATAATACCCTTCCTTTTTTGGATGTGTTAGTCCAATGCATGGATTTACATTTAGTAACTTCCATTTTTAGAAAGCCAATGTGCGCAGGACAATTTACCAATTATGGCTCTGCACGTGCCCCTGGTCATAGGGGCACGTGCCACTATGACCAGGGGCACGTGCTACGAACTAGAGTACGTAGCACCGCGCTTGGACGTACTCTAGTTCGACTGGTGACAGGCAACTGGAGATTTCAAAAATTAGGGCGGAGCTTTCAAATTGCGGCTATCCACCTCATGTTCTAGAAAGATGTCAGCGTCAGGCTCACAGATTTGCTACGAAATCTAACCCGCCTCGCGCCAATCAATTTATCCGGGCGTTTTGGAACGTCTTGTTAGGATTTTGCGTCTCCATCATATACAATGCGTGCAACTTCCGGGTAGGAAATTACAATCTATTATTTCTAAGGTGAAAACACCCGTTTCTCCTTTCCTACGGAGCAGTTCCGTATACCGTATTACGTGTACTGATTGTGGGGGGTGTTATGTAGGTGAGTTTGGTAGAAGATTGAAAGGTCTGGTTTCTGAACATGAGGTCACTCTGCGAACGGCTAATTTTGAACGCTCCGCAGTCGCCGAACATTATTGGGTTGAGTAGCACAATCTTGATCTCCAACGGGATATTGAAATCGTCGATTATTCACGTGATTACCGCCAGCGCTCAAGGCTTGAAGCACTACACATAGCCACCAATAATAGTACTATGAATCGGACTAGGGAAGTACATTTACACCCTATTACAGAATGTACTGTATTGCAGTGCGATGAGTACTGGCGACCATCACGTGTACGTTATTCTGCTTTACCGACACCAGACTCGTGATATATGATCATGCCCAGCTGACTTGTGCTATTGTAACCATTAATATATACTGAAGTACACCAGTCACAGACTAGCTGATGAAGAGGCACTTTTCTTCCAAAGCTACTATATATTTTAACGCCTTTATTATATATTATTATTAGCCATATGGTGCAAGGAAGCCTGGGGCTTATGATGCACCTGCCAAAAAAAAAAATTTCCCTATTACCCTGAGAGAGAGAGAGAGAGAGAGAGAGAGAGAGAGAGAGAGAGAGAGAGAGAGAGAGAGAAAGAAGTAGAAAGGAATCACCAAGAAAGGGAAGAATGATGATATCCAGCTCAGGACCCTGGGTGTGCCAAGCCCATACTCACCAGATGTGAGCCCCTGGGGGTAAAATATATTTTAACTCTTATCTTGTTGTATTTTAACGCTTTTATTTTATTTCATCTTATGTATATATTATATTTTTATTTTAAGAAATTTATTTTAACCAGTTAGTCGAGCATCGCAAGAAACTTTGATGATATAATGCAATCCGATGCACAAAGCCTATTCTCTAATTATTTTGCCAAGCCCGTACTCACCAGATGTGAGCCCCCGAGGTTGAACCCCGGGGGCTCACATCTGGTGAGTACGGGCTTGGCAAACCCAGGGTCCTCAGCTGGATATCATCATTCTCCTCTTTGTTGGTGATTCCTTTCTACTTCTTTCTCTCTCTCTCCCTTTCAGGGGGTAACTTGGGAATTTTTTTTTTTTTCTCTGGTGCAGCATAAGCCTCAGGCTTCCTTGTACCATATGGCTAATAATAATAATAATAAATATCTTTTGTTTATATTTCTATTTCAGATGCTAGTCATTAATGTAACATACCATTGCGAAAAAGGGTTAGAAATGTAAAATTCCTAGGTGATGCACTTTCTTTGAACACCAGTGTATATTTCCACGTTGAACGTTCGGCTACTATGGATAAAAGGGTGATCAAGTGGTAGGAATCAGAAAGTGGTTATAAATGGCCACTCTTTGCAATGAGATTCTGCAGAGTTTGGTACCGAGTTTTACTTTATTAGGTGGTACACGCCTCTGTTTCTAATATTTATTAATGATAGTGATGTAGGAGTTTAATCTCAAGTTCCTGATAATATAAAGTTGGATAGAGTGGTAATATGACAATAATGCAATTATTAATAATCCAATAACATCGATAAATGCACTTAAGGAGCAGGAAATACCATGATACGTACCATTTGGGCAGGCACCAAACTTATGGTACTCGATAATGAAAACACCGTAGTGATAATTGTACAGTCTGACATAAGTCCTCTGAGTATTGCGGACTGGCTGATAGAGATAGAGAGAGCTCATAGGCTCTCTCTATCTCTTAATTATATGTAAGAACTTCGTCAGCAAGAAGAAGATACGATTATCGAATTGTACGCTGTGTGGCCACTTGGTTAGGTTCTCTTTCTCCTCAGAGCAACCTGGATTCATCGTGTCATGGACTCAACAAGGTGTCGAAACGTGCTATACAGTGATGTTGGTCCATGCTGACTCAATTGCAACTAAAGGTTGCTGCAAATTGGATGGTTGCAGATGTTTGTTCCAAACATCTCATTAAATCTCATTCTACAGATGCTCAGTTGGATTAAGATGTGGTAAAAGTTGTATTAAGACGTAGCCAGCACAATGTACTGAATTCATGTTTATGTTCGTGAAACCAATTCTGTACAATTCTAGCCTTGTAATTATTCTGTAGTCAGAACCTATTTGCGGATGGATACACTACAGTCATGGAAGGTCGGATCTGGTCAGAAATAATTTCCACCTAACACACACAATAACTTGTAGCATCCAAATGTTGCTCCACTGCTTTTTTTTTTTTTCCTCTCTCTCTTAAGGAGTGTAACCTGATACGGCCGTTGTTGGGTTTTAGGTGTATCAGCGATTTGGGCCATATTGCGCCGTACATTTTATGTCTGTAAATTGTTTCTGTTCTGCGGTTAATTGCATGTTTGCTGGACGAAAAACCAGAGTTAACGGGAGAAAAAACCAAGCTATCCTCTCCTGCCGCCGACTAACTTAGTCACGTTGTGTAAAATGCCCATTAAAAACTTCTCATGCCATCGGCGGGATTAGAACTCGGATCTTTTTCATCCAGTGAGAGGAGGACGGCGATTCTACCAATTGTGCTACCGCGAGGGGTTCGATCATCTGCGATAACCTATTCGTGACGAGGTGTGATGAGTTGTGTATTCTGTAATGCCTCTCTGATTGCCGTTGTTGTACTGGGATGTTATTTGGGATTATCAGAGAACAGTTTTATCCTCTTATGTGCATTATGTCCATAAATTGCGCGTTATCTGGTGGGTTTTCCTGTGGGTTTTTTTTTTTTTTTGGACGAAAAACCTTGCTACTTTTCCACGGAATAGAAAACGTCCATAAAAGTTCCTCGAGTCATTGACGGGATTTGAACCTAGGCCTTTACCACCCGGTGGTTGGACTGTGGTTATTGGAACAATCTCAATACGCCTAAGGCAAAATCGTATATGAAAATTCCAGCAGGGTTGCAGTTTCCGAGTTTTTCATAGTAATGCGTCTGGCGCCAGCTACCATACCAAGTTGAAAGTCATTTAAACCTTTTGTCTTGTCCAATTTCGCTATGAATTGAACACACATACTGCATCCCTATGTACTAGCCCTTCTGCTTAATATCGTATGGTACGAATACGCGACGCTGTTAGTAAACGAGCGCTCTATTTTATGAAAAGAGGACGTGTACTTACTAAAGTAGCTTGTTAGTGCATAAAGCAATATGCACTAACAAGCTACTTTATGTAACTTGTTAGTGCAATATGCACTAACAAGTTAGATGAAATCTTGAATACTGCACAGTGGTCTGTAATCCTCATTTTAGGAGGGATGCTGATCTGTTGTAAAGTGTAACAAGATTGGTTAGGAGTCTATTCTTACCAAGGAAGTTAATGAATTTTTGGAAACTAGGCATCTGCATGGAGATCTAAATTTAACTGTTTAAAACTAAAGACTGATAGCATCCTTACTTTATTAGATGACATGCACAAAAGGGCATGCATATAAATTGAAAACAGATCATTGCAGAATATATGTTCAGAAATTTTTCAAGCAATGAGTCGGAAGAAGTTCCACTTACTGTTAAGGAGGTAAGAATTTTGAATAAATTTAAAAGAGGATTATGCAAATTTTAGAAGAGATAGGAAATTTAATTCGTTGATTGATTTTTTTTTTTCTTTTTAGGGTGATGTATATGTATGGTTGCCGCCTTGCATCATTTTGCCAATACTGACAACAGCTCGGCCACAGCGTGAAAAATGCTCTAAAGGAAGTTCTTCCCGTTCGAATCCCGTCGAGATGGGATTCGAACAGGGGCTTTTTTCACATAGCGTGGAGATGTTCCTCTCTGATGATGACCCTGGTCTGCTATGTACTTGATTTGTGCCCATTTTCTTTGCTTCTCATGTCCATAAAGCTCCATGTTGCACTGGTGGTTGTTTATATGTTGGTTGGGGGGGGGGAAATCCTTCTTCCTGCATGATTTCGAGTAAGTCTAATGACTTACTGCTAGCTGTCTGTCATATTGAAAATGTGAAATTATAACTGATTTAAAACACAGTATCTGCAACCAAAGTATCCACGTCTACATATTCACACACAAATGTATTTATTTATTTAAAAATACTCACGTGTCTTAAGAGAATAGTGGTTAGCCTCTCCGGTTCCTGGTATATTCTTGTTCCACAGCACCAGGGCTATCTGATAATAAGCAACACTCATAAGTGCAAAAGGAGCAACATACAACATGAGCACGATGAAGAGTTGATAGATCCGAGTATCCTCGTTATTCCAGGTATATGTACAGTCTGTAAGATAAAGGGTGTTCAGAGGAAGACGTTGACGTGTGTCTAGTACAACAACTTCGGGAACTACTAGAAGCAGAGAAAGGATCCATATAATCAAAATAGACGTTTTTGCTCGGGCTGCCGTGCTTTTAAAACGTAGTGGATGACAGATGGCATACCAACGGTCCACTGATATGAAGGTTAATGTCAGTACAGATACTGATACCGAGACACTCTGAAAGAAATGCGAAATTAATTTTACGAAGGAAAACACAAAAATTACACTCACCAGCACATAAATAATATCGATTCAGAGAAATGAAAAGAAAAGAAAGGATTTGATTTCTGAATTATTTGAGACATGGCTGACTTCGGGGATCGTGCAAGCTTACAAAAGCAAGGAAAGACGATCTGAATAAAAATGGTAAAATAAAAAAAAAATAAAAAAAGGTATAAAAACAAATTAGATATATAAAAAAAATGAGTTGAAATAAACAATTAGTTGCAGCTACTGCTATTAGGGCACTTTTTCGAAGTTTTAAAGGGGCATCCTCCCATATTTTGCACGGGTTCCTCAATTCCGGAAGGCGGCCATGGTCTGAGAATTAATAAAGTATAGGATCTCTCTTCCATATACGCACACAATTGTTTTCTTCGGAATTCACGTTAAAATACTATCCAACAGTGGATAGTACTTTAAGTAAAAAGTAGTGTGGCACTGCAGGCAAATTGCTGCTATGGATAAAGGGATGGTTGAGTGGGATGAAGACAGAGAGTGGTAATCAATGGACACTGCTCATCGTGGATTAATGTTATTAGTGGAGTCCCTCAGGATTCAGTGTTGGGTCCATTGTTATTTTCTGTATTTATAAATGATATTGATGATGGTATATCAAGCTTAATGTCCAAGTTTGTAGACGATACGAAGGATGGCAGGGTTGTTAAGTACACTAATGACAGTACGCTGCTGCTGCAACAGGATCTAGAAAAGTTGAGCAGATGGGCTGAGAGGTGGCAAATGAAGTTTAACATTGACAAATTTAAAGTACTACATATGGGAAGCAGTAACACTAGAGTAACGTATCAACTCTGTGGTACTGCACTGACAGTAGTAGAGAATGAAAAGTACCTGGGGGTAATTTTGCAAGCAGATATGAAGTTTTCTGAGCAGTGCAGACGGTCTGCAAGAATAGCTCACGGTGTCTTGTCAATGATATATACAGGAACTTTTCTAGCAGGGATAAGGAGGTGATTATCCCCTTGTATAAGGCAATGGTCAGGCCACACCGTGAATACTGTATTCCGGTCTGCAGGTCTCATTTCAAGAAGGATGTAGAGCTGTTGGAACGAGTACAGAGAAGGGAAACGAGATTAGTGAACAGAACAACGGGTTGCTCTTACAAAGAAAGGCTTAAGTTTTCAAATTACAGTGTCTGGAGACTAGACACCTGTGAGGTGATCTGATCGAGGTGTATAAAGCCTTGAATGGTTTGAGCATGCTCAATGCTGATGGGATTCTTCCTCTTGCTCAGAATAATTGCCTGAGAGGGCATAAATTCAAATTGAGGAAAGACGGTCGTAGGATAGTTGTGAGGAAGTTTGCCTTTAGCCAGCGGGTGGTTTATTGCTGGAACAAACTTCCATCTGTCGTTGTAGAAGTTGATAGCTTAAGTAGATTCAAGGCAGAACTTGACAAACATTTCGAGCGAGGGGATGGGTGAAATAAGGGTTTTTTTTTTTTTTTTTTTGGCTGATGCTGCATGAGCTTGCTTTCTTGCATCATATGCCTCTACTAATGCTAATAGTAGTGTCTTCAGTTTGTCGAATTTGGTCTCTCTTTTTTTTTTTTTTTTTTATGAAAACCACAAACACGAGAGGTATTAAAAACCTATGGTACTTGGTACCGTGCTTGGATTTGAGGTTGAGAAGACAAAAGAAGATATTTGTTGACATTAGACTTGATCTTCTGTAGACTATGTATAAGTATAGTGCGAAAGCATCAATAATACATAGCCAAATCTGAATGAACAGAATATTAGCGAAGCGGCATCGTTTTAAGTTACTGTATATGTCATATTGTGAATATCTTCACAACGAGTTGCCATGATATTAGTATTAGCATTAGCAGAGGCATATGATGCAAGAAAGCAAGCTTATTCAGCATCAGCCAAAAAAAAAAAAAAAAAACCACTCCCATTTCACCCCTCCGTTCGTTCGAAATACCTGTCCAGTTGAACTTTAAATTTGTTTAGGCTATCAACTTCAACAACAAGTGATGGAAGTGGCTTCCACCAACTAACCACCCGCTGGCCAAAGGCAAATTTCCGCACATCTATCCGACATCCGTCCTTCCTCAATTTGAATTTATGCCCTCTGAGGTGATTATTCTGAGCAAGATGAAGAATCCCATTGGCATTGAGCATGCTCAAACCATTCAAAGCCTTATACACCTCTATCAGATCACCTCGCCGGTGCCTAGTCTCCAGACTCTGTAATTTGCAAAACTTAAGCCTTTCTTCGTAAGAGCAACCCTTTTTTCCATTCACTAATCTTGTTGCCCTTCTCTGTACCCGTTCCAGCAGCTCTACATCCTTCTTGAAATGAGGCCTCCAGACCTGTATACAGTACTCAAGATGTGGCCTAACCATTGCCTTATACAAGGGAATAATCACCTCCTTATCCCTGCTAGAAAAATTCCTGTATATCATTGACAAGACACCATGAGCTACTCTTGCAGCTCGTCTGCACTGCTCAGAGAACTTCATATCTGCCTGCACAATTAACCCCAGGTCCTTTTCATTCTCCACCACTGTCAGTGTAGTACCGCAGAGTTGATACGTTGCTCTGGGGTTACTGTTTCCCATATGTAGTACTTTACATTTGTCAATGTTAAACTTCATTTGCCACCTCTCAGCCCATTTGTTCAACCTTTCCAGATCCTGTTGCAGCAGCATAGCGTCAGTAGGGTCCTTAACAACCCTGCCAACCTTTGTATCATCTGCAAACTTGGACATTAAACTTGATATCCCATCATCAATATCATTCATAAACACCGAAAACAACAACGGACCCAACACTGAACCCTGAGGAACTCCACTAATAACATTAGTCCACGTTGAGTAGTGTCCATTGATTACCACTCTCTGTCTTCTGCCACTCAACCATCCCTTTATCCATAGCAGCAATTTGCCTCCAATACCACACTGCTCCAATTTGTGCAGCAGTCTTCCATGCGCTGCAGTATCAAAAGCCTTTCTAAGATCCAAATATATAATATCAAAGTTATTCCCTGCATCCAGTTCTTTTGTGACTACATCATAGTATCCAATCAAATTAGTCAGGCAAGACCTGCCCTTAACAAAACCTTGCTGCGTCTGAGCTATAACTGAATTCTTGTCTAGATGATCCTGCAGTGCTTCTTTAACCAGTGCCTCCATTAATTTACCTGGAACAGAAGTTAAACTAACAGGTCTATAATTACTTGTGTCATCCTTTGTGAATTGGGGTTACATTTGCACATCTCCAGTCTATGGGTACCTCCCCTGAGTCCAAAGAAGCTCTCATAATTATGGCTAGGGGTTTGCTTACTTCCTTTGCTGCCTCCTTTAATATAACTGGATAGATCCCATCCACCCCAGGTGCCTTTCTTATGTTTATCCTCAACAATCTCTCCTCCACTTTCCTCTCAGTTATTAAAAAATCATCCAGCTCACTGCCAATGTTTACTTTACCTACATCATTCTCTGTCTGAATAACTCCTCATGCGTGAATGTAGATGCAAAATACTCGTTTAGATTGTTAGCCACCTGAGCAGGATCCTCAACTGTTGAACCATCAATATCCAGTGGACCAATCTGATTCATCCCTTTCCTTCTCGAGTTTAAATATGTAAAGAACTCTTTTCGGTTTTTCTTTGCATCCTTTGCCAAGGATTTTTCGTAGTCTGCCTTTGCCTGCCTAATCTCCTTTGTGACTTGGTTACAGACCAACTTATATCTACCATAGGCTTCCATGTCACCCATTAATTTGTATGTATCCCATGCATTTTTCTTCTCTGCCACATGTCTCATTAGTTCATCTGACAACCATTTAGGCCTAAACCTTGAACAATATTTCTTAGTTGGTATGTAAAGCCTGGTAGCCTCCAAGATTAGTTCCTTGAATGCTTCCCATTTTGAGTTTGCTGTTGGTAACATCATTAGTTGGTCCCACTGTATAGAATTTAAATACTGTCTCAGACCATCATAGTCGCCTTTACGAAAACAAAAACCCTTCCCTTTACCTCTGATGGTACTTACCTCCTTGAGTAAATCCCACCTCAACACACTGTGATCACTGCCACCTAGTGGTTCATTTATCTGCAGATTCTTAATGCATGAAGAATCACTACTGATAATCAGATCAAGAGTATTGCTCCCTCTTGTTGCCTCACGAACATGCTGATGTAGAAAACAATCATCCAATAAATTCACAAAAGCCTTGCTAGTGTGTGAGTGACCAACCCACAAATTCCAGTCAATATCTGGGAAATTAAAATCCCCCATTATAAGACTCTCTGATTTACCGGCCCATTCTATTTCCCTGTACAATTTCTTATTATACTCATCAGAGTCATTAGGCCTATAGCACACTCCTACTCTCAATTTTGATTTCCCTATGCTTATGTCACACCAAACTGACTCGACACTGCCCTGTCCATCGATGTCGACTGGCTTCACTTCCTTGGACTTTATGTGTTTCTTAATTAATAGTATAACCCCTCCTCCCCTCCTGTCCTGTCTATCCTTTCTATACACATTGTATTCCCCAAATTCCAGTTCCGCATTACTTATATCTGTGTGACACCACGTCTCTGATATCCCAACAATATCTGCCTTTGATGTTTTGAGCAATACCTCAAATTCATCAAATTTATTTACCAAACTCCTAGCATTGGTGTACACGCAAGTATACCTGCACCTGTTTCTATTCTTAGCTACCCTAACACAACCCATGTGTTTACTTGTACCGCAATGACTCCCAGCAGTCTCTGAAATATCCTGCATCTTGTTTTTCAGGCTTCTGCTCATTTCAATAGAAGCAGTGCAAGAATCACTTCCACCTCTGCCAGTAGCTACTGTTAATCTATTAGTCCTTGTATCCCCCCCAACTAGCAGTTTTCCGACCCACCTAACACTGCCTCGACAGCATCAGCAAAAATTCTTGCACCCTTTCTATTTAAGTGTATCCCATCCCTGTAGAAGCAATCTCTCCTGTTAACAAGTACAGTCCAGGCTGAAAAAAAATTCTACCCCTTGAGCCTTGCACAATCCCTCCAGGGCCGAATTGATCGACAACGCTCTCATCATATACTCCCTCCTATCGTGTCTGGGCAGAATTGCAGACACTTTCAAATTCAACCCTAATTCACGGCTTTTTTTCAACAGTGACCTGTACTTGCTAAGTAATTCCGCCGGTCTCCTACTCCTCTGCCAATATTGCACTACTTCGAATAAGTAACGCTTCATCTGAGGAGAAGATTAATGTTATTTATTCTCAGATGGATACCACCACCCAGACAGCACCATTTCAGGGCTATTTGGCCCTTCTTCGGTGGATGGGTGATGAAACCCGAGGGATTTATCGATTTAGGTGGGTCGGAAAACTACTAGATTGGGGGGGGGGAATACAAGGACTAATAGATTAACAGTAGCCACTGGCAGAGGAGAAAGTGATTCTTGCACTGCTTCTATTGGAATGAGTAGCAGCCTGGAAAATAAGATGCAGGATATTACAAAGACTGCTGGGAATCATGGAGGTACAAGTAAACACATGGGTTGTGTTAGGGTGGCTAAGAGGAAGAGCAGGTGCATGTATACTTGCGTGTACACCAATCCTAGGAGTTTGGTAAATAAATTAGATGAATTCGAGGTATTGCTCAAAACATCAAAGGCAGATATTGTTGGGATTTCAGAGACGTGGTGTCACACAGACATAAGGAATGCAGAACTGCAATTTGGGGAGTACAATGTGTACAGAAAGGATAGACAGGATAGGAAGGGAGGAGGGGTTATGCTATTAGTTAAGAAACACATAAAATCCAAGGAAGTGAAGCCAGTCGACATCACTGGACAGTGCAGTGTCGAGTCAGTTTGGTGTGACATAAGCATTGGGAGATCAAAATTGAGAGTAGGAGTGTGCTATAGGCCTAATGACTCTGATGAGTATAATAAGAAACTGTACAGGGAAATAGAGTGGGCCAGTAAATCAGAGAGTCTTATAATGGGAGATTTTAATTTCCCAGATATTGACTGGAATTTGGGGGCTGGTCACTCACACATGAGCAAGGCTTTGTGAATTTATTGGATGATTGTTTTCTACATCAGCATGTTCGGGAGGCAACTAGAGGGAGTAATACTCTTGATTTGATTATCAGCAGTGATTCTTCATGCATTAAGAATCTGCAGATAAATGATCCACTAAGTGGCAGCGATCACAGTGTTCTGAAGTGGGAGTTACTCAAAGAGGTAACTACGATTAGGGGTAAAGGGAAGGGGTATTGCTTTCGTAAAGGCGACTACGATGGACTGAGACAGTATTTAAATTCTATACAGTGGGACTAACTGATGATGTTACCAACAGCATATTCAAAATGGGAAGCATTCAAAGAACTTATCTTGGAAGCTACTAGGCTTTACACACCAACTAAGAAATATTGTTCAAGGTTTAGGCCTAAATGGATGTCAGATGACCCAATGAGGCATATGGCAGAGAAGAAAAATGCATGGGATACATACAAATTAACACGTGACACAGAAGCCTATGATAGATATAAGTTAACCTGTAACCAAGTTACAAAGGAGGTTAGGCAGATTACGAGAGATCCTTGGCAAGGAATGCGAAGAAAAACAGCAAAGAGTTCTTTACTTATGTAAACTCTAGAAGGAAGGGGATGAATCAGATTGGTCCACTTGATGTCGATGGGTCAACTGTTGATGACCCTGCCCAGGTAGCTAACAAACTAAATGAATATTTTGCATCGACATTCACACATGAGGAGTTATTCAGCAAGGGGAATGCCAGAGGTGTATTCAACTCTAGCAGTAAGCTACAGAATCTTGAAATAACTGGGAGTAAAGTGGAGGAGAAACTGTTGAAGATAAACACAAGAAAGACACCCGGGGTGGATGGGATCTATCCAGTTATATTAAAGGAGGCAGCAAAGGAAGTAAACAAACCCTTAGCCATAATTATGAGAGCTTCCTTGGACTCAGGGGAGGTACCCATGGACTGGAGATGTGCAAATGTGACCCCAATTCACAAGGGAGGATCAAAGGCTGACACAAGTAATTATAGACCTGTGAGTTTAACTTCTGTTCCCGGAAAATTAATGGAGGCACTGGTTAAAGAAGCACTGCAGGATCATCTAGACAAGACTTCAGTTATAGCTCGGACACAGCATGGTTTTGTTAAGGGGACGTCTTGCCTGACCAATTTGACTGGATACTATGATGCAGTCACAAAAGAACTGGATGCAGGGAATAACTTTGATATTATATACTTGTATCTTAGAAAGGCTTTTGATACTGTTGCACATGGAAGACTGCTGCACAAATGGGAGCAGTGTGGCATTGGAGGCAAATTGCTGCTATGGATAAAGTGGTGGTTGAGGGGGAGAAGACAGAGAGTGGTAATCAATGGACACTCCTCATCGTGGACTAATGTTATTAGTGGAATCCCTTAGGGTTCAGTATTGGGTCCTTTATTGTTCTCTGTATTTATAAATGATATTGATGATGGTATATCAAGCTTAATGTCCAAGTTTGCAGACGATACGAAGGTTGGCAGGGGTGTCAAGGACACTACTGACACTATGCTGCTGTAACAGGATCTGGAAAGGTTGAGCAGATGGGCTGAGAGGTGGCAAATGAAGTTTAACATCGACAAATGTAAAGTACTACATATGGGAAACAGCAACCCCAGAGCAACGTATCAACTCTGTGGTACTACACTGACAGTAGCAGAGAATGAAAGGTACCTGGGGGTGGTTGTGCAGGCAGATATGAAGTTCTCTGAGCAGTGCAGACGGGCTGCAAGTGTAGCTCATGGTGTATTGTCAATGATATATCGGAATTTTACTAGCAGGGATAAGGAGGTGATTATTCCCTTGTATAAGGCAATGGTCAGGCCACACCTAGAGTACTGTATACAGGCCTGGAGGCCTCATTTCAAGAAGGATGTAGAGCTGCTGGAACACATGTAGAGTACAGAGAAGAGCAATAAGATTAGTGAATGGAACAAAGGGGTGTTCTTACGAAGAAAGGCTTAAGTTTTGCGAATTACAGTGTCTGGAGACTAGGCACCAGCGAGGTGATCTGATAGAGGTGTACAAAGCCTTGAATGGTTTGAGCATGCTCAATGCTGATGGGATTCTTCCTCTTGCTCAGAATAATCACCTGAGAGGGCATAAGTTCACATTGAGGGAAGACATATGTAGGATAGATGTGCGGAAATTTGCCTTTAGCCAGCTGGTGGTTGGTAGGTGGAACAGACTTCCATGCATTGTCGTGGAAGTTGATAGGCTAAATAAGTTTAAGGCTCAGCTGGACAGGTATTTCGAACGAACAGAGGGGTGAAGTGGAAGTGGTTATTTTTTATTTATTTATTTTACTTAATTTTTTTTTTTTGGCTGATTCTGCATAAGCTTGCTTTCTTGCATCAAATACCTCTACTAATGCTAATATCTGAGAAAAGGGTGTCGATCAGTGTGCAGGACGCTGTACTACTAGTGATCTTATTCTGGTGAACAGATCATGGGAAAGGCAGAGAAAGCATTGTATTGGTCTTCCTCATTGATCAGATATTAATTTCCTCGAGGCAAGGCATGTATTTTTGTTTTAAGCAATGTTCGCAGGTCCTCGAAGAACGGGAAAACAGACTAGGTGATCCCAGTCTTCGTTTTCACCGCAAAGACAGCGAGGGTCATTCAAGATGTTCAAGAAGCAAGTTTGTGATTTATGGATCCATGGCCTGTAATAAGGAAAATGGTGTATAAACTTGGCTTATACCATACTGGAGCTTTAGGGTAGATCTGGGCTATTTGAGGTGAGCATTTTGTAATGAAAGAGCCTTTTAGGGGTGGTATTCCATCTGTCTGGCCAGGTGTAAGAAAATGGAATGCAAGGAGCTTTTTTTTTTTTTTTTCCTATGATGGCGTTTGTTTGGTTAGTAGTGAAATCCAGGATGGAGGTTGGGAGCCCCTTTCCGAGCCGGTAGTGCACACCTTTGCGAATTACCTGCAGGTCCAGAGGGAGAATTCCCCGCCAAGACTTGGAGCGCTGGGTTGCTTACCGTGCAGCAGGCATGGAAACTGAACTTGGCCTGTTACAACGTTAGATCACTCATCGGTGAAGACAGGATATTAGAGGTGGAAAAGGAATTAGAAAATGTAAATAATACAAAAGGTCTTTGAGATAACAGAAGAGGAGAAAAAGCAGTATGTACTGTACTGGAACTTAAGAAACTCATCCGTGACCACATTTCATAGGAATGGGGCCAAGGACAGAGCCCTGGAGGCAGCCTCTGTAGACATTTCTGGAGATTTGTAGATAAGCATTTCTGACAGTAACACTTCTGTTGTGAAGATATTCCTGTATGCAGCTGTAAAGATTTGCTGGAACGCTAGCTTCTGAGTCTTCGTAGTATACTTGGCCATCAGAGCAAGTCAAAGGCTACAGCGAAATCCACAATTACAAAGAAGTATTGGCCCTCAGTCCCCAGCAGCTTTCACTCCCCCTCTTACGGCAGCGAGAGGATCAGATGGTGCTAAGAATCTCTGGGTACGACCAGGCTACCATGCATGGAAACTGAACTTGGCCTGTTACAACGTTAGATCACTCATCGGTGAAGACAGGATATTAGAGGTGGAAAAGGAATTAGAAAATGTGAATTGAAATATCATCGGTTTGGCTGAAACAAGAAGAAGAAATGAATCACTCATAAGTTTATCAAGTGGAAATCTGCTGTACACCAATGGAAACAGTGAAAGGAGTGAAGGTGGAGTTGGGTTTCTGGTCCATAAAGATTTAAAAAACAACATTTTGGAATTCAAAAGTACATCACCAAGGGTGTCAAGACTAATACTCAAGATTTCTAAGAGGAACAAGCTAAAGGTTATAATGATTTATGCACCAACATCGAACCATGATAATGAAGAGGTTGAAGAAATGTACACCGAAACTGAGAGTCTTCTAAATGAGCAGAAAACCCACTACACTATTATTATGGGGGACTTCAATTCTAAGGTTGGAAAAAGACAAAACAAAGCAGAGAGGGGAACTATAGGAAATTTTGGAATTGGTGAAAGAAATGAAAGAGGCGAAAGACTTGCGGAATTTGCAGAATCTCAAGGATTATCAGTAATGAACACTTTTTTTCAAGAAAAGGGTGAACAGAAAGTGGACATGGAAGAGTCCAAATGGATTAACAACTAATGAAGTCGACTTCATCCTCACTAACAGAAGATATATTGTGAATGATGTTACCGTCCTGAATAAGGTAAATGTTGAAAGTGATCACAGAATGGTAAGATATACACTTGATATAGATGTAGGAAAGGGAAAAACTGACTCGAGTAAATAATACAAAGGTCTTTGAGATAACAGAAGAGGAGAAAAAGCAGTATGTACTGTACTGTACTGGAACTTAAGAACAGGTTTGAGCTTCTGCAGACTGCTCAGGACCAAGATATCGACGAGGAATATTACAACTTTCTGAAAATGATAAAGTCCAAGAAACCTATAGGGAAACAGAAATCCAAAGAAGAAAAAATTAGTCAAGAAACACTTGTCATGATGAACCGAAGAGAAATGAAGAGCAAGAAAAACACTGACAGGGAGAAAATTGAGTATACTGAGTTATGCAACGCCATTAGAAAGAGACTCAGAGAGGACATAAGAAGATTTAACACAAGAAAAGTAGAACAAGCATTACGGGAAAACAAAGGATTTAAATCAACAGCCTTGAGCAGTAATACAGAAAGACAAATGATACTGAAACTGAAGAGTAGCGACGGTGTACTTATAAATAGCAGAGAAGGCATAATTCAAATAGCAGAAGACTACTATAGAGAATTATACAAGGAGCGAGGGAATCATGCCAGCAGTGGGGAAGATGGACTGCAAAGTAGCAGCACATACGACATACCCGATATTCTTCCTGATGAAGTAGAACATGCATTGAAGAAAATGAAGAATCAGAAAGCCCCGGGGGAAGATGAAGTTACTGTAGAGTTGTTAAAATTGGGAGGAAGAGACAACACAAAAACTGGCAAGGCTCTTCACAAAGGGCATTAGAAAAGGTGTGACACCTAAGCAGTGGAATAATGCAGTCATAGTTTTGCTGCATAAGAAAGGAGATAAATCAGAAATTGGAAATTATAGACCAATTAGCTTGTTATCCCACATCTACAAGTTGTTCACAAGGGTCATTACTAACAGATTAGAAAGAATACTTGATGAGAATCAACCGAAAGAGCAAGCTGGCTTTAGGACAGGATTCTCAACTATGGATCACCTTCACGTAATATCACAGCTAATGGAGAAAGCAAATGAATATAAAACACCATTATGCCTGGCATTTGTGGATTATGAAAAGGCATTTGACTCCATACAGTATAAGGCAATGTTTCGGGCACTGGAAAGACAAGGCATAGATACCCCACATATTATGATTTTGAAGAAAATATATGAGAATGCTACCTCCTTTATTAGACTAGACAAAGACAGTAGGAAATTTAAAATCGAGAAAGGAGTTCGACAAGGAGACAATATCTCCGAAGCTGTTTACTGCTGCCCTTGAGGAAGCTTTAAGAAGATTAGACTGGTCGCAGAAAGGTGTCAATGTGAACGGAGAATACCTAAACCATTTACGATTTGCAGATGACATTGTGTGTCATCTGCAAATAAGCCACGATCATAAGCCACGATCCCAAAGAATTAGAGGAAAATCTTAATCAGCTATGCACAGTTAGTAAGGATTTCGGACTGAAGATGAATATGGCTAAAACAAAAGTAATGATGAACAAGTATGCCCCAATAAAGGGAAATAATGATTGAAGGAGCAGTAATTGAAAAGGTGGAGTCATATACTTATCTGGGACAAGTTATTAGCTGTAATAATGATAAATGGCTGGAAGTCAAGAGAAGAATAAATTTTGGATGGATAGCATTCAGGAAATATAGTCACATACTGAAGAGCAATATCCCAGTTTGTCTGAAATGTAAAATAATGAACCAATGTATACTCCCCACCATGACTTATGGAAGTGAAACTTGGGCACTCACCAAAAGAATGGAAGAGAAGCTGAGAACTACACAGCGAAGAATGGAACGAATTATATTGGGAATCAGACTGTTAGATAAGAAGAGAAACACACGGATTAGGCAACAAACTCAAGTAAAGGACATTCTTATCAAAACTAAAGAATTAAAATGATCTTGGGCAGGACACATAGCTCGAAGACATGATGACAGATGGACTAAGAAAATAACAGAATGGTACCTAAGAGGAGCTAGAAGAAAACCTGGAAGACAAAGGCGGAGATGGATAGATGAAATTCATAGGTTTGTGGGTAGTAAATGGATGGCCAGTGCTCAAAACAGAAGAACTGGAAGGTTGCTGTAGAGGCCTTCATCCTGCAGTGGATTGAAAATGGCTGATGATGATGATAATGATTTGGTGGCTTAATTTTTGACAGAGTCCATGAGCTGTCTAAGGGCATCGTCTGCCGAACGGCCTGCCCGAAAGTCGAACTGGGTTGCGGACTGGAGATTTGTACTGTTACAGTGTTTTTCCAATCTGGATAGGTGAAGACATTCAAATATTTTACTTAAAACGGAAAGGAGTGCTATGGGTCTGTATGACCTTGGTTGCTCTGGTGGCTTACTTGGGTTCTTCAAGATGGGCGTAGATTGGCCTCTTTCCAGTCATCCCGGAAAAGTCCAACTTCCAGGCAATGGTTGTACAGGCTGAGGAAGAGATTTGATTGCGTTTCTGCGAGGTTCTTAATTACTTCTGCTTCAATGAAGTCTAACCCTAGCCTTTTTTGTTTTGCCAATGACAAGTTTTAATTCATCTAAGTTGAAAGGCTCTTCTACAGAATTGGTGTTATAGGACGCGTTTTCAGCACAGATTTCTTGTTGCTGGCTGGATTGAGGATCTGTGTTTAGCGGGAACAGGGTGTCCAAGATGTTGTTTACTCACTCTTCCCATGTGAGAGTTGTGGTGCCCTGCGGGGTAAGTGTAGAGGAGATGACCTCACCTCTGGGGAAGTTGTTCGTAACAATGCGATACACAACTCTTCAGGGGGTGTGTTTCCAGTCGTGGAGACCAGGTGCTCCCGTGACTGTTTCTTCTTGGCTCTAATTAAGTTAGTGTGATCATTTCTTAGCCTACGGTAGTTATTGCGCAGGGCATCAACTTCATGTGGAGGCCCGGTAGGACGCGCACGTTGGAATGTTTACCGTGCTGCATGAACCTGATGGCGGAGATGTTCCAGTTGGTTGCACCACCATGGGACAGCTCTCGAGTAAGGGATTTTCTTCTTGATTGTGAGGAGCAGTAGCACTCCAATGACGAGATCCAAGAACGGCTCGGCGAACAACCAAAAATTACCCTCTAACATTATTTAGACCTAAGCAGTTTCGCGATGGAAGGCTGAATTGCAAGTGAAGAAAACTAGGTTGAAAAATAATGAGGTTCATTTTCACAGGCAATAAAGAATTGTATTACATGAAAATTGTATTACGCCATTTTTACGATCGTGGTTTATTCCAGATATAGTGATGAAATGGTTACGCTGCACCAAGCAATCACAGGCAACCAGGGCGGTATTAAAGGCAGTGAGACCTGTTGCTAACTGCACATTCAGTCATAATCAAAATACTGTACTTTTCTTCATAAAAGCAGAAGCAATGCCATGTGCAGGATGCTTATTACATGTCGGTAAAACTCCAGTGGTCAAAGACCGGTTTTTGCTTGAATCCCTCCCGAAGTCGCATAAAAATCTAACATTTTTTCATTAAACACAAATTAAAGAAATTGAATGGCAAATGCCTAAAAAACGGTACTCACCTTGTATAAATCTGCAATAAATTTATAGGTAAGTGGTGGCTAAATTTAGTTTGGAAGAAGCATTAAAAAGAACTAAGGCAGAGAATGGGGTAAAAATATTTTAAACAAATTTTAAAATGAGCGCAAGGAAGTAGAAGTGCAGATCTCCAATCCTTGGTTGTCATAAAAAGGTTGAAGGACGCGAATGAAAGAATGAAATAAGATTGTCGTTTCGAGAGATAGTCGTTGCGAGAGACTTTCGTTAAATGAACCGTCATCAGTTGGCAAATGGAAGAGAAGTGAGCGCGTGTTGTATTTAAAGTTGGTCTATACTCTCGTGATGCTCTTTTTGACACGTGGGAACTTTAGCTGCGAGAGGTTCCAAGCCGGTGAGAGGTTGAAGGGAAGTTTTGCGTTAATAATATTGAGATCGGAATGGTGTCGGTACCATTCGATGGTGAGGGCTTCATATTGAAGAATTCTGTAGCTCGATCTAAGTTTAATAATAGTGATGGCAGAGTCAACAAGGGGGGTGTGGTTGTGAGCATGGGTTGTTAACTCAGTGCAGGATTGACTTGTCCTGAAACTGTTGAAGTGGTAGTATGCGCGGGTGTTGGAAGTTGTGGAGGAACCGAATTTGGTGGTAGTGCTGCCGATGTAACAGGTGTCGCAGTTTGGTTGGCATTTTATGAGATATATTATATTATTGAGATCATTGATGGGATACTTGTATGTTTCTTTATAAGAATTAAATTCAGCCACCATTTACCAATAAATTTATTGCAGATTTATACAAGGTGAGTACCGTTTTTTAGGCATTTGCCATTCAATTTTTTTAGTCAGTTTTGTCACGTATTATAATAAGACTACTATAATTTCACTAACACAAAATAAAGTCGATTATAAGAATAATGGTTTTTTTTCCCTTCTAATTACAACTATTTTTCTCAGTTCACGTCCTTCAGACAACTTGCTGTTCGTCAAATAGCGAAATACGAGTGGAACCGTAAACTGGAGAAGAGCGTATATGTCAAATAGGAATGTGGGGCGCTTTAGGAGGGATACAAAAATGTCTATTTAGAGACACTAAATGCCATAGTATGAGTTTTGCTCTTTTTTAGACATGATTGGTCTGATAAGCTTATTTATCATTTTGAGAAAAGAAGCGCGCGTGTCCAGCTCCTTCCCAATTACTTTCAAGTTTACAAAAAAATTCAAATTCACGGTATGTGTGAGGGAAGCAAGTTATCTCGAGTGTATAGAGGTTTTATTCTGACAAGCTATGTAGAAACAAGGTGGTTTCCATTAAAATTATAATCACTACTTATTTATTCCGATAGTAATTCGAAATAAACATTTCCCTCACACGGAATGTTTTTATATCAATTTGCCATCGAAACAAGATTAAAATAAGCTCACCACTTTGAAAGAAGACGAAAGTGCGTCCCCCCAATTCTACTTGTGACATATATTATTTTAACAACATTGTTAACAATGTGCAAACTATTATTTCCTCTTCTTTCACGCAATTTTATGTTTTTAAAATCCCTCCCTCCCTTTCCTAGTACTTATTCAGAAACATGAGCTTTGAAACAGAACTATCCTATTTATACAAAAATTATGTAAGCTGAACTAGAATAAAAAGATATCAGAGTCACCAAATCTATAAAAAAAGGGGAAAAAAAAAAATGTTCCTTGGGTTCCGTATTCCTCTCAGAAGAAAGTTTTCTTCTAGTTATAATCACGTGAGATAAAATCAGTTTAAGATACATGCTTACTACGATAAGTCGTGCTCATTTGTTCGGCGACATTTTTGCCTACAGAGTAACGCAGTTGATCAAGTTAAATTAGTAGTATATGAAACAGAATATTTTTCCTTCTTCTGAGACTTCCTTAACGGAACAGTGCATTTCTCCTGAGTAAACTGCCCGTGATATTCTTCTTTTATCAGTCATCATTAGAGTAAGAGGTTGACTTGTCTTTATTGAACTTGATAACTTATAAGTGAATATTTAGGACTCTTAGAATTTTCTTTGGGAGTTATAAAGAAACTGAGATGGATCATTTCTTGAACTTAAAGGAAGGATTGCGTAGTTAAATACAATCCTGTCACAACCGTACAGATGTCAATTCCAGTATACATGGAATCCTCTTCAAGTACACGGAAACCTCTAAATCGCGTCAGAGTTTATTTACTTCCCTCAGTTTCGCGCATTGATAGCGTTTAGTTGCATCAGACATTTTAAGTGCTTACGCGGAACACTACACCCTTCAGTTTATTATTTCTTCATTCGAAAACACGTGTAAGCTCACGTGGCAGGGATGTCAATTCTTACACTGCATTTAGTCTGCCCTGCTACAGCCAAGAAAATACACAACGCTGCTCCACATGGCCCGCACGTGCACAAAAGCTAATCTAATATTTAAAGGCTATATTTACAAATTTGTCAGTTAGTTTGACGGAGCTAAAACCATAAGAAGTGAAAGATACAGGATGACGAGTTCAGAAAAGAAAAGAAACTTAACTACGTTGTGGGAACTGCTACACTTTACACAGAACCGTCCAAACGAAACTTATACTGCTTCATGCAGTGGCGGATCCAGAAAAAAAAATGACAGGAGTGGCACCATTTGTGACAGGGGGCGCCATTTTGTGCCTTGTGTGTGTGTGTGTGTGCACAAAACATTGAACAAAACAAATGACACTCAAACATAATGTGACCAGCGGACAAAGGCACACACTAAAGACTGAATTACTTTGAAGTAAACATTACGCACTTCCAAACTGTGTGACGCCTCGAACTAGAATGGCGATCGCATCAGTGGTACCAAATGTAGTCGGTTGAAAATAGCTGAGCCACAATGCGAAAATAGATAAAATCCTTTATTAACAATGAAAAAAACATATATATATTTTTTGTAGCTAAAGGGAATTTAAACGATTGGTGTAAACGATTGACAAATGTAAAGTACTACACATGGGAAACAGCAACCCCAGAGCAACGTATCAACTCTGTGGTACAACACTGACAGTGGTAGAGAATGAAAGGGACTTGGAGGTGGTTGTGCAGGCAGATATGAAGTTCTCTGAGCAGTGCAGACGGGCTGCAAGAGTAGCTCATGGAGTATTGTCAATGATATACAGGAATTTTTCCAGCAGGGATAAGGAGGTGATTATTCCATTGTACAAGGCAATGGTCAGGCCACACCTAGAGTACTGTATACAGGTCTGGAGGCCTCATTTCAAGAAGGATGTAGAGCTGCTGGAACGAGTACAGAGAAGGGCAACAAGATTAGTGAATGGAACAAAGGGGTGCTCTTACGAAGAAAGGCTTAAGTTTTGCAAATTACAGTGTCTGGAGACTAGGCACCAGCGAGGTGATCTGATAGAGGTGTATAAAGTCTTGAATGGTTTGAGCATGCTCAATGCTGATGGGATTCTTCCTCTAGCTCAGAAAAATCACCTGAGAGGGCATAAATTCAAATTGAGGAAAGACAGATGTAGGATAGACGTGCGGAAATTTGTCTTTAGCCAGCGGGTGGTTGGTTGGTGGAACAGACTTCCACCCCTTGTGGTGGAGGTTGATAGCCTAAATAAGTTTAAGGCTCAGCTGGACAGGTATTTTGAACGAACAGAGGGGTGAAGTGGAAGTGGTTTTTTTTTTTTTTTTTTTTTGGCTGATGCTGCATAAGCTTGCTTTCTTGCATCAAATGCCTCTACTAATGCTAATGCTAATATTCTCCGAAAAACGACAGGGGAAGCACGTTCCCCGGTGCTCCTATTCTGAATCCGACACTGGCTCCATGTATCTGCAGTTTTAGCTTCCTATGAACGTATTAGTATACTGCTCGACAAAATTAACAGAAAAAAATGTTTTTCATGAATATTTTATCGTGAACGGTGTGGCAGAACGCGAATATTTAATATAATAGGCATCCTGACATGCTAATTCCGAGTATTCAATAGAAATCGATCTACTACTTACAGGGCCGCACATTATGCAATTATTCATACCTATAAAAACACGGATAACGACCACATCACTTCATTCCCGTTTTTTGACTTGCTCAATGGGACGGCCACATCTTCAGTACTCAGGATGGCAAGTCATCATCGTTTAGATGATTCTTTGAAATGGCTCCCCGTTGAACGATTTGAAGCCGGGCAGTCGCAGACGGAGGTGGCACATTGGCTTTCCATACTGCTGAGGTGTCACACAGTGTCACCTCAGCAGTATGGAAAGAGGTTCAGTAGACAGGAACCATTATAAGAAGAGCCGGCCAAGGTCACTCGAGGGGTACGTCAACCAGAACAAACCACCGGCTCTAACAGCAAGACGGAATCCTACGATGTCCTTGTCATCAATTCTCTTGAGGTTGCTGCTGCTGCCATAGATGAAAACATTTCCAACACTGCTCAAGAAGGCTCAATTCAAGTGGAGTCTACCCAAGGAAGCCAGTGGTTTGTATCCCCAAACTACCGCAGAGCTAATCGAAACTGGTGCTATGAACATGTGACTTGGAGCCCTAAAAACGGGGTACAGTTTTGTTCTTCATTAGTCTCGTTTTAGCTTGCGAACAGATTCTAGTCATTATTTAATCTGAATACAACGAGGAATGCAATATCCCTTCAACATCAGAAAAAGGGACACCTACGGTGTCCCTTTTTCTGATGTTCTCTTGTGCGGCGGGCCGAGTAATGATCAACGGCAGCACCCCTCTGCATGTTTTTGATAGGGATACCGTAACTGTGCAGAGGTACCGAGAACAGATCTTCGAACACTATGTGCGACTATTTAGGGGCGTGGTTGGCCCATATTTCGTTTTCATGCACGTGAACGCCGCTGCACATAGAGCTCAAGTGATGGAGGAATATCTTGAAACAAGATATTCAACGACTGCCGTGGCTAGCACGATCAGCAGACTTAAATCCGATCGAACATGTGTGGGACGCTCTTGGGCGTCGTATTGCACTCCGAGAGCCAACTCCTCGGTCACTTGGTGAGCTAATGTCTGTGCTAGTGGAAGAATGGGACTTTTTTGCTACATAGTCTTATAAACACCCTTATATCGAAGCATGGCTCATCGCTGTCAGGACTGTTTAGCCGCTGGTGGGGATCATACACCATACTGATATCATGTGATCATATTTTTTCGAATACCTTGTATTGACTTCTGTAATGTGACTTTTTTGGTAATTTTTATACCCCCGAAGTTTCTTGCTGTCTCTTCATTTTATTCTTATTCTATGTTACACTACCAAACCAAAATTTCTCCTGCTACATCGCAAGCTGCACGAATTTACCCCACCTTTTCTACATGTTCTGTTAATTTTGTAGAGCACTGTATTAGCATAGCCATATAGTACCAATGAAGCCACAGACATTTGCTGCAGGAGCCAAAAAAAAAAAAAAAAAATACTTAAGGAAATATAAATTATGTACTTCACTCCTCATTAGGTAACTATCCGGTTGACCTTTGATTTCCTCAAATAGTCAGCGACAACTACCTGCGGTGGCAAATTGTTCCACCAATCTGAAGAATATCCATTCACTGGCTAAAAGAAAAGTTCCTACACTCTAATCCGCTTCCTCTGTAATTTGAATTTATGGCCCTTAGTTCCGAAATTCTTTATAATAATGAAAATTCCTTGTTAATTCATTTTAGTAGCTCCTCTCAGAGCCTTGGAAACCTCAATCATGTCACCTCTAAGGAGCCTGGTTGGCAAGCTCTTTGGCCCACATAATCGAAGTCTTTCCTCGTGCGGTCGCCCTTTTGCCGATCTTACTATGCGAGTTGCCCGTCTTTGGCCCCTTTCATTAAGCTCATTATCTTTTTTTTTTTTTGGTTGAGGTGTCCATACTCGTATATAATATGGGGTTTGTAATTGCCTTATACAGTGGAATTACGATCTCCACATCTCTACAGGATAATGTTTAAAAAATCATCGATAGGACACTGGGCCTTCCTGGGCGCCTGTTTACACTGCTCAGAAAACTTCATATTTGCCCGTATTGTAACTCCTAAATCCCTTTCTTCTTCTACTATTTTTAATTCAACCGCACCAAGTGTATAATTTATTTGGAAGTTGCTATTCCCAATTGCATATTGCTGCATTAAAACAGGGATGCCACTTTCCTGATCATTCATGAAGCCTGTTCAAGTAATCCTGAAGGTGCGCTACTTGATGCTGATCATTAAAGACTTTCCCAATCTTTACCTCGTCTGCAAATTCATGCCCTGTATCCCTTCGTCGATGTCATTTATGAAAACCAGAAACAACAGTGGTCCAAGAACTGATCATTGGGGGCTTCACTTCTGACGTTGCACCAATCTGAAGAATATCCATTAATCACAACCTTCTGCCATTCAGCAACCCTGCAATTCATCTTAAAATATTTCCAGTAATCCCAGCGTGTTCTATCTTATACAGTAACCTCTCATAGAGGGACTGAATCAAATGCTTTGCTAAAATAGACTATGTCGAAATTGTTTCCTACCTCCAGCTCATGAGTAACTGTCAAAATAGCCTACTAGGTTAGTTAAACAAGATTTTCCCATAAGAAAAAACATGTTGTATGCTCTTTATATGTCAAAATAGCCTACTAGGTTAGTTAAACAAGATTTTCCCATAAGAAAAACATGTTGTATGCTCTTTATATTCTTTCTAGATGTCCCTGGACTGCATTTTTAATCATTTCCTCTAAGACTTTCCTTACCACTGAAGTCAGGATTACCGGTCTGCAGTTACTGACTTCACTCTTAGAACCACCTTTATGTATTGGCGATACGCTGTCACTTCTCCAATCCAAAGGAATATCTTCCGAGTCCAATGATGCCCTGATAATTATCCTCACTGGTTCAATACACCCTCTAGTCGTCACCCTCAAATTTACTGGGTTTATGTCATCAACTCTTGGAGCCTTACTTCCCTTTATGCTCGAAAGTTTTCTAATGAACAGTCATCAGTAATTTCGAAATCACTAATATCACATAGCACAGCCTCTCTTTAGCATGAATGGTCTTTTGTCAGTAAAAACCGATGCAAAGTAATTAATTCATCATCAGATGGGTTATTTAAGACTTTCCCATACCCAGTATTTAAGGATCCGATCTGATTCGTTTTCTTCTTTTTTATATTCACAAAAAAGTACGTATTTAAGTAGTTTAATTTAAGTAGGTGGTTAATTATTCCACTCCCCCTTTATATAACGCGATATTTGGAATGAAATACAGATTTATTCCTCTTTTAAAAAAGAGGAATAAATCTTGTACATTCATCTGATGAACTCAGTTGGAAAAACCAACATAGTAGGAAAACTAAGAGAAAAACAAAACGGCCCTTTCTCTCTCAATACAGAGATTTATCTATTCGCTGAGATCATGCAGAATGCATCAATAAAGAACAGAAGGCGCTTACACGCACGAGATAAAAAAAAAAAAAAAAACCAACTTTCTAAATTAATAAAGATGACTTATAGTTGCATATACATATTCTTCATTTTCATCCCTATACTTTGTCAAGTTACTGCCAACTCATTCTGTTTCTACCCCTCTTTTCCATTTTAGGATATGGAACACCAATGAATGGCTACTCCATTGTATACAGAATTACGGAATAAAGCATTACGGCTACCTGTCTGTTATTTCTTGTATCAATTTTTTTTTTTTTTCATTGGTTAGTGTGGAACAGATTAACATAACCCTGTTCATAGAGAGGCAGTGTAGCGACAGCATTTCATGAAAATCCATCTACCGGAAGTCGAAGTACTAGATGCAGAAGGACGGACATGAAAACAAACAATGTTTTTTTAGGCGTATTAATATATATGCGCTTTACATATATATTAACGCGCCTAAAAACAATAAAAATGCTCTCTTTTATATTCTACAATTTTCCTTCCTTTCGTGGTTTATAGGCTAATGGCGATGGTTCCATGTTAAATAAACCAATAACCCACGAAGTTCTTAATCTTCTCTTATTATTATACTTATATAGCGAGGCTATTATTATTGCATAGTACTTTACTGTATATGCAAAATAGGCAAATATACTTCTTTCACTATTACTGTATTATTCTTTTAACAACTTTTATATTTAAAATTTACTATATTTTTAACGAACTTAATCTAGCATAATAACGTGTGGGTATATGGAAAATCGCCATTCACTTAATGACTCATTTTCGAAGAACATAGCGCTGTCGTTAAGCGAGGTATATCTGCACTTTGAGACAAGCACTAAACGCCCTTATTCATCGCAACTAATACGCATGAATAATTGCAAGGAAATCGACTCCTATCTTAAACAGTTAAAGCATCCAAATATTTTGACAAAACATTTGTCTTCATATAAACATATGTATTCATAAAGCGAAAGAAGAAAACTAAAAACCTACTCCTCCTCTACGAAGGAGCACATTTTCAAGATGGATTGTGATTTCTCTAAAAACCATTCCATACACATACAAAGTCGGGAGCTCTTGAAGGAGTAGGTTTTAAGTTTACTTCTTTCCCGTTATGCATTGAACCGAACGGATTTTGGAGGTGAATTTCGTCAAAGAGTCCCTTCTAGAAGCGTTGACTGTTTAAGACAGATTAATATAGCCACAGATAAGGCAATAATCAAAAATTTTACGTAAATCTATTTGATAGTATGAACCAGAGCTGTAATGCTCAATGCGTTCTACGTTGATATCAATATTTGTAAAAATAATAAGAGAAGTTTACCTCAATATAGTACGTAGAACACTTCCGTATGATACTCTCCAGAAATTAAAACGAAAAAAATCGAAAATCTTACATTCCAGTAACAAATAATTAAAAATCAATTTAACGCAATTAAAAATTAAGAAAATTAAAAGAATTTAACGAAAAAATTGCAAAACGATTTTCCTTCCTGAAGCTGACAACGAGTTTCGACCGTATGTCGTGATCACAGGAATGAAAATTACCGAATACAGATTATTTGTCTTCGCGCATGCGCGTAAAAGCCCACGAATCTGAGATCAGATATGGCCGGCGAACATTAACAGAATTTTCGTTTAATTTAATTCCTACGGGCCTATTAATACGCGACTATTAATTGCAGAAACCGTAGAAATTAAATTACACGAGAATTCTGTTAATGTTCGCCAGCCATATCTGATCTCAAATTCGTGGGCTTTTACGCGCATGCGCGAAGACAAATAATCCCTATTTCAGCACTCATTTCATTCATTTATTTACACGCTCACACAAAGTTCATGTACAATTCCAAGATAAATATACAATTAATTTATATACATAATTTATACAAGATTTATATACATTCTCAATATATCCATCCTAAGGGTGTACATGTGTGTGTGTATTACGGTATCGGGGTGGCTCCTAGGCAGATGGCCATCTCCACCTTGTCCTCTGTGATCGTACAGAAACTCTGTATAGTGAGCCTGAAAGTGTTGGTATTTGGCGTTAGGAGTATTGAGTTTTGTTGTTATCATCTGTATGTGCTTTTTTTTTTTTGCACAAATCCCGCACCCACCGGAGGTATTGCAATGCGAATATAGGGGAAACCCTGGAAGCCGCTAATAACTTACAAATACACTTTATCTGTATACATGTCGCGAATGGATATATATGTGAGAATGTATATAAATTGTATATAAATCTTGTATCATGTATATATAAATGGATGTATAGAAATCTTGAGAATGTATATAGAATTGTGTGTATAAATAAATGTAAATACCGATGGGTGCTATTTGAGCACTCAGGCGTCGCCGAACACTTCTGGTAAACTCAACACGACATTAAGATTATTGACCGTTCTCATTAGTACCGGCGTTGCTTTTGGTTGGAATCAGTACACATTATATCTTGTTGTGATTCTTTTAACCAGAACAAAGGAGGTCATGTCCATCCCATCATTGAAGCAGCCATCGTCCTGAATGATGAACGTTGGCGCACACAGCGAACCCAAGCTTTGCAATTGCAGCCACAAGCCTCTACTTCCAACTGCAAATTGTTGTCAGCGCCTGTTAACCTCGCATAACCACCATACCGGGCATTTTTTATTATTTATTTTGTATCAACGTTTTTCGACTGAAGAAGGGCAATCTATGTCCGAAAGCTTTACATGTATATTTATTTTAACTGTTTATTATAACTTATTTTTATCTGTTTTCCTATCAAAGGAATTTAATAAACCTGTATGCTGTATTTCTCAGAAAAAGCTGAACTTATTGACATTATGAACTCTGAGAACATAGGCCTTTTCTGTTTCAGTATATATTATTTATAAATTGTATTCTACGGTCGGTTTGTTTGCTTCGTAGAAGGAAAAATTATAGTTAAATAAATAAATAAAAAAAATATATATATATAAGAGCAACTGCCTCTTACCTGAAAACGATTAATTCGGCTACGATGTGAATACAACCGTTAACCGTATTTAGCAGTCAAGCGCTTTGAACTACGGTACACTCAAACGCGTGAGCATCACTGCGCTCTTTCACTTCAGCACTCCGCTATGTCGTGTGGAAGAACGAGAATTGCACCCACTTCGCTAGCCGAACGGAAAGAGGAAAGATTCCTCTTTCTGCTCGTGTTAAATGTGCTTTATTTAACCTTTTTACGATGTTTTATTATTATTTTTTTTTCCGAGAGCAGCTTCTTCCAGATCCACTGCGATTCTGATTTGCAAGTTCAACGACATGCAGATACGA
The DNA here is from genome assembly GCF_048544385.1 of Mastigoproctus giganteus. Lineage (NCBI taxonomy): Eukaryota > Metazoa > Arthropoda > Arachnida > Uropygi > Thelyphonidae > Mastigoproctus > Mastigoproctus giganteus. The sequence goes on along the minus strand of NC_143583.1, from coordinate 198,122,898 downwards.
TGTGCCGAATAATGTTAAATATGGTTTCTCAGGGGGTGTTCAGGGAGTGTATATATTGCTGAGACTGATATAGCGAAAAGAGATACCAGCTCAGTTTAGATTTTTCACGCAGAATTACTGAGTTCACCGAGCTGTCCTATTTTCTGATCAGTGCACGTACTCCTTTTTAAGACATCTATGAAATGTTATGCAACTGAAGCGATCGAGGACAACGAACACGATCAGATGCAGTCTCAGAGGCTTACGCAAGAAGGGAGAATTAGGGGAATAAATCTCCGGCCCCCCAAATTATACTTTAATCATAAAAAGTGCCAAGTTCTAAAAGAAAACTCATCACCTTGTGTTGCGGAAAGCTTGACAGATCGACTGATAATAACTATTTATGTTCCCTTCTGCGTAATTTTCTCAATTGGCTCAAGAATTAAATTTCAGAATAATGGCTGTACTCAAGTAGTAAGGCCTTTTAGAGCTCGCTCTCTCTCTCTCTCTCTCTCTCTCTCGTTAATGTGAGATTTAACAACTTTTTTTTTCAGGTTGTCGGATCGTAAAAGAATCTCCCTCAAGAATAACGGACACGCATCAAAGATGTTTCACAGCACTCCATTCAAGTACGATATGATACTACAGTACTTAACTCGTGTCTACATGACCCAGTACAGAGAATAATACGAAGTGACCTTTGAACCAGTCGAGCGAAGAGCTGATTGGCAGCGTAAGTAGTAGCACAGTAGAAGCTGATCTTAAATATTGTGAGAATTCTCTCATAAGCAATATGAAGTCCGGAAGTCATAATTTAAAGTCTGCATTCATAGCAAAACGTCTGGCACAAAAGTTTGTTTTGGAAACCGAACATACAGTACTACTAAGGTGGTAGCACTATTAAAAGAAAGAAGTGACAGATAAAGAGAAACTGGTGGGGTAAAGTAACGGTTGAGGAATGCTTAAACCCTTTCCTATTAAACAGGAAAAAAGCTATTTATAGTCACAGCTGCATTAAGGTCTTCGTTGTGCATAAAGCAGCACGTGTGCAAGGGACCCAGGTGAAGGGCGTGTGCCAGTTGTTTTAAATTAAAAACCTTTGAACAGTGACGTCAGGTTAAAAAATACAACGGTCTTTTATAACACGCGGCTATGTCTTAAGTTGAGAACAGCAGATACATCGTTCATTATGGTCCGCGCCACAGAATTGTGATCAAAATTCTGTCGCTCCTACTGTCTACTGCAGTGTTTCTCAAAGGGTGTGCCGCGTCACATTAGTGTGCCGCAAAATTTTCCAAGTGTGCCGCGAAATTTAGAAATTTCTTCTTCTATGACTACGTAGGTGTGCCGCGAAATTTTTCTTCTTTGGAAAATGTGCCACGAGAGTAAAAAGATTGAGAAACACTGGTCTACTGTACCACTCAACGACCGCTACTATGCAGGGATACTTATCGATAGTCAAATCGATATTAATATATTGCATGGAGTGCTAAATATCACAAAAAAAATGTACCAGGTGAATTCGACTCAGCAATGAACTTTAAGGACTAAGAATCCATAAAGAAGGAATTCACAGACCACATAAGCACGTGGAAGTTAACTGATTGATTGTTTCTGTTATTTTATCGATTGTTTCTCTTTGAACAGTGGTTGCTGAAAAGGCGTAGGATCCGACTTTTGCAGTTTATAATTTGGAATTAGTGACCATAAGGGACCATTCAATCAGTACCATCCTGTATCAACTAACAATATAGAGGGTAAACGGAAAGAAGACTTCTTTCCCGTTTGCCCTTTATTCCACACTATCATCACTTCCGAATTAGTAGATAAATGCTCGGTACAGCAATTTTACGGCTGTTAGAATATTTTTTTGGAGCCCCTATTTTTTTTATATGCTCCAAAAGAGCTATAATTTTTTAATGAATTTCAAAAGGTCAAGAAATCATCCTTTCCGGACAAATTTCAGTTTCAAAAATTTTGAATCGAATGCTACAGGAACTAACTCACGCTAGGGTGAATATGATAGTTTCTCGCCAAGACCAATATGGCTGCCATTTCATACAACCTCTGTGCTTTCTTAGTTGTAGCTTCCTGAGATTTCTTCTTGTCCCCAGAACTAAATTTTTGTACTCAGATGGAGGGAGATCATGATCTTTCAGAGATCCATGAAACATCGCAGGACGTACTTAAAGATTACACAATGGTATATAGAGCATCCTGCAACTTTTTAATGAATTTGCGAAGCGCTAGGAAATCTTGGCCCTTTCAAATGTAAACTGAAAAGGTAGGATCATAACTCAAATGCTACAATGCATTCGTCGATCGTAACCTGTTTCAGACGGACCCGAAAAGGTGATCAACACCACTTGATGTATCACGGAAAACAGCGATTATCTAGATGTAGGCACTAACCTGTCAGATCCTGTATTTTATTCTGTGAAACCTCTGGCTAAGCCGGAGGGTAATATTGTAGGGATCTATCTACGTGTATTATCTCTGTAATAAAGAATATTTATTTATTAAGCCTTAATAAATTAATTTTATTAAATTTCAAATATAAAACTAAAAATACAAATGCAGAAATAAATTAATACAGTATAATATAACGTACTATACTACTTGCAATTACACTGAATAGTGAAAAATTATTGTAAATAGAAATATAGTAGGCACTTTATTTTTTTTTTAACGCTAATTTCGAATGTGCAGCCCCCTCCCACCTTTTTTTTTCCCTTTTCCCAAGCCTTTTTTTTATCCTCCACTCAAGATATTTTCCCGCACTTAAATTTTGGTCTGTCTGTTCATATTAATGGACTGCTGATTGATTGAGGAGTTTTCTAATCACGCAGTATCAGATGGATATGTAGTGCAAATCTCCCAGAAAGGAGATATATGCATTACATATTCATTTTTGGTGTCAGTTACAGTTGAACGTGCTTCTAAATGTCAGGCTACTACGTTAGTTCACCATATAGCCTTTGTTATGTATGCGATATTATACAATTAAATCTCACAGATAGTCTACAACGCTTGTATTGAAAGAAAGCACATGAAATTTATTTTAGCAGAAAATTGGATGATCAGTTAAGAAAAAAAAACAAACAATATTGGTATTATTGCGTCTCTCCTCAAGCGTACGCTCATAACGGTATGTGTACTATATTTTCAAAAAAGTGTTTGTGGGCTGATTTGCATGTTATGCGCGGGGAAAAGGAATAATTCTAACTACTCCTCGATTGAAAAGGACAATGGAAATTCCTCCAGTCGTTGACGACAATCGAACCCAATTCCACTCCAAAACGCGATGTATCGTGCCGACTAATCTGTCATGGAAGTAGGATTCTCATATATGCTGTACTAATTGGGCATCGCGTGTAAGAGGTTGGTTAAAAAAAGTAGCATATAAAAATATAAAAACGTAAGGTATAAATAATAAACGTAAATAACGTGCTATTCGCTGTCCCTGTGGTGTAACTTTTGAGGAACTACCTGCACGAGAGAGAACAGAGATTAAAATAGAAGTTAAGAGTGCTCCTTAAGGATCCATTGCAAGTCCGTATTCATGGAACTATGTTTTGGATGAGTTATTAGGTAAGACTGGGGAGACTGTATTAAAGCATACACTGATGGCTTAGCAATTTTGGTGAAAGGAAACTCAAGGAAGGAATTAGAAGACAAGGCTAGTGAGGTAATGAAGAGTATGTGAATGGGCATACTACAATAAATTACATATATTTATTGCTAAGTCTGTTATTGTTCTCTTGAAGGAGAAATTGAGTGAAAGTAGAAATACTACAGTGCGAATTCCCGTCGGATCCCTGAGATACGCCTCTGAAGTGAATTATATTGGAATAATACTTGACGGGAGACTTACCTTCCTCCCACATGTGAAATATCTGAAGGAGAAAACTAGTATAATATACTCTAAAATAAGACGTATTGTTAGGGTACAGTGGGGGAGTGAAGTGTAAGTCTCTAGATTTATTACATAAGTGTATTTTTTTTGCCTATCATCATTTATGCTGGAGGAGTTTGGATTCCGAGCAGAAAATAGATTGACATAAAAAAGGCATTTCATATCTGCCCAATGACTTGCTCTCTTATCTGTAACCCAGGCCTGCAAAACAAATTTAACGAGGCATTAGGAGTAGTAGCAGATAGAAAGCCTGCTAATTTAATGATAATTATTAAAAAGTACAGTATTTAGAATATACCACATTGAGAGTTTCTCAACTGAATTGTTGGGGATCGTTGCTTGTCCTGATAGCGCAAGAGAATGTGGTAGACAAGCTATGAAAGTAGAAAGACAAAGGTTACAAAAATAAAGTGGCAAGATCGATGGAGTGGCTCTGTAAAAGGAAGAGCCACGTGTGGCTTTTTGCCTGATGTGGCATACCTAAAGACACGTAAAGGATGGCCAGACCTAGGTGTTCAATGTTAATATAAGGACACGGACTAAAATCACATTTGTGTGAATTAGGTGTTGGACAAAGTGGGTTATGTCGGTGTGGTGAAATATAGAGTTCAGATCATGTGCTGCGGACCTGTTTGTGTATCATGACTTGAGGGTTAAAATGCAACAAGAATTGAAAGTAGATACTGTAGAACCTATAGATGTTTTTGAGTCACTTGAGAAGTATTTGGCCTTAAGGATTTCATTAAGTCTGTTTTTGTGAGGAGATTGTCAAATTAAATGGCATAAAATGTAAACAGAAGTGTATATTGATATATTTTATAGCGTATACAATAATTTTATTTATACAGAGTTTAATTTCGCTCTTTTAAAGTGCATTATACTCTTAGAGAATTTTAAGTATTAGGACTGGAGTTTATAACGTTGATAAGACCGGGATTGGTGGCGCGTTGCTTTTATCCAGCATTAAGGGGGTCTATTGTTTATTATATTTTAAATGTATGTATGTATAATTTAATGTATAGTGTTGTCTAGCTAGTAGGGCCCACCTCCCCGATGGCAGGTGCGGAAACCCTACTGTAAAGTAAGTTTCTTTGGCAACGGCAATCTATATTAGAGTTTTTAATTAAAGTGTTGTGTGATGTGTAAATGATGTGTTCCTAATGTGAATGAGCCAATGACTCAAGAAACGCGAAGACGGTCGTTACTGATAAATGTAAATGTCCTCATGGTAGGGGGGGGAAGCCAGCCAGCCAACCAAACATTGTGTAAGCTCAATATACTGGCAGATTATTGTGGAACTTAGATCAGAGAGGCTTCTGATCATTACAAAAGAAAATGAAAAGAAAGTGTACTCATTATTTTGTTTTCCATGTTATTATTATGATCATCATTTTATTTTCACATCAGTGGGCATCCCTGGAACAGCCTGGTTCAGATAGAAGGGTGTACATTATGCAAATTCCAGTTGATTACATTGATTGGAATTGCAGGAGACCAAAACAGATTGAAAATGCACAACAAAATAAAAATCAATAAATAAAATAATAATAAAAAAATAATAAATAATCAACAATAAAAAACAACGGTAAATCTAGGAGAGCTTTTGCAAGGAATTCTTTTCATATGTTTATTGTCCGTGTTTATAGAGTTCTTTCACTATGTCCTGTCTATAGCGCTTCGAGCTGCAGAAAGATGAGGCATCAATTCCCAGGGTGTTATATATTCAGAACATATTCGCCGGAAGCAGTGACCTAAGGTGTTGCACGTTTTGCAGAGAAGATTGTAGACAAGGTATTGAACTGCATCGGGTTCGTTCTGAGGTCCGCGGATTGGCAGAAACATCCCAGATGTCAGGCGAATCCATTTGGCCGCATAGAAGTTGTGCCAAAGTGTGTAGATTCCTCTCTTTGACGATGGTTTCCTAGAGTTTCATGCCAAGGTTTTCATAGAGCACGCTCCTAGAGATGGTGAAAGGGTATTTCATTGTAACACCTGTTAAAATTTCATTAAAATTTTCAATAAGCGGTACCAGGCAATCTAATGGTGTATACACCAGTGTTATCAACGATATTACCGCAACGAATTGATCAAAGATCATTTTTAGGCCTGATCAGAAGCCTCTCTGGTCTAAGTTCCACAATAATATGCCAGTATATTGAGCTTACACAATGTTTGGTTGGCTGGCTTGCTTCCCCCATACCATGAGGACATTTACATTTATCAGTAACGACCGTCTTCGCGTTTCTTGAGTCATTGGCTCATTCACATTAGCTGAGTGGTCGCAAGCGAAAGTGTAGTAGCATGCGCTCTTTGGGTGGACCGTGGTTCAAACTCGCGTGACTATTAAATACAATTAACGATTGTATTGGTGATTTATTGTAAATTCACCTGATGGCCGTGCCGGAGTGAAAAAAAAGGAACATCCGATTTAAAATTTGGATTCCATAGTATATAATTATTATATACCGCATTTCTCAAATTACTGTGGCAACTGTTTCGACAGTAGGAACTGGTTCTTTTGTTGGCTTATCACAATGAGGTCATGCTGTTATGTCATGATATGCGACATTCGAAGTACAAGTACCTCTTTATACTTCGTGATACAAGAACTTGAACTTGTTTATGGAATGTAGCATTGGTTCACAGCTGCAACGGTTCCACTATATGTTCAAAGTAAGCCCTTTGAGCAATTCAGTGTAAAAAGAGAAGAGAATCCGGACAGAAATTCTAATCAAATAGAATTAAGTAAACGGAAATTGAGAAAAGAGTCCCAAAATTCGAAAAACTAAATACTGAACAACATAACTATGGTTCTATGACAATTATCTTGAGATATTTTCTCAGAGAAAGAACTAGAGAAAAAAAATCAACAGCTGCCGCCGCAAAGGTAGTTAGAGTTGGAATTCAAACGACTATTTCCAGACTTCCTTCGGGAACTAATATCAAAAAGAAGTTAGTCACATTACAAAAATGCCAAAGAAAACATTAGAACTCCCAATAGCGCGCTATAATTTACTTCAACAGGCACAAAAATTGCTGTATATCTGGCATAGGACCATGTTATTATAAGGTCCATGGGTAAGTTTCCACCGAACTTCTCAGCTTCATCCAACTGATGGCAACTAGGAAATGCGAGCAGTTGTATGCTCTTAGTAGCACAGAAGCTGTTGACGCATTCTTCAGATGCATGTTACAGCCTTTATACACCAGTAAATAAATAATGATGGACTGCGGCTTATTATTAGCAGACTAATTTAACTTGACATCTTCTTTAAAAAAAATTGAGACTGACCTCCAATCCCCCACAGGTCAATCTCGATAACTATTTTTTTTTTTTTTTTTTTATTAATAACAAGATACACAACAGGTAACCATTAACAGTGTATCTGAGATCAGAGCAATAAACATAATAACAATAATAAGAGATCCAACAGGAAGATAAACCTTGATATAGATTCAAACATTAAAATCATATGTACAAAAGAGGATTGTATTAAGTTAAGTAACCGGTAAAACAGTAATAATTAATCTGTTAGAGAATAGAAAAATAATAAAACAAATAATAGTAATAAACTACAATAATTAGATCAGAGCTAGTCACTTTGCAGTTTAAGAGAAGAGGCAAATTTGTGAATGGGGTTCATCAGTGATTGGAAGTTGTCAAAGAAGTCAATGAGATAGTCATTTGCTGATTTGCTGATTCTGTTCAGTGGACTAAACTTCATAAAGTCCGTAGTGGCAGAGGCAAGGCGAAACGGTGAGGATTCCTGACTTGTCTACAAGGAGCATTTAAGTTGATTTTAGTGAGGATATCAGATGCTTCATAAGTTCCAGTGATTACTTTGGCCAGAAGGGTGATGTCAGCAGTAACTCTTCTGGTGCACAGAGGCCTCATATGAAAGTAATCACACAGCGATTCATAATACACTGAGTGATAGAATAGAGGACTGCGGTACGTAAGGTAAGGGACAAAATTTTTTTGGACTGCTTCAATTTTGTTAGTTAAAGTCTTTGTGTGAGGATTCCAGATGGGTGAGCTGAATTAAAGGATTGGGAGAACAATAGTTTTATAAAGAATAACTGCATATCTGTAGTTTTTGAACTTATAGGTGTTCCGTTTGATGAATCCCAGTGTTTTGATTGCTTTGCTGGTGATTTTAAGGACACGAGCATCGAATTTAGCACTGCTGGAGAAGAGAATCCCCAAGTCGTTAACTTGGTCACACCTTTCGATGATCACAGAGTTAATACTATACTCCGTATTTATTAGTTGTGGAGATCTGTCGGATGAGAAAGAGATTAATTTGCACTTCGAGGGGTTAGCAGACAAGCCATTCAGAGATAGCCACAGAGAGAATTTATTGAGAGCACATTGAAGCTGTTGAGAATCGGTAATCTTCTTCACTGCTGAGTAGGTCTTAAGCTCATCTGCATAGAGAGCAACTTGAACATTGGAGGTGTAGATGAAAGAAGGAAGATCATTTACGAAAACAATGAAGAGAATAGGACCTAAGGGGGAGCCTTGTGGTACTCCACTTAGTGGTATAAAACAGTCTGAGTTCACTTGATTGATGATAACGCTCAAGGAACGATGCGTAATATAGCTGCGTAGCCATGAGAGCAAAGGGTTACGGATACCATATGGCTTAAGTAAATTTGTCCATTATTTTATTTATACTGTAGTTTAATATTGGTTAGGAGTCGCAAATGACAAAAAAGAAGTAAGCTTGTACATTATATATATATATATATATATATATATATATATATATATATATATATACACACACACACACACACACACACACACACCTGTCCATTCCTTCTAATATAATCTGCTGATGCTTCCTTAAATTTATTCAAACTATCCACTTCAGAACACTAGATGAAACAACACCAGATTCTAACCTAATAACCAATCTCCGCAACAGAATGGCAGGAATCTGATCCACTTATTATCATTATGCTGAACAGGATATTTTTCTGATTCGTCATTATAAAAAAAAAAACGTTTCACTAGCTGAGCTATGAAAAACAAAGAAAATTATCAATTAAACTATTAGAATGTAACGATTGTATTGTAAATAATTTTAGCTCTGTAGTTTATACCAGCTTTATTACTATTCTTCTAAGCAACTGATCAGCCCAAAAGAATTGATCTTTAACAATATTTAAGCTTCAGTCTTCGTTGTCACAACGTTTCATTGATTTAATATAGAACCTCCCACGAATAAGTAGTTTATATGAAAATAATTTCCAAGAGGAAAAAATATACACTTCTCGTTTCTTCTCTTTCTGTACGAGTGTTCTTATTCTGATCAACCGAAACTGATTATTCAGATAGAAATTAAGCATTTAAAAGAGTTCTAATCACATTAACTGTTCCCCATAGCTTTGTCGATTTTTCCTTTAATTGGCAGCTAATTATCGTGGTAACTAGCCACACAAAGAGCTTATTAGTCCAATAAACGTGCAGACTTACATTTAACAAGTAATGACAGAAGTTATAATTTAATCCAAACCGTCTGTATCAATTATGTCAGTAGGAGAGCATTCTTGTAATCTTATTAGGAGGGTAACTCTTTACTGTGGTTTTGATGACGATAATTAAGTTGCAGAGAAAAATTAGCAACACTTCTGTTAATAAAATGATATTGTAAAATAAACAAGCTGCATCTATCTTTAGTAACGCACATTGCTTTACCAAAGTATCAGAAATCAGATATTCTCGATATGCTGATACCTCCCACAGAATTACTGTCACCTAGTGATCTACAGACCTCAGGATTAATTTTTATGAGTAAGTAGGTAAAAATTAATCACAAAATTATTCCATATTAACAAGTTCAAGAGAGGTATGATTGACGATATTCGTGCAACAGCAGTATCCTAACGGAAATAGGGGAAGTGACATGTATCCAACATGGGGATTTAGACTTCCCCATGGTGTAAAATACCACACACCAAGAGCAATGAGCACACAGAGCCATATGGCACTCCGTGTGAATGACTCTTATGTTTGAACGGAACAGACATACTGCATCAGGCACAACCAAAGTGGTCACTGGAGCAAAAGGAACGTGCAAGCTGTCCGAATTCCGTTTCGCACATTAGGAAGCCACACGAAGCAATGGATGCATACTGTATTTTGTTTACTGTCTGTGTTCTGCCTACACATTATAGGTTCCAGGACAATGCTAGAGTGCAAATGAGCAAAAACTCCAGTGAGTGATCGGTTCAAGAACACTGAATATATAAACCATCTTTCTTAGCCTTCACATTTATCAGGATTAAAACCAATTAGGAATATATGGAATCATGTAGGATTTAAATCTCGCTGCGGTCCATTTCTCATAAGTTATATGTGCGGAAGAGGTCTATAGGTACTAGATCGAAATATGTACCTGTATATAATGTACCTTTAGAAAGAAATATCGTATGATTTTTCACTTAGGGTTATTCCTTTCCCATTAAACACAAAAAAGGATCAGGTGTTAGTGGGAAAAGTATGTGGTACGAATAAAGACAGAATACAATTTACAATGTAGATTGTTTTTTATTTGTTTTTTTTTTATTTCCATGGCAAGAAACACCAGACTGTTTCCTTTCCTCAAACAGAACAGCACAGACGCAGTATTGAATACAGTCTATATAAGCCTACCTATAAGGGTACTCCAGAATTCTAAATACACCAAAAAATAATTTTAATTTTAATTTAATAAAGTTAAAATAAAATTTAACTACACCTGGTTCGCAAAAACGTAACCTCTTGTATATTAACGACCTTCTTCCATTGACTGGAAATCCTATCCATAGTTTTGGCGATGATAGCACATTGCATTCCACTTTCCATTTTGAGAAACCTCGCCCTGCTCAATCAAGCTTCAACTTCTCGAATATCTGCTACCAATTCCTTAAATGCCGATCTCTAGGTAATTCTCCAGTGGGGCAGACAACTTAGTTGATTTCAATCCTTCTTGAACGGAACAGACATTATCTCAGTCCTATCTTATATTTCGCAAAAAGGATTCTTCTGCTCCTATGGTTATCTTTGGTGACACTCCGATTTCTAGGCAAGGTGATATATCTATTTTGGGGATTACCCTGACTTCTAATCTCTCTCTCTCTCTCTCTCTCTTTCTCTCTCTCTCTTCGCACAAGCACATTACAAATATTTCTTCCTCTATATCTAAAAAACTTGGTTTTCTCTTTCGTTCTCGGCGTTACATTTTTTTTCCAAACAGCTGTTCACTCTGTGGCGGTGCCCCCAAAACCTCTCTCAGGCTTCTAAATTCCATTCAGAAGAGGGCAATTAGGTTAATTAATGACTCATCTCTAACAGAGTCTCTCCACTCTGTCTCATAGATATTCTGTTTCTGCTGGATGCTTTTTTCTAGGCATGCAGCAGAAACAGAACTGGGCACTGTTCTTCTGAATTGGCTTCTATAATTCCTTCTGTCTCTTTCAAAACAGTCCAAACACGTGCCGCCACCAGACAACATCCATTTACTGTCCAACTTCAAACTCAGAGAACCAACTTTTCATCTTCCTCATTTATTCATTCAACTGCCGTTTTCTGAAACAACCTTCCTTCATACGTATTTCCTGAAACTTACAGTCTACAGAAGTTCAAGTCCCATATCAACGAATATCTTCTTTCGTCTTCTCAACTTCCAACCCAAGCACGGTACTAAGTACTATAGGTTCTAATATCTCGTGTTTGGGATTTTCATAAAAAAAACAAAAAAAACTGAAGTTTGCAAATGGAATTCAGGGAAACAGCAGGGCCTGACATGATACCCATTGAAATTCTCAACGGGTTACGACAGAGAGGATTCCCATTTATGATGAGGCTAATGAATAAAATAATGAGAGCAGCCAAGATACTAGATGCTTGGAGGGAGAATCTTATAGACTCTCCCTCCAAGCATCTATATATAAAAGGAAAGGAGACATACAAGACTGCAACAACTATAGACTAATCAAACTAATGTGCCAGACAATGAAGTGGTTAGAGAGGGTGGTAGAAAGAAGTCAGAGTTAAACTGAAAGATTACCAAGAACCAGCTTGGCTTTAAGGGCAGACGCATAACCGATGGAATATTTATAGCAAGGGTCCTACAAGAGAAGTGTAGGGAGAAAGAACAAGCTCTCCACTTAGCTTTCATAGACTTAGAAGATGCTTATGACAGAGTACCTAGGAGTGTTCTGTGGAAGAGGTGTGTTCCTGAGACTTATGTCAAGTTTATCCAGGATATGTTCCAGGATGGAGTGTGTGATGGAGTGTTTGAGGTTAACAGAAGGATGGAGTGTGTGAAGTTAACAGAAGGAGTGATAGGATTATGGCTTCAAACTGGAAGTGGGTGCACACTTGACCACAATAGTATGTGCGTATGCCCAGCAAGTAGGACGCAGGGAAGAAGAAAAGGACAGTTTTTGGTTGGAAATGGATCAAGTGGTCATGGCAATACCTGAGAAAGAGAGGTTGATTGTTGGGGACGATTTAAATGGACATTTAGGAAGAAGCAAGAGAGAGGAAGGAAGAGTGTATGGAAGGTGGAGTATTAGGAAAAGAAATAGAGAAGGGGAGAGGATAGTAGAACACGCAGTGGCATTCGACTTGGCGATAGTTAACACCTACTTCGAAAAGAAAGAAAGAAAGCCAGCTGATAACATACAAGAGTGTGGAAAGGACAAGAGAGATTGACTATATAATGTGTCGTAGGAGGCATCTAAAGAAAATGAGGAACAGCAAGGTGATAAACGGAGAAAGTGTATCTGCACAACAGATTGCTTGTGGTCGATTGGGAGGTTGCAGCGGACAAAAGTAGGAAACATTCAAGACAGAGAGAGAAAAGAATAAAATTATTGATTGAAAGAGGAGGGTTTGAGGAAGGAGTTTAGGGAAAAGGTGCTAAAAGGAATAAAGTTACCGGAAGAAGTGCAAGAGTGGTGGAAGTTAAATAGTTGTATCATAAGGAAAGTTGGAAAAGTGTTGTTGGAAAAAACATCAGAAAGGGAGCGTCGGAGGGAAAGGAGGCTTGGTGGTGGAATGAGGAAGTGCAATCGGTGATAAAACAAAAGAAGAAGATAAAGAAAAGATGGGATTTAACAGGTAGCCAGGAAGATAAAGAAGCATATAAATTAGCAAATAAAGAGGCAAAAAGGGCTGTGGTAATAGCAAAGGCGAAGGCAGTGGATGAGGCCTATGGGGAACTGGAAAGGAAAGATGGAGATAGGCAATTGATGAGAATAGCCAAAGCGAGAAACAAGGCATCAAAGGACTTATCAATAAAACAGATAAAAGATGAGAGGGGAATGGTGATACAGGACCAGGAGAAGGTTAAGGAAAGGTGGAAAGACTATTTTAAGAAGTTATTAAATGAGGAAAACCCGAGAGCATTATGCGAGGATGGAGAGACGAATGAAAGTGTAGTGGAAGGCATAAGCAGGAAAGAAGTGGAAAGTGCACTCAGAAAAATGAAGAGAGAGAAAGCAGTAGGTGCTGATCAGATACCAGTAGAGGTAAGGAGAAGTATGGGCGAAGAAGGGATCGATATCCTATGGGGCTTTATGGAAAAACTATGGCAGTAGGAGAGGATACCCGATGAGTGGAGGGAAAGTATACTTGTGCCAATCTATAAAGGACAGAGTGATGTGCAGGAATGTGGGAAAGAATTGTGGAAGGAATCATAAGACAGGAGACGGAAATAGGAGAGGAACAGTTTGGTTTCATGCCGGGAAGAGGAACAACAGATGCGGTCTTTGCTTTAAGGTGCAGGTGATGGAAAGGTACAGGGAGATGCAAGTAGAGTTGCACATGGTGTTTATAGACCTGGAAAAAGCATATGATAGAGTGCCCAGACAAGAGGTATGGAGATGCATGAGGGAGACGGGTGCATCAGAAAAGTACGTAAGGTTTATGAAGGAAATGTACGAGGGAACGGTGACTCAGGTCAAGAGTATGTATGTATGTATGTAGGTATGACTGAGGGGTTCTCTGTAGTAGTTGGACTGCACCAAGGATCAGCTCTCAGTCCATATCTGTTTGATCTGGTAATGGATGTGTTGGTGAGAGACGTGAAGAGTAGAGCACCATGGAGTATGCTGTTCGCGGATGATACCGTACTGTGTGAACCATCCCAAGGAAAGGTAGAGAAGAAATTGGAGGAATGGAAGAAAGCATTGGAAGAGAGAGAGGCATGAGGATAAGTAGAACAAAGACAGAATATATGGCATTGAATGGAGAAGATGAGAGTTCTATAAAACTGCAGGAGGAAAAGCTACCATCAGTTTCGAAATTTAAGTACCTGGGATCGAATGCTGAGAGGGATGGAGGATTGAGTGCAGAAATACAGCATAGAGTGCAATGTGGATGGTTGAACTGGAGAAAGGTGAGTGGGGTACTGTGTGATAAGAAAATAAATTGTAGAATGAAGGGAAGAATGTATAAAACTGTGGTTAGACCCGCATTGATGTACGGTGCTGAGACATGGGCGATTACAAGGGCCCAGGAGAAGAAGGTAGAAGTGGCGGAGATGGGGATGCTAAGATGGATGTGTGGTGTGACGAGGAAGGACAGGATAAGAAATGACTACATCAGAGGTACAGTTAAGGTGGGGCCTCTGAGTAAAAAAAAAAAAAAAAAAAGGAGAAATCTAGGTTGAGGTGGCTTGGACATGTGGAACGAAGAAGTGAGGAGTATGTGAGGAAGAGGTATGAAAAGCTGGAGGTGATAGGGAAGAGGAAGAGACCTAAGCTGAGATGGAAGGACAAGGTGGCAGAGGATTTAAAAGAGAGGATGGAGGAGAGAGGAAGCCAAGGATAGGGAGGAATGAAGGAAAAGAATTAAGGATGCAAATGCCGACCCCATATAAACGTGGGAAGAAGGTGAAGATAAAGAAGAAGAAGACGATCCAGGATATGTACCAGGATAGTAGAACTAGAGTATGTAGTGCAACTGGAGTTAACGCTGGCTTACATCAGAGCTCTGCCCTTTGCCCATTTCTATTCATTATCATAATGGACACACTAACCAGAGACATTCAGAGCAATGGCGCTGATAATTTACTCTTTTCAGATGATATCATGCTTAGTGGCGAATCGCGAGAGAGAGTACAGGACAAGCTAGAGACATGGGTAACAGTTCCAGAGCGGAAAGTTCTAAAAGTTAACAGGAACAAGACAGAATACATGTAGTGCTTTAGCAACCGAGACGGCTCTCTCAGCATTGGCAATGTACAAACTTAATAGGGTAAACTACATGTACTTTGGGCCAGTGCTAGAAACAAATGGCAGCTGTCAACAGGACGTCGAATAAAATCTGGATGGGCCAAGTGGCGGGAAATGTCTGGTGTTTTGAAAGACAAGAAGATGCTAAATAAAGTGAAATCAAAAAATTACAAACAGGTGATAAGGCCATGTATGTCATATGGCTCGGAGTGCTGGGCTGTCAGAAAAGAAGAACGAGCTTTAATGTCAGCAGAAATGAGAATGCTAAGGTGGAGTCTGGGAATAACTCTGAGAGATAGAAGACGGAATGCAGATGTGAGACAGGAGATGAAAACTGCACCCATCAACTTGAAGATTAGGGAGAACAGACAGATGGTGGGTGGCACGTCCAGCGCCGCGAGTTTACCAACATTACTAAGCATGGTGTTGCTTAGCTGCCAAGTTCCGAAGATGACAATCGAGAGCAGAGTGCGGCAAGATATGTAGGAACTAGGGCTCACTCCAGCAGACTGTGCCAACCGTACTAAGCGGAAGCGTTCCATCCATGTCGCTGACCCCTAGCCGGGACAAACAGCACGGATAAAATAAGTAAGTAAAAAATAAAATATATATTTTATATTATCTGTTTAGTTTTAAGATTTTTATAATTACATAGTTTTGTTTAGTTTTAAGACTTTATAACTAATGTAAAAGATAATTTATACTTTTCAAATAAAATGTTTTTAAAATAAGACATTTCTATTGTCCTATTAAAATTTTCGTTATATCTGCCAGCAGTGTGTTGTTTGAATAAATGGACTGGTTTCATAGAGGAAGATCTCTCTCTCATGTGCTATATAAGCTTGCTTTCTTGTATTGCCACTACTAAGTGTGGAAACCAAAGACTTTCTCAAAAAAGTTGACCCGAACTCATTTTGAACTATTCCCCAAATACACACAAGCCAAAGTGTGCAATCGGAGAATGCACACTGTACTTTTGTCCATTTTATTTTTAGATTTTTTACTTCCATGCACGAATTACATTGCAACATCAACTTCGGGTGCATTTTGTTGTCAAAATTGACTTCTATGCATTTTTTTTCCATTTCTCAAAGAGACGATTACGAACAGTTTTCGGACATATTTCTGCCTCTCAGTTTTAGCTGCCTAATGAATGGAATTAGAAAACCAATCCTTTGTTAAGTAGTTACATCGATACCTTTTACGTCTCATTTCTGAACATGCCAAATTCATTATAATTACATTGAATGTCTCCTGCTGTAATCCATTTTGATGCAACAAGCTGTATTTTCATAATATAATGTCTTTCTTGCGATATACCGGTAGATGTTCTTCAATTTCATATTGTTGAGCCATTGAAAACCTTGATTTTCAATGGCACGCATTTTCAGAAAAATGAATTACTGTAACAAAGAATATGCTTTTCAGAAAAAAAGATACTTTCATGTTCATTCTCTCTCTGGAAATATTTGAGATAGAATCAAAACTTCTTCAAACTTCCGTTTTCGATACTTTTTTCATTCACGATGAACTGGATGATTTATATTTTTAAGAGATAAAAGGTGTTAATAATTTACTTATTTGAGAAGCACGTTTATAACATAATTTACAGTAGAATTTTTTTACAATGTATGCGAATTTTCAAAATTAGAAAATAGGTAATGCTGTTTTGGTCTTTTCAAAATGGTGAGGAGGACTACCTTCTCTCTCTCTCTCTTCTACTCGAAGCAGCGTCTTATCTTTTAAATAGCAATTAACTTTTTGGTGATGCCGTCTGTTTGAATAGCAAAGTTTGTAAGGAGAACAAAGGTAAATGCAAAGTTTGTTCTTCTGTGAGCATTGAGGCCAGTGTATTTACCAGGCAGTTTAAATTCTGTCGGCCAAAAAAACATGAGCAAGGACAACACAGCCCTACTTTTCAACATATCGGCTTATCTTTAAATCAATAAAAGGCGAGTGGTTTCTTAGGATATTATGGATGGTTCAGATGTGGGCGCTCGGTAAACACAGAGAGGGAGGGTTATCCCAAACGTTATTCATTGCTGTGTTGAGATTCTGCATACAGTTTGGATTTGACATTAGAAAATAAATCAGATGACTTTAAAAATAGATTGTGTTATTTCCTTAAGCAATTCAAGGTTTTATACGCACCTCTGATAGAGGAATCAAACATTACATATTTAAGACAAAATTTACGAATTCAAGCATGCGGCAGAATGAAACATTTCGGACTGCGAAAATGAGATTTGTAGGTTTCTGAACCCATTCATGGCCTCTTTGCATGGTTCATTATTTATTTATTTATCCTTTTATTTATTTTTTGAGTCATCATGCAGGCATAACTGGCACTATTTTTACTACGATGAATATCCAAAGTGCATGCGAAGGAATGCGATTATTGGTCAGTGAAATTGGCCGAGCCCGAACCATTAATTACTGTAGCTGGCTCAGAAAAAAAAATGTTACATTTCTTCCTCCTTCGACATTCGCATTTTAGGATCCATTCAACGATAATCATTGGGCCATTTAGTAACTATCTAGGGCCATGCGTTTTGTTAGATTTGGCTAGCACAAGGATGGTGCAACAAAATTATACCCTTACAGATGAGATAGCAATTCTCTGAGAATGGCTTATGGGTCTGCCGTTACATATGTTTCTAGCATTATTAATATTTTCATGTTCCTAACGCGCATAGCACTTTGCCGGGTTTTTTTTTTACCATTTTATTTGAACAATGTGACATTTTTTACATCAGTATCAAACTCAGATTCGAACGAGGAAAGAAAATTAAGGCACTGCAGCTGGAGAAGCTTAAGTAAATAACAATCCCTATTTCTTTCTTTCCTTAAGCAAGTTAAGAGGTTACAGGGAAAGAAAGGTAATATTTCTTTTCCTCTTACCTTTATTGCTCTATTAACCAAACTTTCCATCAGGGACACAAAATCCATTTAAATTCCAGTTTTTTGATATCAAAGGAATGTGATAATTTCACAGAAAGAGGAATCAAGCAGGCAGTTTATATGTAAAATTTACAGACAAGACAAAGCAAAAATGGTGATTGAATTATTCATGACAATTGGGTTAACATGTGATATCGAACAAATTAGGGTTACACAAGCGCGCAGTGCAGATAAGAAAAATAAATCCCTAATACCACAGTTAATTCTTATTTCTCTAATCTTACCGATAGGTTCAAAAGTGACATAAGTAATATTGTTTTGATCCTGTAGCCCAGGCACGAGCCTAACTTTTATAAGGCTGGTATCTACTTTTCAGTTCCCATTTATGCGCCAAATGTAAATATAAAAGGTAATAAACATGACCATATTTTAAAACTCATTTATTAATATCAGTGAGAGTATCTGACATGAAACTTCGCCAACGACTTTAAAGTTTATAAACATTAAGAGCTAAAACATAGGCAATCTTAAAATCCTTTTTAATTATAGCAGTTTGTTATTGGGCTTGATTTCGTCAGATTTGTAACTATTGACCGGTGAACTGCTGTTTGATGCAAGTCTGTTATTAGAAGGTGAGACTTTGCACAGCAGTAGGTTCTTACTTAGATTTTTTTTTCGATCAGCAAGTTCATTCTCTTAGATATCAGCATGTCCTGGGATCCAACAGAAATTGACTTGCCGTTTGTTTTCTTTGAGCATCATTAGCATAAAGCTGTGAATGGGATGAGATACGGATAAGCATAGAATGCTTTCGTTAGGGATATATATTGCGTATTACTCATATAATACAGTATATGGGGTGTTTCAAAGAAACAAATTTTCAACGTATTTGTTGAAAGTAAAGGTTACACTTTGAAGTAAAAGTTTGCCATGGTGGGTTCGTTATAGTACAGTCGATGTATATGCTGTCGAATATTTGACCCCATTTTGGAGTTAGTTCTTGTAGTCGTATTCCACCTAGTTTATTTACTGCCCATTTATATCTTCCACTAAGGAGTTTACTTATGCATGAGTTGATGCACACACACACATCATTTATACTACCAAGGTAGTTTTAATGCATCGTTTTAATTATATCTCATATTGTGAGTATTCACAATATGAGATATAATCAAAACGATTAGCCATTTTTAACTACCTTGGTAGATATAAATTCCGATGGTGAAGACTAGTGTGACATCATACTCATGCATAAGTAAACTCATTCATACTCTGAGGCTTTAGCCAAATGTGTTTTAGACTTCCATGATAAAAAGGGGAGGGAGTTGGCCCATCAACTACTCATGATACACAATTAACCACTGTAAACTCATGCATTATGTTTGTATAAAAAGTGTGTTCAAGGAACGATTTACACATTGTGCGGAGGCTAAACACCCAGCAATTCCTCTCTCTCTTTCATGAAATCGGTGGGATGGCGATTATAACAATCGATAACTAGAGCCTCGATAACTACAATACTTCTTGACATGAGTGACGAATGTGAAGGGTTGGCTCGCAATGAACTAGCTATATGATTGCTATCCAAAAGTTACCGAACTGTAATAAGAAATAATTTAATAAAAAATAAGCCTTTTCAGCGAAATTCTGTCATTCTTGGGATCTATTTGTTAATCACCTGCAGTATCTTTTCGAATTTGGTTGAATCTACAAAATGTCATTAAATTTTCTTCTTTGATTAAATTTTAATTTTGGAAAAAAAGAAATTTCAGGGAGCTAGATATCAAAAACAGACATTATTAAACGTTCTCTTGATATTCGGGAGCGCCTATGTGGCCTTTTTCTGGATGGGGGAGGTAAAGCGATTTTCTATTGAGATGACTACTTTATTTCCAGATTGTACCCGTGAACTCACGCCTCACCTTCCGTGATGACTCTTGAAAGGAGGGTCTAGTCATCCTGATCAAATCCGTCATCCTACTAAACCACACAGATATTGCCAGTGCAGGATACAATGAACGTAAAATAACACTGAAAAAGATAGACAAATGTGACTGATATCACACAACAGTACACCGATGAGCCAAAACATTATGACCACCTACCTAATATGATGTTGGTCCTCAACGTGCTGCCAAAACAGCTCGTACCCGGCGAGCCATGGACGCTACAAGATTTCTAAATGTGTCTACTGGTATCTGGTACCAAAACGTAATCAGCAGATCCTTTAACTTCAGTAAGGTCAGTGGTTGAGATGCCGCAGATCGAAGTTGCTGTTCCAACACAAACCACAGATGTTCGATGGGACTGATGTGTGGAAAATTTGGAGGCCAGGGTAATACCTGGAAGTCTTCCTCATGTTCCGCGAACCAGTCTCGAACGGCACCGTCAGAGGGGAAGATCGTTGTCATGAAAGGGTGTACCTGGTCAGCAATGATGTTTAGGTAAAAAGTGTAAAGTGTGTTTAGGGTCTAACGGCACCAGGGGTTTCCCCCATCTCCGCGTAGTCTACATTGTCGTCGTGTGTTACAGTACGCTGTAAAGGCCAGAGATTTAAAAATGTATGGGTACTTTAAGTGTAATGCCATGTACTGTTGTTCATCTGACCTTTTAGCCGTTGGGCCCCTAATGGGATCCACCGTTGCCCCCGTGGAGGCAAGTTAGGTACACCAGTATTTTTATATAGTACTCCGGCAAGTCCTGCCACCTAATTTCCTAAGATTTCAGTGGGCAGAACCTAAAAGAAAAAAAAAAAAAAAAAAATAAATAAATAAAATAATACATATATATTTATCTTGGGGAGACGCTGGAATTGGAAAAGCCAAAAGGTTAATGAGCGCAGTTCAATTTTAACGTGTGGAGTCTTTAGTCTTCCCTTACTCTACCTATACACCAACATTGCTGTTGGTGTATAGGTAGAGTAAGGGGGGAGACTAAAGACTGGGGGAAAGACAGAAATATGGGATCGATAGAGAACACAACACCAAGTGATCAGTGGGGCATGCCCATGCCCCACCAGGCGAAGAGAGAGGGGCGGCGGGGGGGACAGGTAGTCCCCTCCCCCGCCGGGGAGAGGGGGAAGGATAGAACCACACAAGGGAGTGTGGTATGGAGCCAATGGCCACCACATAACTGTGCACGTTAAGTCGTGATGTTCCTGCTGGAACGTCCATACTGGGGGGAGCACAAGGGGGAAGGTTCCCGTTCGTAAGATAACACTGTCTTGAGAAGACAGGTCCGTGGTTTCATACGTGGAACATTTGTCCTATTAGGTCTCTTTTCTCGTTGTCTGAGTCTGGTTGTTAGTTTAGGTTGTCCTGTCTGGTAGAAGTCCCACTCACAGTTCGTACATGGGGTAATTGTCCTATCAGGTCTCTTCTCTGGTTATCCGAGTTGGGTTGTCAGGTTAGTTTGGTTTACTCATTCGTGAATGATGTTTAGTTAAAAAAAAATAAAAAAAATCAAATTATTTATTAAGGTCACCCGTAATTGATTACATCTATTCATGTGTTTTGTGTCTGTAAATTTCGTGTGTTCTCTGGTCGAGTTGCCTGTTTTTCTGGACGAAACACCCCAGTTTCTGGGGAAAAAACCTTGCTATCTACGCCTGAGACCGACTAACTCAGCCACGGAGTGAAAAGAGCCCATTAAAGTTCCTCGAGTCATCGACGGGATTCCAACTTGGGCCTTTTCCACCCGGTGTGGGGAGGACGGTGACGATACCACTGTGCAAACCGCGCAGACTGATGTTTAGGTATAGGTATATTTGGGTCTAACATCTCCTGGGATTTCTCCCATCTCCACATATGAACACTGTATCGGACAAGCCAGGGATTTAAAAGTATATGGGTCATGTGGTATGTAGCATGTAGCACAGGCAAGGGACTCCCTTGCCTGTGCTCCTCAGGCTGGGTACCAGATGCTCAGTTCCTCCAGAGAAGATCGTAGAGGAGGGGGAGTCGCAATATTCTATAATACCACTATCTTCTCATTGACACATTCTGTGGTAACCAAATCCCGTGCATTTGAAGCTGCTATGGTATCCCTCAAGCTCAATGCCAACCTGATAGACATAGCAACAGTATACATTCCACCAGGCCCAAACAGTGACATCATTGAAGATGTGATCCACTGGCTGGTAAATCACCTCCATGCCTCTGCTAAGCATATTATTTGTGGAGACTTCAATCTTCCACCTACTCTCACACATCTCAGTAGGAAACTCATTAGAAGTATGAATTCATTGGGTATCGCCCTACTTAATTGCCACCCCACGAGAGGATCTAATCTCTTGGATCTGATATTCTCCTCAGCACCATGCGACCTCGAAGACAGTCCTCAAAACCTATTTCAATCCGATCATGAACCCATTGCCTTACTCCTGCACTTAGCCGCACCTAACTTTGATATCCAAGGCCCAAAAAAGAAAAAAGACATCACAGCATCCAAATTCATTGATCCACCACGATGTCTCGAAGCTGCATCCTCGATACCTTGGGAGGCTCTCAATAATTGTGATCTCGAGCTAGCTGTGGACCTCATGACTAGATGGATTCGAACCATTGCAAGTTATGGTGCTACAAAGACTGTCTGCATCACTCCCCGTTCGAGAGCTTGGTGGACACCAGCGCTGAACAACAGCTTTCAACAAAAACAAAATCTGCATAAGAGATGGAAAGAATCAGGCGCTATACAAGATCGTATTGCCTTCTCCAGAGCCCGAGCAGTTTTCAACCGTCAGAAAACATTTGCAATTAAAAAGCATTTAAATTCCACCCTACGAAAAGGCAAATCGTTTTATGACTCTCAGCACACAGGAATTCCTAAGACACTGGACCTTGAACTGTGGATGGACCACGTTGCACGGTTCTCAAACACTGTGGCCCCGATGCATCTAGGCAACTTACCCATCAACAACGTCCCTACTGATATGCTCGCCACCGTTCGCATCAGCAGGAAGCAGCTTATAACTGCTATAAATGGATTGCCACCCACTGCAACTGCAGGCCCCGATCTTGTGCCACAATTCATGATTAAATGTCTTAGCTCGTTTATCATCGATCCGCTACTATCAATTTTTAACCGTGTATTAACGCAGCACTACTTTCCCCCTCTCTGGAACAGATATGCTGTGAGGCCACACCCTAAATGCCAATCTGTAACCCTCATTAAACAGTTCAGGCCAATCTCATTCTTCCAGCCTCTTGAAGCTCATGGAGAAGACATTACTTTTCACCATCACCAATCAAATCATGCCTCACAAACCCCCACAGATTCACTATGGCATTCCAGGTAGATCCACAGTCACCAATTTAACATCGATAACCAACACCATTCTCAGTGCACTAGAAGCTAAAGCAGAGCTTTCTGTCACCTACATCGACCTGGAAGCTGCTTTCGACTCCATCAGTATCCCCTCACTTGTTCACCTCCTAGAAAACTACTTCTACATAAAAGGTGACACGTTGTGGTTTATCACAGCCCTGATCTCTGAGAGAACTGTTCTTCTTAAAGCGGATCAACACACAATCTGGAGAAAGATCACTGCAGGAGTTCCCCAAGGCGGAGTTCTCTCCGGAGTATTATTCACTGCAGTTATTCTTCCGTTTGTGCAACAGGGAGAAGACATACTCTGCTATGCCGATGATATTAAAATATATACTCAGATTAACCCCGGCGAACATCTCTCAAACATCAATAAAAAGATCTGTGAAAAGTTAGACGACTTAGGATCCTATCTCCATCAATTTGGCCTCCTCATTAACCCTGCCAAATCAGCACAAATTGTCTTTTCTCTGAAGCGCCAACCCACTGAAATCCAAGCCTCTCTTGACGGCATTCCCTTCCCAGTGGTCAAGATGCATACAGACTTGGGAGTCGTATTCGACTATAAACTGAGCTTCAACCCCCACATTGACAAGCTCACAGCAAAATTCTGTCAAATGCGCTGGACCACAAAACAACAACTGCTCCACGTTAGGGATCTGGATGTGACTCGTCGATACGTATACACCTCAGTATACTCCGTAGTACTGTATGCCTCGGAAATTTGGGGGTCCGCGGCCCCTACCAACATCAAGCGCGTGTACTCCGCCGAATACTGGCTCCTTCATTGGATCACGCAAAAACATCGTCGTCCACCCCAGCAAAGAACAACTGCGATGGCGATCTCACTTAATTTTGCCCGACTTCCAGATCTTGTATTTGAGAAACGCCTTGTTCTCACTGTCAAGATGACAACCGGAATCATCTCGGAGCCAAACATCTGGGAACTGTGTGGCTGGAGGATCCCTCTACCCGGACTGAGGTCAGCTCCCACGCTCACAGCTCACTATAACAGACTATCGCTCAGTGACCGCTTTCTCCCCAGGGAGATGCTCCCCACAATCGTTTCAATTGACAGCGACCTCTGTAGGTTTGTGAAGGATCGGAGGTACCGAAGACAGATCCTTAAGAGCCTGACCTTGGCCAGGCAAAGTGTACATTGATAAGGGCAGCATAATAATGCCCAATAAATTGTAAATAATGTTCAAAGCACGATGTCTTTATGAATGTGTTGTAAATAAAATCAACAATATCTTTATGAATATAAATATTAATATAACATAATGTAAATCTGAATATCTTTATTATTTCACTGTAAATACTGTCAAAAGCATATATTCTGTAAATAATCTGACACATTCTATTTTATTGTTGGCTCTGGGGGATGAGCCCGAACTTCGATGTGGGCCCCGTTCCCCCAAGGCTATTGTCCACCAACCAATGTAAAACCCATGGCATTGCTGCTGTGAAGGGTCTATTGTATACGTATACCATGTTTGTATACAATAAAGATTAAAGATTAAAGATGTTGTGCCCTTGTTCATCCGGCCTGTTAGCCGCCGGATCCTTAATGGGACCCGACGTTACCATACCTCGCCACGGGGAGGCCGGCCGGGTGTTACCTATATAGTACTCTGGCGGGTCCTGCCACCTACTTTCCTGGGATTTCAGTGGCTAGAACTAAAAAAAAGTGCTGCTCGCGGTTAGTTATTAGAATAATTTAGAAGCTTGCGAGGGGCTCTACATTTAAATAATATTTTCTATATGCCTAAATGGGTTGGGCAGGAAATTTTGATGTAGCTAAATTTGAACGCGTAGGGCTGAAAACGCTGTGAAAGTCAACAGTAAAGGGGGTGTGAAGACTGAAGAGAAAAAAAGGAAGTAAGGGGCTCATAGAGAGGATGGCCCCGCGATTGCAGTGGAGCAGGCCCGTGCTCCACCAGAGGGAAGAGCTTTGGGGAAGGGAAGGAGTGGGGGCAAAGCGCCCCTCTCCCCACGGGAAGGGAAAGAAAGCACCGTTCAAGAGAGAAACAGTATATGTTGAGTCATATGACAACCTTGCGTGTCCTTTAGTCCATGTGCCCAACAGGGCAAGATGGGGTTCTTCTGGTCTTCTGTGGTGTCTTTGAACAAGTTGAGTCAGTCTTAGTTGTGTTTCCATTACTCTGGGCCATTGAGGGATAGCTGTTGTCTCGTGATTGATATTGTCCTATTCATGGATTTGTGCCCTTTTGGATACCTCCACTCAAGGGGAGGGTAGGATACGCTGTCTTGTGAACAGATTTTGCGCAAAAAGTGTGAAGGCTTTGTAGGTCTCTTCCTCTTGCAGAATGATGTCCTCCTTGTTTTGAAGAAGCGAGTGAATCTTGGTGTATAGGTGACACCTGAGGTCGTCGTAGTGATCACACTCGTAGACCAGGTGCTCCCAGGACTCCTGTCCACAGGAACGCCCGGAGTAGCTGAGATTCCAAACTCATATAGCCTCTTTCTAAATGAGCCACGTCTGGTTAAAGGTAGGTGGCTTAGAGTCTGGACGAAACCAGGCTGGCGAGAGTGGATAAACTTGTACGACATCCGGTATAAATTTCTTAGTAATGGATCCTTTGTTAGTGAGGTTCCAGCGATTTTGCCATAGTGATTTCACGTGTTGTAAAATCCGTCTGTTCTCCACAGTTTTGGAGTTTGCTGGGTCTGTGGTGAATCCTCTATGGGAGACTATTTTTCCTTTGGAATGTTGGTACAACAACCCCCAGCACGCAATTTTCAAGTCCAGGGGAAGGCATCCCGCCAGAACCTGGAGCGTGTGGGTGTTCACAGTGCAGCAAGCTCTTGTCGTTATGAGTAATAGCGATCGGTGTGTCATCTACAGTTTAGATAAGTGTAAAGTGTATCTAGGGTCAAACGACACCAGGGGTTTCCCCCATCTCCGCGTAGTTTATTTTGTGTGGTGATACAGTTCGCTGTAAAGGCCAGAGATTTAAAAGTGTATGGATCTTGAAATGTGTGATGTCATGTATCGTTGTTCTTCTGGCTATTTAGCCGCCAGGCCCCTGCTGAAGCCCGACGTTGCCCCACTTTCGCCCCGTGGAGGCAGACCAGGTACCTAGTAATTTGAATTTACTCTGGCAGGTCCTGCCACCTATTTCCCTGAGATTTCAAAGGCAAGAACCTAAAAAAATATATATATAAAAAAATAAAAAATAATAATATAAAATAAATAGAAAAAAATAAAAATAAAATAATTTTTGCACGTTGTATGTTGATCAAATACATGTTTCCCGGTTTGAAGGGGTTGCGTTTGAGAATTTAATGGCCGAGGAGAGGGCGAAATAATTTAAAGAAGCTAAAATTTTGGTGTGGGTCTTGCGCTGGCATACAGATAGAGAGGGGAGGAGACTGAAGGCTGGGGGGAGAATAGCTAGGAAAGAATGGAGTGAATAGAGTAGACGACCCCAGCATGTGCCAGTGGGGTATGCCCATGCCCCACCAGAGAGAAAGATGGGTAGGTGATAGACGTCAGAGTGCCTGGCACATGGATGACTGGACCCAGGGTATCCCAGCAGAACATCGCCCAAAGCATACACAGCCGCCACCAGCTTGTTTTCGTCCCACGGTGCATCCAGGAGCCATCACTTCCCCAGGTAAACAACGCACACGCTCGGCAGTCCACATGGTACAACAGGAAACGTGATTCATCTGACCAGACGACCTTCTTCCAATCACTCAAGATCCAGTTTCGATGCTCACGTGCCTATTGTAGGCGGTACGATTCCTGTAGATTTATATATTGCTTTTCGGGGTTTGATTCACTACCTAAAAAAAAAAGGACAGTCTAAGACATTTCTTGGAATTAGGACTAACCCAGCCAGCGACTTTAAAAGGGAGAAGAAAAGGTTTTGGAAGGAATTTACTATTGTTTGTCAAAAAAGATGGAACGTGAGTGAATTTGGGCGTGTAACAAGAAAGTATATTGCACAAGTGGAATTCTCAACAACCCCTGGATTTATTTCGTGGTTTAGACCTTCTATGACAACTTGTTATCTGCTAACAGGGCATGGGTCCCTCCGGGCTAAGTTATTTGAGCGTGGCCTGGAGCCTGATCCGTACTGCACATGTGGGGAATATGAAACGTGAATTCATGTACTTCTGAACTGTCCATTGTACTCTCAACTTAAAACGGATTTAATGTCTGCTGTTCCAAACTTATTGGAGAACAATGTAAATATCTTAGTGAAGACCACAATAATTTTACTGCTCTGCAAACCTTCTCAAGATCAGTTTTCATATTGAGGACTCAGTTAAGAACTTCAGCTTCTTCTGGGAATTGACTTCACAAATGACCAAAAGACAAAAGGTTTAAGTGTAAACAGAAGATTTAAGTTAATTGTTATTGTGTTGATTTATATTAAATAATGTTGCATTGATTTTGGGCAATTGTTATTGACAAGATTTATGTGAATTGTTATTGTAAAGATGTATGTTATATATTGTTTTCTTGGTTCTCAGTAATTCAGAGACTCTGAGCATATTTAAAAAAGAAAAGAGTATTGTATATATCTGTTTAATATGATAATTAGTAGGGGTAAGTGAGGATAATTTGTGGAAGTTCTCCACTAGTAATTCATTTGTTGACACCTACTGGTATTGCACAACATCCTATATGTATATATATAATAATTGTGTGTGTACAAATAAATGGAAAATGCCCATTGTAGGCGCTGTCGCCAGTGAACCGTGGTTACATGGACACTCGGAATGGCCTGCGGCTATGCAGCCCCATTTTCAGCAGGGTCCGATGTACTGTGTTGTGACACATTACTCCCATCCCCAGAATTCGAATTATCGTCGAGTTGCGCCACAGTCGCCCTTCTGTTGCACGTAACATCCGGGAGAGCCTTCGCTCACCTCGAGCATTGATGAGCCGCGGTCGTCCAACACCTCGCCGGCGGTTCGTGGGTTTCCCCTCCTCGGACCACTTTCGGTAGGTACTAACTACGGCTGACCGTGAGCATCCCACCAGCCGTGCCGTTTCGGATATGCTCTGACCCAGTCGTCTGGCCATTACAATTTGGCCTTTGTCAAACTCGCTCAAGTCTGTTGCCCTTCCTATCTGAACAAGAACAAGAGTAACACTGATTAAAGGAGCTCAGTATCAGGTGTTTTTCATACCGTGTCTCGATCCGCGCACGCGCCGTAGTTCAGCTGCAGTTGCTTCGATTTACATAAGACTCGGTGGTCATAATGTTTTGGCTCATCTGTGTATATAATGATATGTATGCTATCATCATCATTATTTACGTTACACGGCAAGGGAACCCGGAATCTTTTAGAGCCATAGCTATAAAACAAACTGCCAGTCACATATAATTGTTTTTACAACTAACTGGGAAACCCGTCCAAAATTTAATTCGGCGCTAGATAGACTGAGCCAGTAGCAGTACTTTTGGTTTTATGTAAAAAGAGTTTGCATTTCTGGACACTTGGACACTACCAAGAAATCATCTATACCGTAAACTAGAATACAGGTTTTGTGTTGGTTGAGAAATGGGAAGCGTGGTGGATGAACAGTGAGAAAAGGGGCTGTAACACAGGTCCTTCTCAGAATGTGAGGAATTTAGGGTACTCTCAGACTAAATGGTTCGTGCATAACCTCCAGGTTACATTCCTTCTAGCAGGGCTTGGTGCCTTCAACGCAAAATTCAATTAACTTAGAACAACAGATAGGAGTACTTGTCACTGTGGGGGAAGCTGAAACTTGGGAAAATACGCTGTATAGCTGCAAAGAACACTGTACTAGGATCTGAAGGGTCATCTGATACTGAGGGTTCCATCTTTGGCTAGTATGGAGGTGGGAACTGAACTTCATTGAATGGTACGTAATCAAGGGTTAGCACCATTCAAAATATCAAAATAATAATCGTCAAAAGTTATCTTTTTCTGATTGCTACCAGCCAGTAATAGCAGGACCTAATAATACTTGGGTCAAAAATTTCGTTGCATTTAGGGAGTGGCAGTTTTTAGGAGAAGATGAATATATTGATGAACATGGACGTTTTTAATGAATAGTCTCTGTGATCTGTGTCTTGGCGGATGCGCTTCCCTGCACTGTCTTGCTGTGGCATATGGTTCGGTCTGCTTGAGGGAAATTTAATGGCCCCAGCAATGTAATAAAATGTAGCATCACACTGGACTGCCGTGGCCATTGATTTCTTTGGGTTATATTTTCGGGACTGGGCAAAGGTGGCCTTTGATCATCTTGAGTTGAGAGAGTAGCAGTATGATTTTTAAGGACAGAATTTCTACATAGTGATGGAGGTAGAAATGAAGTATTCTGTCTTTAGTATATAGTGGGTGTCCACTTTGAAACTACATATTACTGTCGTTGGGTAATATTTCCTCTGCTGGGTGAAGAATTGAGTCATGCAGCTGAGTCATCCAGTGTTTCTGAGCTGACTTGGTTCGTGATGCAAAGTTATCTTAAAATTCTGCTTGGCGTTTCTGTGTCGACTTGGTTCATGGTGTTAGGTTATTTGGGGTCTCTCTGCTGGTTTGCCTCACAGTGCTCGGTCAACTTGATTGCTTCAGCTGCGTATTTCTATGTTAGATTGCAAAGAAGACCCAAGAATTCTGAGACAATGGTTTGCGGGCTAGAGATTGAGATTTTGTTTTGTGCTCCTTGGTTGTAATCTGGTGTGCTTCATCGTATCATGCTTCTGCATGATACAAGGTATCGTCACCGTCCTCCCCACACCAAGTAGAAAAGGCTCAGGTTCTAATCTCGTAGATGGTGCGAAGAACTTTTATGGTTTTTTTCACTCCGTGGCTGAGTTAGTCGGTCTCGGACGTAGAGAGCAAGGTTTTTCCCCGGAAAAACTGGAGTTTTTGGTCTAGCAAAGCAATCTAATCGACCAGAGAACACACGCAACTTACAGAGACACAATACGCATGGGTAGATGAAAGTAATTTTCCAGGTGACCCTAATTGAAATAGTTTTTTTTCTTTTTTTATAGTAGTATTTCTGTACGGATTTGGTGCTTTAAGAAAATATCTGCTCAATCTATTCCTGTTGCCTTGAGAAGCTTACTTGACATTTGATTTGGAATATAGAATTCGTTGTGGCTTTCCCTTTTTTTTTTTTTTTTTTCTTTAAGTATAAATCTGTAAACTGATGCGTACATTTTTTTGTAAATATACGGTGGGGTTTGCCAAAGTCTGGCCGGAACTACTTGTGTGTGTGTGTGTGTGTGTAATAAATATATCTATCAATAATTCTGCATACAGAATATGGAGAATTATAGATATATATATTTTAAAATTGGAAAACGGGCTAGTTAATACTGAAATAAAAGTTATGCCTTCCCTAGCTATAAACAACACAAATACAATAAAATAACATAACTAAAATTATTATAGTTAATTATCATATAAGGATACATTGAATGGTAAGTAATCGAGGGTTAGTCCCATTCAATATATCCAAATAATAATCAGCTAAAGTTCTCTCTTTCTGATTGCTACCTGCCAGCAATAGTAGGACATAATAAATATGTCAATAAGCTTGAGTCAGAAGCAATAAAAAAATTCATAATTTATCAAAATTTAGGAGCACCTTGGCAGAATAACAGACAGCAGACCGGACAAATATACACACAAATTATATACATAATATGAGAGGGAGTGGAGGAGCTAATAGGGAGTAAGAAATATGCAGAGGCTAAAAAAGGCGAAGTGAGGAAAAAAATAATAGTAGCTCAATCCTTCTCGAACACCAATAATTCATGGGGCATAAAAATTTTGAATATGCATATGTGTGTGTGTATGTATAATAAAATACACTTTTAGAGAATAAACATTTTTTTAATAAATTTTTTGTATATAGCGCAGAGTTAAGTAAAATTTAATGTAATAATATTATGTAATAAAACTTAGGTAATAATATGAGATCATTTAACCTAATATTATTACATTAATTTTTACTTAACTCACTGAGCCTTATACAAAAAAGCCATTTATTAATAACCAAGGCTGACCAAAACAAACTATTTCAGAGGAGGAAACTTCAGATCTCGCATAAGCAATATTTCTTATTGAATTATACTCTTCGGTGGCCTGAAACCACACCAAGAAATACCAGAGGGAATGCAATCATTCAAGGATACCCAGATTCAAGTCTGTGTAATATATTTTCCCCCAGATCATACTGAATATTCAAGAGCGGAGCTACATAACTGGATAGCCACAAACTTGAAAACAAGCCTCAAAACCATAGTGACAGGCGACTTAAACATGCCTACACCACGCCATGAAGAAGCTAATAAAGAACTCGACGCCATTTTTTGCTTCCCTGGGCCTCGTGCAAATAATTACTAGCCCAACCAGAGGTAATAACACACTCCACCTCTTATTCCATAATCTTGACAGCATCTCTATGATCACTTCTTTTAAATTCTACTCTGATCACGACCCTATCACATGTGAAATAGCCTTAGAAAAAAATCAATCTTCACTTGCCCAGGAAAGAAAACCAACCTGAGAGAGAGAACTAATATTTTCCACAAAATTCTTAAAACCAGAAATTATCCTCAGACGAGTCAGATAATTCAACTGGACACGCCTGTTTACTGTCCCTCCTGACGTAGCCCTAAGTCACCTAGCTGAAAAGCTTTATGGAATAGCCAAAGAGGGAGCTGAAAAAGAAATACGCATTATCTCCAGAACCTCTATATGGTTTAATCCAACAATCAAACTTTCTTCCAGA
This sequence comes from Mastigoproctus giganteus, assembly GCF_048544385.1. Lineage (NCBI taxonomy): Eukaryota > Metazoa > Arthropoda > Arachnida > Uropygi > Thelyphonidae > Mastigoproctus > Mastigoproctus giganteus. The sequence goes on along the minus strand of NC_143583.1, from coordinate 198,090,787 downwards.
AGCAGAAGAGGCCTGCCGACGATGGAGAAAATCAGCTGACGCAGAAGACTTCAGCGCCTATAAAAAGGCAAGGGCTCTCTTCTTAAGACAGAAACGACTTTTCTGCAACCAACTGGTCCTGGATAAGCTGAAAAGATGTAAAAGACTCCAGAAACAGAGCCACAAACAAATCGCTATGAAGGAAGAAATATTTAAGGAATGGACTGAGCTCACTTTTCAACAGACCGACCAGTCACATGCACAACCCCCTGTTACGCTTTTTCGCCCTCCCTGCAAACCTTCAATATCATTCTTAACCATAACCCGAAGCCAATCTGATGGAGATCGTCAAAAAACTACCGCTGAAAGCTTTAGTGGGTCCTGACCAGTTTCCTCTGTTTCTAATCAAAATCTGTAGTTCGTATATTATAGACCTCCTAGTCCATATTTTCAATAAAATCATAGAAAGTGGAGAGATTCCAAAGATTTGGAACACATACTTTGTTCGGCCAGTTCCCAAATGCAGAGACCCCAAGCGGCTTCAAGATTTCAGGCCTACTGCCATCGGCTGTGGTTTCCTCGAGATATTTGAAAAAAAACAATCCAGCCCACTATTGCAGACCACTGTTTCAATCACAGGCCTCCGTATCTCCACACCGTGATTAAGTGGAGATCTACTAATAGCAACCTACTGGACACCCTTACCAGAATCCAGAAAGCCCTCAACAACAGGACACAGCAGTTCTAATCACCATTCTCCAGCATTACTTCAACATCACTGGAAGAACTCTCAGCATCATTAAATCAATCCTGGAGCATACACATCTCATCATCTCAGCTTTCGAACAACATGCATTACTAATAGGGGTATCCCACAAGGGGGGGAGTCCTATCATCAACCCTATTTGCCGCAGCGCTGGAGCCCTTCCTGGTATCCCAAACTGACTTCCAATCATACGCTGGTGATCTGAAACTTTACATCACATCTTCTGACCAAACTCAAGTTCTTAGCACTACCTTGCAGACAAGTAAAAATATTCATAACCTTCAACAATATCTGGCCCCAATCGGATTACAGATTAATTAAGCAAAGACAGCTTCAAATGTCTTTCACCTGGAAGAAGTCACGCAATGATATCAATCTTACCATCAATGGATCACCCATTCAGAAAGTTAAAGCACACAAGGATCTCGGATTAGTATGGAACGAGGGGCTGACATTCCAGGCTCACCTCCTGAACACAAAAACCAAAATGTACTCAGCTATGTGGGCAATCCGCCCGGAACTAACGGGAATTCACGACGCCGAACTGGTAAAGAAATATGCTGTCCGATATCTCTATCCCATATCTCTCTATGCAGCAACCATTTGGTCCTCTGCTTCCACAACATACTTCAACAAGTTCCTCAGCCTGGAATACTGACTCCTGAAATGGCTCAGTGGTGGACTGGTAACCAGTACACCATCTCTAGGGCCCAACTCTACATAAATTTCGAAGTCACCCCATGGAAACAACAGATTGTGGCAGAGAACCTCCTTACACTTACTCCTTATATCCCAACTAATCACAGGAGGACTCGATGCCCCTGACATCACTGATCTGATAAAAACTCTCCGCATTGTCGGAAGACTCAAGTGGACCCAAGGCTCCCACTCAGAATCCGTTTCAACAACTTGAAAGGCTTGAGACGCATGTTCCCAGGAAACACGGTAGATTTGATCAACAATCTAGCAATCGACCTGGATAAATTCTGCCAGCAGCATATACACGATGTTTCAAAAATGATGGTCAATAATTTAAAGGTGAAAAGTGCAAACTAAAATAATCAAAAAAGTCCCAGTCAACATCGGGCGGCAAATGAACCGTTTACGAGATAATGCACATTTTCTGTTAAGATCCGCCACTGACTATAGGAGCACTAGTTTAGCAAAAAGCCGTGAATCCTTTGCTAAGGGTAGTTTTATTAAACATGAAATAATACATTTAAAAGTTTTGGTTCCAACACCACAGGGTTTTACAGATGTTACACGTCACAGGATGTTCTTTCTAACACCCTTTCCTCAACATCAGGTGTGATGCTTCTGGGCCTACCTGCTCGTACTCCATGTGCGAAGCGCCCATGTTCTCTAAGACGTTGATGTACGCTGATGAATGTGCACCTGTTGGGGTGCCTTCGGCGGGGAAATGCTTCTTGATACAAAGGTGCAGCCTCGAGTGCACTGCCGTTGGCTTTACCATACATAAAGTGCATGTCCGCATACTCTTCGTTGCTGTAACCTCTTTCCGTGTTGACTATCCTTTGACAAGTACTAGTATGCCTGCTACGTGTCAGAGCATTGAGAAATGAGAAAGAACGAGCATAACCTAACTTAAACAAACAAGTCAAGTCAGTGGTGGATCGTAACTAGAAATGTGCAATACCACGAAAACGATTCACTTAAGGATCCATGTTTACTAGGTTATTTTTGCATATTTTAGTCTGTACAGTTCACCTTTAAATCATTGACCATCACTTTTGAAACACTCGGTTACAGACGCCAGAAGCCAATGGACACATACAAACTTACAGTTATGACAGACCACCAGAAGGAAAATTGCCACGACAATGCTTCCCATGACACGATGAATGTAAAATAAAGTGAAGCTGTCACTGGTCCCCTCTCTTGGCATCTATTTCTCAAAATACGCCTGGCTGTGAGCACTAGGACAGTCAAGATTGAAGAAATACCACGGGCAACAACCGGTGATGGACTGCCTCAATTCTTTATATTTTTGTACATATTTCTCATGTTTTGTAATTTACAGCACTTTTGGTAAAATAATATTCTTTAATTTGGGACACTTCGGTATGCCACAACTTTAAAGTATGTAAAATAATAAACACTAAGTCTGTACCTTTCGGGTTAAGCATACATGTGCTCCAGGTAATCGCTGGACACATGTCCCTGTCTTAATCTCTGAATGTAAATATCACCTCCCTAGCTTACTGCTGTCCACGGAGTGGCTCTTGAGCAGAGCAATAAATAGATTTAATAAATAAAAATTATTACATTAATTTTTACATAACTCACTAAACTTTTACTAAACGTACTATACAAAAAAGCAATTTATTAATTAAAAAATTGTTTCTTCTCTAAAAATGTATTTTATTTAGCTATCCCCTCTCGGCTATAGCTGCTTAGTACTGGTCGTAGTGTGGGTCCCATACGTTCTACGTATTCGCCACATTTTCAAAACCGTTCCACATGTCATCGTGCAACGGTTTTGAAACAAAAACGTTTTATACGGAAACGCTTTTGTTTCCGTATAAAATGCTCCTAGGCCTTTTCCCACCTCACCCCACTGTTCTTCACACTAAGGCAGATGCATTGGTGTCTCATTGTACTGAAACCCGTAATTTGTCACCTTCTTGAACTATAAATTCTAAAAATTCTTATATTACTACGCAAGATTAGGAAAAACTCCAACGAGTTTTTTCTAATCTTGCGTTAACTGGGAACCACTTAACTGGGAACCACTGAGATACTGTATTTGTTCGTTTCTTCATAAGGTTCCTCATCCTCAATTCTTTCGATAGTCATTGCCACCTCGACTGAGGTGGCAATGACTTTACTAGCTTTGTTGTAAGGATCTTTAATAACTTCTAAACATTTCCTCCCAATAATTTTAACCAAAATCACATTGGAAAAAAATAAAACAAACAAAAAAATAAATAAACCTCTTTGTTGTGTGGGCAGTTGCAAGTTTTTTTTCAGTCAAGCAAAGTTATGAAGCCAGGAGAAGAATGTTCTTTCAAAATGTATCAGCTAATAAATTAAAAACAATGAAATGGGGCCAATAAGTGAATCATAGGAGGAGTCTAGACCATATAGAAGCAATAAAGGAAAAAAAATTGCACTCATAATAACCAAGGCAGACCAAAACAAACTATTTCAGAGGAGGAAACTTCAGATCTCATATAAACAATATTTCTTATTGAATATACTCTTCGGTGGCCTGAAACAACACCAAGAAATCCCAGAGGGAAAGTTCTCTACTGACAAGAACCCGCGACTCTTATTAGATGCTACGACGGAGCTTGCAGGCGCTTGGCAGGCTACTAATTGGATCATCCTCCAATCTCTCTTCTCTTCCTTTCCTCCTCGTTCACTCCGCGTATACTGGTTCTGCCTACACGAGCAAGGTTCAGCGTGCTTACCTTCCTTGATTTGCTGCTCATTTTATAATGAGCAGTCGAAGCTACAACGTCCAACCGCCTGTCTGTTCCAGGCATGTTCGGCCTGTCATATAATATCCATACACGCAAAGATGAAGGATGTAAACACACGATTCCCGTTGATAAATGTTATTAAGTTTCTCAGACACGAAAGTTCTAAGAGTTTCTCTTAATTTCAAACAAGCAATCTCTGTAATGCAGTATGACAGACTTAGCTAGAAAACTGTTTCAAACTTCCTATTAGACTAAGAAGGACAAATTCATGTCTGTCTCCGAAATCGTCCGGATAATTTATTTCAGCGAGTGCGCATGCATCAAATAGCAAGGCGCCAGAATTATCAGTTCACACCAAGTTTTGAAATGAAGACTTTCTGGAACCATTTACTGACTTAGTAGGTGTGTCACATGAAAAATTGCTGCCAGAACTTTGGGAAAGATGATTAGAGAAATTTCCGTAATGAATTCTCTAGCACTTACCGTCTCTTCCATTATCAAAGAAGAGAGAGATGTATTCATAAGAGACTTCTCATCTTTCAAGCCTAAACTAAAATTTTGATCAAATCGATTCAAACAACCCCAGTAAACAGATGGAAATACCATAAGGCATTAATAAAAGTTTACCTAGATCAGACTACTGAAAGTGGAAATTGCTCACAAGAGAAACCCCACAAGAACCGTTGACAAAGACAATGATGCATCAACTTTTCGTTGGTTTAGCAAATATGCTGTCCATAAACTCAAGAAATTTCTATATGGTTTATTTGCGCTCTGTTTAAAACTAATGAATAAGCAGCGCCTTCGACCGTTTTAAAAAATGGGTTTAATCGGTTTATAGAAAATGTATGATTCATTGGGAGGATTTCTCTTTGATCTATTTGTGATGGTTTTCATCGTACATTAATTACAGATGAATTCTTTTCTTCAATGTGTGTGTTCTGCGCGCGTGCATTCGTTTAAATCGTCCGCTGTCTATCCTTAATGGTGCCATCTACTTGGTAAATGATCTGGGAGGGCGGGGATTGGGGCAGAAAGAGCACGCGTTACACACCTGACGGCAACAAAACACAAGTAACGTTTCTTGATGGGATTTTTCAAGCTGTGCTCTTGTGCATAAATCCCCATCTTCTCGTAATTTCACCTCTCTAACGGAAGAAGAGAATTGCTCATGCTACTTCGGTGAAAACCTATTACTATCAGGGATCATACAAATCGGAATATTATGAACAGCCAGGGAAGGAACGTTTTAGTTTACCGCATGCAAAATAACGGGAAAAATATATGGAAACAGTATGACAAATTAAAAGCAATACCTGTCACAATAGATGAATGGTTGAAATGAACAGACAGTTAAAAAAAAAGACAAAAAAATAGTAACGAGAAACATTACTATTTTTTTTATAGTAAAGTTTATTATAATTTGGGAGACGAACTCCTTTTTAAGATGCTGAAATTTTGTGCGAGTTATAGCGCTCTTTATTACCGTAAAAGTCCATAATGGGTTATGTTTCCCAAAAGGCACAATCATTGAACTGGAATTGCAACATTTAAGATAAACAATGCCAAAATTCAGAAAATGAATTTTGGATCAAATTTAAATGAGAATCCAAAACTAAATAACTTCGAGTAAAAGAGTGCTAGAAACACGAAAATTACAAGAAACGTTCTTTATTTTGTGCATGTGTAGCCATACGTCGACAACCTATAAAACTACAAATGCACATGCGAAGTGCAAGCAGTAAATGAACATGCATTCAGCCTAGAGGGCGTGAATTCATGGTAGAACATTATCTCAAAACAGTCGCTTAAACTATTCAACTAATTATTTGCTTTCTTCGTTGTATAAAAGCATCCAATTTATCTTTAATTTCTTGGAGAAGCTTCTTTAAGTTAAAGTTAATGCAGTATTGATGAAGCAGAGAATTATTATTTGTTCGGATTGTTCTCTGTTTCAGTAATACACATTAACTTTAACTTAAATGATCTGCTCCAAGAAATTCAAGATAAATTGGATGCTTTTATACAACGAAGAAGACAAATAAGAAGATTTCAGGAGTCTCACAAGGAATCTCAGGCAATACCAAAAGCATCTGATATACTGGATAAGAATAACCATGATGCGGCAGCCAGAATGCATCTGCATTCTGTATATAGATTATAAATGGCTTTATAAAAAATTTATAAAAAGCCATTTACAGATTATAAAAATGGCTTTAGGCTGAGAAGTACATTTGCAACATATTCTCATGAAAATAAAATACGAATAGAATTTGAAGTTTCTGGTACAGATGATTATTCTTGATTTAGAAAGCAGTACTTATCGAATCACTGAAAGTATATTCAACTAATTTTTGTAGGCAATTTAAATTTCGTAAAACACCATCAAAATGTGTGACGTGGAAGCTTGTGAAAATGCTCAGGAAGACTGCGAATGGTGCGAATCGTGTTCGCTGTTGTTTTTTGTTTATTTGGTTTTTAGGAGCATTAGCAGCTAAGGCCATATTGCTCCGGGGATATGCGGTGGTCATTCCCTCCCTGACCTTTTCGCATCCTCCGTATTTGATGATCACGGGCTCGAACCCCGGTCTAATCAAGAAGCGTGTGCTACCACTGCTGAATCGTGTTCGCACATCGAATGATGTGACTGAGGAAAGTCTAGCACAGGCTAGGGAGAGCCTAGCAGCAAGTCCACGCACGTCACTAGGCGGCTTGTACAACACAATAAAATGCCATACGACAGTTGTCAGGAGGAAATTAAAACTGTTTCTGTACAAGGTGCATGTCATGCAAAAACCTTTGCAGCAGACTGTAAAACGAAACCATTAGACATCCTGTGGATGGTTACTGAAAACATCAGTACCTATCCATTACTGTGAATTGTTACCGAAAAAAAGCGGATGAGATGAAGACCCTCAGATGTTGGATTGGACTTTCTTTTCCGATGAGGTATGGTATTATCTGATTAGGTATGTCTCAGAATAGGTATGTAATGTAACTCTCGGAATACTCGTGTATGGTGTGCAGAAAATCCCCGCGCAACACACGAAACTTCCTTATACCCTCTGATAATTGAAGTGTCGTGTGCCTGCCGCAAGATTTTTGGGCCCATCTTTTTCAAAGAAACCTCGCAGCGGTACATTGGCATGGTATACGAATTCTTGAGACACCTTACTGAGGAGGAGGAGATTGTTAAAATGTGGCTGCAACAAAATAGCATAGCAAGTCACACCTCGCGTTAGTCTATGGTTGAGTTATCCCTCTTGTTCGGAGATCGCATAATTTCGAAAAGAATATATACCCCACGCTCGCAAGATTTGTGGCTAGACTTCTTTTGTGGGGTTATGTCAAAGGCAGCGCCTACAACAATAATCCACGCGATTTGGAAGAATTGCAAAGCAACATATCCAGTTAGTTTAACTTCTGTTCCGGGTAAAATAATGGAGTCGCTGGTTAAAGATGCATTGCAGGATCATCTAGACAAGACTGCAGCAATAATTCAGACACAGCATGGGTTTGTTAAGGGAAAGTCTTGTCTGACAAATTTGATAGGATATTATGATGTGGTTACAAAGGAACTGGATGCGAAAAATAATTTTGATATCATATATTTGGATTTCAGGAAAGCTTTTGACACTGTTGCGCATGAAAGACTATTGTACAAATTGGAGCAGAATGGTATTAAGGGTAAGTTGCTACAATGGATAAAAGGATGGTTAAGTGCTAGAAGACAGAGGGTGGTAATCAATGGGTGCTGCTCTTCTTGGACTAATGTTATTAGTGGAGTCCCACAGGGTTCGGTGTTAGGTCCACTGTTGTTTTGTATATTTATCAATGATATTGATGAAGGTATATCAGGCTTAATGTCGAAGTTTGCAGATGATACAAAGGTTGGCAGGGTTGTTAATGACAGTAATGGCAGTGTGCTACTGCAACAGGATCTAGATAATTTTGGCATACGGGCTAATAAGTGGCAACTGAAGTTTAACCTTGACAAATGTAAAGTACTACATATGGGTAGAAGTAACCCCAGAGAAACGTACCAACTGTGTGGTACTACACTTAAGGTGGTAGAAAATGAAAAAGACCTGGGAGTAATTGTGCAGGCAGATATGAAGTTTTCTGAGCAATGCAGACAGGCTGCCAGGGCAGGTCATGGGAATTTGTCAATGATATATAGGAATTTTGCTAGCAGGGAAAAGGAGGTGATTATCCCTCTGTATAAGGCAATGGTCAGGGCACGGCTTGAGTACTGCGTACAGGTCTGGAGGCCTCATTTTAGGAAGGATGTAGATTTACTTGAGCGTGTACAGAGAAGAGCAACAAGATTGGTGAGGGGAATGAAGGGATCCTCTTACCAAGAGAGGCTTAAGTTCTGCAAATTGCAGTGGCTGGAGACTAGGCACCTGCGCGGTGATCTGATTGAGGTATATAAGGCCTTGAATGGGTTGTGCACGCTGAATTCTGATGGGATCCTTCCACTTGTTCAGATTACGAATCTAAGGGGGCATAAATTCAAATTAAGAAAAGACAGATGAAGAATAGATGTGCGGAAATTTGCCTTTAGCCAGCGGGTGGTTAATTGCTGGAACAAACTTCCATCTGTCGTTGTGGAAGTTGATAGGTTGAATAAATTTAAGGAGGAACTGGACATTCATTTGGAGGGAATGGTGTGATTTTTTTTTTTTGGCTGATGCTGCATAAGCTCATACACTTGCTTTCTTGCATCACATGCCACTACTACTGCTACGTCACTCTCAACACTGCTGCTGCAAACAGTGTTTTCGAACATTCATTTTCGCATTCAGTTATGTTTTGATCACGATGGTGATAATTTTTAATATTTTTGTGAACTTAATCATTTTAATTGATAACTCATTTCATGGGTTCTCAATTAAAATGATCATCCTTATTATTTTTTTTTGAACCAGGATGTCTAAGCAAAATTTAAAGCTAAGTGTTCAAAAAATGGTTTACAATAATAAATATTGTCTGAATAGGAACATGTAAAACTGTATAAAGAAGTGACCGCGTCTGAGACACTTATCGAACAGCGAAGGACGTGAGAAATTGTAATATAAATAAATTTTCTGTTTGTACTCCGGGACGACCAAACGGTCAGAGGAGTTTCAACCAGTAATACGGATAACTCTATAAAATAACTTTTATAAGTGTAGACTTAAAAAATACTAACATCTTTTCGATAAGGAGATGGTGGAACTGTACTATATCTAGTCGTGGTAACTGGGGTTGTTTATTGAGAATAATCCGCATAACTTTTTAGAACTTCGGAAAATAAAACCTGTTAAAGCAGCCTTTCAGTTTTAGAAATACAGACCGCTTTGGATTATGACTGCCATTTTCGAGTGACGTTTGTAATTGCCAATACACGTAATACTTGACGAATTTTCCCAACAAACATCAGAAATGGAGGGGGGGGATACGACATTGTAGATAGTTCTTTTGATTTTATTACTTAGTAAAAACAGCTTCATCACAAGAATATGCAACGGTACATCAAAGCAACTAGTAGAAAATTGTAGAACTCTTTTTTGGACGAAACTACAGAATTATTTTACATAAATGCACAGCGAAAACTATCGCTGGACTTTGATTCAGCTTATATCAAAAGAAACATGGATTTCGACCAGAAAGGGCTTTTAGCGACAAACCTAACGTATTTTAGGAATTTATGTATACTGCCATGATCTATGGACTTCTTCAGGACCTCTTCATAAATTTCTAAGCAGAAGCTGTTTATACGGTATTCAGGACCTTCTGCTGAATAGGTCAATATATCAAATCGCAACTATTGAGTGCGTCTCAGAAGTACAATTTCGAGACTCTTCCCCTTAGAAAATGACGTCTTCCGAGGTTATCTGGAATTGTAGTTGTCCTTCTAGCCATGAAACTTCTTTATAAAGAGCAGCAGTTCACATATTTTATAATTAAACAATCTCACAGTAATTCTTGAGAAATGTGCTTCAGCAACCAAAAGAGACTCCAGAAAACGCTCTTCACTCACAATGAACATATTAATTCACATACTCTTTTCTAGATAACATAAATCAAAGAATTAAGAGTGCAAACCGTTCCCTACCACATACTGTGCAGTCAGACATGAAATTCTCTGAGCAGTGCAGACGGGCTGCCAAGACAGTTCCCGTGATTTTGTCATTGATATACAATAATTTTGTTAGCAGGGATAAGTAGGTTATTATCACTTTGGTCAAGGCCATGGTTAGGCTGCATCTTGAGTATTGCATTCAGGTCTGGAGGCCTCATTTCGGATCTTCTGTAACGGGTGCAGAGAAGAGCAACAAAAGGGTGCTCTTCTTATCAGGAAAGTTTGAGTTCTGCAAATTGAAACAAGGCACTTGTGAGGAAACCCAATAGAAGTGTTTCAGGTTTTGACTGGAGTAAGAAAGCTAAACGCTGATAGCATCTTTACTCTTTTTTGGACAACTCATTTCGGATCTTCTGTAACGGGTGCAGAGAAGAGCAACAAAAGGGTGCTCTTCTTATCAGGAAAGGTTTGAGTTCTGCAAATTGAAACAAGGCACTTGTGAGGAAACCCAATAGAAGTGTTTCAGGTTTTGACTGGAGTGAGAAAGCTAAACGCTGATAGCATCTTTCCTCTTTTTTGGACAACACATGCGAGGAAGCATAAATTTAAACCGAGGAAAGATGGCTGTTGAACAGATGGGCGGAAGTTTGCCTTCAAATCAGCCGGTATTTGATTTTTGGAACAAACTTCCATCTGATGTTCTGGAGGTGGGTAGTTTGAATAAATTCAAAGAAAATTTAGGCAAATTATTAGAGGAGGATGGACAGGTCATGTGAGAAAGGTTTTCTTTGATAATGCTCTATAAGCTTATTTCTTTTTATCATTTGTCACTATTAATATAAAATTCACACTACTGACAGGAAAGCTTAATATGCTGGGATTTTATATATATACGAGTCGTATAAAAGCTAATCCAACAAACTTATTTTGTATACTACCTTAATCCTTTCTCTCTTGGCATTCACGTCACTAGTTTGGCCTTAAAAAAAAAAAAAAAAAAGAAATAAAGACCGCACATGTATCTGAATTCCTATAATAATCTAAATGATCTTAATAATTTTAATGAAAACGTAAGAAGTATGATTAAAATGGTTTACGACTTTCTTACAAAAGAAGCGGTGTAAGTAAATGTGGGAGGCCACGGAATTCCAGCTATTGGCCACTTCACCCAATCAGCAATGAGCAGCGCGTATTGAAGTTTAAACGTGTCTTAGACTTTTGGTGCAATCGTAGTAGTAATAGTACTAGCAGAGGCATGTGATGCAAGAAAGCAAGCTTATGTAGCATCAGCCAAAAAAACAAAGAAAAAAAAATTCACACATTCATTCCCTCTAAACGTTTGTCCAGTTCCTCCTTGAATTCATTTAAGCTATCAACTTCCACAACGACAGATGGAAGTTTTTTCCTACAATCAACTACCCGCTGGCTAAAGGCAAATTTCTGCACATCTATATCAAGCCCGTGACTGCTGAATACGGTGCTGTTTCTTGTATTCTCTCTATCTTGTGAACTCCTCTGACCGTTTGGTCGTCCGGGAGTATAAACAGAAAATTTATTTTATTTTTTTATTTATTCTACAATTGTCTTTCCTCAATTTGAGTTTATGTTCGTAATCTGAGCAAGAGGAAGAATCACATCAGAATTGGGCCTGCTCAATCCATTCAAGGCCTTATACACCTCAATTAGATCACCTCGTATGTGCCTAGTCTCCAGACGCCGCAATTTGCAGAACTTGAGCCTTTCTTGGTAAGAGGACCCTTTCGCTCCCCTCACCAATCTTGTAGACCCTCTCTGTACTCGCTCAAACAACTACATCCTTTCTAAAATGAGGCTTCCAGACATGTACGCAGTACTCATAGCGTGGCCTGACTATTGCCTTGTACAAAGAGATAAGGCAATGGCCTTGATTACTGCGTACTGCGTTTTCGTATCGTAACAGACGCGAAAACAGAAAACGTATGTGCGATAAACTTTGTGCAAAGAAATGGGAAAACTGGAGCTGAAATCCAATAATTGTTAAGAGCTGCTTATTGCTTATAGTGGTGTTTGTTCAGTAAAGTTGGTTATCACTGGATAAACCTTTTACTTGTTTTGGTACCTTGAACTACTGTTCTAATTATGTCGGTCTAATTTAGAAACATCCCGTATATATAAAAATCCATGCTACGCTATTATTAGTCTTCTAGCGTCGATATTTACCCTACACTACGCATGAGATGGCAAACCAGCGCATTGATCAACTTATATTCTTCGCGAAACAAGTTATTTTCATTTTATTTTATTATTTTTTTCTTTTGGCTTCTGAGTCTGTCTTTGAATCTGTTTTGCTAGTTTTAGTGTAGTGCAAGAAAATTTGTCGAATTCATTCACAATTTGAATTCCCAGTGTTTCTTTTTGTAATTACTAGTAGGATAAACTAGTAAGTTGAAAAGTCTAAAGAAAACTAGTTGAAAAATCGAACTATTAAGTTGGATTTTTCACTGAGCAGATATCTTTTCCGATATCTACTCACTGGCAATTTTGACATGGCTCGCCTATCAATTAATCGGTTTGAAGCAGTTTCATTCGTTGAAGTTACATATTCGCTTTGTGTGATCTTCTGCCACTAACCATTCCCCTCCAGATAAAACTGTTGTCTGGAAATACCTAAATTCATGCCACGAGTTCTAACAACTTTCTTATCCTCCTCTTCCCTCACGGCTATGCGGGAATTGCAAACGGCTGGCGATGCCCAGGTGATTATTTTTTATTTTTATTTTATTAATAAAAAGATACACAACAGGTAACCATTAACAGTGTATCTGAGATCAGATCAATAAACATAATAACAATAATATGAAATCTAACAGGACGATAAACATTGATATAGATTCAAACAATAAAAGCATATGTACAAAAGAGGATTGTATTAAGTTAAGTTACCGGTAAAACAAGTAATAATTAATCCGTTAGAGAATAGAAAAATAATATAACAAATAATAAGCTACAATAATTAGATGTGAGCTAGTCACTTTGCAGTTTAAGTGAAGAGGCAAACTTGTGGATGGAGTTCATCAGTGATTGGGAGTTGTCAAAGAAGTCAATGAGAGAGTCATTTGCTGATTTGCTGATTCTGTTCAGTGGACTGAACTTCATAAAGACCGTGGTGGCAGAGTCAAGGCGAAACGGTGTAAGGTTCCTGACTTGTCTACAGGGAGCATTGAAGTTTATTTTACTCAGGATATCAGATGCTTCATAAATTCCAGTGATTACTTTGGCTAGGAGGGCGATGTCAGCAGTAACTCTTCTAGTGCACAGAGGCCTCAGATGAAAGTAATCACACAGCGATTCATAATACACTGAGTGATAGAATAGAGGATTGCGGTACGTAAGGTAACGGATAAAGTTTTTTTGGACTGCTTCAATTTTGTTAGTTAAAGTCTTTGTGTGAGGATTCCAGATGGGTGAACTGAATTCAAGGATTGGCAGAACAATAGTTTTATAAAGGATAACCGCATATCTGTAGTTTTTGAACTTGTATGTGTTCCGTTTGATGAATCCCAGTGTTTTGAATGCTTTGCTGGTGATTTTAAGGACATGTTCATCGAATTTAGCACTGCTGGAAAAGAGAATCCCTAAGTCGTTAACTTGGTCACACCTTTCGATGATCACAGAGTTAATACTATACTCCGTATTCATTAGTTGTGGAGATCTGCAAGATGAGAAAGAGATAACTTTGCACTTCGAGGGGTTAGCAGACAAGCCATTCAGAGATAGCCACAGAGAGAATTTATTGAGAGCACGTTGAAGTTGAGAATCGGTAGTCTCCTTCACTGCTGAGTAGATCTTAAGATCATCTGCATAGAGAGCAACTTGAACATTGGAGGTGTAGATGAAAGAAGGAAGATCATTTACGAAAACAATGAAGAGAATAGGACCTAAGGGAGAGCCTTGTGGTACTCCGCTTAGTGGTATAAAACAGTCTGAGTTCACTTGATTGATGATAACGCTCAAGGAACGATGCGTAATATAGCTGCGTAGCCATGAGAGCAAAGGGTCACGGATGCCATATAGCTTAAGTTTTTCCAGAAGTTGTTCGTGCGGGACTTTATCAAATGCCTTAGATATGTCTGTGTAGACTGCATCAACTTGTAGGTGGTTATCAAGAGCTTCCGAGGTGTATTGCCAGAAAGGAAGTAAATTTGTGACTACTGACTTGCCACTGCAGAAACCATGTTGATTCTGATCGATGAAAGGCTTGAAGAATTCGAAGAGATGTTTGTGCACTGCTGTGTCGAAGAGTTTAGCCAGGCTGTTTTGCAAGGTTATGGGTCTGTAATCGCATACGTCATTTTTATCACCTTTTTTGAAAATAGGAATTATATTGACCTGCTTAAAGTGCTTAGGATACTTCCCCAGCCTGAGAGACAGGTTGAAGATCCGCAGCAGTATGAGGGGTTTCAATGTAGTGATAGTCCTTTTCCAAAATAAGCCTGGAATGTCATCTGGGCCTCTAGTATATTCATTTTTCATGCTTTTTAATGCCGAATTTAAATCTTCATCAGTGATAAAGAGATTAATGAGGATATCATCTTTAACAGGTGTGAAGTCAGGAAATGAGGCAGGTCTCAATGTATCATTTGTTCGAATTCTAGAAAAGTGTTTGGCAAACTCTTGAGCAATACTGAATTCGTCAGATAAGAGAATTCCATCTGCGTTTCGGAGTTGTAACTTTCTACTGGTTATATTCTTATGCTTCATGAAATTCCAGAATGGTTTGATATCTCTGTGATAAGCAGACTATCCTGAACTGACTCTGTATACGTGTTGTAGGAGTTTAATATGAGAGTTTTCACTTCTTTGCGGAGTTGGCTGAATATTTCATAGTATTGACTGTCACCTGTTTGCTTATATTTGTTTCTGTAGAATTCTTTGGATTTAATTTTACGTATTAGTTCACTATTATACCAGTGCGGGTAAGTAGAGCGTGTGGTAAGATGGGATTGAGGAACAATGTCAGATATAACTGAATGGACACAGTTAATCAGGTTGTTGGTGAGCACATCGATGTCATCCATAGCGTCAGCGAGCTGCTTGTCTACGTTTCTTAGAGCTAGGTTGAGCAGAGGCCAGTCAGCCTTTCTAAATTGAATCGAGGAGTACGGGAGCTGCATTTGAAGTTATGAGAAGTCACTGTGATGTCAAAAGTAATTGGTGAATGATCCGAGTGAAATATGGGGTTGTCGGTGTGAACATCTATATGAGTAGAGGAAAATATTAGGTCGAGATAGGCATTTTCTCTGGTTGGAGCTAGCAACGGATGGAAATTTAAAATACAGACAGTATAGTCATCTCAGAATATCTTCCGAAAATATCCAAATATTTCTTTTGTCGGTTTTAAGACCTGTTAAGGAAATTTGCTAAACTAATTCACAGGAAAAAATATCAATTTGGCAGTTCACTAACCATTTCGAAATGCTTTGCTAACCTGAAATTGTCAAACACATCCTCAACCTTAATCCTTAAGGTTAAGTTAGAGAAATCAGCAAAATGAATTCACAGGAAAAAATGCAGTCCCTGGACTGCTGATTTCTGTGTGCACTGTGAATTCATTAATGAAACTGCCCTAACCTGACACAAAAAAAAAGATCACGACCATATTAGTGAAATTAAAATAATCCCTAGCAATCCCGGGAGTAACTGCAAGCAATGAAAGCGATTAAATGTCTAGTCACTAGTGAATCATTAAAGTGGCCAGTGAGCCACCATCGTGAAAGCAGGTTGTCGATGGAGCCGAGAAACAAGTTACATAGAGGCAAATTACCTGGTAGCAGGCAGGATATTCCAGTTGTTATGATAGGAAAAGTAAGCGTTATTGGGGTAGCCTGATGTGGTGTATATTGATTAAATAATATAATTAAATTAGCAACAGCTTATGATTATTCAATACTCATCTCTTTACTGACTTGTGGATAATTCATTCGTTAAGGTAAAAAGGAATTTAAAATAAATAACAAGAATTTCATACACAGGGAAAAATGCGCCTTTTTTCAATTAAGCTTTCTTATTAGTGATAAAAAATAAGCAAATAAAATAAAATGGACGGAGCTAAACAACCTCGGACCAATAGGCTGAAAGAAAATAAGCTTTTAAACTGTTAGGTCATTGCCATCTAATCTTCAAAACGCAAAAGAAAAGGGACCTAAATGGCACTGAAAACCTCCACAAAGTAAGGTTATCCGGAGTATAAACGCTAAAGAAGTCCGTAGATGTGCATTTAACAAATCAGATCTTTTTCTAATGACATTTAATGAAAAGTGATACACAGACTTAATTTATAACTAAAAACAAATTTAATAAGAACGAAAGCTTCGTCTATTTTTGAGTTGTGTCCCGATTTCTTTAGTGCAGAAATCTCGGTATCACCAGCTACTTTAAGTTATTACTTAAAGTAGCTGTAGTGATACCATTACTAGAGTTACAGCTACTTTAAGTTTGTATTTAAGCTACTTTAAGTTATTACTTAAAGTAGCTGTAACTCTAGTTCCAAAAAAGTAGAGGTACACTCGAAGTATTTCTATGGAATAATGTACTTGAGGTTACAACAATCTTGGTAGGAAATTAAAAACAAATGTTATTTACCGTCTCGTACAAGAACCATTCAATGGAGAATTATTTCCAGTTAGGGATCAAACAAACTATTCCCAGTGTCAGAAAAAATAATCAGAAAATTAATAATAATAATTATTGTTATCTCTTGATATTTTAAGGAGTCCTTATGTGCTGTAATGTAATAACTAGATCGTACGTATAGCTTAGCTTAATTTTCAGCACTCACCTCATAGTAATCCGCTTAGCTGGTGGAGGGTTTTATCACATACATAGTGGTTATAGGATTCTAATACTTTACAGGGATTATGGGTTTTAAAATTAAGTTATGGGCTGTAGAAAAATTTTTAAGAAAGGAAAGTGCACCTTCCATGGTTGCCTAATAAAATTAAATTAAGAGAAAGAAAAAAAGGGAAATATATAAGCTAATAATCGCGCACGAGCGACTTTCGAGTTTCCTCGTCTTCAGTTAGCTATAGCGGAGGGGGGGAAGAGAGCGCGCTTGTCTTATATACGGGTTGGGTTCCCGAAATGCATTTCAGTGCACGTGGAAACTTGATACGTGCTAAATTCCAAATGGGGGAGAAATTGGCGGGAATCTTTTTGTTTAACACGTTGAGTGATGTATGGCGCTTAAACCATTCAGTAACGAGGGCTTCGTTTTCAAGGATTTTGTAGCTAGAATTTAATTTAATTTACTGTGATGGCTGAATCGATGAGTGGGTTGTGATTTTGAGATTGGACGTGTTGTGTTAGTTCTGTACTTGCTGAGTTAGTTTTGAAGCTATTAAAGTGGTAGTATGCACGCGTGTTCGCGATTTTTGATGTCCCGAATTTTGCTGTTGTACTACCTATGTAACATGCTACATAGGTAGTACATAGGCATGTTACATAGGTAGTACAACAGCAAAATTCGGGACATCAAAAATCGCGAACACGCGTGCATACTACCACTTTAATAGCTTCAAAACTAACTCAGCAAGTACAGAACTAACACAACACGTCCAATCTCAAAATCACAACCCACTCATCGATTCAGCCATCACAGTAAATTAAATTAAATTCTAGCTACAAAATCCTTGAAAACGAAGCCCTCGTTACTGAATGGTTTAAGCGCCATACATCACTCAACGTGTTAAACAAAAAGATTCCCGCCAATTTCTCCCCCATTTGGAATTTAGCACGTATCAAGTTTCCACGTGCACTGAAATGCATTTCGGGAACCCAACCCGTATATAAGACAAGCGCGCTCTCTTCCCCCCCTCCGCTATAGCTAACTGAAGACGAGGAAACTCGAAAGTTGCTCGTGCGCGATTATTAGCTTATATATTTCCCTTTTTTTCTTTCTCTTAATTTAATTTTATTAGGCAACCATGGAAGGTGCACTTTCCTTTCTTAAAAATTTTTCTACAGCCCATAACTTAATTTTAAAACCCATAATCCCTGTAAAGTATTAGAATCCTATAACCACTATGTATGTGATAAAACCCTCCACCAGCTAAGCGGATTACTATGAGGTGAGTGCTGAAAATTAAGCTAAGCTATACGTACGATCTAATTATTGTTATTTATTATTATTACCTATGCTTCACCCCTGAACAGCCTTCGACTAGTAGGTGATGTTCTCTAATACATGCTTCCTTACGGAAGCTACAGAGAAATTTTGGGATATTATAATTTGAGTTGTGCAGAATTTTCCCCGAGGCAACAAAGTCCACGAGGTTTCAGTATGTCGTGTCTGTAAATTGAATTATACGGTCGTTTGCTGGTGAAAAACCAGTGTTCCCCAAAGAAAAAGTTCGATCGCCGACGGGAATCGAACCCACGCATTTTCCACATGGTGTGAGAGTAGAAACGGTATCATCTACGCTGTCTTCGAGGCCAGATAGCATGTAATAATAGTAATCTTGGCAATAGTTTTCTGTATTTCCGGGATCTGCCTGTTCAAGTTAGTGTGTGGTGAATGGTACGGATTACGGTTAGGAGTTGAAATTTGCACTTGCATTTACTTGTGTTGCTGCAATGCGACCGTGCTCTGTTTATGAGACTTGGCTAATTGTTGTTATACAGGGCTGGACGATACTGAACCAAGCTCACATCTTTTCGAAGAAACTGTCGTGTTGAAACGGTTTGGGGATTCCATTTCACTAAAATCAAGGACTGCAACCTCGTAAACAGATCACCCTGCTTCATCGCTGAAGTCCCGGAGGAAAAACTGAACGGAATCTGACGATATCTCATTTAGGTGCGATTTTCCACTTAGCATCATAAGTAGCACCATCCAATATCCAGCTAGTGCCGTCGGATTCTGGGTCTACAGCTAAGATTATAATTCCATGCAGTTCCAATATTTCGGAGCATTTGAGCGAAAACTCGCACAACCAAATCTAACTGTGATTCCCGAAAACATCAGATAAAACACTCCCAGATAAGAGTAACTTCAATTTATAAAACCTGTGGAATTAAGACCAATTATATCGGGTTAGCCATTTAAAACTATGTTTAGGAGCAAAAATTGATGAAATTTTAAATAGGTATGAGTGAGTTGTGTTAGGAGTGGAGAGAAGCTGTGGAAACATCCACGGATTCTTTTTACCGTTCTAATTTCACACGGAACATCATGCGTTTTATCCAAGAAAAAGTGTGTGTTCTATGTTCAGCATTCTTACAAGTTTCAGTCTTTCAAGAAGTGTTGCTTTACATTTCAAGAATTCTTTACAAACAAAGAGACGCCTAGAAGTCGATAGCATTCATCATAAGTCGCTTTCGAGGCATTACTAGTGTGTATGATATATATATATAAAAAGCCGCCCCAAACCAGTGTTAGCAGAAGAAAAATAACCGAAGTTCAGGTTGCACTTGAGAACTATCCAAGCAAGCCAATAACCAAGTTGAAATATCAGTGTCAACTGTTATATGGAAGCGCTCATGGAGAATTTAGGCTTGCGTGCATACCGCATTCAGATGATCAATGAAACCGGGAGAATCTCGCAGAAGTGTAAGAAATGACTGCAGCTCCAAGAAAAATGTATCCTGCCTCAAAATAATGCTTTAAACAAGAAATTTAAAGCAGCAACCGAATATCTGATTTTAACCGCAGTTGATATTTTCAAAGAAATTCACGCATAAAAAAAAAAAAAAAAAAAATGCACACCAGTATATTTATTCTTACTAAAATATAGTCAGCTGCGCCTTGAGGAAATTATCAAAATTCCTAGAAGAAATTAGTGCCTATATTTATGCGAGGCTTCATGGTTGAGAAAAGCACAACTTTTGTGGGTAACTTTAGAAGAAAAGCGTTCAGCGATAATTCATAATCGTTGGAGGAATTTATCAGCACACTGAAGTTGGCATCCAAAGCACAGATCTTGTAACACATTGGCAAATGGCCCGTAATATGATAAACAGGGCTACTGATTCGTGTCATGATTACGATTTATATAGCGCATCACATTCTGCGAGGGGTGAAACCCGAAATAACTCATGTTGTAATGCTCTTTAATAATCCCAATTTGAGTACGTTACACCAAACGGGAGATTCTCCAGAAGAGAGACCAGCGGAGCCTTTACATATGAGGAAAGTTAACAAAACAAGCTGAAATTAATAGATCAATTATTAAGTTTACAGAAAGCACAATTCACAGGTTTAATGAGCACACTTTTCTTAAATTAATCTGTCTGTATTCTTTGTTTTGTGATCATTCGTCTGCATCTAGAACAAGGTTATTGATTAGCCTTATTCCGGAGTTTGGTAGGTGGTGATAAAATTTCGGCAATCTGTCCATCCAGGCTTGAAGTTAACTTAGGCTTCTGGACACGGGCTGGTGGTACTCTAATCCCATATTAACTTGGTACAATTATTCTCCTCTCAGTTGTTTCACCATAAAAATAATCTCACTTATCGCAAAATGGTGGGGAAAATTAAATGTATTGAGGAGAAAAATGAAATGTGTGTAGCTAATCTCTACACAGCACATGTTATCCAGAGATTATCAGCAGACAGGATTCCGGAAAAAATATATTTATGTATTTAAAAACAATCCTCATATTTTTTTTAATTTCTGGATCTAACTTAAAGAGCCAGAAGCTCTTGCAAGTAAACAGGTTTTTGCTATGCCCTGTGTATGTTTTGAAGGCGAGTTTCGAGTCTAAAAAGATTACAGAAACTTAAATTATAGGTTGGGCTTGGATAATAATTAGCAAAAGAGGTGGTTTCGACGTTAGCCGAAGTACATACTATATATTGAATTTTTGCTGAATTTCCGTTTAGTGTAATAAGGAACGCAAGGTGAGAATTATCAAGTTTCAGATGGGAAAAGAAACTTTAATGACTAGTTGGCTAATATTGACGGGGTAGATTCTAATTGGAGGGAGTAGGCCAAGTAAAGATTACATTATCGGCACATGAGAAAAAGCACTGGTTTTATATATAAAAAAAAAAAAAAAAAATAGGAATAAAGATGGCATCGAACAGTAGTTCATAAAGGAGCAACCTTGGGAAATCCTGTCTTGGAGCTTTTGGTTAATAACCGATGTTAAAATTTCTTTTAGGTTTGAAAGGAGGTTAAAATCCACACAAATTACATGAATCTCTGGCGTGTGGAGTTTGTCATCCAACGTATCTATTATTAATCAGCGTATCTATAAGCGTGGTTTATTGCGGCTGCACTTGGAATCAGGAAAATACAAACTGTCCTTGTATCAACTAGGGAACCATTAACTTTGGCTGTAACAATTACTGCTTCGTACAAGTGCACTTTGCTAGAGGTTAACGTTATGTCAAATTGGTATGGCTCGTGTATGAGTGCGTCCACTCCATCTCCTCCTCTCGAGTGCGACCTGGATGTGAAGCATGCTTTGTACCAGCATTAGTCGCACATACTACAGATTCCTAGCCGTGTAGATTATATAGGTCATACTAGGCGATTTAATCTTTCTAGTGTTTATTTACAGTAAAACTTCAAGGTAAACTTCAAAGCTTATATAGTAAATATCAATTTGGCGAAGAGCAATTTGCAAATTTACATCAGCTTTTCTATTCGTGATTTAAACCGTTCGGATTTATCGTTCAGAAATTAACATTATTTTCTCCGAACTAATACCTACTTGCTCTATATGCTCCCAAAGTGATTTTAATGTATTTGAAGCTTTATCCAAATGATCTCTACTTCTGTTCCACATCTTAATTCCACACGGCCCACTAGCGTTTTGTATTGACCCCCACTCTCCCCCCAGATATATTGTCTTTTCAAACTTCTCCCTCTGAGTCCTTTCTGTAATCTTTAGGTTATTCCACACGAACACCCTCATCATCTTCGTGCTTTTCACAATATCATAATTCTTAACCATCTCCTTTAGTGTAAACTTTGAAATCGCTTTGATTATACTAAAGTGAACGCACTCTCTACCAAAAGTGCCGACCGGGCTAGCCGGGTGGGTAAAGTGCCTGCCTGGCAACCCAAAGGTCGCGGGTTCGATTCCCGCCTCGGGCTTGGATCAAAGTACTGCAAAAACCTTTGGAGGTGTATTATGGCCACAGAAGCCGATGCGCCAACAACTACCAAAAGTAAAGAAAACAAGCAAAAAAAAACGCACTTCTATTAAAGAAGATTTTGATGAGGTCTCTTTAGCATATGATTAATAGTACACGATTATCAATTCCTTGAAAACAGCAGAACCCTCTAGCTCCAGTACAAGGATGTCGCCCCCTTTAAAAA
The DNA here is from genome assembly GCF_048544385.1 of Mastigoproctus giganteus. Taxonomy (NCBI): domain Eukaryota; kingdom Metazoa; phylum Arthropoda; class Arachnida; order Uropygi; family Thelyphonidae; genus Mastigoproctus; species Mastigoproctus giganteus. Next base: position 198,068,224 of record NC_143583.1, on the reverse strand, counting down.
AAACTATTGCTATTATATATTTGAAAATTATCAATTACGATTTTCAGATCTCTATCAGCCTGAGCTTCCCACAGAAGTGCCCTGTGTGCTCACACATAAAAGTCTGACTTCTTTAGGAGCCCCAGGGATCATAAAGAAGACCGAACATATACTTTTTAAAATTACCATCGCACTATAACAAATTCTTCTGATATCGCTTCAGAATTCTCACTTTTTTTTTTTTTTTTTACAAAATTCTCGAATTTAATTTGAGGTTATCGCTTCAGCACTTAAATTATTAATCTAAGGGTCTTGATGGAATCCTCTCGTCCTCATCATATGCAAAAAATCTTCCAAATCTCACTCCTCTTGTCTTGCTTGTATTTACGTAATTCTAATCTCACGTTAGGAAACTATCCCACTGCTTTTAAATAAGGGCTAAAGAGCTTTCACCATATAAAAAGATTGCTGAGGGCTCCATTCACATTTAGTTACCTTATTAAATTATCTTTCCAAATTTTTCGATGCACTGTTGTTCTGCAACAAGCTCACCCTTTTGACCAAAATTTTGATTAAGCTTCAGTAGCCTATGTTTCGATCCTGCTGTTCAATCACTTCTAATCTCTTCTTTCCGGCATTTAGCTTACGTGAAGTCAGTAGGCTGTTCGGCAGATGGATTTTACATCGGTTCATGCAAAATCTCGGGAGCATCAGGCTTTCTCAGACCATTTCCAATAACGTAACTGACAGAACACAAGGAACTCCCATTTACGATCGGGTCTTCACCGATCTACACAAATCTAAGGTGGGTCTTCTGGATCTAACCAAGATCCAGAAGACCCACCAACAACAGGCTGACTAATGGATGCTTCCTCATGAAAGCGTCACAGAAATAAAAAAGGAAAATTTTCGACTCCATGTAAGCAGATACTTACCACATTGAAATTTTCCTTAAGTTAAATTGAACGTGCTGCAAATGGGGGAGGGAACCTTCGTAAATGACTGATTTCATATGTAGTTAAATTTCCGAAATAAAAGTAATGAGTTTGTACAGCTAAAGGCAGTCAGCCGCACCTAATTACGAGCAACCGGTAGCAATTAAAACGGTCGTTTGAAAAGGTAGCAGTACTGGAATTACGGCGTCAAATAAAACAGACCCTCCGCTTTCAGCCCAATGTTTACCACAAAGTCTCCATTTAGTTTCAAGATGGCTCTACCGACGGCAGTGTTTGAACTTGAACTTTTTTACGTCGGGAGCGTTACATGATGACAAATAGCTCGTCGCCCATTAAGAATCGCCATGAATTGTCAATTTTTTCTGCGACTAGGGGCTTCGTAGTAAGGACATTAAAGACTGTTTTCCCTTGAAGTCCTTCAAACAAGGACTATTACTGTGCAATGTGTGCAAAATTACTTCACAATATTACGTCTTGAACTCATAGGCATTTCGTGTTCAAGATCTTATACAACCCTTCCCAAAGTTTTAATCTCTTCTCGGTTACATTGTGAAGAGCTATCCAGTTGCATTCTCGGGTTCCTCTCCATCATTTCGGGAATATATTTCAGGAAAAAGAAAGCCATTGTTTTGAATTTCCAGGTTCTGTTCGTTTGTCTGTCTGTCTGTCTTTTAGCCACACAGTTTTATAGTGGAGTGAAGAAATATATGAGCAGATATAGTGCCTCACTGGGTAAGATGTGCATCCCGATAGGTGCGACTATTAGCGGCTTTATGACATATCTATTTGGCTACCAAAAAGGGGGGGGGATTCAACGAATTCCCCCTTATATGGGTTATATGACAGATGCCGATGGCATTATCTACATCCTTCTCCTAATGGTGTTATGTTAATTGTGGCGTCACCCTAACACCTAATGGTATTAGGGTGATGCCACAATCACCTAATACTATTTGGCGATGGTATAACCGCAGACGAAAGGTCAGATGGAAATACAATTACTCATTCAGGCTGCATGAGTTCTCGCTCCCAAAACCATAATTTAGGCGCAATGTAATCAAAGATACTCTTGCGAAGTCCTAACAACAACAATGCCACGTATTGCGATCCAAAAATACGGTACTGTTCTTGCACTATCTTGTAAATAATTCATCTGATCAATAATCCTTAAGTGTTAACAAAGAGAAAGACGGAGAGTGTGCCGGGGAGCTCGAAAAATTCACCTTTGAGCCAAAAAGGTAACAGCAAATACAACTGTAATCCTACTGGTTTGGAATCCCGCAATGTTGGGGCCGTGAAGCAACCACTCCAGTGCGCCTTGTTAAAAACCTGGCCTTGAACAAATGAGTTAAGGCTTTGAGCTTAGCAAATTCCAACGGGGAACTATCGTGTTAGCTACATTAGCAATCAATCTGTTCCTATTTGATCTAAAGTGGTGCAGCAAAATTACGACACCTTAGATCAACGGCAGCTTACGTAATCATCAAATGGAAACGACACGATCCTATTACAGCCGGGAAACTTTAGGACAGATCTCAGAAAGTGACAGAAAGAGAACATAGTGCGTTTAGAAGAGCGGTATGGAAACGCTGTCAGTCCTCATCGGGGTACTGACAGCTCAAGGATGAGAGGTAGGAGATGCATCGCGTTGGATTTTTATGAAAATATGTACGGATTAACTGTAGCACAAACCAAAACATCAACACGAATGCGCAGCGTCGAGATGCCTGGTGCCCATCGTAATTGAGTAACGAATTACGGTACATGGTTTTTTTTTGATCTGATGGCAGTGTTTGTGTCTGGCGAATGACCACAATGTTATTTAGGTAAGGCTGGCAGAGGTGCTGTCACCGAATGAAGTTGTTTCTCACGGTTTGGATCGCTGATCATCTTCCTAGAACGGGGGTCGACAACGTGCGGCTCTTTGAGCATGTAACTGCGGCTCTAACTTTTAGCCCACATGAAGCACAATTTGAAATGGAGTTAGAGGATTTAAAAATCAAGGACATGTGAAGTGTAAGACTAAAATGCCTTAAAACTGAAATTGAGGATTTGGAGAGGAAGGCTGATGGCAGAGTTTGTGTCTGGCGAATGGCCACAACGTTATTTAGGGAAAGCTGGCAGAGGTGCTGTCACCGAATAACGAGCCCATTTGTGTAGAACTGTAGCACAAACCAAAACATCAACACGAATGCGCAGCGTCGAGATGAGAAGGCTCTTGCAGTTCTACACAAATGGACGGCGATAGATGAGTTGAAAAAGCAAGACCAAATCGTGGTCGATGCGTGGAGTAATTTACCGGACACGCACATAAATTTGAAAATATTTGCGTTTGGACTTCTCTCAGTTTTTGGTTCGACGAATTTCTCGAGCAAATATTTTCGAACATGATCTATATGAAAAATAAATCAAGAAACCATCTGAACAATGCGAGTCTCTCAGCATGTTTAAAGATGAAAATTACGGCATACTCGCCTGATGTTGAGAGACTCGATCAAGAAGTTTAGCAGCAAAAGCCATATTAATTCGTACCTAATTGGATGTTTGTTACGTTTTTTCAGTATTAATAAATACTATTTCAAAAAATATTTTTTTTTAATGAAACACCTTCCCACTCTAATCCATTTCTTAAAAATCTTCCCCACCCCTCCCCCTAGCTTGAGCTGAGATGCGGCTCTTCGGATTGTCTTTTTTTTTTTTTTTTTTTTTTTAATTAGATCAAAAATGCCTCTTCACTCAAAAAACGGTTGCCGACCCCTGTTCTAGAACAATGAAAGATATGCGGTAATATGAAAATCTAGACAATTACGCCCTTCCTACACTTTGGAGCAATTTTTTTTACTTCAGCATGACAATGCTCCACGTCATACTGCCCAGCTTATAGTGACAGTTTAAGACCTGGATGTGCCAAAGCTTGACTAGCCTATCCAGAGCTAATACGGGTTTGCTCGAAGCTGCTCGCTGAACATATTCGGGACGTAGCTGAACCGTTGGCTTCGGTCTAGGGCAACACTTAGTAATCAATAGTTAAATTGACCGTTGTGCTGAAGAAGAAATGGACCAAAATACCGCCTTCCCGTTTTCAAAAAGAGTTTTATATTTTTATGTTCTAATGCAGTGACAGGTATTATATATTTGACTGTGTATTCGCTTTGGTGCATAATAAAGATCGAGGATATAGGCATTATTTCCAACATGGAGCCTCTTATCAAACATCGTGCGAGCGCAAGTTTGGCAGAAACAGATTTGTCTTCATCGACTTTTTTGATGGGACATGTCGAAGGATAAAGTGTACCGGAATAACCCTGACGCCAGAGACGAACTTAAAACAGTCATCAGGAAATTGAATGATTACATTGAATTAACATTAAGAAACCATCAGGAAATTAATTCAATCATCAGGAAATTGAATCGTTACAGCGCACGAAAATATGGAGCTGCTTAGCCATCGATGGGGACCATTTCCATCTCTTGTAATTGGGCACACTGTCATAACCTCCAGAATGTTGTTACCAATTTTTGTGTGATTTCGTGCATTAATAAAATGGTTATTAGCAAAATTCTTTCATGCAACGAATGGATCACTCTGCATGTTGGTAGTTTTTGGAAGGTTTATTGGTAATTTTTGCGTTATGTGAATGGGAAATTTATCACAAAGCCATCTGTGACCCATGTTGAGAGGAGAGTTGACCAAAATGCATATCTTAAAACGGTCCTACTTTTTCAAAAAAACAAAAAAAAAACAAAACAAAAAAACATTCATCTTAAAAAAAGAAAACATTGTAATGAATCCACAATAAACATGTACACTGAGTGATCACTGAATTATGACCACCCCTATGAAAACTGAATGCGCCCCGTTGACCATGTGAGGTACGAGAGTGCGCAGTTAGTCGGATACGTAGCACAGATAAGCCGTCAGTGGTTCAGTAGGTAGTAAAATTCCGAGCGTGATGGGTAAAAGGAAGGATTTATTGAACTTTGATAAAGGACAGATTGTGGGTGCTCGATGAGTTGGTGCCTCGATTTCCCAAACGGTTGAACTGGTGGGGTGCTCGAGAGCCGCCGTAGTTAAAGTGTACAAGGACTGGCATCAAAATGGTCAAACAACGACCCGACGGCAAAACTGCAAAGGTCAGCGAAAGGTTGAAGTTAGAGGTGAGCGCCGGGTCCGACGACTCGTACAGGCGCAGCACTGTTGAAGAGTTGACTGCCCAATACAACATGGGCCAACCCGAAACAATATCTGGCATGACCATGCGTCGCACGCTCGCACGTATGGGGGATACCAGCAGACGACCGCAACGGCATCCTCTCCTAACCAAGGTTCATCGGCGTAAACGACTCACCTGGTGCAAAGAGCATTCAAGTTGGACGTTAGAAAACTGGAAGAAGCTGTGCTGGTCGGATGAGTCACGTTATTTACTCCACACCGTGGATGGTCGTATACGGATTTGGCATCAACAACATGAGGCTCTTCATCCACAATGCATAGATGAAGTATCAAAAGTGCAGGCCGGTGGGGACGGTTGTATGGTGTGAGGCATGTTTCACTGACGGGAACTTGGATCCCTGGTGCATGTGGAACACTGTATCAGTGGTTTCCGCTATCCTATCGTCAACTGATTGCTGACTGTGTACACTCTGCTAGGTTACACTTTTTCCCGAATGGCGATGGTGTCTTCCAAGATGATGCGCGGAGTCATCGGGCACTTGCTGTGCAGGAATGGTTTGAGGAACACAGTTCTCACTTCCAGCATATCGATTGGCCTCCGAATCCCGCCGATATCAATCCCATAGAGCAGTTGTGGGACATTATGGAAAGGCATATCAGGTGTCTGGATTCACCAATCACCTCCATACATGCATTTCTGACCGCATTACACACAACTTGGTTGGCCATGCCTCCCGAACGCGTCCGACATCTTGTTGAATCAATGCCACGTCAGATAGCTGCTGTAATGAGGGCAAAAGGAGGACCTCCGAAGTATTAAGTGGTGGTTATAATTCAGTGATCACTCAGTGAATAGAAATAAATGGATTACATAGAGGAATGATGCAATATCCATAATAGCAAAAATATTAGGGATATAACATCATTATGCTCAAATGATAAATAAAGTTATTTACAGAGGACAATTATTTTTTCAGTCTGTGACATGTTGGTGTTTTTTTTTTTTAACCGCGATGGTTAGCGTACCGAATCACTGCTCTAGGAATTACATAGGCAATCACTCGGCTTAGGACGAGAACTTCCCTGATGACATGTCTTCTGTAGGATTTTTCCTCAATAAACTTCTTGAAGTCTGCTTTAATCTTTCAACATTTGTGAGCATTTCCATGGGCAGGAACCTGCCAACTTTCTTGAACCTCCATGCCATAGACTGAAGAGATGGGGTACTCTTAATGATTGCGGGGGTGATTCTCCATTGACACAGCTGCCAGAAACTAAGCGTTTTATTTCGTCCGCTGGCTTTTTTACCATTGAAATTAAGCGGAGGGCGAAGATTCGCTCTGAAACTTTTCTGAAGTTTATTAGCCCGTTATTTGTAACATGCGTGCGAGGGGCGGCAGTTTATGTGTACAGGATCCAACGAAGCAGCTAGTACTCATCAGAATATATAGTTTTCATCGTAGTTTTTGTCGCTCACGCTCAGATTTCAGTCCAATATGTGATGATGGCTTGAACAAACCGATATATTACTGAAGTGTGTTCTCATACTCGATGACATGAAGGTGTTGCTTGGAAAGCCATCTGGATTTTCACACTCTGTTGTGAATATGTACAACATGGTGTTTGAAGCTTAGTTTGAAAATCAAAAATGACCCCGAGATCTCTTTGCTTGGTGGCCGGTGGGATGGGCGTTCCAAGAATTTCTAGGTTCAGCTGCGTTGGATGTGTTTTTAGAGAGAATATTATTCGTGCAGATTTCGTTGTATTTATTTTTAGGAAGTACTGCGAGAGGTATGTTATTAGATTCTGTAGGCGATTGACGATAGACTCGGATGCGGCATCTGGTCTTCAGTCTCGCGTATCCGATTGATGAGCAACATGCTCAACAATTATTTTTTTAGACTTTCATAATATTGTAATACTACAACGATAGTGTTTCTTACGTTTCTCCCTAAGTGTGGCATCTCTTCCACAATTCATTTGATGTAAACAGTTGAAACTGAGCAAAGCAGATTGCACGATTTCTTCAATTTAATGATCATCGGCCAAAGTTTCCCATTGCTAAGATTTTTCATAAAGGATGAACACTGATTTATTTTTAAGCTCAGGGGGAGTCGTTCAAGCATAAGAAATTTATTATTTGCAAACGACTCGGTATTGTCTATATGTTTTGTTCCTTGCCAAGCGAATGAAAAAGTCTCATTATTGGTACATCGCTTGTTATCGCTGAAACGAGATTTCTTATGCAGTTTGGAGTTGGAAATTTTGAACATTTCCAAACATGTCGGCACTTCGGTTTTTGCTGCATTAATGATCGAGCAAAAGTTTTAATAGTGCCCAGCTACTTAGACACTATACCCCCATAATAACACACGTTTGACTATTTGCCAAATTTACAGTAAAGGTGAGAGGGATAGGGTAATTGATGGAGATATTTTTATTTGACAGCCCCCATACAAATAATAAGCGCACCAATTGAAAATTCGAGTTTAAGGTCTGAAACAAACCGCGGTAGCTGAGTGGTAAAACGAAACGGTACAGCAGTACACGCATTTAATTAACCGCGATTCTAGCTGAAGTGACTGCTAAATGCGGTGCTGCTCTTGCATTCTATCTATCTTGTAAACTCCCCTATGTGGTCGTCCTGAATATAAACAGAAAACATTTATTATTATTTAACAAATCTGCAGTAACTGGGAACGGTTTAAAGTGCCTGATGGGTATTTTTCAAACAGCTGTCATTTGAAACAATAATGTAATACGAAACAATTGAAAAGAAAGTAAGAGTAAATTCAGATCTCAGTACTTCTTGTCAGTCTCATATGTCTCGATGTTCATCCGTTTGAGAATTAATCTGTAGGACGCAGGATCGTTAAATAAATTATGTAACCAAAGCGTGCTGTTGTTCGTCAAACTTTATATAAATTTTCAGTTTGCCGAAGGAAAAAGGGCGGCGAAAAGTCGAATTTTTGAAACCAAATGACACAAATAACGAATATTATACCAGGTGAGAAAAACAACAAGAGACTAAATGTCATTAGGCTTTCTCTTCTACAGCGCCAGTACGGAGAGGAAGGGCAAGTGAACGACCTCGAGCCGCCTGTTGTTTTTCGCTCTACTTTAGTTCAATAGACCTAAATTTTTATTCAGAATATTTCAATATTTCAGAAACTCAAATTGAATTTTTAGGAATGACTTTTTCAAGCGCTTTTTTTTAAACTTAAATCTTTTGTTTTCAACTATTAACCATGTAAAAGTTGAGTAAAAGTCTCGCATGTAAAAGTTAAGCATAATTACGTTATGCTTAACTTTTACATGCGAGAAGGTAAGCTTAACGTTCAAAAGATGTCATGACTGACAGAGGATTCGTCGCTGACGTCATTCATCTGTGAGTTACTCTTTTCCATGTACTCGCTGTCATATGTATAACTTTCTCCAGCTGATAATGTTTCATATCAGAATGCGAGATGTACGGAGTGAGACAACCTTATATTAAACAATTGTCTGGCAAGATCACGTCATTGAGATGATGCCCTAGAGCAAATTGAAACCGGGGGATTCGAGAAAGATTCAAATGTCTACTTCTCTATCTAGCAGCGCACTCTTCCGAGTACGACCCCAGGACTGGAACACCCAGGGCAGAATTCTGATTCCGCAGGAGGAAATGTAAGGGAAACCGGGAACACGTTCTGCAATAAGGGCCAAAACATAGCATGTCTGCCAGGTACAAACATTGACGATAAACAAACCAGCTATCAGATCTTAAGGGGGGCTAAAGGATGTATGGCTTCCACGTGGGTAACTTAAACCAGGCCGTTCCTGGGGTGCCCACTGATGTGGAAATAAAACGATGTTAATAATAATAATTAAAGCATCAAGGTATGCCGTTGCTGAGTCGTCAAAGGAGAGAATGCTGTAGCGCAAGAGTTTGAGTCGACCGTGGTGCAAGCCATGGGACTCATAAATACTGTTAATGATTTATAGGTACGTATAACATTAATGGTTTGGAAATACGTATAATACTAAATACGGTTAATGTATTTTTGTGAAAATGATTAGTTTTGCAGTCTTACCTGAAATCATTCCGGCACGACCACAGATCGTACTGGAAAGATTTCAGCCTAAATATGATCAAAACTTCACTCAACAAATAACCTAAGCCTAAATACCGATCTCAGACGGAAGGAACAGAGTTCCTAGTGAGCTATTCAGAATTTTTATACAAATCGGATGGTGAACATATTTTTACAGACAAAACAAACATGGCACTTATATTTCGGCAACGCTTAATTAGGAGACCGAATATCGGTAATGGTATCTCGGCCAATGATCCCACTCGTAATATTATTATTGATATCGCTTTAGAAACATCCGTTTAATTGCCATGCGTCGACATATGACGTGATGATTATCGCGAAACACGTTCGTAGATTACGAAATCGTCCATCAAAATTATTTGTGATGCAAAAGATATTAATAATGTTGCTGCCGCCCCCTCCTCCTCCTCCTGGACAGAGGGAGCTCTCATCAGGGTATTTTATCACAACGGCCCTCCGAGAATTAAACTACCAAGCTATATATTTCTTAGTAAACCAACCATAAACTTGCAAGAATAACGCCACAGGCTTTCCTAGTAAACCAACCATAAACTCGCAAGAATGACGTCACAGGCATGAAACTGAGCCATCGCAGAATATCCATGCCCTATCAGTCATGCAGAATGACCAGCATCTGTCAGATCGTCAGTCAAACGTCAATAAAATTCCTACAATAGTCACGACACGACAAATGATATATCGCAAGACTATATCTCTTAGAAGACCTACGGGGGTACACATAAAACCAGCAGTCATGGGGAAGATATTCTATCAAAATATTAGAAGCATCCGGAACAAGTTAAACACTTTTGTCGTGCTCTGTTGATATTGTGTGTCTCACTGAGACGTGGCTACAGTCACACTAAGAGTCCCTAGTCGCTGTTGACACTGCTGGATACAAGACCTACTTCAAATCGAGAATTAGTATGAGGGGTGGAGGAGTAGCCCTGTTTGTACGTGATAACGGATTTCAGATGACCTCAGCCGGCTACTCAGATTCAGAGCTTTATGAGGCAATACTTGTCACATTAAAAGTCCACACTGCACTCTTGGATATATCAATCGTCTACATCCCTTCCGTCCCTAATCTACAATTGATAAATAACGTAGTAGACTGGCTTCTTAAACTACATGTGTCAGCCACCCATATAATATGTGAAGATTTCAACATTCCACAACAGCTCAGTTACTTGTTGGACACCATGTTAAATAAGCTGCAACCATGCTCCATTTCTCTTATCAATGACCATCCCACTAGAGATGAAAACAGACCACACCTGATTCTGTTTTATAGTAAATGTCTAATTGATGTATCGCTAGAAACATTTTTTCTATCCGATCACTGTCCAGTCGCTATCCTCATAATACTACCCTATATTCACTTCAGTGTTAAGGACAAATGCAAGAGCCAGCTTGTGACCTCGCCAGCCTTTCTGGATTCCAATAAATGCTTATATGCTGCTAGTTGTATCCCATGGAATTGACCACTCACACCTTACTAGCAACATATCTCTTATCCAGTTGGATCAACTCTGTTGCAAAATTTGCGGCTTCCAAACCTGTAAGGATCACAAGACAGAATTAACTACTCATTAGCCAGGGCAATATTTAATAGGAAAAAATCTAAAGCAATCAACCGCTACATGAAAGACATACTTGACAAGGGAAAGCTACCCCGATGCAGGCATAGGCATGACACATATCAGCGAATTGACGGTGAAGCTTGGATGGACCACATCAGTAGATTCTACAACATACATCAGTCGGAAATCATGGAGTTTGAGAGGATTCCGTTAGTTTATAATGAGCTGGAGTCTATTATTATCAGAAAAGAAGCGATGACACAGAGTATTAACTCCCTCAGGGCCACTAAGCCAGCTCGAGTCGATCGGATTGCTCACTTCATGGTAAAGAGTCTCAGCCCATATCTAATTGAACCACTCCAAGCTATTTATTACTCTATACTTGCCAAAAGAGTTTTCCCTGAAAACTGGAATAAGTATGCTGTAATCCCTATGCCAAAAATTACAGACCCTAGCCTATAGAAAAATTACACAGCACTACAGGCCTATATCGACTGCACCCACACGCTTGAAAACAGTGGAGAAAGCTCTACCGCCAAAGTTGACAGAACAGATCCTGACCAGTCAGCCTCAACAAATTCATTATGCAATATCTAACAGATCAACAATTATGAACCTCCTTAACGTGCAAAATGTGATACTGAACGCTTTCCAAGCCGGAAATGAAGTTGCAATAATATATGCCGATATAAAGGCTGCCTTTGTTAGACTGAATGTACATGCCCTACTATGTCTGCTGCAACACGCCTTCCAAATAAAAGGAAATTGGTTGAAGTTCCTGCAGTTCCTATTAATTTGTCGTTCCATTTTCTTCCATACAGACAATCTGATCCTCCAACGACCAGTCCATGCAGGAGTTCCACAAATTAGCGTCTTATCCGGACTCCTCTTTACCGCAATGATAATCCCGTTCTGCGAGCGCAGGGACGATGTATACATATCGCATATGGGTAGAAGTAACCCCAGAGAAACGTACCAACTGTGTGGTACTACACTTAAGGTGGTAGAAAATGAAAAAAGACCTGGGATAAATTGTGCAGTCAGATATGAAGTTTTCTGAACAATGCAGACAGGCTGCCAGGGCAGGTCATGGGGTTCGTCAATGATATATAGGAATTCTGCTAGCAGGGAAAAGGAGGTGACTGTCCCTCTGTATAAGGCAATGGCCAGGCCACGCCTTGAGTACTGCGTACAGGTTTGGAGGCCTCATTTTAGGAAGGATGTAGATTTACTTGAGCTTGTACAGAAGGGCAACAAGATTGGTGAGGGGAATGACGGTATCCTCTTACCAAGAGAGACTTCAGTTCTGCAAATTGCAGTGGCTGGAGACTAGGCACCTGCGCGGTGATCTGATTGAGGTGTATAAGGCCTTGAATGGGTTGAGCACGCTGAATTCTGATGGGATCCTTCCACTTGTTCAGATTACGAACCTAAGGGGGCATAAATTCAAATTAAGAAAGGACAGATGTAGAATAGATGTGCGGAAATTTGCCTTTAGCCAGCGGGTGGTTAATTGCTGGAACAAACTTCCATCTGTTGTTGTGGAAGTTGACAGGTTGAATAAATTTAAGGGGCATTTGGAGGGAATGGTGTGATTTTTTTTTTTTTTTTTTGGCTGATGCTGCATAAGCTCATACACTTGCTTTCTTGCATCACATGCCACTACTACTACGTACGCAAATGACATTAAGATTTTAACGACCATCCAACCATCCTTGTCTAATAGTTGCATTGTGTGTGCTATTCATATACTTAGATAAATTTGGCCTGGCCCTAAATCCACAGAAGACTAATGATGGTGTACGCTCTCTCAAAAAATCACCTACGCTCGTGCATCCAAAAATAAATAAAAATGCCTATCCCAATTGTCACAACTCATAGGGATCTGCGGATAATATTTGACACCAAACTTAGGTTCACGTTGCATATTATTGACTTACATGTAAAGAGGATCTTGAACTAGCTACGTTGGACAACCAAACAACACCTCTTGCACGTGAATTTTGGGCGTCAGCAACCCTACCCACATTAGGAGAATATATGCGACTGAATTCAGGCTGCTGAAGTGGGCCAACAATAAGCACCATCTCCCACAGTTAAGGACCACGCAGCTTGCTGAACAGCTGAAACTACAGCGTTTACCAGACATCATTGCTTGGAAACGACTGATAACTAAAGATGACTGGCGTCATGTCATCATCGTGCTTCTGGTAGATTTGTAAGTGGCACATCCTGCCATCTGGCTTAAGAGATGGCACCAAATCCCTGAGGATGAAAGCCAACAGACTCAAGATGACCAATACGTTCATATCAGCAGGGCATTGGAATCAATCCACACCTTATCTCAAATTGGAATTGACCTTAAAAGGTTAATAGAAGATGCGAAATACAGGAAAAAAACCGCGATGTGGTTCGCTGAGGCAACTGTCGCCTAACAGTTGTGTGTTTTTTGAACAATTGTGTGTACTCAATGGTGTGCTTATGTGAAGAAGTGTACCACGTCTATAGTGTATTCAGTGGTGTTGTTGTTGTTATATTGAGCAATTTGTACGTTAGCCATCAGGACTCTAGACAGAAATGCAGTGTAAATATAATCGCTCTATACTTTCTATTCCTTTATATTGTATTATATGTAAACCCCCCGCATTTCTCTCTATATTATAATTGCATTAGTGCCGTGGAGGGGATTTGTCACTCACCAATGTAACACTTTATTTAGTTTGGTAGGACAAATAAAGATTTATTAATTTGAAATAACTGCTACCGAAACCTAATATTTCTATAGTCAACTAAAATATATATGATGAAAGCCTTGTAGATTAACTCTAGACTTGAGAGATTGTGCAAAGCGTTTCGGGGGAAATTTTTTTTACACCGCGGCCTGACTTAACTAATAAAAGAAATTTATTTTGTAAAGATGGAATTCATTTGAATGGAGATGTACAAGAGTTTTTTTTCTCGTGACATGCTAGTGAGGAAGCCTTAAGAGTTCAGAGAAACTGCTAATTGGGGAGGTTAAGAGAGCCATCGGAATGAGGTAGGTTTGTGACATATGCCAAAATCACACTTGCACTCTCCCTATCAGACTTGTGTACTACCTGTAATTACCTTATGCCCAGAGAGAAACTCTGAAATAAGGCCAAAATCCATCCACCAACTGTTATAAACCGTCGGGAAATCAGGGTTTAGGCGACTATAAGGAAAGCATGAGCGTTGTAAAAAGCCAATAAGATACAAATTTCAATTTGTTTATACAGTAATGCAAGGAGCATTATAAATAAATAAAACGAATCTGAGCTTTTGATTAGGCCGATAAATGCAAATATAATGGGGCTTAAGGAGCTTGGTTCCATCCAGATATAAGGGATGAGGAATTTAATTATGGAGTATATATCGTGTTTAGGAAAGGGGACGGGAGGAGATCGAAGGAATCGTACTTCTTATGAAAAGCTCTCTAAAAGCGATCAGACTTTTAATATGCTACAGACCAAACGATTCTGAGGGATATGATAGAAATCTAGAGGCAAATTGAATGGGCAGCCAAGTGTGATTGCCTCATTATGGGCGACTTCCATATGGGAAATACTGGATGGCTAATAACACCAAGGGGAAACAACTTTCTGGGCAATCTGTATGATTGTTATTTATTTCAACATGTCAGAAAAAATACAAGGCGGCTCTAATACACTCGACTTAGTTCTCATCAAGGATCCAAACTGCATCCAAAATGTGACAATGCAGAAGCCAGAAGCAGGTAGCGACCACAACGTTATAAAATGGATGTTGTCCATTCTGTGGTCAAGGGAAAAGGGGAGGGCTTGAATTACAAGACAAATGGACCGAATTATTTCCTGGACTCAATTGGAAAGACAACGACAAGTTGCGGGACACGAATTCGTTACTTCCCATAACGAATTATTATTTATTCTGGAATTTAATTTATGAATAAAATACGTACTTTCAAAATAAAGGGATTTATTCCAGAAGCTATGAATACATTTGTTCCAGTGAAGAAGTTTCGCAAAACAAAGACGCTGAAGTGGATGACCAGAAAGGTGAAGGGTTTTAATTCATCTAAAGAAGAAAAAAAAGCATGGGATTAGAGACTATCTCGATATATGATTTATAAGAGTATTACAAGCGTATATGTGACAAAAATCACTGGCGGGGCAAGACAAGCGAAAACTAAACACGAGAAATTCCTAGTAAAGAGAGATAAAAATGGAGACAAACAGTTCTTTTCGCGTGAATACAAAAAAGGAAGATAGCGAATCAGATAGGTCACTTGTTTGAGCAAAATGTTTGAGACTGTTTATACAGTGATGGGCTGCACTTAAATAGAAAGAGTGCAAGAATACTTGCTGATGATACATAGGCAATGATAGGTGGATCGCTGCTAGCTTTGGGGAGATACAAGATTAATAGATTAACTGGAGCTGCAGGCAGAGGTAAAATAATTCTTGCAGCCTCTATTGGAACATAGATCAGTCTAGAAAGCAAGGCGTTGGGGATTTCAAACCCTGCTGTGGGTAGTCACGTAACAAGTAAACACATGGGCTATATTACGGTAGCTAAGAGTAAGAAGAGGTGCAGGTATACTTGCATGCACACTAATGCTAGGAGCACTGTAAATAAATTTGAAATGCTGATTGTCATCAAATGCAGACATTGTAGGGATATCGGAAACGTTGTCATTCACACATAGAGGAGGCAGAATTTGAATATGTGGATATGATATGATATTAGGGTCACACGTAAATGATTACATCTACCCATATATTTATTTTGTCTGTAAATTGCGTGTGTTCTCTGATCGATTTGCCTGTTTGCTGGACGAAAAATCCCAGATTCTGGGGGGGGGGGAACCTTGCTATCTACGCCCGAGACCGACTAACTCAGCCACGGAGTGAAAAAGCCCATTAAAGTTCCTTGAATCATCGACGGGATTCGAACCCAGGCCTCTGAATATGGGGAGTGCAATGTATGCAAGAAGGCCAGACAGGACAGGAGGGGGGGTTAGGGGTTATATGCTCTTTGTTAAGAAGCACATGAAACCTGAGGCAGTGTATCTGGTTGACATGGGTGACCAGAAGCAATGTTTTTCTCAGTGCACTGGGGAAACGAAAATGGGAGTAGAATTGTGCTATAGGCCTGATGACTGGGAGGAGTATACTATACAGGGAAATAGAGTGGGCCAGTAAATCAGAAGGTCTTCAATGGGGATTTTAACTTTCCAGACTGAAATTTGTGGATTGATCACTCACACACCAGGAACAATTTTGTGGATTTATTTGACGATTGTTTTCTACAGCAGCATGTTAGAGAGGTAACAATACCATCGATCTGATTATCAGCAGTAATTCTTCATTCATTAAGAATCTACAGGTAAAAGACCACTATGTAGCAGTGATTACGGTGTACCGATGTCGAATTTACTTAAGGATAAAATACTGTCAAGGGTACAGGGAAAAGTTTCGTTTTCGTAAGGGTGACGACAGTGGTCTCAGAGTTTTTAAATTCTATGTAGTTGGACCAACTACTGATGTTACCAACAGTAAATTCTAAATGGGAAGTATACAGGAAACTAATCATAGAATGCTACTAGGCTTTTCTACCAACGACGAAATACTGTACAAGGCTTAGACCTAAATGGATATTAGATGAACTAACGAGACTCGTGGCGGAGAAAAACAATGCACGAGATGCATATAAATTATCAGGTGATACTGAAGCCTATGGTAGATATAAACTAATCTGTATTCAAGTCACAAAGGAGGTTAGGAAAGCTAAGGCAGATTAGAGAAGGCAAAGGACAGCAGCAAAGATTTAAGTTTGCTGATCGTGCAGGCCACAACAGTGGTTGGATAGCTTCAGCTACAAGATATTCCTCAACCACTTGAGCTCCATGTGTGCAGTGGAGTTGTCGTGCATGGAAAGAAAACCAGGACCAACTGTACTCAAAAAAGGCGCATATAGGGTTCGAGGACCGGTTCTTGGTACTTCTGAGCAGTTACGGTACCCATATTAAAAACATGAAGAGTGGTGCGGCCCTTGATCATTATTCCGCGCCAAACGAGAACACAGACTCCACCCTAGGTGTCCCTTTCTCCGATGTTGGAGGGACAGTACTACATTCCTCGTTGTCTCCAGATGAAATAATGTTTAGAATCTCTTTGTAGGCTAAAACGGGACTCAGAGAACAGAACTGTACCCGATTTGTCAGTGCTCCAAGTCAGATGTTCATCGGCTCATGTCACCAGTTTAGATGAATTCTGCGGTGTTTTGGGGTTAATGGGAAAGAAACCACTGGCTTCCTTGAATAGAGTACACTTGAATTGAGGCTTCTTAAAATAGTCCATTTAGAAATATTTTCATTCGCAGCAACTTCAAGAGATAGTTGATGACAGGACATCGCATGGTTCCGTCTTGCTGTTAGAGCCAGATAGCGGTATGTTCTGGTTGCTGTAGCCAGTCGTCCAACGGCCCGCCATCTCAAAGAATCAACTAAACGACGATGACTTGCTATCCTGAGTACTGGAGATGTGGCTATCTCACTGAGCAAGTTAAAAAAAAAAAAAAAATCGGGAATGAAGTGATGTGATCGCAACTGTGTTTTTATAGGCATGAATAATTTGCATAATATGCGGCTCTGTAAGGTGGTAGATTGATTTCTATTGGATACAGTATTTGGAATTTACTTGGCATGATGGCTATTACATCAAATATTCGCCTTTGGCGACACTGTTCATAATGAAATTATTCATGAAAAACATTTTGTCGAGCGGTGTATATCTGCAAATGTCTAAGTCTGCAGATGATAGAAAAGTTGACAGGGTGGTTAACGACAGTAATGATCATGAGCTACTGCAACAAGATCCCGGAAAATTGGGTCGATTGGCTGAGAAATGGTAATTGAAGTTTAACAAATGCAAGGTTCATTTGGAAAATAAATGGCATTAATTTAGTACGAGTAGATTAGAGAAGAGTATAATAATTTTATCCAAGCTTATTAATCGTATAATCTATTATGGATTTTCAATTGAAATTCCGCACCGCATCGTATTACAACTTTTAATTTATAAATCTCTGAATAAATAGTTTAAGTTTCATTAGGCTTTTTGGGTATTCTTTAGAACACGGAGCGGAATCCCATGGATCTTTGCGATTAAATGTGACTGACAGGTCTAACTCTGCACACCGATTACTATCAAAGGTTGCTAATCACTGCGGTTTCCTGTTATTTCTACTAGCTGTAATCGTCAGACTACGCCAGCAGAAATACGATTTACAGGCCGGCGAGTTTTTATTTCTTTTTAAGCCAATAATTCGTTTTTTTACACCACTAATTCGGCGCGGATTCAAGCGAGAAAAGGGTATCCGTAATGTTTACTTTAATATTCGGCTAGTGAAAAAAAGGTCAGATTAATCTGAGCCGCTAATTCTTAACAAATTCAACCGAAAAACTGTGGCTGTATAAGTAACTGCGAACACTGCTTTTTCTCTTAAATCCGTGCCAAATTAGTGGCGTAAACTAACTTAACCTTTTTTCACTAGCCGAATTTTTTTTTTTTTTTTAATATATCAAATGTATTAAAAAAAAAAAAAAAGCACGCACATACTTCAGCTTTTCATGTTTAAGAAACGTAAGATAAAAATAAAATAAAATCGCCAACCCGGTGCTGACAGCCTGTAACGCTTAGTCACTTTCTGCTAGTTGGTAAATGCTGATGACGGCTTTTAAAAATTCCCGTGGTAATCATTACAGTCGGCATAATTGATTACTCACAGGCTGGAGCACCTGTGTTTTGAGTGCGCTCCACGAATGAACCTTCACTGTTGGTGTTCTCGCTTGTTTCAAGATCTCTGAAATGGAGTGGTTCACGGCGAAATGCCGAAAACTTTCTTCCCCTGGGCAATCATAAGACTTTCAGAATCTGATACTATGGTAGTGCCAGGTAAAATGAAAGTCTTAATGATGTTTAGGGCTTCTTTACTCCTATTTTCTACGACCTAGAAAAAACACCGCGCAGAATCCCTCTCAACACTACCAAACATCCATCTCCCATTCACATATTTTATTCTTCTGTTATATTTTCTTTTGCTAAACTTACTTTTATCAGTCTCAACCACTACACACTCATCACCAAAGCACACACAACAACTTTGTCTCCCACACATACATCAACACACACCTCCCTACAAAAGCTTCTCCAGTCAGTCACAGTCGCGGAATTCACACCCAACTCATTGCATAACAAACTCACACGGCATCTTCTGAACCCAATAATAGGTCGGAAGAAGCACTTCAACCGTTCCTAACGTTCTCCCAAAGAACCACAGCCCCTTTCGCACAGATCTTTTCACACGATGCGCTTTTAATCTCCACTCTCTGCACAGCCACTCATAACCATCAGTACATCTTTCGCCCAGTCAGTCTCATCATATTTTCAAGCGTATGACGCTTATACTGGGAGGATATCACACCTACACTTATACTTCAATACTTTTAAACCCATCCCTTTCTAAACCATACAGAAATTTTGCAGTTACTCTCTCTCCTGAGGATTCATGGAGTGCTCCTTTAATTTCACTGTAGCGAAAATAGGAATGACCACTTCGCTTTACAACGAAATCAACAACGAAAAGAGCGGTAACTCGTAGCGAATTAAATGCATCCGACAGCAAATGAGCGGAAATTAATATCCTATAAAACACATTTTAACATAAAAAAGCGGAAAATTGTAGCGAACTAAACGCATTCAAGAAACTACCAATCATTACAAATTGGTGGGCGCAGCTAGAGCTGCCAATCACTTCTAGTCGAATATTCTTGGGATTGCACGCCCCGTGTTCTAAAGATAACCGGGGTTTTTTTGGAGGGAGGACGAATGGGAAAAAGACAACTGAAAATTCAACAACTTTCCCGTAAGTTCCATTTATAGATTAATAGCATGACTACTCATTGTTTTCTGCATTCATAAATAATAACTGCTTGTCAATCAGTCATCGCTGACAGCTATCGCATATCAACCTACGTCACAGATTTCCAAGTTCTTCTTTTTACCCATTATAGCTAGTGTAACTTTTATTTAATAGCATTACGACCTTTTAAATGCTAAGTGTTAAAAAAAACTATTTTACAGTTTTCATAACCTAACCTTTTAAAACAAGGTTAGGTTACCTGAAATATGATAATTATCATTAATTATGCATTTAGGAAATGTAAAATGGGCACCGCCATAATGTAAATATATATCAAATTGAAGTTACGACCTATTAAATACCCAGTCTTATTAAAGAAGATTATATACAAAAATAGAATAATTAGTTCAGTGTGTAATTAACTCCAATGTAAAGACAACTCTTTAATACAAATATATTAGAAAGTATGTGCAAGTAAGTGTGTGTAAAAAAAAAAAAACTTGTTTATACTCAGGCACGAACAGAGGAGTTTGCAATAAATCATGAACACAACTATTAATCGTATTTGGCAGTCACGCGAGCTTGAACCACAGTCCACTCAAAGAGTGTATGCTACCACACTCTCGCTCCTGAGCAATCGGCTAATTCAGATCAAATTAGCTTCTAATTTTCTGAGTTAGAAATCTTCTAATTCAGAAAAAATTACACCTTACCGTTAAAGAGGAAGCAGGTTTTTAATCCCACACAGAAATGTACCGATTTGCGTTTCCTGAGAACACAGAAAAAGTCACAAGAGTGCTCTTGCATATACTTTCTAATATGAGATACAATTAAAACGATGCCAATTATCTACTTCGGCAGTTTACTACGAACAAAACATGGTGCAATGGCACTAGCCCGTTCACTCCATTTTAAAGAGCACGTGAATAACCAGTAGCAAACAAGAGGCTTTCCGTTAGGGCTGGAGGTGCATTGCAGTAAAGCGGCCTCGATGGCCCAGTTGTTTGGTAAAAATGATGAGGGATATTTAAGATGAGACCCGCGGATGTCAACAGCAGGTGTGAGTCCGATATTAACGATCATGGATAGAGCAGAGATGAGCCAGTCGGGATGACGACACCTAGAATATTTAATGGCGTCCATCGAGCACTGCACGTGGGTACGTTGCGAAGCAGTTGCAGCATCATTAAAGGCAGAGATCAGTTTTCTAATAGGCAATGCAAGAAAATGCTTAACACGGAGGTAGTGATGGCAACCGGCCCCAACTGGTAGGCAAACAGGGGCTCATCTTTCTCTTTAACTGAATACAGTTCATGCAATAATCGACGACACCAGTCGCAACGAAGAAAGATCCTCCGCTCATTCTTCATTACGAATACTGTCAAAAGATTACTCAAAACTGAATCGAGGTATGACATATTGGAATTACGATGTACAGAAATATCAAATAAGAAAAACGGGGAGAATTAGGCAGAGAGAGACAGGCTGCATCGGGTGTGGAACCCGAATAATACGCAACAATGAAAAAAACGTCTGTTAAAATGTATCGTTAATTTCGGGCATCCAAAATTATTAGAGTGCTACAGTACTGCAATTGAATTACACGGTTAAAATGCACAATCAAATAAATGTGAAAATGAATTGTCTAACCGGTAGGGGTACAAATATTGAAATGTGATCTACCAGACAGACATGTCTGCTTTTAACTCTAAAAAAAATATATACAAATATATACAGGGTGTTTCAGTTAAACGTTTCAGAACTTCTAAGAGGGGTAGGGTACATCCTGACAACTCGAAATCATATAGCAATGTGGGGTCGGAAATGCTTTCCTGAAGCGGTGTTGTACACAGAAGCACCATAAAAAGAAAAGAGACCGTAAGTGAGAAATCGTTTTAATAATACATGAAAAGAAGCAAAAGGTACATGGATTAAAGTAAGTGTTCGAAGTTTCTTCCACGGGCTACAATGCACGCCTCACATCTCCGACGCATGGACATCCGAACATTCTGGAATACTCCAGGCGAATTTCGAATTTCTTCGGCAGCTACTGCGATTCTTGCAACCAGCTCCTCAGCATTGTCAACAGGGGTGTCATAAACTAGCGATTTCATATGACCCCAGAAATAAAAATCAAGATATGATAGGTCGGGTGACAACTTTTGAGAGATGAACAGATTTCTGCATCGACGCAACACACAATGTGTTTCCAACACGATGGAGCCCCTGCCCATTATAGCGGAGATGTTCGTAACTACCTGGATGTCACATTTGGTCAACAGTGGATCGGACGTGGTGGTCCCGTGCGTTGGCCTGCTCGGTCACCCGACCTATCATGTCTTGATTTTTATTTCTGGGGTCATATGAAATCGCTAGTTTATGACACCCCTGTTGACAATGCTGAGGAGCTGGTTGCAAGAATCGCAGTAGCTGCCGAAGAAATTCGAAATTCGCCTGGAGTATTCCAGAATGTTCGGATGTCCATGCGTCGGAGATGTGAGGCGTGCATTGTAGCCCGTGGAAGAAACTTCGAACACTTACTTTAATCCATGTACCTTTTGCTTCTTTTCATGTATTATTAAAACGATTTCTCACTTACGGTCTCTTTTCTTTTTATGGTGCTTCTGTGTACAACACCGCTTCAGGAAAGCATTTCCGACCCCACATTGCTATATGATTTCGAGTTGTCAGGATGTACCCTACCCCTCTTAGAAGTTCTGAAACGTTTAACTGAAACACCCTGTATATATATAGCATTATTATTTATACGTTCTAACGGATGTGGAAGATCAGGGAATAACCACCACATATCCCCATCCCGGATAACCGGTAGGGGTACAAATAGTACCCCTACCAGTTATCCGGTGAGGGTTGGCGCCAGGAAGGGAATCCGGCCGTAAAAATTGCATGCCAAAACAATTAAAAAAAAAAAAAAAAAAACGCTGACCCCAAATAATAATGGGAAAAGGCGAGGACGAAAAAAAAATTTATACGTTCTAACTAGTTGTTATTGGGTTTTTAGGACCGTCGACGACTAAGCCGACGGTCCTAAAAACCGTATTACTGTCTGGAAATTGCGTGTATTCTGAGGGCGATTTTCTGTTTTCTGGACGAAAAACCCGAGTTTCCGGGAGAAAAAACCATGCTACCCTCGCCTGAGACCAACAAACTCAGCCACCTTGTGAAACAAAACCCAAAAATATCCCCCAGTCATCGACGGGATTCAAACGCAGATGTTTTCCATCCGGTGTGGGAAGTATTGCGATTCTATCAACTGGGCTACCACGACGGCGTTCTAACAACATTCTGTTCTTTAAAACAAAATAAGTAACTTACTTGGGAAGCGAATATATGTATTAACAGATTTTTGATTTTGTTTTCCCATATATTTCTCATTACTTAAGTAAAAAAAAAAAAAAAAACCAAAGGGTTTATGCAAATTATTATTTCCTAAACTAACATCACCAGATAATGCAGAAAACGTAGGGTAACCGTGCATCTTGCGATGAAGCGGAACAAAATTTGGTGTGGTGGTGTACCATAGAATAACGATGAAATGAGGAGAGAGCGAGAAGCTTCGCACAGGTATAAGGACATTTATAGGGGTTGTATAAGAATTACCAAACAAGGTCACATTACTGACATATATTTCGTCGATACAAGACGCTCGAAAGTGATCATATGACATCAGTACGGCGTATGATTGATCCCCTCCAACGGCTAAACAGGCCTGACAGCGGTGAACCACGCTCGATACAAGGATCTCTACAAGATTCTGTCGCAACAAATCCCATTCTTCCACAAGCGCAGAACTTAGCTCAATAAAAAAAAGTCCAGATTCCTTATTAAGTGGTGACAGACCCTCTCAGCTAAATCGACCGAACCAGACTACACACCAGTTGCCAGCTCCACAAGGACAAATAATGCATCAGAAGACCAACTAAAGCGACTGTCAGAGGTTCAGAACTGAACTAAAAAAATCCAAACAACCCAAATCAAGCTATTTGCAGGCAGCAAAACACAGCTGCAGTGAACATACAACAGCATTACTTCCAACCAACAACGAACAGTAATGCAACAAATACATCTGATGGTCACCACTGCTCTGCAAGTCCTTGCTAGAGTCTTACCACTAGACATGCATATCATCTTCAAAGGACTGTGCTATCGTCTAAAGCACAGAGTTCCTGGCGAGATTATTGTCATCTCATGCAACTTAACTGCTAACATCAAATACGAGAAACGGAGAATCTGGAATGAACTTATCAATGTGTGGCAATCACGATGGGATTCCAGTACTACTGGTCAAGTCACCCGCTCTTTTGTTCCTGCAGTTACCTTCCCTCTCAACAAGAATGTCCGCCAATGGTTTTCTCCCAGCTTAACAACATCATATTTACTTCCTGGGCACGGTTCCATCAATTCCAATTTGGCTTGTCTGACACGAACTCTGCTTGTGCGGTGCTGAGGAAACCTGGACGCACATTCTGTATCGCTGCAGCCTGAACCACGATGACAGGTCTACACTACAAGCTACTGTCAGCAACTTCTCTGAAGAAAATGAAGTGGCACTGACTGAATATTCTCAATCGTTCTCAGCTCTACAACAATTCTGCTCTGCTGTTTTCACCAAAAGAAAGCAACTCTTCTCAAGTCTATCAACAACAAGGAACCAACCCAACACCTGCAATGTTTATCGATATCTCTTAAAACTGATATCACCTGCCACCTACTTTTTTTTTAGCTGGTACCCCAGTTTGGGCAACTGTGATTACAGGATTAGCTAGCACCCACTGGTATAGCACTACCTCCAATGGATGCGGTTTTCGTTCTTCCTAGGACAGAAAAAGACTGATGTCTTGTGGTTCCTGTGCAACAATTTATACTTGTGATTAGTTGCGTGATGTGATTTGCTGTGTGAACATGTTACATATTCATTTCACTTATGACATTATCATTAACATGATTCAATGTATATCATATGTATGTATGTATGTACATAGCGGGTTTGCTAGTACCTGGCTAGGGGCCGCTTGTTGTTTTTGTTAATAAAGAGTAAAGAAATTACCGAGGAGTTTTGGCTGTCAGACGCAATACGACGGCCAAGGGCGTCCCACACATGTTCGATAGGATTTAGGTCTGCTGATCGTGCTGGCCACGGCAGTCGTTGGATATCTTCAGTTTCAAGATATTAACTCCATCACTTCAGTTCTATGTGCAGTGGCGTTGTCGTGAATGAAAAGAAAATCTGGGCTAACCGCACCACTTAAGTCGCACATAGGGAGGGATCAAGTATCTGTTCTCAGTACCTCTGCTCAGTTAGGGTACCCCCATGAAAAAACATGGAGGGAAGCGGCCGTTGATCTTTATTCCGCCCCACACGAGAACACCGCCTCTACCATAAATGTCCATTTCTCTGACGTTCAACGGAGAGTACCGCATTCCTCGGTGTCTCCAGATGAAATAACGTCTAGGATCGCTTTGTAGGCACAAATGGGACTCATCAGAGAACAGAACAGAACAGTACCCCATTTGTCAGGGCTTCGTTACCAGTTTCAAGGAGATATGAGATGGTTTCGGGTTAATGGGATACAAATCACTGGATTTCTTACGTAGAATCCATTTGAAGTGAGCCTTCTAACACACCGGTTGGAAACGTTTTCATCTGTAGCCACAGCAACCTCAAGAGACAGTTGATGATAGGACATCGTAGGGTTCCGCCTTGCTATTTGAGCCAAATAGCGGTCTGTTCTGATTGACGTACCCCCAGGCGACCTTGGCCAGCTCTTGTAATGGTTCCTTTGTCCTCAAACTGCTTCCATAGTGCTGAGACGACACTGTGTGACACACTAAGCCAATGTGCCACCTCCGCCTGCGACTGCCCGACTTCAAGTCGTCCAACAGCCCGCCATCTCAAAGAATCATATGAACGATGGCTTGCCATCCTGTCGCTATCCCTCTGAGTAAGCCTAAAAATGGGAATGGAGTGATGTGGTCGCAACCCGTGTTTTTATAGACATGAATAATTTGCATAATGTGGGGCTATGTAAGGTGGCAGATCGATTTTTATTGGATACTAGGAATTTTCATGCAAGGATCAAGATGCCTATTATATCAAATATTCGCCAAAGCGACAATGTTCACAATTAAATATCCATGAAAAAATTTTTGTTCGTTCTGTTAATTTTTTCGAGCAGTATAGTTACCGAAGAAGATCGTAGCTCAGAACAAGTTCACTGAATAAAATATTCTGTGAACTTTTATGTAGAAAAAGTCATCAGGGCCTTTCGGTTGAAGATATAGCAAGGAAAATGGATATCAATCATGGGTCAGCCTACTCCTTCATCCATGCCTACATACTCTGCCTACAGTCGTTATCTACTGCGGTACAGGAAAGTGTGTGTATGTGAAGTGAGTTCCCAAGAGTCTGAACGATGAAAAGTGATTGTCTACAACGCCTCTAAACGATATGAAGGGAAAGAAATAACTTCTTTCGGTGACAGCGGAAGAGACATGTAGGCACTCCGAACACGTTTTCGATAGATAGAGAAATTATTCGGCAGAATGGATTCTCCATGTTCCTATTTTTTGCTATCCTACACTGATGACAAAGTGAAGGAAGCCGTCACACAATGATGGCAATAAAAGACTTCTATGAGTAGGATATACACTTGGGAAGCTTTGCATTAGGAATACGTATTAAGTATCTGGGTGTGCCACCTTTAGCGCGCAACACGGTCTTAACAAGTCGCGACATAGACTCCAAAGAGGTGCTGGAGGATGTCCGCAAGTATGGTAAATCATGCTGACCACACTGCATTCCAATAAACAATGGCACCAGATCCATGGTTCGAATGGCCCATTCCATGACGTCCCACACATGTCCAACTGGGCTGGGATTAGGAAAGTTTAGTGTCCATGGACGGATAACTCGCTGGATTGGTCCTCGAATCAGTCCAGCACCACTGCAGCCCTGTGGCATGGAATGTTGTCTTGTTGAAAGGTACCTTGATGTACTGGAATACGGTCACCATAAAACAGTGCACGTGATCAAAAATGACAGCCCTGTACGAGTAAAAGAAGGAAAAGATGACTATTATGGGTTTCCCAATCCACATAATTCAGCTGATTAAGCTACTGTACCAGGAACAGGAAGGAACTGTGAGAACGAACATGGGAAGCACAGACTTTTTCACAATAGGTAATGGTGTCATTCAGGGCTGTATTTTGTCACCTCACCTTTTTAATCTTTATGCCGAAGAAATCATGCGTGAA
Source organism: Mastigoproctus giganteus (assembly GCF_048544385.1). Taxonomy (NCBI): domain Eukaryota; kingdom Metazoa; phylum Arthropoda; class Arachnida; order Uropygi; family Thelyphonidae; genus Mastigoproctus; species Mastigoproctus giganteus. The sequence continues at coordinate 198,041,238 of NC_143583.1, read as the reverse complement.
GCTTTGGAAGATTTAGAGACTGGCATCAAAATTGGAGGACTGAAGATAAACAGCCTTCATTATGCAGATGATATTGTGCTAATTTGCAATTCTAAGGATCATCTTAAAGAAACTCTGGGGAGAGTATGTGAAGTAAGTAAGAAAAAAAGGATTGTTTCTGAATGTGTGTAAAACTAAAATTATGGTGGTTGGTGATAATCTCGGTTTCAGTAAAGCGAAGGTATCCAGTAAATGGCAAGATATCGCAGAAGTTGATGTATTCCAGTAAAGGGCAAGATATTGCAGAAGTTGATGAATTTGATTACTTAGGGTCAAGAATAAATAAAAATAGCGACTGCTCAAACGATATAAAGAGACAACAGGTAACTGCTAAAACGTTGGTCGCTGATCTGATAAAATTATGGAGAGATCATGACCTGCCCCTAAAGAAGGGATGTGGACGGAATCTGAAAAGAGTTGCATTTTAAATGTGGTGTTACAGGAGAATACTGCGTATTTCTTACTTGGATCAAAGAACAAATGAGTGGGTATTGAATAAAATTGGCAGGCCTACAATTGTTCTTCATAGCATCAACAAAAGAAAACTCAATTTTTTTGGTAATATAGTAAGAAGGGAAAAATTTCTGTTGAAGAATATAATGGAAGGGAAACTGAGGGGAAGAGGTGCAGAGGAAGACCTGCAACTAGGTGGAAGGATGGGATCATTGAACTTCTGGGCATGGCACTTTGCGATGCTGCTAGTATAGCACACGATCGATGCAGTTGGAGGAATTTATTGGTGGCCACAACTTCTTCTTCCAGTCACATAGCTCCTCAGGGAGCTATGTGACTGGAAGAAGAAGAGAACCACATGTCAGGCCCGTTATACAGAATTTCTTTATTTCATGACAGTGACATTAGGTGGTGACGGACGTATGTCTAGGGGCCACCATGCACAAGGTACATATACATCGTACCTATATGTTTCCTATCGTTCTTTAATCAATTTGAATGTGCTAAAACATAATTTTAGTGCTCAAAACAGAAGGAACTGGAAAGTTGCTGGAGAGGCCTTCATCCTGCAGTGGATTGAAAATGGCTGATGATGATGATGATGAAAACATAATTTTAAATAAATAAGGCAGGTACAAGTTATTACAGTCTGTATCACTTACGGTATTTGGCTGTTCGCAGAGTTCGCAATGATTCCAGCTATTGGTTTTCTCTTTTTTTTTTTTTTTTTTTATGAAACCCATTCATCGAAACCAGAATTTTGGTTTTGTCGCAAATTTTGATTTAAAATTTTCTCAAACTGGTGAAATAGGATGTACAGGAGCTCGGGATTCAAAATAAGGTCCAAGATGGCTTGGACCTTATTTTTTCTGAATGTGTGTTGGTATCCCAAATTCTTGGTATCCCAATTTTTTATCACTTTCATTTTGCAAGTAATTAGTCATAAACCTCTTGTGAATTCCGAACTACTCTGCCGCGGTCCTGATTATCGTTGCATTATTAACGTGCTCGAAACAGTGGAAGGTCACGGAATGTGCACTAATAACTTCGTACTAATACGAGTATGATACAACCACTGCTGGTATCTATTGGCAACAATAGATACTTCTTGCAGGATCGATGCTGGGCTTCGTTTTGCTCACCAACCTTATCTGAACTGGTAAAGGGTACTCTGATCATCTTCGTCGGCAGAAGCAATGCATTTCTGTCAAGGACTGAAACAAGTTCCAGCTATAATAGCACCATGTGTTCTGACAGTTTTACTACAGCTAATTCCCTGGAGATATCGCCCGTAACTCATTTTTCGTTATTCACTACGCAGGCTGCGATATCTCTCGAAAACAAAGTTCGGAAAATGTAACACTTCTAGCATCAAATCACGAGTGGACGCTGTCTAATGAATAGAGGATGTGAAGCTTGTTAGGCTTGCGCAGTGGTTTGCTAAGTGTTACAAGCAGAAGAGATAAAATGCATCCTTCCAAAGACTCTCACTCTTCTTTTATTGCAGCTCCCTTTGGAACCGGGGTTCCCGGTCGAGAACGGCTTGTTCAGAATAAAAGTAAATAACAGATGTGGTACAATCATTTTAAGGAGGTTTCTCTAAATTTCTACGTGCTATTCGAGAGCCCAAAAGATAGGTTTTTGAAGAATTCGAAAACCCAGATTTAGCATTATTTATGTCTAAATAGTTCGCATAAATTATCATATATATGAATCCAAAAATGGAAGATATACAACTATAAGGTCAATAACAAAACAAAAAGACAAAAAACTACACTTTCAATAGACGTGTAGTAACAAAAGTACTTTACCACGAGAAAATTTATTTGTGATTAAAGTCAGGTGTTAAAACTACACTACATTCTTTGTCATAATCTTTTTACAGTAATATTCAAAATCAAGTTTTTTGACCTTCGCTTATTCGAAACCATACAAGAATAAAAATTTACAAAATACTAGCCAGATCAATATTTACATAAGGAAGGCTTGCACCACATGTAAAAAAGGTTGAAATTAAAATAAGGGCACCAGAGATGCGGTTTATGAAAACTTCTGGCTCTGTTAGACCTAACAAAAAAGAAATCAGGAGGCAGTGGAAGAATCAAAGGGGAAAGAGAAACTGAACGCATACAACATTACGGGAGGTGAGATTACACGCAGAGAATGGACCATCAAAAGATCCCAAAACAGATACTAGATTATAAACCGAATGGGAAGAGATCCATCGGGAGATCTCAGCGAGGATGGCACGAGACTAATACTGTACATATAAAGAGGAGGATGATCTGTTACACGTGTTTATTTGTCGGTCTAAGCCAAGAGTTAGGCTAGACGTGCACTGTCAACTTTACGTGTGGACTACTCGAATGGGATTTCAAGCTCCATTCTTGAGGCAACGGAACTGTTTTCTGCATCTACGCGTTTCAGCTCTACACGTTTCAAAATGTGCAGCCACGCTGGTGATGAAATAGTTGCTCAGTGTGTATAGCGGTATTCTTATTGCACAACGCCCAGTCTGTTGCGAAAGAAATTTGTAAACTAGAAAAGTTAATCAGCGAAGTGAAAGAAGAGCAGCGCTGTTGAAAACTTCGGCCCTACAAATAGTAACAAACTAACGCAGTTGCGAAAGCTCATTCGGAACTAAATTTATGAAAAGATTTTCCTGATAAGTTGTTAAAATTATTTCTTTTATTTTCTAAATCTGTTCAAATATCTATTTTGTTATTCTTAGCGTAGGGCAAGTAGATCTGTCGAATTAATTCATGATTTATAAATAAGTATTGCTGAAACATTTTTTTATTTCACCAGAAATTTACTTATAAGCAATTTAATATTACTAGAAATTTGCTTATAAGCAGATTTATGGTATATTAAATTAGCAATAGTCACGTACATGACTATTGTTCACTGGCTCTGTCTGCAAACTACCGATGCTGTTTCTGATAGTTCTACGCTAAGAGTGAGATAAAAAAATAATAAAAATCAAAACAAAAAACACTTCCTATTTCACCAAAAAAGGCTAATCTGGGAAGGTGGTTAATCCAGCTACTCAGTCTACACCTTAGGACGATTTCATAGCTCTCGAAGAACTAGGAAGACATTATCAGGAAAAGTATGTCTGCTTGACTGCTAGGACCTACAGGTTTGAATAAGATTCTACTGTGGGCACTGTTGTTTAGGAGTGATCTGATCGCTAGAGTTTGAAGAAGAGGGGGTTGAATCGGCCGGACAAATTTTGAAAAATGTCCACTTTTGAATTTACAATAATTAATTAAAAAAGTAGTGCAATAAATAGTAAAGCTGATGTATTTCACCAATTATTTCACGCTGCTCTGTGAGCTGATTGTCTTATTTATACACTAACTGCCTGGGTTTTTACAACTCAATCCGAGACCGAATATCGGTGCTGCTGTAATGTTGCTACGGAATGAGCACTACTTCTGGACTTTGTTATTAAGGTCGCAGGGCAGGACCTTTACGTGTGACGTGCTCAAAACCTGGCTCTAATGTAGCCATATCTTGTATTGGTTTGGACATCAGTGGTGAAACTGCCTTTCGGTTGGTACTGTGGCACATAATTTCCAATACAGTCACCATCAACAAGTCGCAAGGTCAGAGTTTCGACATATTGGGTATAGTGGAGTGAAAACTCCTCTTTTGAGCATGGGCAGCTGTATATGGTATTGCCGAGGTGTAAGTCATAATAATGGCATTAAAAAAAACGCGAGGCCGATTGTAATGTTTCATCTTTTTTATTTAGTTATTTATTATTATTTAAACTGCAGTCATCTCTCACGTTCTCATCCAACTAAATAATTCCTAATATATAGTTGGATAAGATAATTGATAAGAAGAAATCCAACCACCCTCGCAGGCGGTTGGATAAGAACAGAATTATTTCTCGTGAACGGCAAATATTTAAAATAATGAAAAAAAGAGGTTTCGTTCCAGACGATTAAAAAAAAAAAAAAAAAAAAAAAAAAAATAGAGGAACGCATTTAAAACATAGAAATAGACAAAAAATACAAATTATATGTATAAAAATATGCAAGTGTTTAGCACTTACGAGTAAAAATTCAAAGAAGTAAAAACAAAGTGTTTAACTTACCAAAACACATCATATATTCGCTTGACACTGGAGAATAACATGGGCGACTTATAACATTAATATGAAAACTGGTTTGTGAGCACACACAGCTCAGACTAGCATATACTGCCATACCGGGATGAAGTTTATACTCCAAACAGAGTAAATACATAAATAACACAAGATAAACAGTGTAAACTGTTTTGCTCATACCAACGTATGAGCAAAACAATCGAATGCGGCTGTTTCCTAATTTCATTTCTAAAACAAGAACTGTAATAACATTATTTCTTTTTTTTTTTTTACCAGCATTATTATTTTTCCAATAATTTAAAAAATAAAATGAGATAAAGTTTAAAATTGAATAGGTCTTGCCGCTCAGACCCACGGGCAAACGAAGGTCCATCAGAGGAATCTTCCAGTATCCTGGTGGCCCAGTCTGCTCCCGGTTCTGTAGACAAGCTTGTAATAAATGTATATTAGAATTAACTGCCTTATTTGTGTCATTTTTTAAAGGTTTCACAGCTACCATTGCATACATAACCACGTATTACGAAATTGTCGATCACACGGAACTAATGGTTCCTATCAGCAGAATGCTCCTCACCATGATTACTGCTCATTGGCCAAATTATTAATTCTCTTCAAGCACAAGAAAGCTATAAAACAGTACCTGAGTTGCTAAGACCTTCATTTGCGAATATAGCTTAAATTAGCAAACTAAGTTTTCTAAAAATACGAAAATACGTACAAGTTGCGTTGGCTTTGTATTTAAAATAAAGGGCATTGCACCTTAAGGAGACGTATTTGCTATTTATTTATGATGCGTACCATTAACCAAATAGTTTTAGAGGTTCTTTTTGTCGGTAAATAACTCAGCATCATCGGTGTAGCACGTGCCAACCCAGGCAATGAAATATTTTGATAATATGCGTCGATTTTTAGAGCATATCATTATATTAATGATGTTTATTACATTAAATTATTCTGTTTAAAAAGAAATAAACGTAGCTTTGCTCCTTTTCAACAATTGAAGAAGTTGATGGCTTTCAATTAGACTGCGGTCCTCCACCTGACTAGTTGTCGAACCACTTAAAATCGCAAGCGCGACAAGAACCCCATGAGCTGTTTTACTCCATATGGGATCAGCCACTCCCATAATTATATTAGTTCGAATCGTACTGAGAAACGTTATGCTACCTTACCTGCAGATAAAGAACCAACTTGCAGGTTATTCTTCCGAAGAACCAGGTTTTAGTGACATCCCACAATACCGAAGGGGGCAGACAAACAAGGATAACAAAGAAGTCGGCTACAGCCAGATTCACGATGAAGTAATTGGTGACTGTTCGCATGCTGTGGTTGCGGTATACGGAAACACACACCAGAGCGTTGCCTACGAGCCCCACGAGGAATACGGTGATGTGCATGCTAATCAGCACCCATTCGTAAGCAGTTGGAAAGATGTAGTCCTCGATCATGGCGATGTAGTCGTCGTCTGAGACGCAGTATTCGTTGCTACACGTGGTGTTACTGGTAGCATTTTCGCTACTTTCGTTAAAATTTTCCGAGATTAGTAAGGACTCGTCCCATTGCAGTGGGGCGTCCATTTCTACCGGATTCTGAAATGAAAGTAACAGTAAATGTGAGTGGATAAGCAGGAATTCATACACGAAAATATTGAGGAAAGTCATTAATATTTACTAATAAAAAGATAGCAAATTAATAAAAATAAATAAATTAAGGGCAAGGAAATACAATCAGATTAACTAAAGAGTAATTTTATGGAATTAAAAAAAGGAATTTCTGGACTTGATACTTAAAACTAATTGCACCTAAAGATGTTTTGCACACATAAAGGGCCGAAAGCAACGCTATTCCAACCCTCCTCCCTCCAAGAAGAAAAATACAATCGGGCTCATTCAGCTGACTCTGTTAAAGTAATATTAGTCTAAACATGCAAGCCACAGAATCCAATAACTGCCTAACAAGAGAATCCCAATCGTCAAATCCAGAACAGGACCCAGCGGCTCGAAAGAAGGTATTCCAATCCGCACGAACGTAGATGTGAATAGCAGTACCCGCAATCTCTCCCCCCCCCCCCAAAAAAAAAAGATCAGAAGAACACTCTCCCATGCGATCTGCAGCATGAAAAGAAAATCTGCGCTGTTAGTCAAAAGGTCGTCCACTGTCAGAATGGTTATTAAAATATTAGACTTTTACACAACAAGCTTGACACAACTGAAGAAATGTTGCTTTCAAAGTTCTTAGAGGTACTGTGTATCGCGGACACGTGGCTGAATTAGCACCAAGAATTCTCCCCTGCACGATTCCAGCTGTACTTTGTATCCTGAGATGACGCAGAGAGGCGTAGCTCTTTATCTTCGCTTAATTGCTGGCAGTTCTAGCTTCTTTGATGCCACACTGGTTTTTCTGAAGTATAACGCAATGCATATAGATGGACACTGCAAATTTCATACGCGTAGTGTCCATGTATATGTCATCGGATCCCAATTCAGAGACGAATTGGTTTACAGACCACCCGTATACCTCTGTCATAAGTGCCGTGTATGGAGATTTTAATTTGACATCCAAGTGACATCAGGGAGGAATTTTCTCGTAACGGAGCCTGTGTGTGTGAGGTATTCCATCTAGACTGCCAAATGTTGACGAGTTCGTTGTAACAGCGAGCTCTTTCTGCTTTGGGGTCAGCATTGAGATTTAGTTCTATGCTGTGTATCTTCGTTGATAGTTTCTTTTTAATTTTGAAGTTGTTGTTGTTCGGTTTTTAGGAGCATTAGCAACTAAGGCCATATTACTCCGGGATATGCGGTGGTCATTCCCTGACCTTTCCGTATCCTCCATATTTGGTGGTGACGAGCTCGAACCCCGGTTTAATCAAGAAGCGTGTGCTACACACTGCTGCTCCTTCCCACCTGGCTACGGAGGCACCTTAATTCTGAAGTTTAGCCCTCTGAAGATCACAAATAGATCAAGCGGCAGAGTTCCAGCTATCACCTGGATGGCAGCTATAGACACTGTTTGGCATAACTTGTGCGTGGCCAGGAGCATAGCACGTTGAATGGAGTTGACCTTGACTTTCATTTTTACTCGCTAAATCAAGTAGAACCACGCTCCTGCTGCATAAGTCACAATGGGTATGAAAAGGGCTTTATAAGAAAGAGAGACTGTTTTGTTGGAAAGCCCCCAGTTGCACTTGGAGATCCTCATGATTGCAGATGAAAATCATTTCGTTTTGACCACTAGGTATTGTAGACGAGGAAGGAAGCTCAGCTTATGGTCAATGACCACTCCTAGGACTTCAGCTTGCGTCACAATTGGAAGCTGTTTCCCGGAGATCTTGATTTGCGGTGGGCAGCGCTGGTTAAGCTTTGATTTTAAAAGCATCATTTTTGTTTTGCTGGTACTGATTTGAAGCTTATCAAGAACCCTCCAGGATTAGAGATCTCTTAGCACAAGGTTTGCTTTGTTTTCAAGGTTGGAGTGTGATTTCCTAGAAACAAATACTGTCAGATCACCTGCAAACGCCGCAATTTTGCATCCTTCAAAAGATTTAGAAAGCCAGCTGTGCAGGACCATGTTTCACATGAACGCCCCCAGCATAGAACTTTGTGGGCACCCCCGAGAGGTTGGTCTAGTTATCTTCAGAAGATTGGATTTAACCACGTCAGAGCGCTCTGTGAAATAGTTCTGGAAGAGCTTATAGAGATGGGAGGTACAGTTATCTAGGCGGAGGCGTGCCAACGCACTATACCACAAGACAGTGTCGAAGGCACCCTCAAAATCCACCAAGAAGGCCTGTTCAAATTTAGATGTGGAGTTTTCAATATGGAGGACGAAGTGAAACATCGCCTCTTCTGTAGATCGCCCTGGTGTGAAGCCATAAGTGTAAAGTGTGTTATTGTCATACGGTACCAGGGGTTCCCCCATCTCCGCGTTGCTTTCATTGGGGGTGTACCAGTTCGCTGGGAAATGTCAGAGATTTAAAAGTGTGCGGGAGTTGTTGTGTAGTGTCGTGTACCGTTCCGTTGTTCATCTGGTCATTTAGCTGCTACACACCTGATGGGGCCCAACGTTGCTCCACTTACGCCCCGTGGAGGCAGACCAGGAACCCAGTAGACTCAGTTTTACTCTGGCAGGTCCTGCCGCTTACTTTCTCGAGATTTCGGCGGCTAGGACCTAAATTAGATTATTAGATTCCTCTGGAGCTGCTGTAGGTGGCGTGCTTGTTTTGCTAATTATGGACTATATGGGCATGGAAGACAATGAAATCCTCTAGCATTATTCCTCAAGGGTCCGTGGTATTGCTATGCCAGAAGTGGGATTTGGCATTGACGTCGGAGACAAGAAGGACTGATTTGTTATGAAGAAAATTGAGTGCAAATTCTAAGTAATTCAGTGAGTCATTGAAGTCTGCAGATGGTGGGCAGTACAGTGAAATAAGATAAAAGGTCAGTACTGGTCTAATGAGTTGAACACAGGTAGTAAATTTGTTACACAGCCCATGTACGACCAAGATGTCCAGTTCATGGTTGAAGATCAAAATTCAGGATTATGGGTCCTCTGGGACAGGCTGAATGACTGGTGGTGATGGGAAAGCCCATAATCCTCGTTGATGGTCAAGATTGTATTCTAGCGGTGTAGGGTTCCTGGATGGCAATAACATCGATCTCATGGTCCTCAGCACACGAATTTCGTCAGAGACGAATCGTGATCTCTGTACATTTATTTGCATAATTCTTAGCTTTGCACTGGCCTAGACTGAGTTGGTGGAAGCAAAGTCTGCTGCAGTGGCTCGGTTTGTTTTGACGGTATTTGAACTAATCATTAGAGGTTCTTAGTCGTAACATTTCTAGTGCACGTTGGTATTCAGGGCAGGTAGCATCTCGGACTGAATGGGAATGCTCTCGCTTCCGTCGTTTGCAGTTGGCACAGATAGGCTGCTCATCTCGATGGGGGCACCCCCCATATACATGCCCGCTATGTGCGCAGTGGCCGCACGTGGGGGAGTTATGGGTACCATGTTTCCAGGTGTGGCCATAATCAAGGCACAAGAAGCAATGTGTGACAATTATCTAGGGGCAAAATGTGTGCACTGCAACCCAAAAATATTCTCTCAGATGAGAGAACTCTTGTAAATTCTGGGTGAAAGGCTAATGGCCCTGTGCGCCATTGAATTGGAATTTGTTTTTGTTTGAAATATGAATGTAATTTCGCTTTTGCCGACCGGGCTAGCCGGGTGGGTAAAGTGTCTGCTGGGTACCCCAAAGGTGGCGAGTTCAAATCCCGCCTCTGGCTTGGATCACAGTAAATGCAAAAACTTTGGGAGGTGCATTATGGCCACAGAAGCCAATGCGCCAACAACTAACAAAAAAAAAAAAAAAAAAAAAAAAAAAAAAATTCGCTTTTGACTTCTTCTTTAGTGTACTCATAGTCGGCCAGATTATTGTAGTAGAGGTCGTCTAAAATCTAAAATTTCTTTATTAGACCAATCCTTGGGAGTATCATAAATGAGTAATAATGGATTAGCTTTCTTTGGTGGAGCTGCCAGGACACCATCAGAAGAAAGGGAACCGCTGGAAGAGATGCTGTTCAGATCCTCTTCAGTGGTGGTTTCGAGGATGATCCCCTGTTAGGCCTAAGCGATTTGACTTTGACATTTCGTTAATCAGTCTTTAGCGTGTTAGCCCACCTCAGCACTGGTCTTGAGGTTCGAATCTTCACTAGCACGGAGTAGTAGCACATACTGCATCTTCCTATCGGAAGTTGAGGGGGGGTTGCAGTTGCTGCTTTACAGCTTCCGCATGGGTCACTTTCCAAGCTTTCACTGCTCCCACATAAGAGAATGGAGTGGGAGCAGCCAGTCAGGTTATTCGTCCCGAGAGGGGAAGCCAGATCAGAAGGGGAGAGCTTGGAAACGGTATCCACCGCCTTCTCAAAAATAGTTGTTCTTGTTCTCAGCTCGTCGTTTACTGCTCGGATTTTCTCGTTATCTCTTATTAATTTAGTGGACAATTCCTCCACATAAGTGGTAGCCATTTTAGTTATCCGGTTGGTGTCGTTATTCAGGTAGAAGACAAATATGAGGTGGAACTTGCAGATGGTTTGATGAAGCGTGGTAGGTTCAGCATAAGTTTCGCAAGTAACAGTGAGTGGGCAGCAGTGAGGGCGAGATGGCCAATCGTTCAGAAGATTTTAGGCCCATTACGATCGCCTGGCCAAAGGCTGAAGGAGAAAGCATAGGAGTTGAGTTTGGGGCCCACGTGAGGGGCCGTGGCTGTGGAAGTTGTCGTACAGCAGTACTACATTGGGTCTCATCAGGACCAGAGTTAGGGGGGGGGGGACCGGAGCACTCTTGAACTTCTTCCTGAGAGTGATAATCGCTGCACTTTTTTTGTGGTTGAGTGACAGACTTTTGAGGGGTTCTTATGTTATATGGGGCTATGATGTGCCTCTGGTTCGTCCTGACTGGTGGTTGATCAGGGTAGTCACAAAATCCGGGACGAAAAGCCAACTGGCAACAGTATAAGTTTGTGTTGAATATCATGCAATGGAATTTGCGTTTCTCACTACGCTCGCCAGGGGCGCGGCGAAAAATCATTATAGTACTTTCGGGTAAGGGAAGCACATAGGATGATAGGTTTAATTTCCTTTTTATTTATTTTTTATTTTATTAATTATTATTATTTATTTATTTATTTTTTTTTTTTTGTTTTTATCATTGTTTTGTTCGGATTTATATTTTTTTTTATTATTTTTTATTTTTATTTTTATTTTTTTTTTTTTTTGGCTGGTGCAGCATAAGCCATAGGCTTTCTTGCACCATGCGGCCGTTACTAATACTAATACTAATACTAATATTAATCTTCCAATGTTTATATTTCTGGTTAGAGTTTATAACTAGGCAGCTGAAACCGCAACAGTGTTCTTTATGCTAGCTAACAATGCAATAATCAATCAGTCAACACACCAGTATGTATCTTCTATATTAATATCATCGTGGAAATCAATTCAATATCTATATAATCAGTATCAATTAGCATTTGTGGAGGCATATGATGCAAGAAAGCAAGCTTATGCAGCATCAGCCAAAAAAAAAAAAAAAAACACTTGCACTTCAACCCCTCGTTCGTTCGAAATACCTGTCAGCTGAGCTTTAAATTTATTTAGACTATCAACTTCCACAACAAGGGATGGAAGTCTGTTCCACCAACCAACTACCCGCTTGTTAAAGGCAAATTTCCGCACATCTAAACTACATCTGTCTTTCCTCAATTTGAATTTATGCCCTCTCAGGTGATTATTCTGAGCAAGAGGCAGAATCCCATCAGCATTGAGCATGCTCAAACCATTGAAGGCTTTGTAAACCTCTATCAGATCACCTCGCCGGTGCCTAGACTCCAGACACTGTAATTTGCAAAACTTAAGCCTTTCTTCGTAAGAGCAACCCTTCGTTCCGTTCACTAAACCTTGTTGCCCTTCTCTGTACTCGTTCCAGCAGCTCTACATCCTTCTTGAAATGAGGCCTCCAGACCTGTATACAGTACTCAAGGTGTGGCCTGACCATTGCCTTTTACAAGGGAATAATCACCTCCTTATCCCTGCTAGAAAAATTCCTGTATATTATCAATAATCAAGTACCTACTGCTTCAGACACGTGGTCACCCAGCGACAACAGGACAAAATGGCGTCAAACAAAGAAGTACTCCTGGAACAAAGCCCTTTGTTCTTCATGGGGAAGAAGAAATCACAGCTTGAAGCTTACTTAATTTCATGATCAAAACAATTATAGTCAAGTTGCCAAAATATACAGTCCTGAAGGCTTCTCAATCAAATGCGCAATCACAAAACTTAGCCATACTGAACAAAACTGCAATAAAAATCATTATTCTACAGTACAATACAGCAATAATATCAATTAGAAAATTCCACGACTATATTAACAACAGTCAGTCCTATGTAGGGGTAACCATTTTGATGGCCGTTCCAACGTAAGCAAGAATGACAGAGCGAAGTTAATTAAAACAGCTTCTAATTTCGATACCCCTACAAGGTTTGACACAAAAATACTATGAATGGAATTACCGTCAGACAAGGAGTCCGATGGAAATTTTGAGATCCTGGATATCACAAATTATACCACAGTTTAAAGACCTTTTTTGAAGAGCTCAAGATAAGACGTACAGCATGTACTAGCGACACCACACTTCCCTTCAGCTCTTGTCAGATTGTAGAAGGCACATATGATTCCTTCTAATAAAATCGCGATCCGATCTTCGTGCCCTCGTGGTTAGCATAGTTGATAGGATCGCCGTTTTCCTCACATTGGGTAGAAAATAGCTGAGTTCGAATCCCGTCGGTGACGGGAGGAAATTTTATGGGCCTTTTTCATAACATGGTTCAGTTAGTCGGTCTCAGGCGAGGGTAGAATGGTTTTTTTTCCTCCTGGAAACTCCGGTTTTTCGTCCAGCAAACCAGAAAATAGACCTCAGAACTCATGCAATTTACAGAAAATATACACGGAGTAACATTTAGTCGCCGATGCTCCTAAACCCCAATAAGAACAACCGATCTTCGTGCCCCAACTCGAAATTAATGCCAAATGATCGAAAGAGGTTAAAAAAGATCATGGTACCAGCAGCAGAGTACGCGGCCTAGGATGCAGTCAAGATCGCCACCAAGGGCATGGTGGACACTGTAACCAAACCACTGTTCCATAAACAATCCCTGCATAAACACCCAGGGAATTAAAAAAAAAAAAGGAAAATCAATCCTACGCAAGAGCCATATTTGACCGGACCCGAAAAAGAGAGCAGGTATCAAGTAACATCTGGAAAGTACACTTAAAATGGGAAGATTCTTTTACTATTCAAGGGTGTCTGAACCAGTACAAAATATTGACCACTTGGCGAGATTTTCTGGTTTTAATGGATTTTGCAACCCATCTCAAGTTAACTGCTTTGCTCAACCACTGAATACAACTCAATTAATTAGACAACAGTATATCATTGAAGAGGCCTACGTAGCCGAGTGGTCTGAGCACAAGTGCAGTAGCACACGCTCTTTGAGTAGACGGGGGTTCAAACCCTTGACTGCTAAATACGGTCGATTTGCCAACCCGCACTGGACCAGCGTGGCAGATTATGGTCCATTTCCCTCAAACATGAATTGTTGAGGAGGCTTCCATCCTGCAGTGGATTAATAATAGCTGCAGTTTACCTTTACATCATTGAAGCAGGTTTTGGTAAGCGTGAAATCAACTAAAGTTCTGAGACGTCAGTATATTGTGCCTGTAGTTGCGTGTATTTTTCGACCGGTCTGCTGTTTGCTGGACAAAAACCATGCAACCCTCTCCTGAAACCAGACAAACTCAGCCACTCTGTGAAAAAAAATCTCACGTTATTCGCGGGATCTGACCTCAATCGAATCGATTAGGATCGACTCATGGCATCGATCAGCCTCCATGAGTCGACATGAATACTTTCCCATCCATAAAATCAAAAATGGAAAACTCCCGGACTGGACCTCATCGAGGAGGAGTTCAACAATATCGTCGGTCTGCTGCACCCAAGGTTCTAGTACAACTATTCAACACGTGTCCTAAAGAAGGCTCCTTTCCTACAGAAACACGTTAACCTTAAATTGCTCTATTACCAATATTAGGAAAAGTATTTGAGAGATTACTTCTCGTCCATCTCCATTCTGTTTTTGAAACTAAAGGACTCGGCTCCCCACTCCAGTTTGGCTTCAAGCAGGCGTGCTAAAATATTCATACACTACTGAAAACCACCCAGCTAGCAGATAATTCTGATGCCCATTACATACTTGTGCTTTTTATAGATTTTAAAGGAGCTTTTGACCTGGTGGTCAGGGATCCTGCAGAGAGTCAGAGTATCTGGCTGCTCCTTCAACATCTTCAAATGTCTTGCAGACTACTTCTCTAACAAAAAAGTTACCATCAAAACAATTTCATAGAATCATCTGCCAACTTACCAGAGGCTGCCCCTATGGTTCTGTTCTGGGATCAGCTGTTTGGAATACGATTCTGGATGAATGACTCTTGTAGGACTTTCCACATACAGTACAGCTCTCATATGCAGATGACTTGATTATCGTTGTGGAGGGTCCTACTCGTGTGGCTATTGAGACCAGAGTCAACACCGTCTGGAGCTGGAGAGAATAAGCTGGAAATCTCTACAGATAAAAGTAGAACCCTACTTCTCAAATGACGCCTTGACATCAACAGACACCAACTATTTGTTATAAAGGACATGCACGCAAGAATCAACGTTCATTCAAAAATTTAGGCGTTACTCTAGATGATCGTAGAACTTTCATGTTACATCTAAAATCCATGAAAGAGAAGCCCAAAAATTACATTAGCGTGCTTTCTCGTTTCACCGCAAAGACTGTGGTCTTAAGGGACGTACACTCCACTTTCTTTACTCAGCTGTCTTTGTCCCGATCGTAACATATGGCGCTACCATATGGTTCTATCATTTGTTCAGGATGTATCTCTCCCCTCTACCTCCAAGTGGCTTAGGGCTTTCCAATGCTATTAGACAGAACAAAGAAGCCGAATTCCTCGGGATAAAAACTGTTGTCGATGTAGATCCAAAGCAAGAACTCCGGCGTACTCGGCAGGAACTAGTCTCCCTCCGGTAAATACGTTGGGATGATTCCACCAAAGTCAGTAATACCAAGCTATTTCTACCTAGTGTCTCCTACCTCAACAAGCAAAGACTTGACTGGTTCTTCCCTAATGTACATACTACCTTTCTTCTGACAGGACATGGGTCATTCAAAAGCGACTTCAGGACTTTGGGCTTGTGAATGATGTCCAGTGTGAATGTGGAGAACCGTAGGACTGGCACCACGTAATGCACTCGGGTAACATCTAATTGGACTTACGTAATTAACTGTTACTGGATCTAAATTTAACCACTCAGTCCGGAGAGAAACCTGTTAAAATCAAAAGAAGCGTTTTTAGCTTTTAGCAGATCGGCAGTCTTCGATAGGCGCTGATATCTCTCCACGTCTGATTCTACAAATGAGACATCCAGTCCAAAACATGAAACTGCTCTGTCTCTCTTCGCCTCTCCTCTTCCCTCATCACCAGCTACAACCAGAACTGGACATTCTCCTCGTAGTAAAGACGGCACTGATCTGAAAGCACCATCATACTCACTCTTCCAGTTAATCAGCAAAATACCCTGGTGGGATCTGAAGCCTTTCTGACTGCCGACGTCTGCTGCACCATCCTGATCATTCCATCAGAAAAGCCTCCTGCAACAGTGAATCAACTCTTCCATAGTCAAATTCAACCGACACTCCAACTTTACAGATGAATCCTCGCAGCAGACAGGACTTCTACTCACGCTTTTGCACTTTCTCTTTCTTTCCCCATTCCACGCCCTTTTCTAGAGACATCCCCTTGCACTAATACTTTTCTTCTCCTCTGTTTTCGCCTCGGAGGTACCTTCTGCTCTACTGCCTTCACCTTTTCTGTAAAACGCTCCTTTCTACTGGCTCCCTTCACTCTTGCAAGTGTAGGCAGTCCGACAGGTGTTTTCTACTGTCTGGGGTTCTGCTCCCAGTGCCGTGGACGGATGCTGCGAAGTCCTTTCCTGGTGATCGTGCCTCCCGGTAACTAAGAGACCAGTCAAACAACACACTACTCACATAACCCACACCAACTGATTTTACAAAGTTGTGCATCATCACAGAGTGCTTAAAGCGGATTTGTGGGAAACCACAGGAACCGCCTAACAAATACACTATGTCCACTTTTCCCTCCAATGCCACTGCAGCAGATGTATTGACTGTCCTCTAGCTACTTTCAATGGCATTTTTTTTATATTGTCACATTATTATTTTTTCTCAAACGAACTACTCTATTAGATTCCTCATCAAGTTTCAAACTGTCAGACCTGTAAAATCAATATACAACAATGTTCTGGGCCTCTGTTTTCTGAAGCTTATATCCCTCTAGTCCTAGTGGTAGAACACTAGTTATAGTCCTCTGTCCTTCACACACCGGGTGGCAGAATCAAGGGTTCCGATCCCATCAGTGACATGGTCTCTCGCTCTCGCTCTCTCTCTCTCTCTCTCTCCGGAAATGTGTTTTTCCATCAGTAAACAAGCAAATCGACCACAGAATATAAACACTTTAGAGCTACTGTCACTTTATAGCCTTAGTTTGTTTGCCATTTAATTAAAAAACAAAAAAAAAAAAATCGCAGATATCGTAAGTAATTTTAAACGACCCAACAAACCAGAAAAGGACACGGCACAAACCATTAAGCCACACCAAAATCCTCCTCGGCAATCTGCTTGATCGCCAGAGCACTTCGGAAGAAATAGTTTTTTATTTTGTACACCAATTTAATTTTGTTATTTTTCGTTTTGTCTCAACTATTATTCTGCCGCGGTGGAATATTTAATTCTTGTTTAACTCCGGCATGTCTTACTAAGACGATTCGTCATCGCTTCGAGCGGTAATCCAAAATTTTCTCATCGCGCTCTCAGTTTTGGCAATACCTCCAACCGTCAACTTTAAGCCTCTCCACATTCACTGTCTCTGAAGCTGTTAACCGGCTTTATCGTTTAACGTGGAAACATAAACAAAGCGTGAGACTGCCGTCTTTCTCTCTGATTGTTTCTTCTTACCCGGGTACTTCTAACAGCACGCTCTCTACTTTGAAATTCTCTCTTTTAATGACGGCTCTACATTCAACTAATTTTAGTGAGCCGTTGCTTTCTACTTGCCCTTAATTAAATGGCTTCAAATTGTCCGGGAAAGCTGGTTCGATCGCAGAGTTCTCTGATGAATGCACCGGGTGGATTACCAATTATGATGAAAATTAATTTTACAATAAACTTAAATATGCTGTAGCTACGATTCAAATTATTCACAAAAGTAAAATGTGCAATTTGTCTCATTTGCTTGGCGAAACTGTTAAGTCACTTATGGAAAATCGCATTCTTCAGCTGTGCGCCATCAACCTGAAGAGAGAGAGAACCAAAATAACGCAGCATTACTATCATTGTTCACTGTGGCAGCTGGTATTCTTAGCTAATAGCGCTGATTACGTAGCATTCTTTCTTTTTCTCTTCACTTTTCTTTCAGATCTGAATTATTTTATTTGCATTTGTATACGTGAACTTTACAACGGACAGTCTGAGAAAATCCAAGTTTACATCGGCGAAGTCCTCATCAAAGGTTCTCCTGACTCGCATGTCTTTTCTTTGCCAACTATTTCCTTGTTGATTTCCAAGGGTTTTTATACTTCTGCAATTGTTTTCAGTGTTCTAATTGGGATCTCATAATAATAAAAAAATTCTTCTTGCACTACAGTCTGACAAGGAAAGGCAGCCACTTGAATTCTTTGTGCAGGAAAGGATAGGATAGTACTTCTCTATTTAACTTTCATCACGTCACTTAAATCTCGTAGAGGAGGAGCTGGAATCTTCATTAGGAAGGACACCTCACTTTCAAGCAAGCAATCGGCTCCAATTCAAATAATTCTGAAGGAATGTCAGTTGTTTTTATATTAATGGCCCTGTTCTGGAGATCTTCAATCTCTTCTGCCCTTGCAATCCAACCGAAGACACCATCAGTGAATTTCTCAATTGGATCGCTTCCATATATAAAGAAGGAAGAAATGTAATGATTTCTGGTTATTTCAACCTATCCCCCTTCCCCCAAATTTAAAACACACATCTCTTGGAAAATGTCTTCTCCGGTTTCGGAATTCATAGAACTGGCATTTAAAGTAGCAGAGACAACCAAATTCCTGAGTTCATCTTTGAAAATATCTCGGTATACACAACTCAGATATCTACTATGAAGTTCAAACTAGACCACAACTAGTTGGAAATTTAACCCGCTTTAACACCTGTTAAAAGAAGTCGCATTTTTTCCTTTGTTTGCCAGATGCAGAAAAAGACCCCTTTCATAGTTTAGGGACTATAATACTAAGCTCCTCCATCTCGAGCAAAGAGAAATTAACTGCGTCACCAAAATTCCTTAATAAAGATAAAATGTTGGAGCTCCTAAAATGGGATTCTCTGAATAACTTGCCTGTTCAAGATGCAACTCAATTGTTAAAAAAATGGTTTATATATTTAACCGAGAAATGCATCCAAAGAGCTCACTATACTGTTACCCGCTACTCCATGTTTCACACTTCAACTAAAGTTGCACATCAAAAGAAAAGAAACAGAAAAGTCATAAGAAATATTCATACTTCAGGCGCTTAAATCACTACTTCCCTGGAATATGCCTAGAATTTGGGGAATCTACACTCACGAGTATATGAGCTACTGACCTACTGCAGTTGCCTTGACATCCCCTCTGGCCTTCGCGGACGACTTGGTCTTGCTTATACGTGCGGATACCAGAGGCGCTGGAAACAATAGCTAACAGGACTTTAGCGAAACTCCAAAATTGGGCAGCCATGCATAACCTGACGATTTCAGAAGAAAAAAACAAATCAGTCCTTCTAAAGGGAAGACTGCAAATATGAAGAACACCAACAATTAAACTAAATTTCACTCCATCCGTCTATATACAGAAGTAAAGTACCTAGGCATCTATATTGCCTCGGGACTCATATTTCACTACCATCTCAAGTATTTATCAAAAAAGATACAGAGGTATGCTGCCATGACGGGTTAGTAGGGCGGATTGAGGGTTGAAGCACAAAGCCTTGGCACTTATCTATAAAGTATCTACGTCTGTTATGGAGCATCCACCTGGTGTAAACAAGCCACGCAGAAGAGAAACAAGCAAAAGCTAAACTCAGTACAAAGAATTATGCTCTTATCAATCTGCAAGGTATGCGGCACTGTCAGCACCCCTGCATTGTAGCTGCTCACTAGATGCCAACCATTGTACTTTGAGGTTGTCAAAAGAGGCTTATTCTGCCGGTAAAAGAAAGGAGTGGAAACAAGCCTACTAAATTTACAGCTAGATCTAACAAATTACGTGAAACAAGAGAAAAGGCTCATCACCCAACGCCTACTAGAATTTTGGCAACAGTCATGGGAAACTTCACCGAAAGGAGAAACCACCCGACGATTCATTCTAACAATCAAATTAGCCCACAGAAACCACCTCCCTGGTACTCGCCTGGGCTGCAGGTAACCTTCTTAATCACGGGACATGGTCCATTGCTCGTATTTTTGGCAATAAATAAATACTTATTTATTCATAATTTATTTAAATGAGGTGTGGTTCTACTTGGTCTTGGCGATTCTTCAGTTTCAGGGTACCAAATCAGTCAGTCAGTCAGTCAGTCTCTCTCTCTCTCTCTCCTGCAATATTACCTTCAGTGCCCGCGATTGTCTAAGGGAAATACTAAAAGTAATCTGTTTTATTAGTTCTATCCCTCACCCAAGAACTTTAGAGGAATGTCATACTACTTTCGCACTAGTTTTGACCAAAACGCTTTCATAAGGTATCGGTCAGCGATGGTCAACTATTTTATTTTTTAAGCCGAATGAAGTTAATCTGGATACGCTCTTTTTTATCTGAATGGTAAACGATCTTAGATGTTTTGCTATGAAGACAGTAAAGTGGGAAAAATTCAAGGAGTACCTTAATACCATTCTAACACAGGAAGTTCCAAATAGCTTAAATTCTATGACGGCACTTGAATATGTTAATTTTATACAGACTCATCTTTTCCTCGCAATGCAAGTCTGCCAAAAGAAAACAACCCAAAAAAGTTTTAGCTCCGTGGTGGACACCCGAGCTGTCCTGTTTGAGGACCCAAGTTTTCCAGGCGAGAAGGAACTATCAGAGGAACAGACACTTATCAAATGAGGATGTACAGAACTATAAAGAAACATATAGTAATCTTAGGAAAAGATACAAGGAAATTGCCAACTCTAAATGTAATTGTTGGCAGAACTTGGTGAAAGAAATAGGAAACACGGAACCGTGGGGTTTAATGTACCGTTTAACAAGAAACAAAATGATTACTGGCGATGTGTATAACACTGTCTTGGTACAAGGTCAGGAAACTCATGACTGGGAGACGACAATTGAATCTATTGTCTCTAATCTTTTTCCTAAAGTTATCCCTCAATTTGACACACCGGAACAACAGGAGATAAGCCAAAATAATGAAATATATCAAGGTCCTACGGACATTGAACCGTTCACTCTTTTGGATCTTGAAGCTGCTTGGTAAACTAAATAGTAAGACATGTCCCGGCACAGATCTGATTGAGAACCTTATTATAGTCAAATTTTTTGATCTTTACTCACAGATCTTATTAAATCTTATGAATAAATGCCTCCTAGAGGGAGTTTTTCTTGGCAGTGGAAAGTGACTTTGTTAAAGATCCTTCATAAGCCGGGAAAACCAACATCGGATCCCCGTGCTTATAGACCTATCTCGTTGCTGGCGAACTTAGGAAAGCTTTGAGAGACTTTTAGCCCCAAGAGTTCAAAAAAATGCTAGAAGAAAAACAACTTTGTTCTAAATTTCAGTTTGGTTTTAAAAGGGGAAAATCAACTGAGGAAGCAATAACAACTGACTTCTTTTGCACAAAACACTGCATCCAAATATGTCCTGGCCGTGTTTGTGGACTTCGTTGCTTTCGACTCGTTGTGGTGGGAGAGCGCCCTCAGGTCCTTGAGGTCTGCAAATTGCGACGATTATGTCTACAAAGTCTTATGGTCTTATTTTTTGAACGTTCAATCAAGGTTAGTGCTAAGCATCTTACTTATAATTCTCAGGTTTCCAGAGGATGCTCCTGGGGTCGGTGTTGGGGCCTCTCCTCTTGAATGCAGTCCTCAATAAATGACTCTTGAGAACGGTACAATGAGCAATTATCTTTATAATTGCTCATTGTACAGTGCAATATTTATTACTCCAGTAAAAAATCGGGTGAGTGATGCAACGAGAATGCTTATTTTTTTTTTATTTTAGGCATTGACGGGACTCGAACTCAGGTCTTTTCCATCTGATGTGGGAAGGGTGGCGATTCTACCAACTGTGCTACACACGAGGGCCCGAAAGTGATTAGTAGTGGCGATGGATCGTTTAGGCATAAAACCGCATTGATATTCATTAATTACCCGATATACGGCTGATTAATTTGTTCCTTTTAGTTTTTGCATCGAGGCAACTAGAACCACGAGGCGTGGATGCATTTTGTCTGTAAGTTGTGTGTATTCTTCAGTCAGTTTGCTGGAAAAAAAAAAATAATAAAAATCCGAGATTCCGGAGGTGGAAAAAAAAACCCCACGCAGTCCTCCCGAAACCGACTAATGCGGTTACAGTGTGAAAAAAAAATCCCAAAAAGATCCTCTCGTCTAGATGGGACTGTAACCCAGGATTTCCACGCGATGCGGAGGACCAGTGATCATAACCACTGCGATAGCTGCTTGGACAAGTAATTAACAGAATCAGGTATATCAGCCATCTTTTCTTCGCAAATCTTATACCTTTAAGCCACCAGCACCTATTGTACTCGTTTTTTTCTACCAAACTGTCTTATTTTTTCCGACATCGTTTGATGTAGGAAACAGCTTCCTTAACCAAGGAAGGTTTTAACGAAAGATCAAGCTATGTGCCTTCCGACGTGTTTTTTTTTTTTTTTTTTTTTTGAACCGTCTATATGGAGATTCAATTGTCAGAAAGCAGTCCTGTAGCGTGGCATGTAAAGGAAAACACAAATGTTTTGAATGTGTTTGCAGGTTTCTGAGAGGAATAACAGTGTGATCATAAGTACCAGAGCAAGTATTTTATCCTTATCGTGGTGTTGGCACAGTTTATTTGTAATGATAATTAAACAATGATAAGATAAGATACTAACAAACTTTCCTAAAAGTTGTGGACATCATGTAGAATGTATTCACTAGTTAAGATACTAATTACACTTCCATTAAACATAAAGGAAATTGGTTTTTATTCTGCTGCAGAAATACAGAACACTCCAAACCTATTTCACGTATTTTCTATAATCAGTTGCGCCGCCTGATACATGCGTATACAGAAATCTGTTATTTTCACTAATAAAAATCCTCTTAATCCTTTTAATTCTCTTAAATTTAACCCCAGGGGCTCACATCTGGTGAGTATAGGCTTGGCACACCCAGGGTCCTGAGCTGGATATCATCGTTCTTCTCTTTCTTGGTGATTCCCTTCTACTTCTGAAACTTGTTTTCTCTCTCTTTCTCTCTCTCAGGGTAATTCAAAAAATTTTTTTGGCTGGTGCAGTATAAGCCTCATTCTTCCTTGCACCATATAGCTAATAATAATAATAATAATAATCTTTCGTGCACTTTTTGCCTTCCCACGTCATGCTGTTTACGAGAGATAATTCGAAGCGAAAACTTTCTTTATAATTGCTCTCTGTACACTGCAATATTTATTACTCCAATAAAAAAAGCAGGTGAGTGATGCAACGAGAATGCTTATTTTATTTTGTTTTAGGCATTATTTAAAAAATAAAATTATGTGGGATGACAGGCACTCCAAAACATCGATTTTGCTGGCTAGCCAGTATAGAACAAGTTGGCTAGTCCATTTAGGCTAAAATGAAACAGTTCCCTTTGAGAAAACAACGAAAAAAGAATTTAATACATCCAAAGAGCTTACTAGCTGTATAAAATCCTAAAGTACCTATTTTAAGAAACGAAAAAAGTGAAAGTTAATTTAAAATTCATACTGCAGCAGTAAAAACACCGTGACTGTTGACCATCCATGAAATTCTCTAACGCTCTAATATACTCACAACATGTAAGGAATATATATATATTAGCTGGTATATCTTGTAGTTTTCTGGTGGGGAGTGGGATTTCCTTGAAAATTATAACACTGTGTGCTACAATAGAGTGTAATAGCAACTTTAATGTGGTCCATAAAAACGACTTTAATCTGGTGAGCAAACACAGTCGGATGCCCCTGTAGAGATTGCTCTTTGTTAACAACGTCGTGCTCTGCGGAGAATATATAAAAAATCGTAATATTTCTCATGACGAACTTAATTTTTCACCACTTAGGTGGGAAAAATTCACAAAACCAAATTAAAATAGAAAAAATTTGAGCGGGTTTTGCGCTGTTGTTTTGTTGAATTTGAGCCTTGTTCAACAGAAGTGAAATACTTCTGTTGAACAAGGCTTCTATAAGCCTTGTTCAACAGAAGTATGAAGGACAATAATTTATACCTGATTATAATTTGACTTGGCTCTATCTGAGAAGAGAAAAAAAACTTGTGGTTTCTGTAGTCATTACGGGTTCTTTAAAAAAAAAAATAAGCAGACAAAAGATCTGATCTGGAAAAGAGCATACCATTGAAGTGTAAGAAGGCTATTTATCAGGTCTATTACGTACCAATTCTGACATATGCATCTGAAACTTGGACTATCAGGAAAAAGGATGAAAGCAGAATTCAGGGGGCAGAAATGAGATTTGTGAGGAGCATAGCCGGAAAGACAAGACGCGACAAAATCAGGAATGATGTGATTAGGGAGAGAATTCAGGTTGAAAAACTCCAGAATAGGATTGAAAGGTCCCGTTTGAAATGGTTTGGACATGGCAAGAGGACGAACGAGAGGCGTTTGCCAAGAAGAATGTCTGATTTACAATTAAGGGACAAAAGACCGAGGGGGAGACCAAGAATGAGATGGCAGGACATGATAAAAGATCGATGTCATTAAATCACAGAGACGTCGACCCGTGGAACAGCGGAACGATGATAGATGATGATGTTCAGAAAATGAACTGAGTGTGTTATCAAGCAACACATGTACTTAAATATTTTCTAATAAAAATATAACCAAATACGCTGTTTTACCGCTCCACCGCGATTATGAACCGAGCTTACAAGACATTTCCTGTGGAGGGTGGGTTTTTATACATTTGATTAAAAAAAAAAAAAATAGTAGCAATTATCTTATTTTGATGTGCTTTTCACAATCGTTGAGTTAACTGATCTCAGGTGGTTATGCTGTTTCTTCTCCCTGAAATCTGGTTTTTTATTTCCTCAAATAAAACATCACTGTTGTTTTTTGGATAAATTGAAGAAATTAAGGCTATGAAAAGTCAGTACATCATGCCTGCAAATTGCTGTAGTGACATACCTATTTTGTGGGATGAAAGACAATACGCCATTGAACAAGATTGGCTAAGTTAGGCACAGTGAAGAGATGCTATAAAAGCTCCACCTGCTGAGACCAAATGCAAACACAGACATTTTATAGACGGCGCGAAAGAACAATTATCATAACCACTGTGCAAACTGCGAGGGCTATTGACTGGAAGTAAACATTACGCTTTCGAACATCATTTTAAGATGTGTGTTTTTTTCTCAGGCCAAACTTTTGCTTAATGCCAACCGTGATTCTAAGCCTTTGGTTTTTCCTCTGAAATAGTCTCCAGCTACCACTTCAACGAAGAAGGGAGTGGAGTGGAGTGGAGTGCTCACAGGCGTTCTGGTTCATTGTGAATTGTTTCACACGTTCCACGGGTTTCAGGGCAGCACCTGCCCCAGCTACGTATACTAGGCCACTGTTTTACTGATCAAAGTGCGTGTCGAGGCTGGTTTGTATCAGCATAACGCTGATACAAGCTAGCGCCGGAAAACAAGCACGTTTCTATAAACATGAGTTTTAATGAAAAAAAAAAAAAAATTAAAACTGTGGCTACACACTCTTCAATCTAACACCTTTTTAGTTAGAAAAATCCATCCCGAATTTCTGGTACAGTTTGGAAAACTCAATCTCCAATTAAAGCATTTTGTTTCTTTGTGTGAATTGTTGTTGTTGGTTTAGAGATTTATTAGGCGCATCGGCCACTATGGCCATAGTGCGCCAATGTGTGAACTGTTGCGGTTCGCGCACATATCTATTCTGAGTACAGTCACTGTTGCCACTTATGTTACGTTCAGAACGTGATGATAAAATTGTATTGAAGGTTTCTGTTGGAGAAGGTATAGTAAGATCAAGTTCACGTGCGGCGGCCTTATAGAAAATGGTAGATCTGAATACATTTTTTAAATTTATTTATTGCGTTTAGGTGGTCCTAGAAGACCTTTGGCAACCCTTCCATCCATTGTACAGATATTCAAATATAAAATGTCCTTTTCATGTTGTATTATAACTATGTACACAAGATTTTTGCCCTCGCGGGTAGAAAGTGGTTAGAACCACAACCCCCTCCCCACAGCGGGTGCAAAAGGCCAGAGTTAGAATCCCGTAAATGACGCGAATACCTTAATGAGCTTTTTTCACTCCAGAGCTAAGTTAGTTGGTCTTAGGTGGACAACAGGATTTTTTTTTCGTGCGGCAAAACAGGCAAACCGACCAGAGTATACACATAGTTTATGGACATAATATACATAGGTGGATAAGATTCTCAGTAATCCTAATACGATAGCTGTTTTATTTTTGTACATTTGATTTAAAAAAAAAATAGCAATTATCTTAGTGAATTCCTGAATAATGAGACTAGGAGTTATTTTATCAAAAGGGAAGAGAATTTCTTCAGCGTGACTCCATTTCTTCCACTGTTTAACGTCAAGTGTGGCAAACTTTATGAAGAGTACACAGTTCAACCTGCAATACGCGCAATACACTTTTTAATAAGTCAATTCTTTTTCTTTTTTACAATAAGGCTACCCGCAAATGTAGCGGGATGTGTCAGGTATATTTACACAAGATTTTGTTACCATACTGCATTACAGAACTTACAAACAGAAATAAATACATTCCGTACGAAATAAGACAGTAAATAAAAAATATTTTCTAATGATCTGCAGTCCACTTATATACAGGCAGTCTCCAATTTATGTCGTTTCGAT
This sequence comes from Mastigoproctus giganteus, assembly GCF_048544385.1. Lineage (NCBI taxonomy): Eukaryota > Metazoa > Arthropoda > Arachnida > Uropygi > Thelyphonidae > Mastigoproctus > Mastigoproctus giganteus. The sequence goes on along the minus strand of NC_143583.1, from coordinate 198,014,819 downwards.
ATAACATCGTTTATAACAAAATTTTAAACTATAAAGTTAAAAATTTTAATTTCCTTCCCAGCGTCAAGAAGTATTATAAGGAAAAAATAACAATAGTCTTGCATGTTTCTGATAACATGCATGACGAATGAAGACCTGGATGACAAGTAGTTCTCATATCACCCCTTGGTCCAAACGATGGACAAAGGGATGACAAAGAAATTCATAGCCTCAGTCGAACCTTGAGAAAACTGATCCCCGAGGCAGGCGACAAGAACCAGTAAAATCAGTTTGGGAGTTTCGGATGGAAATAAAAGAGTAAGAAATTCATAAACAAACTTGTTGCATCATGGGAGGAAGCAACTAGGACTACGATGATTGTACTTGGCGGAATATGGCAGGAGTGCGTTTACAGTATTCAAAAATTGGCTAGTGTCCCGAAATTCAGTTGAAGATTGTAGAATTAGCAAATTAGATCTCCTTCAACGAAGTGGACGTAAGCAATTTTTGTTTTGTTTGTAGGAGCATTAGCAACTAAAGCCATATTGCTCCGGGAAATGCGGTGGACGTAAGCAACGTGGTGGAGACGTTATAATCACACAATACTAAGCTAATCTACCGAGGATTAGACTAAGTCGGAACCAGATAGGGTAAGAACAGGAAGGGCAAATGCAGTCAACACTGCAAATAAAACAGCCCACGACAGAAGCCTTCATTTTTTCTGAGAGAGAGAGACAAGTAGCCGTTTCCCGTGAAGGCGACTCAAACATGGAACGGAGTGACAAATTTAAGTAGTCAGTTAGTTAAATTGTTGGGTTTAAAGCTCCTCCGCGACTTAGACCACATTACGCCGCTGTGTATTATGTCTGTAGAAGTGTGTGATCGAGGGCCAATTTGCATGTTGTTAGGGCTGAAAAACCCGGAATGGCTGACGGGGGAAATCCTACTCCTTCCACCTGAGCATGGCAGACTCGATTGAAGGGGACTTGAGCAATTCCTGCAGTGGTCGACGGGACTTCTTCTCACACGACAGACGACAATATATCACATCGATTATAACGGAAATTCTGTAGGTGGTTAAAGGTCATTCATCAACTGATGCTATCTCTATCCATCTGTCATTCCGTAGACTTTTCACTCATAATTCATGGCCGACTTTTCTTAGACCAACACTTTGTTAATGAAAAGAGAGGGAATTGTAGCATGAATGAGTCGCTGAGCAGCAAGTAAATGACCTTGACTTTCCTGCAGAATTTCTCTCGACTATAAGCTGCCACTGAGAACGTTCATTTATATATTAATGCCATCTTGCACTGTCATTGTCATCACCTCTGAAAGGTTCTTTTGTTGATTATACTATAAGAATCGATAAACAGTACCCGCCAACCTTGTAATAAATAATTCAATATCATATTTGCGTAAATAAAGAAAAATATGATGCTTTGAAAAAAAAATGTCCATATGATGAATTAAGACGGATGTGATTTTTGAACTGAAATTAAACGACTTAGTAAAGATTTAGTGCAGAAACATTATTGCCATGTTCCATCACAACGTTATCCAGGGGTTTTTGCAAAGTTGATATAATAACGCAAACAATAAATATGAAATGAGGAAACTTGGAATCAGTTTAAAAATTGCTTACAGACCGTTTCTAGAAAGGTTCTATAAGCATGTGTATTCAAATCGAGGCTAGCATGTTCTCTTGTGAGGAGAAAGGCCAACACCCTGATTGACTTCTATAACATCAGACTTGCTTTCTCTATGAAGAGAAAAGTAGGCCAAACTTTGGGCACAAGTAATACAATTGGTTATTTTAATAAAACATTAGAATAGGGAATAGTTTATATCTAGGGTCTAAGAGGAAGTGACGCTAATCGATTCCATCATCGAAATTTCAAACGGACGCATTTTTTGAAGATTACTCTAGTGAAAGTGAGGCTGCCTAACTTGTCGACCTGATCGAAAAGGAAGCCCTGTTCACTGATAACTTCCCGTATTCTGAGGCGAGTTTTTATCCCAAAAGCTGTTGTTTTTGAGAGTGTATATGATTTTCTTTTATCGAGTTATAATAACCTTCTTATTTTTTCAGAATTCTTTTCGGTTCCTAGAGTTGAAATCCTAGGGAGAGCTGGAGGATCAAGTGAGGAACCCGAAAGGCTTACGTTTTATTTTCATTCAAAGCTGTTTTTTTAATTGTACAGTTTTCTGTAGATTTATAGTCACTCTTTTTCAGAGTTCTGAATTGTTTTCGTTGCCCAGAGATGAAATCCTGGAGAGAGCCGGAAGTTTAACTGAGGGACCACGGATACCTGTGGGTTTTTCCTCCTCGTTCTAAGCCGTTTTGTGTTTTTTTTCTTAAGCACCGAAGATGATTTTTTTTCAGGTGCAAACTGGAGGGGAATACACTAATCAATACGAGCGACTTTATGAAATCAGCGAGGTAGTAGAATGTTTTTCTCATAAGTACTGAACTAAATACACTTCTTATGTTACCAAATATCACGATCTCCATTTATTCATCGAGGGTGACTATTTTTTAAAACGTTCAGACAGGTCCTTGATAAAATCATCAGAAGTTTGAACAAGGATCTTTTTGCCACATACGTTTATGTATCTCTGCCGATTCACTGAAGAGCCCTATTAATTTACCTTTCATAAAGATTTCAGAACTAACTTTAAACAGAATTATGGCAGCATGTTTCAATGTCGATCAATCGCGAAGTGAGTTTTTGCTCATTCTTTCTGTTGATGTCATCCTGATATTTCTAATAGTGGAGGTAGTCGATCTAAAAATAATAAAACAAGAACCACCATGCTGAATTTAAACCAATTCTTGAAAAAGAAAAAAGCGGCATTCGAATCAGTAATACCAATAATTTATGCATGGCACGTGCAATCGTGGTTGCAATTTTGGCCGAACGGGATGATGCAGCTACATACAGACAAGTGTGCGAGGACAAATTTGATGTGATTTACAGGGGCCCAGAAGCCGAGAAGAAAATATTGAGACTCTTTAACCACGCCCGTTAGTGATGTAGTGTGCTCTTTAAAAGCCTTGTTTGGTGCTACGTATTGGTGTTCACAGTTTTAAAACTTTCACAACACGTGAAAGACAATACATATTCTTGCCCTTATTCATGCAGTCGGTGTAGAACCAGTACCTATCGTAGTAACAGCGCCCTCCTCCTGTACAATGACTTCTATCGCCATTTCGGAGGCAGCAAGTGCTTGGAGGTCCACAGAGCCAAGACGAAGTGATTGGTTCTGTGGGCTTCCAAGAACCAGTGTTCGGCATTCCATTGCTGCCATATTTGTCTACTGACTATTCCAACAAACTGAATAAACTTTCAGATTATTGTAACCACTGTAAAAGTGTCCACCCACCTCAGCATTGTTGTTCAGAAACCGAAGAAATCAAAAAAATTTGGTCTCCGTTATTTATTTTGATACCTAGACTGTGTTACACCAAGTCATACTTTCCATTGCTTGAGTAAAGAAATTCAGTTCCACCGGTAAGAACGGTAACTAAGTTTTTAATAATGAACAGTAACTAAAATTAAGTAATTAACAGGAGCTTTCGAGATTTAAGTATCTCTTCGTCAGCTATGTGAATGCATGCATAAAATATAAAACGTTACAATTGGAATGTGCAGAGCGTGGTCATGTTGAATAAAAAGAGAGCATACACGAGGATGTGCGAATGCTAAAGCATCGCAGTGCAGAACTAGGTGACTGTAGTAGATGCTGGGTGCGTACATGGTCTGAGCGGCAGCGTTTGTCATGCTGTAACATTACAGCATGACAAACGCTGGCGTTCAGCCCATGAGTGAAACTATCTACAATGTTTAAACTGCTCAATCTCCATAAGGGCTTCTTTCCACATGCGTTCCATTCTTTACAAACTTCTAAATACGTGGGTCGTACTATTTCTGACGAAAAATTTTCTAAATAGAATTCACATTGAAAGATGACCGTGCAGAATTCCAGTAATGGTACTGAGAAAAGGCAGGCTAAACATGCAGCATGAAATCTAAGCTTTTGCTTATACAACTGACGATGTACGCATTTTAAATGCCAGTTGTAATAAGTTCATGTCTCTCTTAATTGAGGTCTCTGCAGTCGACCCTTTCTTTCAAGACATCAACATAATAGGTATATGTAGCAGGCATTCGCTCATATCTTTCCACCTCCAAACACAATGGCACTCCTGCCACTTGGCAGAATGAGCGCAGAAGGAAACAGACTGCTTATAATGGTGTCTGTAATGCGGATGATAAGCCTGAAAATCATTTTCAAGCAACCCCAGGAGGGCTGGAGAAACAATTGTTTCAATACAACTGTAAATATAACATTGTACCTGTTTTTTTGAAATGTTCATTAAAAGTTGGGATTTCTTTTGGAGTTTGTTTTGTTCTTACATAGATTAACCAAACATCTTTTCTTAAGAAGTCGATTTTTTTAAAGACAAAGTTGGAGTTTGTCTTTTTTTTAATGGAATTAAATTCTAATATAGACAAACTTTTTTTTAGAGGGCCCTATAGTCTTGAGGAAAAATTGGTTAGAATACACACTTTATCTATTTTGCATCTGCCTTTACTGAAGACTACTCATGTGCCTTCGTGGGTAGCACAGTTGGTAGACTCGCCGTCCTTCACCACACCAGGTGAAAAAGACCTGGGTTCAACTTCCCTCGATGAGGGGAGGAATTTTTATGGGCCTTTTTCACAACGTGGCTGAGTTAGTCCATCTCAAGCGAGAGAAGCATGGTTTTTTATTCCCAGAAACTCGTCCAGCAAACAGAAAGTCGATCACAGAACATACGCAATTTACAGACAGTATAATACAGAGCAATATGGCCTTAGTCACTAATGCTCCTAAAACCCAATAACAGCAGCAGCAACAGCAACTCCTCATGCTGAGAAGCTGGACAAGTGTGGCAGAGCTATATGAAATTAGTAATTTCGATATTACAGATCGTTTGTTAGAAACACTTTCGAGCATAAAGGCAATAAGGCTGCTGGAGTTGATGGCATATACCCAGTAATTGTGAGGGAGGCCCTGAGGGAGTGTACTGAAGCATTAAAGTTAATTATGAGGACATCTTTGCACACAAGAGCGATTGTTTTGGATTGGAGAAGTGCCAACATATCATCAATATATATAAAGGTGGTTCTAAGAGTGAAGTTAGTAACTGCAGATCGATTAGTCTGACTTCAGTAGTAGGGAAAATCTTAGAAGAAATGTGTATATAATATTTCGGGACGAGACTACGTGTTCAGTATATGTAACCCACTGCACGTAGTATCTCGTACCCTGATATGTACTTAGCACCCTCCTGGCACTTTGCCGTCCCGGGGTGGTTTCCTTATGGAAATAAACGGATAATAATAATAATAATAAGAGTTAAGGAAAAATCACGTAATAAGTAAACTAACTTATTAAGCTATTTTGATACAGTTACTCAATCTGGATGTAGGGAAAAATTTCGACAGCTAATTTGGATTTTAGAAAAGCACTTGACTCAGTTCCTCATGAGCATTTAGTGCATAGGCTTGAACAGCTTGAGATTACTTGTAAGCTTCCAAGATGGATTGCTCGGTGGCTATAGGGTAGAAGGCAGAGGGTTGTGAGCCAAGAAAGCCCATATGGTGTCCTATCAATGATTTTTTGAACAATTGGAGTTCATATCGAATCGAAGGTCATAGTCCTACTGCATAAGGCAACTGTAAGGCCTCATTTGGAATACTGTGTTCAAGGATGGAGGCCTCATCTGTAAAAAAGATAGAGCTTCTTGAAAGGGTCCAAAGATGGGCAACTCGCATGGTAAGATCAGTAAAAGGGCGACCATATGAGGAAAGACTCCGTATATATATAGGCTACAGAGCTTGGCAACTAGGCAGATCACAGGTGACCTGATTGAGGTATATATAAGACTCTGACGTGGGTTATTAAAATGAGCGAAGGCGGAATTTTCACTGTTATACAAAATTCCAGAACTCGGAAGCATAAATTTAAATTACACGGGAAGAGTGCTAGATTAGATTGTAGGAAGTTTTATTTTAGCCAGCGAGCGTTGATTGCTCGAACATGTTGCCTTCATAGGTAAAGGCTAACAGTTTGAATAAATTCAAAAGTCAACTGGATAGTTGCCTATGTGATGAAAGAAGAAAACAATTTGTATTTTATTATCTATTCGGGTTTTTTCCCCCCGGTCAGTGCATCAAAAGTCTGTGGCTTCCTTGCACTATATCGCTATTACTATCTTTCTTTGCCACAGAAGCACACCTTCTGCAAGTATCTGTTGTCCACCCAAAGTGAAACATTATGGCAGAAAACTGTTCACGTATCGGTATATTCTGGGATAGTGTGGGTTATAAGCGAACGATCGAAGAATGTAGTGGACGACATTCAAAGGAAACTCAGGTTCGTCGAATACCCTTGAAAGTTTCACAAATTTTCACCACAGCTTGAAATTCGTTTCCTCTAACAGAGTTCCAGTTCTGTTCAATTCAGTCGTCCATAAAGAAATGATGGGAACAATCGGCGGATTTTTCCCGCATATCTTGCTATAATTACGCTGAACATGAATCGGTGAATATATAGAAGCCAGCCACGAAGCCGTCTGCTTTCTTTTTCTATATGGCTAGTAATAATAATCATTATTATTATAATAATAATAATATTGTCCCTGATTAGTATACGGCCATACTAAAGTATATCCCTCAAATTTAATACCAGATAGCTACTACACCGTGGCACGCACACTGTGAAGACACTCGTATTGAAGCTTGCGTTGTTCCCTCCGCACATGCGGAGGGAACAACGCAATTTGGGTGAATAACGTAATTCACCCAAAACAAACGCCCACACGCTGCTTAAGCATTAAATTTTCAAAAAGAAAGACCACTGGCCATTCATTCAATGAAATACGATTCCTCCGGGTTCAGAACGGCAGATGAAGTAGCAGCTTTCATTCAACACATGTGCCCATTAATTATTTTTTTTAGCTTCCTTTACGAAACAAAGAATTAAATATTGTAGCCGACATCGGGCAAGGGTACACGCATACTTTTTTTTTTTAATATGTTCCCTCTCATATTAAAATGGAAACTGTTTGCGCCACTTCTGGTATTTTTCCCTACTCCATCTTACTGTAAATAAACCCCGTGACAGCATATTTGGTCACTGCATTTATTTAAGAATTTCTTCTTAATTCTCGAAACCTTAATTATTAAGAATTTCGCCTTAAGGATTTCTTCCTGGCTTCAACGCGAAATAGTACAATGTCCGACTAATTAAGATTATGAGCTAACAGCATGTTGAATGCCGTTGGGCCAGGACAACTGCTCCGACACAACGAAGTAGTCAGCAAGTTGTTGAACAGTATCAAGGGGAACACTGGACTATTCAATTAAAAAAAAAAAAAAAAAAAAAGGTCCTCGTTCCCTGTTGTAATGTGGGCAGAGGATTATGCTGAAGAACACCCCTTTCCAGTTCAACCAATAGATGCTCAATGAGATTGAGATTCGAAGATTGGGCTGATCAGGGCAGATGCTTGAAGTGCAGACGGTTGCACTGAAACTTACTTAAATTTAAAAGGGTAAACAAAGTTAAATTTAAAAAAAAGGTAAAAAGGTCTACAAAGGTAAACATGCGACATTTCAAGAAGTACCTGATCCATAACGATATTCATATATTCTCTGGAATTCACGGTGTGCTTAAGTGCGATCAGTGGATTAAATACATGCCATAAAAAAACACACCACCCCATTACATCTCCAGCAGCCTTTAGTGTCGATACACAAGATGCTTCCAGTTCCTTGTGTGCACTCTTTTATCAGTTCTCAAAAGCGTAAAATCGGGACTCATCGATCACACGACTTGCTTCCAGTCCATCTGCGTTTCTGCCACCGACGCAGACGTATTTTCTTGTTGGCCTCCAAGATCAGTGTCTTCCACGAAGGTCTCCTACGAAAGTAGGAGACCATGGTTCTGAAACTTTGTCGTACTACTATCCTCTAAACGGAGGAATGAATTTGTACAACTCCGTTCCTCCATAAAATAAGTAATGATTTCATTAAGATAGTAGTAATTCGAAAAGAAATAAATATACCACTTAATTTTAAGTAAGTATCACTCTTAATTACGAGTAATTAAAATTTAATCTGTATATCAAATAAATCAGTGCTCAAAACCGTACAAATTTAAAATATGAAATGTTGTACTGGAAATTAATAAAGACAATTATCACATTTAAAACCTGGGGATGCTGTTGTTGTTATTTTCTTTTTTAGGAACATTAGCAACTAAGGCCATATTGCTCCGGGAATATGCGGTGGTCATTCACTGACCTTTCCGCATCCTCCGTATTTGGTGGTCACGAGCTCGAAACCCGGTCTAATCGAGAAGCGTGTGCTACGCATTGCTGCTCCTGCCCACCTGGCGACCCTGGGGATGCATTTAATAACACTTTGTGACACCTTTAAGTCCTCTTAACTACCGGAGGGTGGAATCATCGCAAACGAAATTCGAGAGGCACTGCCGTAGTACGTTCTTTGTAGGGTTCTTCGCACGGCTTGGGTACTGATGCCTTGTTATGTTCCAATGTAAAATGCAGAGATAAATTGTTCCGTCGCGTCCAAATGTCGCTCGTGAGACAATTACACTTGGTGATCCACTGCAGATGTCGAGCACCTGACTCCGTCACCTCAGCTGCACTTGTTCCCAGATGCTTACTGGGTGTTTTCGTCTTCGTTAAAAAGATTCGAATGATACTAGGCACAACACTCGACAGTGCAGCCGTCTTCACTGCTGAATATACGGCAAACAAGAGTGCGTGTATATTAAACGGGAAAGCAACTAAGGCGTGTATTCTGTATATTTCATGTGTTCGTTAAAAATTGCGTGTATACTGCGGTCGATTTACTTGTTTGCTAAATGAAAAACCCGAACTTCTGGGAGGGGAACCATGCAACTTTAACCCGAGACCGACTAACACAGCCATTGTTTAAAAAAGCCCATAAAAATTCCTCGCGGCACAGATGGGTTTCGAATTGAAGGCTTTTCAAGGTGTGAGAAGGACGGTGATTATATCCACTGTGCAACCCGTGAGGGAGATAAACGTGTTCCAATGATCATACCTCTATGGAAGGCCACGAGACCCTATCCGTTCCATATTGCCGATGAATTTATTTGGGCACTAATCGGGTAACACCGCTATGCTATACAGCGCTGTGCGTGCGCACACACTTTGACCTCTTAGATTTGCACATTTTTGCACCGATTGTTGATATACACCGATGAGCCAAAACATTATGACCAGCGAGCGTTATGCAAATGGAAGCAACTGCAGGTGAACTACGGTGCGTGCGCGGGTCGGGATACGGTATAAAAAACGCCTGATACTGAGCTCCGTTAATCAGTGTTATTCTTGTTCTTCAGATGGGAAAGGCAGCGGACTTAAGCGAGTTTGACAAAGGCCAAATTGTAATGGCCAGACGACTGGGTCAGAGCATATCCAAAAAAAAAAAAAAAAAAAAAAAAAAAAACCAAACTATTATATTTAAGTCTCCTGAATAATTAAATTCATCTGCCGTGCTGTGTCTTACGTCTGTTAATTGTGTGTGTTCTATGGTCGATTTTTCTGTTTGCTGGACGAAAAATCCCAGATTCTGGGAGAAAAACCTTGATACCTACGCCTGAGACCGACTAACTCAGCCACGGAGTGAAAAAAGCTAATTAAAATGCCTCGCGTCATCGACCGGATTCGAACCCGGGCCTTTTTCATCCGGTGTGGGGAGGACGGTGACGATACCACTGTTCTAAACACGCAGACGCTCAGAGCATATATGAAACGGCACGACTGGTGGGATACTTACGGTCAGGCGTGGTTAGTACCTACCGAAAGTGGTCCGAGGAGGATAAACCCACGAACCGCCGGCAAGGTGTTGGACGATCACGGCTCATCGATGCTCGAGGTGAGCGAAGGCTCTCCCGGATAGTAGGCGGCAACAGAAGGGCGACTGTGGCACAACTCACCGGTAATTGGAATGCTGGTGACGAGAGTACCGTGTCAGAACACACGGTATATCAAACCCTGTTGAAAATGGGGCTGCGTAGCCGCAGGCCGCTTGAGTGCCCATCTAACCACGGTTCACCGGCGACAGCGCCTACAATGGGCACTCGAGCATCGAAACTGGACCTTGAGTGATTGGAAGAAGGTTGTCTGGTCCGATGAATCACGTTTCCTGTTGCATCATGTGGACGTCGTTTGAACAACATGCGTCGTTTACCTGGGGAAGTGATGGCGCCTGGATGCACCATAGGACGAAAACAAGCCGGTGGCGGCGGTGTCATGCTTACGCGGAGCCTGACCTTGTTACTCACAGGACATGAACAATTCAACCAGAAACTGTTCGGCTTCGGCCTCACCGATGACCAAAATTGCACGTGAGGGGAGGTCGAAAACTGGAACCACCTGCTTTACGACTGCCACAATACGAAGATCTCAGCTGCACCGTCATCACGAAAATCCATTACCTCCCCAAAAGACTTGAACATCAGTTCACTGACACGGAAGAGTAGTACCGAGCGCTTTCCCAGCACGCACAGGACCTCTTTACAAGGAGAAAGGCGTTAATTGCCATACATCGAGACTGATAGTACAGTATCATAAAGAAATCGCATAAAAGAGACAACTCCTGGAAAAGAAAACTGGAAGAACAAGAAAGGAAAGAAAAGAGAATGAATGAAAAAGAAGAAAAGAAAGGGAAAAAGGGATAAAGAAAAGAAAAGAAGACGGAGGGGAAAAAAACAAAACAAGGACGAGGCTTGCCCCGTGAGCGTCCCAACCTGAATTAAGTGGACAGGAATAGAGAGAACAAACTGCGGCCTAGCTGCCAAAGCTTTACGGCAGCCTTAATAGGGCTCCCTAGCCCCCTTCACCTTTCAATCCTACCTCCCGGGGAGTGACGATTCACTCGCCCCCCACCTTCAATTCTACTCTGGTGGGGCATGAGCATGCCCCACTAAAAATTGGGGCTGTCTTCCCTACTGGCCCCATACTTCTGTCTTTCTTTCCCCCAGTCTTCAGCCTTCCCCCCTCTCTATCTTCACGCTAGTGAAGCCCCCCCACACACACACCTAAATTTAAACACATCCAAAAAATCTTCGCCCACGTCCCGGGCTATCAACTCAAGCGGCATCAACCCCCACGATCGACGCTGGTATGTGTATGCACATTGTGCGATATATATAATATATCGATGGGGGAATCGACGCGGCGATGGGGGATCCCCACTAAATACACCCTTTCATGGTAACGGTCTTCCCCTCTGGCGGTGCCGTCTTTCAGCAGGATAATGCGCCATGCCACACCGCCCAGATTGTTCGAGACTGGTTCGCGGAACACGAGGAAGACCTTCTAGGTATTGCCCTGGCCTCCAAATTACCCAGACATCAATCCTTTTTATTAATTTTTAGACGCCGCAGATCGGAGTTGCTGTTCCAACACAAACCACAGATGCTCGATGTTGGAACAGCAACTCCGATCTGCGGCGTCTGAACCACGGACTTCACAGGAGTTAAAGGATCTGTTGGTTACGTGTTGGTACCAGACACATTTAGAAATCTTGTAGCATCCATGCCTCGCCGTGTACGAGCTGTTTTGGCTGCACGTGGAGGACCAACATCATATTAGGTAGGTGGTCATAATGTTTTGGCTCATCGGTGTAGTTATCTCGAAAATTCGTTTTCGTCAAAAAAAAAAAAAAAAAAAAAAATCGCATATTTCTTCCATCTGAAGTGGAAGAAATATGCGAACACGGTAGAGCTCTTTTATCATTCCTTTCTGTGTCGAAACTGATGCCAGGCAGTACACACGAATACTTAATAATGCAATTATGCATTGCATCCAAATCTTAGCTATATATGCTCATCTTTTGGTTCTATCTTCCATATTATCCGGTTCTTGTAAGTCTGAACTTTGTTGTTTGGTACGTTTGTTAAGTCTGCACTTTACGTTGAACATTACGTTGTTTAGAATGTTATACGAATCAACTAAGGCCGTGAGGCGTCAGTATATCCTGTCTACAAATTGCTTGGATCCCATGGTCGGTTTCATTGTTATTGAGCTGAAGTTATTCCTTTTAGAGAGGGAACCGCTAAACTTTTCATTCACAGAGCCGTAGGAATAACTAGATTTGTCCTTACTAGTCTTCACAGGATGAAGTTAGGAACACACCTATTTGAAATGCCCATGATGTAAGAAGGGAATCAGTCTTTGTTCGAAACAAAAGATTCGAAAACCGAAGGAACTTAGATGACCTTTCAAGTGAAGGCTTTTTATTAACAGTAAAACCGATCATGGAATCCACGCAGACACGATGTACTGACTCACTTAACATTCTAAAACAACGTACCGTTTAAGGTTCAGAGTTAAAAGTGCCAGATAAAATACTCAAAAGGTGAGCATATCTAGTTAAGATTTGAATGCAATGCGTAATTAAGTAATCTCTTGTACTGCTCCTGGCAATGAGTTGCGACACAGAAAGCGATGATGAAATAATACTACCGTGCTTACATATTTATTCCACTTCAAATGCTTCTTTTTTTTATGAAAACGAATTTCCGAGACGACAAAAATATTTTGTCGTCTCGGAAACATTTTACCTTAAGCTGGGACACCCAGAAAGTAGGTATTTCGTTTAAGAAACAAATCCAGCTAGGCACTCTACGCAGCACCCTGCAGCACATTCCTGTTGAGCATACACGTGCTCGAAGAATTTTAAGGGAATAAATATTTTATGATGCGTCGGTTGGAGCCGATCTTCCAAACAGCTGGTCGCGAAATGGTTTATTGATACCGCTTTAGCCTCGTCATAACTCTTCCAGGATGTCACAACTGGCAGAGAGAAAGATATAGAGCCATTTCATTTAAGCACGACGCGAATGCGCGGCTTTATACTTAGTTTAAATTCGGTCAGCGAGCTGAAATATCGAGCTTAAAGCTCGATATATCAGTTCCCCAGAGTTTCCTAACAGCAAAAAAAAAGCCGTTCTCCATGCAAAAATCGACAACTTTGGTAGCTTGATAACTTTAAGCAACACGCCTTGCATTCACACGACTTAACACCTTACATTACTTCAGTACCGTACACGAGAGTTAACTTTCATACGAAACAGGGAAGTGACTCTCCCTGAAAGCCGTTTACAGAACAAAGCGAAAGCGACAGGTGAGAATTCATGCAAGTTTGAACAGCGCATCTGACTTCCTAAATACATCGATTGTCTACTGCGACTTCGGTTCCTGATTCACCACGAAGTAATCTTACTTGCAAATAATTAAAAGCAGCAGTCGTATTATCTCCTGAAGGTAACAGAAGTTCGGCACTGACTTGCCGGTAGAACGGCAAGGTATAATCTTTGTAGCAAACATTAAGTAAAGTAAATTACTCGACCGTTTCTCGAAAATCCATCGTATTAAATGCGTACGAAACTATTCAACCAGAGAGGAGATTGATGTAATAATTTATTCAAAACTAGAATTACTTCATGCTTCGAACAATGAAAACACCAAATTATTAACATCACACTATTTAAATTTCGTACGCCTATGGAAATTATTTAATAGCGCATTAACAGTGTAACTGATGGGTTCTGAAAAAATACAGCAACAAGCATAAATTTTCAAGAGAGTGGGTGGACAACAAAAGCCACATACGGGACAAAGGATAAATAAGTGATCGATGAATTATTATAACATTCGTTTGTGCCACACTATCCTTCCAAAAGTTATAGAACACTTACAGTTATGAAAAACATTTATTTATCTAAAACAATTAATAGCGTATTAGTCCACAGTTGGCTGTAATGACTGAATGAATGCATGCAAGAAAATTTACTACTCCTTTCTGGTAGAAAGCTGGTGGTATAGTACTCCATCCTCCTTCAAAGCACCCGTGAACTCCACTAACGAAGAGTTGTCTTGTTTTTGCCGTAATTTTGCGCTTCAATTCAACCCCAAATATGTTCAGGTTCTGTGCTAGCCATTCCAATAGTAATCTCTTTAAACCACGAGTTACCAATCTATGCTTTGTGACATGGGACGTCGTCGTGTTGGTCCGGGCCGCTCCATAAAATTGGCAATATTTAGGGTATAAATGTCCACTGTATCAATGGTAGTCTCTTTTGTTTGTCTGTATCAATGACAATGACTGAACAATTTGACCTTAAGGGGAAATCCAAGGTTTCTTTACTGAAATCATTAACTTCCTCCCTTTGGTGAAGGAACGGTTCAGATGGTAAACTTCCTTTTTCTTCTCCTGGAAAGTGTTCTTTGAGCATATTTCTAAGTTTGTATTGCATATTAACACTAAGTTTTGTTGATTTCTTTTGCTTTATAGCTTAATCCTTTCATGCATGAGATTGCCAGCTGACTTATAGGATTTCTTTAATTGCTTTTTCTTGAAAAGTCCTACAAAGGAGATCGACAACTACCAATCTTCTTGATACCCTCTTCAGAATTCAGCACACCCTTAACAACAAATCACAGATTGATATCATATTCCTCGACATAAAATCGGCTTATGACAGAATACACCTCCCAGCTCTTTTTTTTTTTTACCATTCTGAAACACTACTTCGACCTGGCGGAAACCTTACTTCAAATTTTGAAGTCTATTTTACTTCCTAGACATCTGTCTGTGACCCACAATGACTTTCAAGAAACTATTGACGTCTCAAGAGGCATCCCACAAGGAAGTGTACTGTCAGCTATACTGTTTGCAGCAGTTTTGGAGCCTTTCCTTGCTCAGAATCCGAACTTTGTTTCCTATGCCGACGATCTGAAGTTCTACGTGAGCTCAGATCATAATCATCAGATTCATGATATCAACCAGCAAGCTTCTAGGAAGATATTGAGCTTGGAAAGTTATCTTGCCACAATAGGGCTGCATCTGAGCCCTTCCAAATCAGCACAACTGACAATAACCAAGAAGAGAGCCAAAAATGATATCCAAATCTTTGTGAGTGGGGAACCGGTGCAAAAGGTGACCTCTCATACTGATCTGGGCCTCACCTGGGACGTTGGGCTCACATTTCAGCCTCACTTTGCCAGGATGAGGCAGAAGACGTACGCTGTTCTTTGGGCAGTGCGTCAAGAGCTCGTTGGTGTGCATCAGCCAGCGCTGCTTGTTCGGCACATCCTGAGGTGTATTACGATTCCTCTCTATGCTTCAGAAATTTGGCCATCTGCCCCTACCTCATACCTTCAGAAGTATCTCAGTTTAGAATACTGGTTGCTTAGATGTATGAACAGGGTGGTAGGCCACCCCCTAACTATCTCCAGATCTATCCTACAAGCAAATCTAGGCACCACTCCTTGGAGACATATCATCATGACAAAAAATGTTCTCACGCTTGCACGGCTTATAACGAGGCGAATTGATGCTCCATCAGTATCCGTATTAATCTCTGGCCCGAGGAGGGCTAGAGGGGAACAGCCCGACTCCTGTCTCCCTCTACGTCTTACTCTGTCAAACATTGATTCCCTGAGGAACATGTTTCCAGCCAATTGTCTCCGGATCTTCAATAAATTTAGGATCCACCCTGATAGGTTCTGTGAAGACAAGCCCTACAGGAAGGAAATCCTCAAGAACTGTTACCAGATTATGAACCTATAATACTCCCCTGCTCCTGGACAGACTTTTTTTTTTTTTTTTTTTAACTTGCCTATTTGTATATGGCAAAGACTTTCTGTTTTCATGTAATCATGTATATTACTGTATATTTTGTACATTATTGTTTATTTAACCCTGTAAAGTCTCGGGTCGAGCACGAATGTACCCTTGTTTATTGTACATTGTGTTCCTCGCACCTTAGTCTGTATTCACACCCTTCTGGCACAGAGCCGTCCCGGGGTGACCCAAGGTTTCTTGGGAAATAAACTGATTTTAATAATAATAATAATAATAATATCCATATAAAACTATTCGCTGATTGCAATAAAGATATTTCAGTGATTTTTATCGTCGTGCTCTTCGTCTAACTGTCCTAGGCAAACGTTAGGATCTTAACAATGGGATGAGAATTAAATGTTTAGAATCTTAACAATTCCTACCCCATTTCGTGATGGGGTAAGAATTATCCACGGTTGGCAAATGGGAGACTAGCAATAGCCTTGTAGCACAAACATCAAACAAGTCAATTAAGGGTTACGTTAATGGTTCAAAAATTATACAAACAAAAACACAAAAATAATTACTAGTAGTTTTGTGAACAGAAGACGTCCCTCACCAAAATAAAAATTACAGAATTCAAGGATGGGCCAACGCGTTTTGGGAAATCAAACAACGAACAAATCATATTTTAATTCATTATTCAGATGTAGTAGATTATCTAGTAAAGCAGCACTCGCGTTACGAACAAGAGAAAAGAGCTGATGTAATCTTGGCCAAAACTTTTAATCAAGTTACAGTAATTCATCTAATTCAATGTACATAATCATTTTTCTTCAGCTTCTTCACTGCACCGATGCCAAAGAGTAATTACAAAACCGATATTCCATCTTTATCACTATAATTCATCACGCGTGCATATAGGTTTCGTAACTATAAATCACTACCTTTTTAGATCTGATATTATTAATGAAGAACTCGTAACTACACTGCTCGACAAAATTAACAGAACACGTAGACAACGTGGAGCAGCTTGTGATGAAGTGGCGAAAATTTCTGTATAGTGCTCTACTATAGGATAACGATGAAAGAGGAGACAGTAAGAAACTTCGGACAGGTATAAGGGTCATTTATAGGGGTTGTATAAGAATTACCAAAAAGGTCACATTACAGAAGTCGATACAAGATGCTAGAAAATATGGTCGCATGACATCAGTTTGGCGTATGATTCCCTCTAACGGTTAAACAGGCCTGACAGCGGTGCACTACGATCAAGTATAAGGGTGTCTATAAGATTCTGTGACAACAAATCCCATTCTTCCACCACCGTAGCTTTTAGCTCACAAAATGGCCGAGGCTGTTGGCATCCAACGGCAGTCGTTGGATATCTTTAGTTTCAAAATATTCCTCCTGAGCTCTATGCGCAGTGGCGTTGTCGTGCATTAAAAGAAAGGGCCAACCGCACTCAAAAATTGTCGCATATAAGGTTCTCGGTACCTCTGTGCAGTTACTGTACTTCCATCAAAAACATTAAGAGGGGTGCGACCATTGATCATTATTCTGCTGCACACGAACGAGAACACCGCCTCCATCGTAAGTGTCCCTTTCTCTGATGTTGGAGGGATGGTATCGTAATCCTAGTTGTCTCCAGATGAAATAACGTCTAGAATCTGTTTGTAGGCTAAAACGGACTCATCAGAGAACAGAACTGTATCCCATTTGTCAGAGCTCCAAGTCTCATAATGGCACCAGTTTCGACGAGCGCTGAGGCGATTTGTGGTTAATGGGATACAAACCATTGGCTTCCTTGCGCAGAGTCCACTTGAATTGAACCTTCTTAACATAGTCCGGTTGGAAATGTTTTCACCTGTGGCAGGGCAGCAGCCACCTCAAGAGATAGTTGATGATAGGATATTGTAGGGTTCCGTCATGCTGTTAGAGCTGGATAGCGGTCTGCTCTGGTTGACGTAGCCCTCGGGCGACCTTGGCCGGCTCTTCTTATAATGGTTCCTGTCTCCTGAAACTGCTTCCAGAGTGCCGGGCCGATACATTAAGTCCAACGACACATTAAGTCCATGTGCCATCTCCGCCTACGACTGTCCGGCTTCAAGCCCGCCATCTCAAAAAAATCATCTAAACGACGATGACTTGCCATCCTGAGTACTGGAGATGCGGCTATCCCACTGAGCAAGCCAAAAAACGGGAATGAAGTGACGTGGTCGCAACCCGTGTTTTTATAGGAATGAATAATTTGCATAATGTGCGGTTCTGTAAGATGGTAGATCGATTTCTATCAGATATTCGGAATTTACATGCCAGGATCGCCTATGATATCAAATATTTGCCTTCGGTGACACTTCACAATAAAATATTCAGGAAAAATATTTTGTTTTGTTAATTTTGTCGAGAAGTGTAATTACGAAGGACATTTATTAATGGGATATAAACCACTGGCTTCCTTGCGTAGAGTCCACTTGAATCTTCCTCTTCTCTAATAAAAATGTAATCTTAAAACCTGTCTGGTCTTCCCTCTTATCTAACCTTTAAGTCAGTACCGGAAAAATAGCACTTCTTTTTTGTTTTCTGACTTTAAATCTTAATTCAATTTCTCGTACTACATGGTATGCATGTAAAATTTAATGCTGTGACGTTTAAATATCAAACTCCCATCGCATCGTTTATACCGACTACTCATCATTCGCATGATCGAAATTTTTGAAGCATCAATGCAGTAACGCGCCAAAAATTACAATTATTATAACGCTGCTTAGCACGTACTTAATCTAAGTTCGATTATGTATGTTATGGTCTAAAGATACGAGGCGTTCATATATCGTTCTGTAATAGTGCATATTCTTTGGTCGGTACGCTTTTTGCTAGACAAAAAACCAGTTTCCGAGAGCGAAAATATGCAACCTTCGCCTGAGACCGACTAACTCAGCCACCTTGTGAAAAATTCCTCGCGTCATTGACGAGATTTGAATTGGGATCTTTCCACCTAGGGTGGGAAGATGGTGGTCATAACCACTGTGCTACCGCGAGGGCGTATATCCAATCTTGTGCACTCTGTACAAACCTTAGTAAATCAGCTCCTTTTCAGTTTGTCCATATTTCCCAAAGCTTTTTATTCAAAAAGAAATAAAAATTAAGCAAAACAATCACTGTTTCATAAATGTTCCATATTTTTGCCATAGAAATGTCTACAGAGATCAAAATGTTCGCTATTTTCGTTGTTACATGAATAGCAAATTTTCTGTTTTTTTTTTTGTTTTTTTTTTGACTAATCTTTCCGAAGTAGATACGCCAACTGGGAGCACTTGAAGACAACCAATTTCAGCGTGGATAATTTTAAATTAAATTTTCTCTGAATGCACTGCAGGATCTCGTTGCAAGCTGGCGTTTATAGTTTTCTAGATGTTATTCATTGAAATGAAACCGAGTGGAAACTTCTGGCCCAAATTTACGCAGTGGGTAGTACTCTAGACAGCAAAAATGAAATCTGGTAATTCTAGTGGAAACTTTCAACTCAGAATGAAATTCTAATAACCAGCCGAGGAATCAATTTACGGTACACAGTTGAATGTCTGCTCTGCGAAACAGGATTTCCTACTACATTGCAATCACTTCAAGGCGTCAAGAAGGATTAATTAAGACGAATTTCTTAAAAAAAAAGTTCTGGTAAAGTTCTGCCTAACCTTTAAGTCAGTACCAAAAAAATAGCACTTCTTTTTTGTTTTCTGACTTTCATTCTTAATTTTTGACACTTGAAGTATACTAAAAGAGCCCAATTACTCCCACTGCTTCTCGTTTTTCTTTTCATTTTTTTTCCAGGTGCACTTAGCCATCCTGTCAGTCAGTCCACTGTTGTAATCTATCATGTGACGTATCTGTACACCTGTTTTATTAACCCTGTTCACTGCACAGATGTTTCATATTACTTGGTTAGTCGCGCGTCGCGATGAGGGACAAGAACGTCCCTTTGGTCCGATGTATCACTGTTAACGTCGCACAACTTCGTTCAATTTCTTGTCAAATACGTCAGAAATATCCGAACAGGCGCAGTTCTTGGCAAACAGCTTCTCACTCAGGAAATGAATTTCTAAACGCTCAAGCTTTCGTACATCCGCAAATATTTGTCCAATACACTTTCCCAGAATTGCTTCGCACGATCATCCCATTTGGGATTAATATAGAATCAAAGCTCGCTACCCACTCTAAAAGTGCAGTCAACCTAACAGGTTGCACGGATGTCGTCAGAAGAATTACGAAAACTTGCTAGAAACAGTAGAAGGGAATGAATATTTATAATGTCAAAAGTTAAGCAATATTCACGGGAAATGCATTTTTGTGTATTTTCCACTTTCTCAGAATAATCAGCTTGTTTTAATGATTAAAAAAAAAAAAAACAAATCTGCACTCCTAGATGGTTAAATTTTAATTTCCGGCTTTAATCAACCGCACAGGGTGAAACAGAAAGGGAGAAAAATGACATTGTAACGTTAGCTTCGGACTCATTAGGAGAACAGACAAGCAAGTTTGTTTATTCTGATTGTTACTAAATAGGGATAAATAATTATTATTCTAACTACGCTTAGAATTATATTCTTTAACATGGGATTCGCACACATGATAATAATTCCTGTTATTCGCATCAAAAACATGCATAGTCAATAAAGCGCATTTCTGTGGTTGCAACACAATATCCGCAGTCATTCCGAAGTGTTAACTAGCCGGTCCACGACAACACAGAAGTGCCTATTTCTTTAAAAAACGACACTGTTTCTTGTAAAAACAGGGATCTAAAAATGCAAAGGAAAAATGAAGATACGAGCTGTGGCAAAAAGTTCAGTAATCAAATTTTTGATGAAAGAAAACAGAAATGTTAAAGAAATCCATGAAATAATGACTAGTGTTTGGGGAAGTATCACCCAGTATGCTACTGTTTCAAGATGGTCGGCAGAGTTAAAAGGAGGACAAGATTCAGTTGAGGATGATCCAAGGTTTGGCCTGCCATCTGAAACAACTGTCATCGTTGAATAAAAAAATTTTAATAAACCAGAATTAGTTTTGAATTCTAAAAAGTACTTAACATTTCCCGTGGAAGCATTTTAACAATGTTTGAGCATTTAGGAATCTTTAAAGTTTGTGCAAGGAGGATTCCCGGACACCTTTCCATTATGACAAACGTCAGAGAGTGGAGTCAACAAAAGAGAATTTAAAATAATTTCTTGCTAATTCAGATATTTTTATCCCATTTGGTGACTGATGATGAAAACTTTTTTTACAATTTTATGATCCTCTGAATCCAAATTAGAAAGCGCGCAGTAGAAGCACAAGCGATCTTCATAAACGAAAAAGTTTCGAACCCAATCATCGTCTGGAAAAGAGTTGGCCCAAATTTTCTTGTATATGAAAGGATTGATGTTAATTGATCAATCACCTTGCACCTAAAACTGCAATAACGGAGGCATATTAGGCCAACCCCATGCCAAAGTTAAATGCAATTGAGGAAAAAAAAAAAAAAAAAAGAGGAAAGTTGGATCATCGGGTTTTTCTTCTCCATGACAATGCACACGCAGCTTGGGCTGCACAAGCTAAAATTCACGAACGTGGATTTGAACAATTACAATTAAACCTTCCATAAAAGGCTTAAATTGTCGGTACTCACCTCAATTGATCTGCTCTGTTACATGATGTTAAGGTGGAATAGAATTAAAACTAATTTAAAATATAAATTAAAAATTCTTTTAAAAATAATAAATAAGGACGAAAATATTAGAAGATTCTTTTAATTAATAAATAAATAAATAATAAAAGGAATCTTAATATTTTCGTCGTTATTTATTATTTTTAAAAGAATTTTTAATTTATTCTAAATTAGTTTTAATCGTATTCCACCTTAACACCATGTAACAGAGCAGATCAATTGAGCCTTTATACGAGAATACCACTTAAAAGTTCGTGCCCATGATTAGCTTTGATCTTACGCTTGCCTAAGCCTTTATGCGATGCTGCCAAGTTGGAAATAAACTTTCATGTTTACTTTTTTCGAGTTTTTTTAATAATATTAACATTGACTTTCAATGTGATAAGTTTATTTTCGAATTCGAAAGATTCTTTTGCGTTTCAGTACGTTTATTACAACCACCAAACTACAAATAAAACTTTAGCTCACATAAAAACCCAAACTTTCCTGTACTTTACGTACGAGCAGTAAGACCAGTGTCCATGCTCTTTTGTCGTTATTGCATCTCTCTCGGGCTGGAAACGGCAACATTCATGTTATCATTTATGCTCGACCAATGTAATCGTTTCTAGAATTTCGCTGATGGCGTTAACAGATTTGAATCGCTGTCATTCAGGATTTCCTTCAGCTAGAAAGTTCAAGAGGTAATATGATGACGATAAAATTGAGGGAGTAAGGGGTGGTGCACATAGGAGGCAACGTTCTCTTGGAAAAAAAATGCGCGATGTTATGCAGCATCTTATGTTTATTTCATCGGAATATTCCCACTATCAAACACAACGTCACGGAAGAGCATAAAGTGAATGGCCTTAAAATAACTAGTCTCCACGTCCCATGAAATGGCTCTCATATACAAACCGCAACTGCTTTTCTGGAAGTAGAGCGGAGCAAAGTTCAAGACTCGGGTTGTCATGACAACGCCACCTGAAGAAAATTCGGGGAAATAATTAGTGCCTTTGTCAGGGCCTATGCTACTGATACTTCGTTGAAAGAATATTCGCAAAGAAGTCAGAATCAAAGCTACAGCATCGTCAATCGATAGGTAATATGAATGCCGTTTTTGTAGGTAGTCACCGTGATGCGGTCACGTTTTCCTATTAGTGTAGTTAAAAGAGTTTAGAGCAGGCTCCAAGATCGAAGCCAAAGAGTAATCCCAGAGTCTAGTAGATGCTAAGGAACAATCTATATGCCGCAGATGGAGATCCCTATCGCCACCTACAGAAATGCATTCCACTCCTGCTGTCACCATCGCCAACACACACTGAGATATGAAATAAACGAATGGCGAGTAAGAAAAGCCCACAACATTAAGGCCGAAATTTCTATCTAATAAAGTTGTGTATAGCTTTGTGGGTAAAGAACATACGTTTACGGTTACCTGAATAGCTCGTTCGTTTCTCGACTCTCGCTGAGGAAGAGCGGATGGATTCCAGTTGAAACATATGCCTTATTCTGTATCAGAACTGTATTTTTTCAACTAGTAACTTACTTTAACTACGCAATTGCATGAAAGCTGAACATACATTAACCTTCTCAGTGTTGTTGTGCTTTATCTCTTCACCGTGTAATTCTCCCTCTCTCGGCATTTTTCCTCCATTACGTAACTTTTTCCTCCTTCTCTTTCTCATGTTTATTTAACATTTAGGTATTTCAACGAACGTGACCGGAAACTGAAGTGTGCAGAAAATAATTACCGCAGGTTTCCTTGCTGGTATAAAATAATATCAAAGTAGAGAACGTTGCAATTATCTCAGCAGAAATCTGGCGTATTTAAGAAAAACAATTATGTTCGTGCACTCTCAATTATCCGGGGTGAAAGAGCGAAAACTTATGTAGATATTTCTAATAATTTTAAATGTGGAGAATCGCTATTTTATCTAATACTAGGATCCGGTAGCTATGACAGACATGGAATACGAGCACTACATTTCTTAAAGTAGTATGTTCAGTACAAACTACTGTACTTAGAGCGTATAAGAGATTATGTTTCAATATTTTATAAAAGTAAAAACTCATAGGAGGGCTTGGTGATTTAGAATTTGGGTCAAGGCAAAGAAGGCACAGCCGTAGGAGCCGAGGGGGTCAAGCTTAAGGGTACGTAACTACGTGCGCTTGAGTGACTGTGATTCAAGCTCTCGTGACTACTAAATACAGTAATGTTCTCGTATTTTCCCTATCTTGTGTACTCCTCTAACCTTATGTGGTCGTCCCGGAGCACAAAATAGTAGATAGTTATTTATTTAAGTATCAGTATGTGGTATCTTTGGTAAATTGCTTGTATTCTTTGGTGGGCTTGACTATTCGTGGGATGAAAACCCAGGTCTCCGGAAGGGGGAAGAAACAGAAGACTGCAGAACTTCGAGAAGGTCTAAATTCAGCCCATCTCGATAAATTTTTTCTTAAGGTTAACTAACCACGGAATTTAACCTACACCTTTTCCACACGTATGGAAAGCAGCGACATTATCCACTGAGCCACCACAGGCAAGGGCTAGTTTGGCGAGTTTGTAAGTGGCATTGCCACTTACAAACTCGCCTGGGTGAAGTCCTAAATTCCATCGTTACCCTTCAAGGCTTAGCTATTGTCACAATGGAGGAATCCATTAATACAATTCTCGATGTTCTCTTTCTTTAGGGCGCCGAGCTGATAACTGCACAGCAGCTAGAGAGCTGCAGAGAAAACGATACCTGCACTAACAATCAAATTGAACAGCCTTTTATCCTGGACGAGTTTAACTACGCCATCCTGAAAACCAGGGAAAAGCAGTGCCCTTGGCCTGATCTCATTGAGGTCGAGGTAGTCAAAAAAGGATTGCAAAATCCTTTTTGACTACCTACCGAGAGATTCTCCTAAACCTCTTCAATCACTGCCTTTAAAATGGAACCTTTCCCGAAGACTGGAAGCTTGCAAATGTAAGACTGTAATAAAAAAAAAATCACTGCTGCCTGCCTGGAGGTTACTGCTGGGGCCTTCACTTTCAACCACATTTCACCAAATCTATCCCTTCCACAGCCTTTGGCCACTCTATCAAACTAACCAACTCCATTAAGCCCAAAGCACTAAACATAACCAGATTTTCAGCATTAATACATGAAGGACGACTCATCTTCATCATAAAAAATGATCACTGGGAGAATCTCAACGCCCAACATATGGGATACTGTGTGTGTTGGCGGATACTCCAACCAGATTGCTCTTCCTTCGAGGCTACACCTTAAAGGTCGCTTCCTCCCTTATTAAAAGCTCCATCTAGCCCAATCCTTGGATGCAACCTGGGTAAAATCGATGACAATAAGTATAGATGTCGCATTCTAGATCTGCATTCCATAACCAACTACAGATGCGAAATCGCTCCGGCTCGCCAAGAATTTGAAGGAAAACCGAACTCAAGAAAATTGTTCTGTGTTATTTTAATTTATTTTATTAATTTTTAATCTGATATATTATTATTATTTTTATTACTTTTAAGTTGATTATGTTATTTATACATAACGTTGTATATAACGTTGATTATGTTATTTATACATAATTTTTCTTTAATTTAATCTCGTTAAATTAAGTACCTGAGTCGATCTTTTGATATCATATACTTGGATTTCAATAAAGCTTTTGATACTGTTGCGCATGGAAGACTGCTGTACAAATTGGAGCAGTAAGATACTAAGGACAAGTTGCTGCAATGGATAAAAGGGTGGTTGGGTAGGAAAAGAGGGAGAGTGGAAATTAATGGACGCTGTTTCGTGGACTAATTATATTAGTGGAGTGCCCCAGCGTTCGGTGTTGGGCTCACTGTTGTTTTGTATATTTATTAATGATACTGATGAAGGGTATATCAAGCTTAATCTAAGTATGCAGACGATACAAAGGTTAGCAGCGTTGTTAATGACAATAATGGCAGTGTGCTACTGCAACAGGATCTAGAAAAGTTCGGCAGATGGGCTGAGAAGTGGCAACCGAAATTTAACATTGACAAATGCAAAGTACTGCATATGGGTAAAAGTAACCCCAGAGAAATGTACCAACTGTGTGGTACTACACTCAGGGAGGTGGAGAATGAAAAAGACCTGGAGGTAATTGTGCAGTCAGATATGAAGATATGAGCAGTGCAGACAGGCTGCCAGAGCAGGTCATGGGGTATTGTCAATGATATACAGGAATTTTGCTAGGCTAGTATGGAAAAGGAGGTGATTATCCCTTTGTATAATGCAATGGTCAGGCCAAGCCTTGATTACTGCATACAGATCTGGAGGCCTCATTTTAGGAAGGATGAGGAGTTGTTTGAGCGAGT
This sequence comes from Mastigoproctus giganteus, assembly GCF_048544385.1. NCBI lineage: Eukaryota > Metazoa > Arthropoda > Arachnida > Uropygi > Thelyphonidae > Mastigoproctus > Mastigoproctus giganteus. The sequence continues at coordinate 197,989,129 of NC_143583.1, read as the reverse complement.
AGAGAAGGGGCAACAAGATTGGTGAGGAGGACGAAGAGGCTCTCACCAAGAGAGGCATAAAATTTTGCAAATTGCAGCGTCTGGAGACTAGGCACTTGCGAGGTGATCTGATTGAGGTGTATGAGGCCTTGAATGGGTTAAACAGGTTCAATTCTGATGGGATTCTTCCTCTTGCTCAGATTACGAACCTCAGGAGGCTCAAATTCAAATTGAGGAAAGACAGTTGTAGAATAGTTGTGAAGAAATTAGCCTTTTGCCAGCGGGTAGTTGATTGCTGGAACAAACTTCCATCTGTCGTTTTGTAAATTGATAGCTTATATAAATTCAGGACAAACTTTTAGAGGGAATGGATGTGTGAAATTTTTTTTTTTTTTTTGGCTGATGCTACATAAGCTTACTTTCTTGCATCATATGCCTCTACTACTACTACTACAATGAAAATCATATTTATTTATTAAGCAAGAAAAGAAACCTCTTATAACCAAGCTCAAGCAGATTTGGCAGGCCAGATCCATCCATGGGTTTGGCCTGTCATTATTGAAGATCCACTTTGCAGCTGCGGTCTCATTGAGACTGGGATCATCTCATGTACTCATGGCGCACTATGAAGATCTCGAGTGCATATGCATCACTAAAATCCACGAGATCCCTCGCAACCAGAAACATCTTTTCGCAAATGAAGAGGATTACTATCTTGATTTTTCCAAGTTGCTCAAGACACATTCAACAGAAGAACCCTCCTAGCCACTTCAGCTGCAAAAACGTCGACTATGATAACCTCCCTTAGATCCGGCCCCAGCACAGGAATCTGCAACTACGCTTGCTTACTCCTTCCACGAGAAACTTTGCTCAACAGCACTAAGTGTCTACAGCACATCACTCTACTGATATTAGATACAACTGAAAACACATAGCTCAGCTGGTATGAGATCTTATTAACCCTCTTACCTCCAGGGTAGGATTGCAAACCCTTTACAGGGTAGAATTTTCCGGCTCTCAGCATAATGCCTTCTTGGCGACCGACCACAGAACGCCCTAGCTGTGTGCTGTCATCCTTATCCCTTATGGGATTCCCTTCGCCACTTTTGTCTGGTGGAGCACTATGTTCCACAGGCTTCATTCTCCCCACCCACTCAACCCACACATACGCAAGCGAATGTCCTACACTTCGGAATTGATTTAATCATCTCCAAATTACGTTTTTCGCCCATACATTCGGCCTTTCAAAATTTAGCGTTATTCCTCATCGAATTTACCAAATATACATATATACAAAATTTGTATTATTATCTTTTATTTTTTATTTCATATATTTTTTTTTTTTTTTTTTTTAGGTCCTAGCCGCCGAAATCTCAGGAAATTAAGCGGCAGGACCTGCCAGAGTAAATCTTAGTCTACTGGTGTTTCCTGGTCTGCCTCCACGGGGCGAAAGTGGGGCAACGTTGGGCCTCAGTAGGGGTCCAGCGGCTAAACGACCAGATGAACAACGGTACATGACACTACACATATACAATATCCATACACTTTTAAATCTCTGGCATTTCCCAGCGAACTGGTTCACCCACAATGAAAGCAACGCGGAGATGGGGGGAACCCCTGGTGCCGTTTGACCCTAAACACACTTTACACTTTATGTTCCATCTCTAAATAGAAGAGCTACCACAGACTTGACTTCAACGCAGCGAAAACACCGGCTGACTTCAGGCCAATATCAAGTGCCTCGCCCTTCCTGAAATGCCTCGAGAAGTGCATCTATAATGATGTAGCACTCGCAATCTGCTCATAGGCCCGAACATACCCATTATGCCATGCCTAATAGATCTACTGTAACTTGCTTGCAGTCATTATCGCAGAAAATACTTCGCGCCTGGAATGACAACGAAGATCTTCACACCATTTTTCTGGACATGAAATCTGTTTTCGACTCAGTCCAAATCACGCCCCTTCTTGCCTTACTTGAATAGAATCTTTCTATGGGATATCCGGACATATGCTCGAGATCCTCAATAATCTGCTATCTAGGAGAATGCTTCACTTCACAGGCAATAGCATTAGTCTCTAAAAGCGTCAAGGTAGGGATCCCACAAGGTGGTTCTCTCTGAGCTTTGCTATTTGCAGCAATATTCGTTCCACTAATGGATCAAATTCTAGCGTTCCTATCGTATGCTGATGATATTGTATGCTACTTGCCATGCAAACGCCGTGTTGGTGACTCACAAGAAAGACAAACCTCTTCTGAATCTGTAAACAGCTACCTAAATACATTCTGTAAGTATGCCAAATTTTTTGGCCTGTCAGTTAATCCAGAGAAGTCAAAATATCTCATATTTACTCCAAGTGATGACTTCTGCTGATACTGCATCTTCTCTATGTCCGGAATTGACAGGAAATGTTCTGACTCCCACAGACAGTGTCAAATTCCTAGGAGTTCTACGCCCCATAGTTTCCTGAGGCTGGTGGGTGGTGCCGCTGAAGTGGGCCAACTTGTGGTGGCACCAGATCTACACAACATCTAAATCTGCACTCTGCTCCAATCTGCAATACACGCTCGCAGTCCACAGAGCCCATGTGCGGAAAATAAAGGCATTCCTTCATCTGTGCGCAGCTAAGCATGATCACATGAACATCTGGAACACGGTTGGCTGGCGTTTGCCAGGCAGACATCTCCGTAGTACCCCCTCCTTAAGCTCAAGGCTCCAGCGGTTACAGAATTTCAAGAGACACTTCCCAAATGTGACTCTGGACACTCTCAACTCGCTCAACATCGACATCGACCTGTGGACTATTGACAAGGCAGATCGCGAGGCATGTTGTCCCATCTTGCTGTTTGTAAAGGACAGTTATGTAAGTGCCGGTCTTAGTTAGCCGATGTCATTTCATGTCCCGCTGAACTTGTAGCCCTTTTTCGTTTTAATTACTATTTCATTATTACATTTTGATTATTATTTTGTTTTTATTATTTTTTAATTATTTATTATTATTTTTTTTCTGATAAAAAATTATCACTTGTATAAATAATGTATTGTAAGATTCCTCTGGCTTTCTGTGTAAGGAATCACAATTGTATACAATTTATGTTAATAAAGAATCATCATTATTATTATTATTTAATTTGGTATGTGACAGCTACACGATGCAAAGCGTCTCAAAATTAGAATTAGGTCTTAGACATACACCGAAAAACCAAAGACCTTGTTCTCTGGGTTTTCTGGCGTTGATATCTAAGCCAGGCCCTTTTCACCTTCTTTCATTTGTATGTTAAAATAGCATTAATCATTCCCGACCTTAGTTTCATTATCGCCTGCTCTTTGTCGATCTCACTACGCCAATCCATTACGTCGGACTGCTCTATTGATGCATTACTATTATAGGTCCTAAAGTGGCTTCAAAGCTATAAAAACGAGGGCGGATGTTCACGCCCGGCAACTAGTCCTGACAGTATCGATTATTCTCTAATCGAGAGACAATCTCTGTTTTCGTCAAGGAGGTAAAAAATGCAGTCATTACGTCTGTAACTGCTTCTGTGGGACGCGTGATGTTGTGCCATGAACGAAGAAGAGGATTCTCACCTTGCGTCATCATTCCAATTTTCCAAGTTTGTTGAAGTCGCCGGTGTTTTCTTGTTATGACAACTAAAGAACTAACTTCTAATCCTCTAACAACACGCTTTTGTGAAAAAGGCGGATTTTTTCCCCTGTAGTAACACACAACGCAGCACGCTAAGCTTTTCTTCAAAACAGTTTCCTTTTCATGATGATTGTTTTCAATTAAAAACGCACATTTTCAGTAGTAAATTGGTCTTATGAGAGGCTATCCTTCCAAGGAACTATTCAATTTCGGCATTTGTTAATTAGTGATACAATTTAACCTTAATAAATTCATTCAGTACGGACTTCATAAATAACAAAACAGCATTAACCTCACGAAATGTAAATTTTCTTTCTCTCTCTAAAGGTTCTGAAAGTTCATTTTAATGATCAATTTCGGTCATCGCAGCACTGGGCTATTTCGACCCGTTCTATTGTTAAGCCTTGGGGGGGGGGGGGCTTATAATAGTAATCAGCTAATCGCGCCATTCGCTCTGTAAACAGTCTCTTCGAGACGGCAGTTTAGACGATAAGTAGCAGTAAATTTAACTCTTCATCTGCTGAAATGGAATGCAGTTTTTCACTTTCTTTCTCAGCGTTTATTTTGTCTGCTAGCAAATGCAGCAGTGAGTCGAGAAAGGGAAGTCTAATGTACTCGATTATTTTCTTTGTATGCCACAGCGTGCGTAAGAAATATGGTGTTGCCCTCTTTTTTTCAGATTTACAATGACGACGAGTAATGAAGTTTGCCATCCGGTGTTGTGAGTAATGGAGCTTTGTCAATGCCGAATTATTTCTCAGTTTAAATCACTGGTCCACGCAGTAACCCAATCTTTATCTTACAGTATATATACCCTTCTCGTCTACACAGTTTCCTGTTAAATTAGACCCTCTATCGCGGCACACTAAAATGTTGTGGGGCGGGACGATTACACTACACCTGATGGGCTGTATATTTTAACGGGAAGGGACATATTTTATAACTAAACTGTGCATGGGTAAAATGATAGAGTAATGTGCACACAAGTCTGTTGCGATATGGATATTTATTTTCACTTTAATGCATCCTAATTATTCTTTTAGCGGTGGTGCGCAGATTTAGTGGTACTTCCTATACCATGAAACGTCTAAGAATAATCTGTAATTCTTTAAGAAATTAAAGAACGATTTAAATGATCATTATTTCACCAATTTCCACTTTAACGCAATATTTACATTCGACGCAAATATTGTAGTAGACTGCACAGCAATCTGGATATTCATCTTACAGTACATACTCTTTTGAACCGCGCACTTTTAACACGTGGCACGTGTCTATTCATCGGCTTAAGCCAAGAGTTACTCTCTGAAGAGAGAGTAACTCTTCTCCTATGATGTATCTTTCGACTGGGAGATTATGAAGTCTGCTTTGGAAAACAATCGACTTGCAATATCCATATAGAAAAATATCGAGCAGTGTCCACTCAACAGACTACAATGTGCTATTCATCTGTCCTGACATTCCCATCCGCATATTCTGAATGGGGAAGACACCTTGTTAAAGCCCTTGTCTAGTTGATGAAGGCATTTCATTAAATTCTCTAACATGCCTCGCAAAGTGGGTATAAGATAAGGGCCATCATTAAGAGATCGAAGGCGTCTCTCTTCGAACAGAGTAATGCGTTATGTTCATAAATTTAGTTAAAATAGCCGATGCATTCTCGTCTCCTGTGATGTTTGAGGACGTCTAGAAGGAGGTTTATCTACAGAGCACCGAATGCCCTTAAAACGTTACTCTAAATTACTGAACAACGTGTGCTTGGCTTTGGCTTTTGAGGACAGACCTTCCACCCGATTTGTAGTGGTATAATGACGTTTTCATTATATTTCCGCTAGAAATCAGAAGAGGGAAATTGAATTTCCTCTTGCATTGTTATGCACTGACATTATTGTATCGAATAATCTGCACCCGAAAAGTGATACATTAAATAAAATCGTGACAGCTAACACAACAAAAATACGATCTCACAACAACGAACTAACTCCGTCTAAAATCTAAGTCCGTTGCTGTCCACATCCTCCTACGGATGGTTATAAATAATGCGATTATATTAAATTTTCTTTCTGGCAGTAGATTTCTGTAACGTCCTGTCTGATGGATTAAAATGAAAGGAGCGGTATGTTTGAGAACTGCTGCAAATAGTAAATGTTGAGTCGCGTCAGATACTGAAGAATACGAATGATGAATGCGGTGTTAAAGAATCAAACCAACGATTCATTGCTAACGAGAGGATAAAGGATGCGATAAGACAAAGAAAGATGTTTCATCACGATGAAATATTAGCCATTTGCAACTGATATATCCACGATTTCATTTCCGTTACTGACTTGACGGGTCATTTTTCTAATTTTTTTTTGTTCCCTTGATACAACACAAACCACTGCAGTATATTACCTTAGTTGACCGAAGTTTACAGGTTGATTTCTCGAAATGCACAGACCATTTCCTCATTATGCAAATCTGATACCGACTCCGATGAGCAGAAGTGATATCGGGTCGTAAAACTGATTCCGTTCTCTCGCTTGAAGAAGAATTGCTCTAAACGAGGCGAATGGACGAATAGGGTCGCCTGTCATGCATATCTCAGAGAAAAGAATTCTTAAGTTAAAATCTAACATTAAAGGATCCCGGACCGTTTTCGGTGTTCTACTTAGCGGAATGTCTCGTGGGATTCTCCGATTGTGATTCGAGACGGAGAGTAAACGTTGGGACTCGGTGATGCCTCTCAGACAGAGGGAAATCACGAAAGGCGTGAAGGATGGGGAAAGCCATCTGAATAAACACCAGGTGAGGGAATCGATGTCGGAACAAGAGGGCGGGAGAGAAACGTTGATCCGAGTATCATGGGCGTCGTCCATCATCCGTGAGTAGACACGCAGAACTCCCTTTAGAATTTAAAGAAAAAGAAGGCGGCAGAAAGCAGTCACAACAACGCACTAACTGGCTGACACACATAGCAGACGGAAGTTGTCTTGAACTTTCATCTTGTTAGTGTCGCAGCAATCTATCACCTCGACGGTTGATTTTTTTTTTTTTTTTTTTTTGGAGGGCGAATCCACATCGACAGCCAGAATGATGACCCGACATAACAAGAGCAAAATAACGTGCCATGTCTAACATGTTTTTTTGCAAAAAGTCAAATTATTTACTTGAAGATATTTTAGGACATTTTTATTTTAATGTAAAATAATCTCTATTGTATGTAACCTATTCTGCAGGGTGATTCACGAAGATGGTCACGTGGCTGATCAAGATCACTTCAGGATCTGATTTTTCGGACAATTTGAGTAAAAAAGATACTCGTACGCACGGGCGACCTTGATTTAACGAGTCAGATGAAACACGTGCAGAGTAGAGTCGTTCCGAGTATTACTTTCGAGATTGTCTCTTACATTTACAAGCGCTGAATATGCCAATGTGTTCATGTTTGCGGATTTCGCGATGGAAATGGTATCGCTGAATGCCAAACGTTTTCCGAACTACAGAGTTCCGAATAGACAAATTATTATCCGAGTTTTCCAAACACTGCGAGGTATTGGCTCACTTCCCAGCGTTCGGCCATACGAGCGTGAAGTTCCACAAGATGTGGCTGATCAAGATAACGTCACTGGGCGGTACAGCGTAGTCCTCGTACTAGTACACAAATGTCTCGGCGTTCTCCAATCAATAGTATCAAGAATGCATAAAGAAGACGTGTATGCATACTAAGTGCAACACGTCTGCAACATCTCGAACCTAAGAATCCTGCCCGATGTCTGAAATTTTGTAATTGGCTGAATGACAACCGCCATTTGCATCGTTACAATCAATTTAGTAAAGAAGCTAACTTCACCCGAGCCGGTGTCAATAACATACACACAATTTCCACGTTTGGTAGGAAACGAATCCCCGTGTCACTGTGGAGAGTAATTCTCAACACCGATTTCAATGTTAATATGTGGTGTGGTGTGGAATCCTCTTTGATTGGTCCATTTATTTCTAAAAGTCTTCTTACTGGACAGATCTATCAACAACTTCTGCAAAATGAATTGCTGCAACTGTTAGAAGATATACCTTTGGCTACATGACGCCGAATGTACTTCCAACACGATGGAGCTCCTCTTCATTTTTCCCATACAGTGGTCACGCACCTCAATGACTGGTTTCTGGGCGATGTCGGAATGGTCCACAAAATGACCAACTAGGTCACCGCACATAAACCTTTCAGATTTTTACCCGTGGGTGTGGATGAAAGATCTTGTGTCCAACAAAAAAATGCAGACGCGAGATACATTATTTGATCGAATACTGAAGGCTGCGGGCAGCACAAAAGAGAGCCATTATGAGCTTAGACGAGCGGCGCGCTTGATTCACACACGAGAAGCGAAATGCATTGAATTCGAAGCTGATGTGTTTGAAAATCTACTCTAACCACAAGCGCGTATGTATCTGTAAACACTCATTATAATTTTCCTTAATAAAAATAAATCGACACGTTATCAGTTGTGTTTTTTATTACTTTTATTTTATATCGCTCATAATTGCTTTTTTTGTTTGTTTTTCTAAGATTCAAATAGCCACAGTTCTAATCGTTCGGAATTGGACCCATGTTTATATTCACTCTTTAATTCAAAATTACATCAGAATTCAGATCCAGAATGTATGACATATCTTCGTGAATCACCCTGTTTGCAATTACCCACCACAGCCTACCTGCCGCATGTTGAATATTCTGTTTATACTTGGGAATTTACAAGATAGAGAACCCAAAGATGAAGCACTCCCGGCGCAGGTAGCCCAGATTCTCAGGACCAGCATCCCGCAGTCCAATATGCTACCCGAGAAAGGTCAACTCTCACTAACCAGAACACTACCTGATATTGGGAAGTTTTGAAGAGAAATCGGATGCAACCATCATATAATTGATTTTTACGCCTCATTCGACGCTATTAACATCGCTAGTCCAGCTTCTTAAATCTTATAAAAAAAAAAAAAAGACGATTTTCTCTAGCTGCTCTATCAATTCTCTAAAAGAGAAATATCATCCGAGAAACACAAAATTCTACCTAAGCAAGGAGTTCACAGAGAACGCCCACTCGCTGATTCTGTTCATAATAAATTATTTCAATCCGCTCAATGAGGACCCTCTTCAAGTTCTGATCAGCATTAATCAAAAGATGATTGATTATATGAATTATCTTTCTCCTTTTAACTTGTCAATCAACCTAAAGAAATCAGATCAGATCAGATCACTTTCTCAGGGAAGAAATCCCCTTCTACTCCACTATGGAAGGCGTTTATATCAAGAATGTGTCAACGCATTGCGATTTCGGTATCTGGTTTGACTCAAACTGCTCTTCCATTAATATGTAACCTTCCTACTTAAAAAAAAAAAAAAAAAAAAAAAAAAAAAAGTGTGTGCGCCGAGCACGCATAACAGAAGTTAAGTGAAACTTCTTTAGGCGAACATTTATCACTTTACGAGGATCCTGTATTAACCGTATTGATGCCGCAGGCGACGAAACTGCATGAATGAGAGCCTCGGAGATATGAGACATTCTGTTACCAAATCTAGTTTCGGCAAATGCTGTGGTATCGGATGATATTTAAAATCATTTGACTTCGATAGAGCCGGGATCACTTTGTTCTTGAGAGAGCCACGACAGCTGTTATAGGCCGATATTTGACTTACATCCTCATTTGGAAATGCCGTTTGAAGAAGATCGTGATCTTGAGCTGCTACAATCTTCACATCGTTCTTGAACCAACGCCGATCACACACGGAACAGACTGAACTGAAATCATTATCCAGGAAAGTTGGTTTAAACTGTGCGTGGATGCTTCGGTGTTTCTTAAAATTTCCTTGCTGCTCCTGCTGTGTATTACGCCCGTTACGTGTTGAGCGATTTGATGGAGTACTCTGGCAGTCGGTTTTGGCTCCTTCGCTTTTCGTTTACGACTGGGCTTCAAGGACTTTTCATCGTTTTCATTTGCAATATCAACTTCCATGACTCCTTCCAAATTCACTTCTAACATTTCTGGGGAGATTTAAGTGGTACAATGGTGGGGGAATGAATAATTTCTTGACGCATTTTGTCAATCCATGGACGCATTGCACGCGCACGTGCACAATACGCCTTACAACGCTCACTACAGTGGATCCCCATTTTACGATTGGTTCACTATGATCAAATCACTTTACAATGAACACACTATAACAAAAACCATTCGCTATACAATATGTAGCGCCGGTCATTGTGATCACGTTTACTATTTGAAATTTAATTCGATTAACGGCGATTCTAATAAGCGAAAATAGGAGGAATATTATCCGCAGGGTATCTTTACTTTAGATATTTACTCTTTATCACCTTACCAATTAACAAAATTAAATGATACGAAAATCGGAAGAATATCTTTTACAGGTTAACAAAAGAAAGGAAGGAAAAAAAAGTCAACTACACAGTTTATTCCCAGGTGGTCACCCTCATAATTATTAACCGAGCCTAATCGCACGAGAACCGGGACATTTAGCCTACTACGACAGGTGGCTGTTCAGAGCGCCTGCAATGCATTTACTTATGGCAACGGTCGCGTTTTCGTTGCTTTTTTTTTTGTCACTCCATGAATGCAAGTTACTCCCATCTGAAAACCGCCTGGGGCGCGCCTAAAGAAGTTTCACTTCAAAAGTTCACCCAACTTCGCTGGAAAGCAAAAACCACAGCTACGCTAAATTATCTGTCTAGTGACCAGCAGAAAAAGTATCACGTATTGCATCTGCCCGCCCGCCCACTCTGTGAGATGTGGGACTCGACTGCACCAACAACAGTCAAAAAGAGTTGAGTGCTATGATTGATTCCTCAGATGAGTCTTCTGGAAGATTCAATTTCCTGTCATATCACGACTACCTCAATGGCAAGAGTAGAACGCGAAATTCGCTTTCAACATATCATGGCGGAGATAGCTGCTCTTAATCAGTAATAATTCTCACAGGCACAATCCTCCAGAATCCCAATGGAATTCTGGAGGATTTCCCAATGCTGCATGAAAATTCAACGTTATTATCACGCATCAATAGGTTCGCTCTCTCAAACAGATTTATCTCAAATCAGTATCTCAGAATCCAGTCCCTCAACGCTAGGATCCATTGTGGATCCCGTTGAGCTTTCTGAAAAGTGAGTAGAAATAGTTGACCAATTTGTATTGGTAATCCTTCCCTTTGATTTCTTAAAGAACGTAAGCTGTTACAATCTTTAAGAAATTCAGCTTGTTCTTGGTTCTCCGGCCTGACACCCTAAAAGTACAGGAAATGGCTCTCTAGCTAATCAACGCCCCTACACGTACTGTTTAAGGTGAGAACTTTGGCTGGATGGCTCTCGATACGTCATCGGTGTGCCAGTTGCTAGGCATCGGTCTCACATGCTGTTATGCGTCGAACAAGTCCAGTAACTTCTGAACTTCATGTTCTCCACTCTCATGGAATGCTCCCGTGAATGGGGACATGCAACAGAGGGTAAAATTAGCTCTCTGTGCAATTGTTGATAACAAGACATGTCTGGTGCTACTGTTGAAAGAGATTCCCAACTGTGACATTAATCCTTTTGCATAAAGTATTTGTTACTATACTCAACCAAAAGTTGAGAAGGCTCATCAGTTTTTAAGAATATTGTGCAACAATATCTGTTTAGCTGCACTTTATTCCACCTTGTGTGCAAATGGTTATCAGTATACTGATTCCGATTGCATTTGTTCACTTTCCACTTCATAAACGAAATTTATGAGCTCTATATATGTTGATTAGAGATTTCATGCAGTCGTATGTAAAACACTTATTTAGATTTTTCTGACTGTACTTACATCATAATTAAGATGCCGGTGTATGTGCATTAAACCCTCAATCTAGCATAGCTTGTAATTTGCACCCAATAACGGCAGGTATTAAAATAAGCTGCAATGAAATAAACCTCACCGCAGAGGGGGAGAGACAGTGCTGTTTATTAGGGTGCAACACCAATAATAATATATCTGCTTTATATTACCAGATTTCAGTTTGCTCTCAGTGACGTGCATAAAACGTTTCTGCATTACAATACCTCAATCTTTCGAGAATAAAAGATATTTTAGGGTCGATTATATTGAACAAGCGAAAGTTATTCAGGCAACAACAGCACGCATTAACCAGGGAATTCATGGGTTAATTTGGCACACGGAGTAGTGTACTATGCGGGACGTCACACAGCGCACAAACAAACTTATTTATAATGACCTTTAAAATTTATTATTTTAAAAATAATAAATTTTAAAGGTAAATAAACTAAATCGAAATTTACCGAAGAATATAACTAATGATAAGTTAACATTTCTAAAACAATCCAAAACTTACTTTATCTCTAACGCAAAAGAGAAGTTCTGTCCGGATCTGGTTTATTCAGTCTCCGATAATAAATCTTCAAGTTCTGTCCTCTTCAAAAGTTGCTGGACCGTATCCAGTCCACCACCCGTCGAAATTGTACACAGTGCCGTTCCTCCCGACCTCCGAAAGTTAGGTTTGGCGTCAAGTGCTTCCTTCGGATTGCCACAGTTACAATCTCTGCTGTTCGCCAGCGCTGTAACGCAAATGGTCTGTCACTTCGCTGAAACACCTTTAGAGTAGTGATGCGCGCGACTGGAGCCCGGAGTCGCAAAAGTCGACTCCTTCGACTAAAAACATCGGAGTCGATTCCGTGATGACGTCACGCGTTACTGGGATTATTGTGGAGCACAGAACATCAGAACATTGCGCAACTGGTGGATTTCTTTAGTATTAACCGAATTGTGGGGGAGGGGGGATGGATAACAGCCATTCCAGAGTTCGTTTCACAGCCACTCAGAATTTCTCCTTAATTATAGTAAATATTATTCAACGTAAAATTTATTTTTTTTTTATAAATGAAAATTTTCATAATTAACAACCTCTCGTTGTTGTTGTTGTAAGCAATAAGGTCAGGAAAATCCGCATCAACATCTTTTAAAAACTGTTTTAGCTGACGGTGCTGATTTTGATCGCAGAAAATTAACTAATTTGGTCATTTCGGTCAGGAGAAAGTGAAAGTCCACACTCAGTTTTGGGTAATAATTTAGAACACGGTATCTCTGTGCGTACCGTGTTATATAGCTTACTTTCTCTGGATTTTGGGTGTGGAGGAAAGTTTACACGAAAATCGTTATTCTTGGTCTCAATGTCTTTTCAGAATACACACTTTAACAACTAACAGGACTTCATTACAGATTAAACGCATGAGATTATTATTAAGTGGTTTGAAACAAAAGTCACTTTGTCATTCTGTTTTAAACTGATAGTTTTCACTGTCAACTTTTGTTCATTTGGAGAAAGATATTTTCGACTAAAATTGAATGAAACAATAAAAAATGAATAAAAGAGGCAATTAAATTGGAAACTTCGCGTAAATTGCGTAAATAAAACAACTATAATACATTCTCAAATCCAGTCACGCTTGCTGGAACACAATGTCACCATCTGATGAAGATAAAAAAAAAAAAAAGAAGGGTGTAATTCGTTTTGTTTCAAGTATATGAACAATTATTTTTAAAAGCCGCTACTGTGTAAATGACACAAAGTCAGGCATTCTAAAACAAATTTTCCATTTTATTTAAAGCGCTACTCTAGTGCTGAAAATTGTTGGATTTCAAACATTTACACTGAATTACAAAACAGATAGGTTGGTAACCATGTAGATATCAGCTCTCAGGAAATGAATTTCATCATGACAGAGATTAGAGGCTGATATTACCATTAGAGATGCTACTCTTTAATGGTAATATCAGTAATTACAACTACTTAGGTGTTCTCACCTTGGCAGCAAATTCAAAATAAATTCTATGAAAACAAATTCATATTTATAAAACTTGTAATTTTCTCTGTAATTTCCATACTCTTACGGACCAGTTCAAACAACCTGGCGGGCTGGAAGTGGCCCGCCTTTTCAGAAGTCCAGTTATACATCGATGAGCCAAAACATTATGAGCGGCGAGTCGTTATGCAAATCAAAGCAACTGCAGGTGAACTACGGCGCGTGCGCGGGTCGGAACATGGTATAAAAAACACCTGATAGTGAGTTCCGTTAATCAATGTTTACTCTTGTTCTTCAGACGGGAAAGGCAGCGGGCTTAAGCGAGTTTGACAAAGGTCAAATTGTGATGGCCAGACAACTGGGTCAGAGCATATCAGAAACGGCACTGCTGGTGGGATGCTCACGGTCAGCCGTGATTAGAACCTACCGAAATTGGTCTGAGTAAGGAAAACCCACGAACCGTCGGCGAGGTGTTGGACGACCACGGCTCATCGATGCTCGAGGTTAGAAAGGCTCTCCCGGATGGTACGTAGCAACAAAAGGGCGACTGGGACACAATTCGCCGGCGATTGCAATGCTGGTGAAGGGAGTAATGTGTCACAACACACAGTACATCGAACACTGCTGAAAATGGGGCTGCGTAGCCGCAGGCAGCTCCGAGTGCCCATGCTAACCACAGTTCACCGGCGATAGCGTCTACAATGGGCACGCGAGCATCGAAACTGGACCTTGAGTGATTGGAAGAAGGTCGTCTGGTCCGATGAATCAAGTTTCCTGTTGCACCATTTGGATGGTAGGGTGCGTGTACCTCGTTTACCTGGGAAAGTGATGGCACCTGGATGCACTGTGAGACAAAAACAAGCCGGTGGCGGCGGTGTCATGCTTTGGGCGATGTTCAGCTGGGATACCCTGGGTCCAGTCATGCATGTGCCAGGCACTCTGACCACCTACGCATAACAGAAGATGGAAATTGTACTTGAGGAGAAACTGAATTATGGACTTATGTCATGCATGAATATGAAAAATAAATTGACATAAGAGCGAGCCTCATCACAAACATCCAATACAATCCAATTCACCAAGAATCCCGAATTCACAAGATGAGTTTGTAGCATTTACCAACTTTGCAGCTCAACTATTTACAAGACGGAAGACAATTATTGCACTACACCTGTCCAGCAGGAAGACAACAACTCTGAATAGAAAAGCCTAAACTTAGAAGCAATGGATGAACCAGAACAAGGGAGAGAAACAAACAAACCACAATCAAAGAAAACTCAACAGTACAGAAAAAACGCACCATTAGTGCCCAAAAGACTAATCAAAGTCGCTCACAGGAAAAGGTGAAAAAAACTATCTTGAGGAAAACTACCCCAGACAAGACAAATTCTCGTCGCACTGACGAAATTCCTGAAAGAGACCAACACTGAAGCGTCCCAGAGCTAGATTAGAGCGCCATCTGGCTCTCAGTTCCTGCGCCTGCAGGATCCTCTTTAAACCCTGGCAGGGGGGAGAACCCTCTTCCCCTTGCCACTCTTCCTTCCCTCTGGTGGGGCATGCGTATGCTCCACTGAAAAACGGGGGATCATCTTCTCTATCGACCCCTCTGCTTACTACTTCCTCCCAGTCTTCTGCCTACCCACCCAAAACTGTTATCTTTCCTAGCGATCAGCCGAACATTAAAATTTAAGACACACCAAAATGTAGGCCCGATCAATTTTTAGGCCTTACAGACTTTCAGCGTAAACCCTGAACGATGTTTAAAAGAAAGAACCTTGACTAACTAAACTACGCTCGCGACTTCTCCCATTTATTTATTTCTCTTTTATTTTTATTATTATTTTTTTTTTAGGTTCTAGCCACTGAAATCTCAGGAAAGTAAGCGGCAGGACCTGCCAGAGTAAAATAGCCTCACTGGGTACACCCGGCCAGCCTCCCCGTGACAGGGTGTGGAAACGTCAAGTTCCACTAGGGGCCTGGCGGCTAATAGGCCGGATAAACAAAGGGCACAACACACCACATAGCACTTGAATCATACACTTTTTTAAAAATCTCAGGCTTGCCCGAAACATAGAAAATTCGTGGAGATGGGAGAACCCCAGGAGTCGTTAGACCCTCAACACACCTTACCTTACCTAAACATCACCCCCCTACTTCCCCCTTCTCTTCTGGTGGGGCCTGGGCCAGCCTCACTGACCATATTGGGGTCGCCTTCTCTATGTTCCCGTATTTCTACCTTTCAATCCCCAGTCTTCAGCCTCCTCCCTTCTACCTACAGCCAGCGTATTCCCCACGCAAAGTTCAAACTTAATCACGTCTAAATTAAATCGCGTTTATAAACGTTTGGCCTTCCAATTCTAGCGCACACCCCTATGATAGTTTTTTTTTTTTTTTTAGGTCCTAGCCACTGAAACTCAGGAAAATAAGCCTGACCTGCAAAAGAGTAAAATTTGAAACTGGTTTATCTGGCCAACCTCCCAGAGGTTAAGTGTGGACAATGTTGGGCCCCATTAGAGGCTCAGCGTCTAATAGGCCAGAAGAACAACGGCACACGACATTACACACCACAAGATCCACACACTTTTAAATCTCTGGACTTTCAGTGTACTGTCTCGCTGAAGCTGAACTCTTCAGTTTGGTGGAGTTGGGTGTAGCAGTAGCTAAATTGAACGTTAAGAAATGTCCAGGTTTGGACTTAATTGAAAATCAAGTAATCATTAAGTTTTATGATTACTTTCCTCAAATTATGTTAAATTTGTTTAATAAATGTTTCACTGAAGGTACTTTTCCAAGACCGTGGAAGATAGCACTGCTAAAGATATTGCATTAGCCTGGTAAGCCCAGGACTGATCCGAGAGCATACAGACCAATCTCTCTCTTGGCGAACATGGGTAAGGTTTATGAAAGGTTACTTGCTCCCAGAATTTCTGCGATGTTAGAGGATAAGCATCTGTGTTCTGCTGATCAGCATGGATTTAAGAAGGGGCACTCTACAGTGGACGCCATAACATCTCTTTTAAAGTACATTAAGGATTCTTCTGAGAAATATGTTCTTATGGTCTTTATAGACTTCGAAGGAGCATTTGATTCGGTATGGTGGGAAAGTGCCCTTCGATCTCTAGTGCTTGCAGAGTGTAATAGTTACATATTTAACACTATAAGGTCATACTTTCAGGACAGATTTATTACTGTGCGTGCACGTCATATGTCATATAGTGCCAGTGTCTCGAGAGGCTGTCCTCAAGGTTCGGTTTTGGGACCTCTCTTTTGGAATGCAGTTTTAGATCAGTGGCTTGTTAAGGAGAGTACAGAGTTTGCTAAGATAGCTTATGCTGATGACCTTGTGATTGGAGTTTCTGGGCGCTCCAGACTTATATTGGAAAGACAAATACAGTCAGTTTTAGATGATTTAATGGAGTGGGCCAATTTGAACAAATTGAAGATCTCTGCAAGTAAGACCTGTTTTATGGTTTTTAAGAAACAATTTGATTACGGCAGACCTCCAAGAGTTCTTTTAGGTGGAGTTCAAATTCCTTATGTTGCTAAAACTAACATAGATGACAAACTTTTCTTTTTACCACATGTTTCACACCTAAATGTAAAAGTAAGACACTTTACAGGCTCCATTGCTAGGATTTCTCGTAAGGAGTGGGGATTGAATAAGAGGGTGTTGTCATTGTATTATAAGACTATTTTTCTCCAGATAGTGGCATACGCGGCTGTTGTTTGGTTTTCTGTGGTAACTAAAACTAGGATTCGATCGAAACTTTTATCACTTCAGCGCTCTATGTTATTAACTTTATTGAAAGTACCTAGAACAGCGTCTACAAACGCCCTACAGGTAATTGCTGGTACCATGCCATTGGATTTATTTATTGTCTACAGAGGGTTTTTGTACAAATTGAAAAAAGGGTACATCAGTAACGTTTTTGGATATTACAATTGATTTGGAGAATAATATTAAAGAAGAAAAACAACGAATATGGAACAAATTAATGGATTTATGGCAGACCAGATGGGAAAGTGGTGATGTTGGAGCTGTGACGAGGAAATATATTCCCCAGGTGAACTATGCATTGGCAAAAACCGTGGCATCTTGGTTTACGCCTTCTATGTACACTTCTTATTTGTTAACAGGACACGGCTCACTTAGGGCCAAATTATATGAGAGAGGGTTGGAGACAGATCCTTTCTGTACATGTGGCGAGCAGGAGACTTGGGTGCATGTAATTTTTTTATGTCGGGAGTATGAAGACCAAAGGCGGATTTTGATGGCGCATATTCCTGACTTATCATTTGATACCGTGCATTTGCTTATTGCAAATCGTGACTGTTTTAATTTATTTCAGGAGTTTTCAGCTGCTGTTTTTGCAAGAAGAACTGTCTCAGAGCCTTTCTTCAGAGGCAAACCTAGTGTCTTAATTGTCTTCATGGAGTTTCACTATTTGTTTCTACATCTGGCTGGCGGCTGGGGTGCTGGACCTGATTCATGGTGTTTGGTCTGGTGCTCTGGTTGGTTGTCTTTGTGCTGCGATCATGAATACTCCATTCTGGATTCTGCCGTGCTGGATCGGATTCATTGCGTCGGGTCTGGTGGTCTAAAGGGTCTATTATCCATGGCGTACAGTTGGAGATTGCTGGATAGTACCGTTATTGGTTTTGGAAGTTCCAGTGCATGTGAAACAGCAGCTGAGGAAATATTCAGTTGAACTGTGATTTTTGAAGTTTATAGTTGTGCCATCCAGACTTTTGAATATTATTGTTGTTTTATTATATATATATATATTTTATTATTTTTTTTTTCCCTGCTGGCTCCCTGGTATGGGCAACCCGGGGCGCGGGATTGCTGGCACGCACTGGTATTGCACTACCTCCAGTGGGTGCGGGATTTCAAGTGCGAATAGCGCTACAGTAAAATCAGACTCAAGTAATTTAACATACATTTTAAGGACTGCTTTGTAAAGACTATATATTCCCAGGTTCTCAAGGTAGATTTGGGCTTATGCCTGGGAGCTACCCTGAATAAGAACACACTTGCACACACACACGAGAGTTTAATGTTTGTCAGAGCATATAATTATATGTAAATATATCTTGTATATAAATCATGTATCTACTTTTATGTACATAATGTTGAGACTATAGTGTGTGTAATTAATAAATGAATGAATGAATGAAATGTATCACATGACAATTAAAACTACGCGATGGGGCGAAACCCCTGGTGCCAATTGACCCTAAACACACTTGACATTTTACCTAAACATCAATTGGCCAATAGTCCTGCTGCCGGTTGAAAGCAAAATGCTAGAAAGGCTACTCTACACAAGGATAAACTAGCATTACCAGACAGCGAAACCCACAGAGACATCGCAATACGGATTCAAGCAGGGTTCGTCTACTGTGGAGGCTTTGCGTTGCCTTGCGGATTCAGCAGAAAACTGTAAGAATAAATACCTACTAGTCATCTCCGTTGACTTCGCCGGGGCGTTCGCCACCATTTGGTGGCCGAGCGTCTTGGCAAGACTAAGGCAGGCCCACGTGCCAATTAACCTATACTCCATAATTAGGTCCTACCTCTCCGAGAGACGCATCATCGTGGAAGCACCTTATGGTAAAGTGAATCGCGGTGTCCGCAGGGGCTGTCACCAGGGTTCTGTTCTAGGGCCGCTCCTGTGGAACATGGTTCTGAACAGGTTCTTGGCTTTGAACCTCGGCGATGTGCGCTCCCAGGTCTTTGCCGATGATTTAGTCCTCACCATTGCTGCGGATAGCAGGGCCCAGCTAGAGACAAAGGCTAACCAGGCAATGGTGATATTGCAAAACTGGACCAGAACCCACTGTCTGACGATACCACCAACAAAGACGTCCTCCATCCTGTTAAAAGGCAAGCTTGATATACGAAGGCCGCCAAAAATAAAGGTGGGACCTACCACAATAAAACAAGTGACCCAGTTAAAATATTCAGGGGTTATACTGGATGGCAATCTTTCCTTTAAAAACCATCTAACTTCTATCAAAGCCAAATTTAAAAGATACTCTGGATTGGTGGCTAGGATCGCCAGGCGGGACTGGTAGTTAAACCAACGCACCTTGTCATTGCTTTATAAAACAGCCTTTGTACCGATCATCACTTACGCCTAAGCGATATGGTTTCCCAAAACAGTTGCATCAAGGATGCGTCTGTAGTAAACAGACGCATCTTTGATGCAACACAAAGAACCATTCTACTGACAGTTACATGTGCTTATAGAACAACCAGTACCCACGCACTGCAGGTGTTGGTCGGGACGCTCCCCCTTGACTTAGAGATCACGCGCAGTGGAATAAACTACAAACACAGAGAAAGGAATACTCTGTACATACCATGGCTATACTGTGGACGTTAATGCACCACGCAAAAATGAAAAGATAAGACTGCAAAAACACCTGATGCATGTTTGGCAGGAGCGCTGGGCCAACTCAAACAAGGAAAATATCACCAGGAAATTCCTTCCGAACATCGACAGGATGTACCCCAGTCCCTCAACTTGGTTTAAACCAAGCTTATACACCTATTTATTATTATTATTATCTGTTTATTATAAGGAAACCACCCCGGGACGGCGAAGTGCCAGGAGGGTGCTAGGTACGAGATACTACGCGCAGTGAGTTACATAAACTGAACACGTAGTCGCGTCCCGAAATATTATATACACATTTTATGTTTAATATATACAGTATTTACACATTAATGATTCTGTACATACATTATACAAATCCTATATTTACAATTCACTAATAATTCCATATATAACTTATATATTTACACAACTGTTAGGAATTTTACAAGTCAACAGCGTACCAAATTTTTATTGTTCTTAAAGCAGAAAGTTTCACTTTTACTCTCAATTCTTTGCTACTTTGCAGCCGGTTCATATTTCAGTAAGTCTGTAAGAATTCTGGAAGATCTCTTTCCGGTATTTTGCATCCTCACACAGTTTATCGGCATCTATGTGCAGAGAGTTAAATATTTTTGCTGCATTTGATGGAAAGAATCTTTGCAGGCTATTAAGATTGCCCAGGACTGGACGCAGTAGATTATTTACTGCTCAGCAACGTCTAGCAGTGGCACGTGGTTTGACTAGAATATTATCCAGGACTGGAGCATCCACTCTACCTGTGAGCATTTGTGTGGGAGTGTGTATGTTCCTGTTAATTTTCCGCTGCATCCAGGGTGTGATGTTACGGTTTAAGTAAAGAATGGCCCTTGAGTTAGTAAAAGGGTGGCCAGCAACTCTGTTAAGCCATCGCAAGAACCAGTACTCGATCCCAAGGACGGACTTATAATGTGAATCTGGAGCTGAAGACCAGATTTGAGAGGCATACATTGCAATTGTCAGGACACACTTTAAAATGTACTTGATCGTTAGATGGGGATCTCTAATTCCTACCAGTTCTTGTCTAGTAGCCCACAGAGCACCGAATATTTTTGTCTTCATATGTGCGAAGTGTTGAGCAAAGGTGAGTCTGTCATCCCACTTAAGACCCCAAGTCCAGGTGAGGTGCACTTTTTCCACACTAGACCCGTTCACAGAGATCAAGATGTCATTTTTATTCTGCTTGTAAGATATGGTCATTTGGGCAGACTTTTGTGCATTAATACGGAGCCCTATGCAATCAAGATAGTTCTCAAATTATCGGATTGTGCTATTCGCCATCTGGCAAATAACTTCTGCTGATTCGTGGTCTTTGGAAGTGATGAAGAATTTTATATCGTCAGCATATGTTAAAAAAGTGTAGTACCGTGCAAGAAACGGCTCCAGGGCGGCCGCGAAGAGGGTAGCCGAAAGAACTCCCCTCTGGGGTACTCCTCGCGAAATGGTAAAGCAAGATTGTAGCTTTTGGTGCTTGACAGTAAGTTTTCTTTGTTCTAGCAGGCTGCTTATTATAGTTAACAAATTTCCTCTTACATTAAAATAATTCCTTAGAATCGCAATGAGCGATGGAATTAAGACGTTGTCGTAGGCTGCAGAGATATCCAAAAAAATAATATCAATTTGTTTTTTCTCATTTAGTGCTTTCTGCACGCGAAAAAGGGTTTCCAGTAAGTTTGTTATTGTTGATCTCCCCGAAATGACTGAGTGCAAATGTGGTCGTCTATGGCTGAAGCAGTGTTGGTTGATGGTAGGAAGCGGTGCTTTTTCAAATACC
Organism: Mastigoproctus giganteus; assembly: GCF_048544385.1. Lineage (NCBI taxonomy): Eukaryota > Metazoa > Arthropoda > Arachnida > Uropygi > Thelyphonidae > Mastigoproctus > Mastigoproctus giganteus. Next base: position 197,967,479 of record NC_143583.1, on the reverse strand, counting down.
TTCTGTAGGATGCAACTAACAGAAATTGGTCTGCAATCCTTAGCCAATTTTGGGTGTTTAATCTTTGGTATTGGGGTTACAATGTAATTTTTCCAAACTTGCGGGAACGCTCCTGATTTGATGGTTTCCTGATAGATGCGTAATAACAGATCTCTTTGGTGATTTGTATTTCACTCAAAGGAGGTCTTGTTGGTTCCTCTCTTGTCGTTTCGCTTGTTTAAATCTTTCAGGAAGTCCAAAATTTTGTTACTATTATCAGTGGTCTCAATTTGATTCAGTCCAGGAAGGTTACTGAAAGTGTTATTAGCCCATTCCTTGAAAATGCATTCGGTCATATTCTCTGTGCTATTTCTATTGCTAGTAATTCTTTTTGCTTGTTTTAATTTGTTATGAACAACATTGGAGTGTGCCTGTCTTTTTACTTTAATGAAATGTGCTCTTTCCTTCTTATAACGGACGTGATCGGCTGGAAGACCTGTTCTTTGCCATTTTCTATACAGTTTTTGCTTCCTGAAGAAACTTGCTTTCAGTTGTGGGTTGGCGCCTCCGTAGCCAGCTGGGAAGGAGCAGCAGTGCGTAGCACACGCTTCTTGATTAGAGCGGAGTTCGAGCCCGTCACCACCAAATACGGAGGATGCGGAAAGGTCAGGGAATGACCACCGCATTTCCCCGGGGCAATATGGCCTTAGTTGCTAATGCTCCTAAAAACCAAATAACAAACAAACAGTTGTGGGTTGAACCATTCTTTTGTTCTCTCAGATATTTTGATTTCTTTTGCTGCTCCTTTCAATGCTGTTTGGCATAGCTTTTTCGAGATCATTTCTAAAGCTTCGTCTACTGGCTTTTCTTGCAGGTCATTCCAGTTGTAACTAGTTAGATGATTGAGAATGACTTCTGCATTAATATACTTCACTGAGAAAAGATACTTACTTTGCTTTGCCCAGTTCGTGTGCTTACCCTGCATGTATTTATGGATCTTCAGTGCTACTTCTACTTCAATGGGGTTGTGGTCCGACTTAAATTTTATGCAGTTTTGCGTTAGCCTTATGTCTAAGGAACTATGGTACAACAGGTCTAGTTGCTGCATTCCCCTTGTCACTGGTGTCGGGTGCTGAGTTAAGCTCAATGCGCCTAATGTAGCATCCAGCTCTTTCTTGGCCTGTGTTTCGGAAGAGGCATATTAAAATCTCCCGTTATTATTGTGTCAACTGATGGATTTAGATTTGCAGCAAGCCACGCATAGAGTTCATTTTTTGTCTCCTTTGTGTGCTCATTTTTGAGGTATATGATGCGTAACTGTATTTTCACCTACTCTTTTAAAAAGGTAACGCAAATCCCTTCAAAATTATTTGAATTGGTTGTTCGTTCTCTTATAGGCTGGTATTTATTTTGATAGCAAATTAGAGAGAGAGAGAGAGAGAGAGAGAGATAATCTTTTATTACCCTTCACGGCCATAAAGCCAGGGGCTTACAGTTTCCCAAACTTGGGAAAATTGAACAATTATTTACAAAAAGGTAATTTTACAAAGAAAACATTATAATACAAAGGAGAGAACTCCTTACGAGAGTTAAATCTGCTTGAGCTGGCTTAACATCGAGATAAGAGCACCAGCTCAATCAGACAGGAACAGGTGCAAGGTATACATCAGTCATTGCTGATTAGTCCTACTCGTCATAATTTTTTTCCGGTAAGTCCGGTCAGCAGCGAATTTGTTCAGGTCGGCGTCCAGTGCCTGGGTTTGCTTGAGCATCTGCTGAGGAAGGAACCTGTCCGAGAGATGGAGTCGTGCTGAATGCGAGTAGAGCTCGGGATTGGCCCTAAGGGCAGCAGGGGGGAATCCTCCAGCCACAGGTATCCCAGAATGAAGGTGTTGCCATTATGCCTGTTATCATCTTGACTGTTGATAGGAGGCGTTGGTCACCGATTAAGGTGGGAAGCCGTGGAATTCCGAGAGAGTTGGCAAGCTGTGTGGTACGAATCAGAGCTGGAAGGTTGTGCTTCCTGTTGGCCCACTTTAGGAGCCAGAATTCTGTGGCAAAGAGTGGTTTCTTTATTGACGGTGCCGCTGACGCCCAAATTTCAGCAGCATAGAGTAAAGGTGGAAAGATAACTGTTCTTATGTACCTCACGGTTATCTTTTTATCTGTGATATGAAGGAGATGCTGTTTTGCTATCCACCGGAGTCTTGAAGCACGTGTGAGGAGCATATCCATGTGGGCGTTGAATCGAAGTTTTGGGTCGAATACAACGCCCAGATCACGATGGCTGGACACAATTGGGATGAGGGTGTTGCCGACCGAAGGCTGGAGAGAAGAAGGAGTTTGCTTCAATGAATACACCATGAATTCGGACTTAGCAGGATTGATCTTGAGCCCAAACTGGCAGAGGTAAGATGTGACTGTGGTGAGAGTGTTGTTAATTTCCACTTTTACCAGATCTAGGCCTTGACCGGGAATGATGGGAGTGAGTATCTTGATTATAACTCCCCCTCCTCGTCTATCTGTTCTTCCGGTACCCACACATTTGTAGTTTGCTGCCGCAGTTAGCCGATCTAACTGTTTTCCATTTCCCAACCAGGTTTCGATTAAGCAAATGAAATCCAGGTCCTCGTGCATCATCATCGTTTGTAAGGTGTGGAGCTTATTTGAGATGCTCCTCACGTTTCGTGCAAACGGGTGGATGTGATGTTCTGCATTCCCAGCTGGGGAGAGTTTTTTTGATTGCTATTGAGCCCGATTCCTTGCATCACTTTTAACAAGTGGTCTGGCCCATGTCTCTGTAAGGCTTGACTAAGGTACCTACTGGCCAGTCGCTTACGTCTTATAGGCGAGTTGCTTTATCTGGTGGACAAGAGATTATAAAGGAGGAGTCAGCTGGATGTCGTGTTTTCACTTGTTTTACGTCCACAGTTACCCCGTGTTCGCCCTCACACATGGCTTTAATGTTTCTGGGCTGTGTTGTGGGCCCTAGCCTTGATACAAAAATTTGCTCTCTGGTTGCAACGGAAGTAATATTGTAGATTTCAGAAAACCGTTTGTTTGTTTCAGGTGTGTTACAGGAAGACATGTTAATACTTTCTCTGTAAGCTGGCTTACGTCCTCGGCCATCCTCGGCGAGAGCAAGAATGAAATTTTGGGATGGTCGGATTTTTCTACCCTCAGAAGTGTTATGCTTTTTAGGTAGTTTAGCGATGTGCGCATGGGTGAGTGGGTTTGCAGGAACATGATCTGAGGGGGAAGAGGTAACTCTGGCGTTCGTACTCTCGGAATATATGCATGCCCCAATCATTTCCGTGGATTCCTGTTGTCCTAATATTTCTGAGACTTTTTATTTTGGTTTTTACTTTTCCTAGTGGACTGTGTGAGGTCATTTCCTTGTGCTGCCCCTAAAGTTTCACTGGGTTTGGTGCTATTGCTTGCGAGGTCCTGCCGCAAACAGACAGTTCGTGGCTGGGCTTGAAATTCACATATTATTTGGCTCTCTTGATTTGCTATTCTTTCGGATATGTTTTATCCCGAATTCCATTTGTTTCTTGTCTTTTGTTTGTGGTTTTCATTACTTTCTATCCTCGTATGCAATCCACTTCTGCTTTTCTTTGGGTAGCTCTGCCTCGAATAGCACGATTCGTCGGTTACGGGGGCCGCTGAGACACCTTGTGCAACGAGAACGGATTCAAAACGCCCTAGCTTTTCCACCAGTCGTTTAAGGGTGTGCAATATTCTGCTGTTTTGTTCCTTGAGAAGAAAATTCTCTTCCTGCAGTTCCTGTAGCATTTTATGCACAGGGATGAAATTGCGTGCGAGATTTTCAGCGTATTCCGCAGCCTGCATCGAAAAGGGGCTGATGCAGTCTGCAAGGATATCCTTTAATTCCGCACGCGAGACATATTCTTTACGGTTCTCTTCCTGCCTTTCATTCGGGCTATGATTGCTCCTTTGTCTAGCGGAATACCCTTCAGAGTGCTTGAAATCTTTTGGGCAAACATCGCATTCCAAGATTTCAAGAATTGATCCTTCAGGATGGCTCACGATGCCATTTCCTAGGTCGGTCTGCGAGAGGATTACTCTTGTTGCTTGTTCAAGGTCGTTAATCCGTTCTTCGCAAGAATCTTCACAAATGACTTCATTAGGTAATTCTTCATTATTTTTTCTGTTTGTTGCCTACAAGCGTCACATTCAAACTTGCGTTTTCTAGTTTTGTTCAATCTCTTAATATCGACAGAAGTACAATCAGGCTTATTGCAATAGTTTTTGTGACAAGTAACGCATTTAATTATGAAGTCATCATTCGTCAGACATATGCAGCAGGTAAGCGGCACGGCTGATGCGCTGAAATTTGTCATTCTGCAATGCAAACTGAAGGCGGAATTTCAGTAATTTCGTGTCAGGTAGTCTTTAGCACAAAAAGAGAGCGCACTTCTATCGTTCGATGACTAGCCGATGAAGTATGCAGGTGGGAGAGGTATAATCCCTAACTTTGTTACCACTTGACCTTGTCCAGAGCTTAAGTGCCGTATTGTCTTAAGCAAAATATTGATGCGTTCCGCTGCACTGAATCGCTATAAACCGACCGTTCGTTTCAACTATTACACGAAGTATGAATACTTAAAATTAAGATTAACCATATTACCTGTTCAATATTCCATTAATAGACACTATATCCAGATTCCACTTCTCATAAGCTCTCTTTAAATATGCAATTCATGTATGATCCTTTCAGGTTAACTTAGATATTTGAATATTTTTAGGAGCACATAATTCAGTAACTCACTGACCTTCGCCACCACTGACTGGACAAGGGACCTTTAAAGCCAAGCTGGGAATTGAGGAGGATCCGAGCTGCGCCTGTGGGGAGCTTGAGTGCTCCGAGTACATTATGTACGATTGCACACATTATGAGGACCTCAGGTGCAGACTGATCACCGCGATACACTACCTCCCCAAGAACCTGGAATCACATCTACTGGACTCACTAAAGAAATATAGGGCGCTAAAGGAATATGCACAAAAACTATTTGCTAAGCGTAAAACACTGATGGCTATCAATGTTTTACTCAAGAAACAGATAAAAAAATGAGACGCAGAACATGCGCCGAGAGGACTCAAGGAGAACCTCCCTCAGGAACCTGCTCACTACTAATAATATCTAATACCTAGCGAACGCAAGAATAACCCAATGCAGACAAATGCGGATCTTCCCATGATGAAGAGAACCACAACCATTGATAACGGACTGAAAATGGACCTGACCAGTGTTCATAGCTGAGGAGGACAAACCTGGATACTGAAGACTACCGATGACAGGGAAGACCGACAATCTTATACTGCATTGAAACTCTAAGTTGCCGCCTTGACGGAGCCATATTGGCTCAAAGCTCTGCACTCTCTTGTGCGGTGCAATTCTTTTTCTCCCATACCCACCGGGGTGGGGGGGGGGTTGACGGCTCGCTGTCTCCTCTCTCCCCTGCCACACCATTCTTTCCCTCTGGTGGGGCATGACTGGTTCAAGGAACATAAGGTTGAACATGACATACCGCCCGGATTGTTCGAGACTGGTTCGCTGAACATGAGGAAGACTTCCAGGTATTACCCTGGCCTCCAATTCGCCAGACATGCCTCACTGAATAATAGGGGGTCACCTACCCTATCGACTCTCTTCTTCCAATTTCACCGCCCCAGCCTTCACTCTCCCCTCCCAGCACTTTCTCTTGCAGAGCCCTACACATCCAAATTAAAAATACACCAAAAAATTTCGCCCTACCTTTTAGGCACTTCAGAAACAGGCCTTCAGCGTAAAACTCCATATTAGTGCTTTAATGTAACTGAACTAAAATCAACCGCGCTCGTTCCAATTTTATTTTAGGTCCTAGCCAGGAAAGTAAGTGGCAGGACCTGCCAGAGTACAATTGTCGCACTGATAACACCCGGCTAGCCTCCACGTGGCGAGGCGTGGGCAACGTTGGGTCCTATTAGGGGCCTGGAGGCCAATAAGCCGGATAAACAATGGGCACAACATAAAACACTACACATGACCCACACACTTCTAAATCTCTGGCTTTGACAGGCTAATGTCACCGATACATAGAACATTCGCGGAGATGGGAGAAATCCCACGAGCCGTTAGACCCTCAACATACCTCATACCTAGACATCATTGCTGACCAGGTACACCCTTTCATGGCAACGATCTTCCCCTCTGGCGGTACCCTCTTTCAGCAGGATAATGAGCCATGCCACACCATCCGGATTGTTCGAGACTTGTTCGCGGAACATGAGGAAGACTTCCATGTATTGCCCTGGCCTCCAAATTCCCCAGACAGACATCAATCCCATCAAACATCTGTGGTTTGTGTTGGAACAGCAACTCCGATCTGCGGCGTCTCAACTTCGGACCTTACAGGAATTAAAGGACCTGCTGGTTACGTGTTGGTACCAGATACCACAAGACACATTTAGAAATCTTCTAGTGTCCATGCCTCGCCCGGTACGAGCTGTTTTGGCTGCACGTGGAGGACCAACATCGTATTAGGTAGGTGGTTATAATGTTTTGGCTCATCGGTGTATATATTCTTAGAATTGCTGTATTTTAAACATTCATATTTTGCGCGTTTATTGTTATTTTTCAATTCTTTTTTCTATTTTTTAGAATAATTATCGATTGTAAAACCAGCCCTCATTGCCTTAATATTACGCTATCTCGCAACTTCTTGTCTTGTATTTTTTTAAAGTAGAAAGAAATTATGTAGAAACTCTTATTCTACATAATTTTCACTCATATAATTGACTGCTAAATAAGCAGTGCGTTTCTTAGCCCAACAGTTTATTGATATGAAGGGGTGGAATACCTAGCAAAATGCGTCGCAGAATACCTAACGAATGACCGTGACCCGGCTATAGAAATTCTCGTCACTATAGAGCAGATAACATTGTATCCTGTACTTGATCGGCTAAGTTAAAACATTTATTCTTTTTAACCAACTTATCCTTTTGTTTCTTGTGATGTTTAATCTATTTAATATTAGACAACGAACAAGTTAGTGGAAACGCAGCATATCAGTACGCAGACGGCACCGTTTCCGGCTATTTGGCCGTTCTTCAGTGGGTGGTATGTACTCTGGTGATACAACGGGGCCGTCTGGGTGGTGGTATCCGCTGAGAATAAGTAACAATAGTCTTCTCCTTTGGTGAAGCGTTACTTATTCGAAGCAGTGCAATATCATGGCAACTCGTTGTGAAGGTATTCACAATATGAGATTTAACTTCACAATATGAAGTTCGCTGAGCAGTGCAGACGGGCTGCCAGGGCAGGTCATGGAGTCTTGTCAATGATATATAGGAATTTTGCTAGCAGGGACAGGGAGGTGATAATCCTGTTATACAAAGCAATGGTCAGGCCACACCTAGAGTACTGTGTACAGGTCTGGAGGCCTCATTTTAGGAAGGATGTAGAGTTGCTAGAACGAGTACAGAGAAGAGCAACAAGATTGGTGAGTGGAACAAAGGGGTGCTCTTACCAGGAAAGGCTTAAGTTCTGCAAATTGCAGCGCCTGGAGAGTAGGCACCTGCGAGGTGATCTGAGTGAGGTGTATAAGGCCTTGAATGGGTTGAGCAAGCTGAATGCTGATGGGATTCTTCGTCTTGCTCAGACTAAGAACCTGGGGGGCATAAATTCAAATTGAGGAAGGACAGTCGTAGAATAGATGTGCAGAAATTTGCCTTTAGCCAGCGGGTAGTTGATTGGTGGAACGGGCTCTCATCTTTTGTTGTGGAAGCTAATAGCCTAAATAAATTTAAGGCTGCGCTGGACAGGCATTGGAACGAATGGAGGGATGAAATGGGAGGTTTTTTTTTTTTTTCCTGATGCTGCATAAGCTTGCTTTCTTGCATCGTATGCCTCTATGCTAACTAAAAAGATACCGTTTTTGCTAATTCAGAGTTTGCTGCGTACTAATATGCTGCGTTTGCACTAACTTGTACGTTGTCTAATTCTCTCGCAGCCTGAGGTTTAAGCCTATTTAATATTATAATTTCATATTAATATAAAAATCTAGTTAATATTATTAAATTTATATACATTAAAAATCTTATTTAATAATTATAAATTTATTAAGTTTTATTAATATTATAATTTTTAATCGTTATCTGAAGTAAACACTTTTCCCATAAACGGCGGTACATGTCAGGGAATAAAATAACATGCAATACCTTATTTTCATTAAAAATTTACCTCTTCAGTTGACTTCAAGTAAAAAAATTAAGTCAACTTATCGATGGCAAAAAAAGTTAACAGTTTGTCAGCACCAGAATCATATCGCATTTGGAATTGGCACACGGATTAGAGGACTAGGGAGGATGTCACACAGGAACAAACGGGACCAAACTGTACCCTACCATAATTCATATCAAGACCAATCAAGGATGGAAAACAATAACAACATAGAAGGCGCTTGCCACAAATGTACATGCTTCCTGAATAACCGCGTTTGTACAGGCCTTGTCATCGTGTATTGCTCACAATCAATGTCCAACTTGTTATAGAATTTTACAGAATTCTGAAGGATTCTGTAAAATTTGTATTTTTCCTAATGTATTTTGTGAAGTGTCTTGCCAGTTTCTGTGACGGCAATTTAGTCTGGTTGCTTGTACTGGAGAGGCGAATTATTAATTCTGTACGTTCTAAGATCCATTGATAGTGAGAGCATTTCAGTCATGTTTAGGACTTCAGTTCTATGTGAATAGTTCAGGTATTCTCCATTCACATCGACTCCTTTCTGCGACCAGTCTAATCTTCTGAAAGCTTCCTCAAGGTCAGCAGTAAACAGCTTCGGAGATATTGTGTCTCCTTGTCGAACTCCTTTCTCAATTTTAAACTTTGTTACTGTCTTTGTCTAGTCTAATAAACGGGGTAGTGTTCTCATATATTTTCTTCAAAATCCTAATGTATGGGATGTCTATGCCTTGTCTTTCCAGTGCTCGAAACATTGCCGTATGCTGCATGGAGTCAAATGCCTTATCATAGTCCACAAATGCCAGGCATAATGGTGTTTTATATTCATTTGCTTTCTCCATTAGCTGTGATATTACGTGAAGGTGATCCATAGTTGAGAATCCCGTCCTAAAGCCAGCTTGCTCTTTTGGTTGATTCTCATCAAGTATTCTTTCTAATCTGTTAGTAATGACCCTTGTGAACAACTTGTAGATGTGGGACAACAAGCTAATTGGTCTATAAATTACTATTTCTGATTTATCTCCTTTCTTATGCAGAAAAATTATGATTGCATTATTCCACTCCTTAGGCGTCACGCCTTCCTAATGTATTTTGTGAAGAGTCTTGCCAGTTTCTGTGTCGTGTCTTTTCCTCCTAATTTTAACGACTCTATAGTAACTTCGTCTTCACCTGGGGCTTTCTGATACTTCTTTTCTTCAATGCATGTTCTACCTCATCAGGAAGGATATTGGGTATGCCGTTTGTGTTGCAAATTTGTGATCCATCTTTCCCACTGCTAGCATCATCCCCGTGCTCCTTATATAATACTTTATAGTAGTAGTCTGCTATTTGAATTATATCTTCTCTGATATTTATAAGTACACCCTCACCATTCTTCAGATTTAGTATCATTTGTCTTTCTGTATTGCGGCTCATGACTGCTGATTTAAGTCCTTCATTTTTTCTTAATGCTTATTCTACTTTTCTTGCGTTAAATCTTCCTATGTCCTCTTTGAGTCTCTTTCTAATGGCTTTGAATAACTCAGTATACTTAATTTTGTCCTTTTTAGTGTTTATCTTGCTCTTCATTTGTCGTCTTCGTTTCAACCTTCGATCAAGATTAAAAGTAGGTAACTCGGCCTGTGGCCGAAACAGTGGTCGTTGAAATGTCTCAAGATGATTTTTCAGAAACTTTTAATAGGTTAAATTCAATGGAAATGCTCTGTAATCCTTGATAATATCTTAAAGTGGATGGTAATAAAACTAACAGTAGGACGTTTTTAATACTCTTAAATGATTATAATGAAATATATGAATTTCTTGGAAAGAAAATGCATCCTTGCGTTCCCCCATCGCGCTACAAGTAAAAAAAAGTAACTGATACCTTTAAGGCGCAGTCACAGTTTTCAGTAAGAAATAGCAATCACCATTAAGTCCACTATTACCAATTCTGATACCAGTTCCTAGAAACACCAAGAGTTCTCCTGGGGTCCACTTCAAGAGCAGACTTTTGGAGATCCATCCATATTCTAGAGTTCACAACACTTCATGTCTGGGGTTCTTTTCAGGAGGTTCTTAATCTGTCCTGCAGCACAATATTTTACTTGTGAAAGGCAATTTAGTCAATATAAACTAAGTCAAAACGAAAAAGTGTGAAGGGTGTCCGACAGAAATTTTGCATTAGCCTTCTGCAGTGACCTCCCCCTTCGGTCCATCTTAAAAAAATTATATAAACTCATGTATGCATCAATACTCATGGAAAGTCAAAGCATTTATATCCAGGTTGGTCACAACTAGTTTGATGCCATCCACAATGGAATACATTTAACGTGCATCGATCTGTATTTCAAATGCGAAGAGTAAAATCCTATTCGAACAGAGGTTAGAGTTAAATAGTACGGACGGTTAAAGTACCTTATTACTGTGCCAATTTCACTCGTACAATTTACTTCAGTCTTAATTAAAATAAAGAAATATTGAGGTACCAAGTGCTATTAACGATGCATATCTTCATTTGGTTATGTCCTTAGTTAATTTTACAAGTTACAGAGTAGGTCCGCCGGCATAATGAACTAATTTAGAGCAACAGAATAGAAAGTAGAACTCGGCGCAAGCGCATTCAGGAGAGCTAGCTCGTTGATCTGGATATTGTTAGGGAAATTACTTGGACGTTGAAATATTATTTTCAGGAACATCCCTGGACAGAGGTCATTTAATATACTGTAGTTGTATTAAATGACACTTTAAGATCAATTGCGAAAAAAAAAACGCGCTTAGTATAATAATTATAATTTCTTTGCCGTTATTTGTTTCTCGTGGTTGTTGCTTTGATTTACGACTGTCATGCTTTATCTTGCGAAGAGTTTTTATTTGCGCTTCGTATTATCGCTCCATTTCGTTTTGATTTTGCAATTTTTTATGGCTGTAGTATATAACTCAATGAAAACACTGATTTTCCAAATTGAGACTAGTCAGAAGATGACCGATAACGCTTATTTGGGAGGGAGGAGGTGGGAACTCTAATATTTTATCAAACAATTCACAGTTAACCGTTCACTCTGGCGAGGGAAGTCTCAAACATCATTTTGCTAAATAGAAAATGCTTACAGTTAGGTCTAAACAAATAAAATGTAGCATACAAATTAATGTTGTATACAAGAATGTTTTATGCAGTAAAATAGTTATATTTAAGATTAAATGACAGTACGATAAAACTGTGAACTCCCGTATTTAAAGAACTCCCGAATCTTTCCCAGCCTCTATTATTTCGGTTTTTCAGCCTGCAAAACAAAACCTGCAATAATGCAATAATTAATGTGCAATAATTTAATGTACAGGGAAGTTCGCAACATTCACATGACATTATTCATCGATATCTGTACAAGTGCTGATGCTCCATGCGTGGTAATGGATGAGAGAAGTAAACGGAGTTTTGGGATATGACGGATGAAATATTGCAGAACATACTAGAGGAATGATGTATTACACTATAATTGGGAGGGATCTGAATGGTTAAATGGGGTGGTGGCGGGGAGAGAAAGGAATATCGCATTTTTAATTAATGCATGTTTTGTACTGGATTTTCTAAGGATAAATGAATTTCCGGACATTAAACTAAGCTGGGCTTGATATTTTTAAACCGCGAGGCCCGGGGCAATAGCCCCTTTCGCCGTCAGTGCTCTTTTGCATCATAAAATGCGTAAGAACACTGATGGCAAACGGAGTACTCGGTTAAGCTCAAGCAAGGAATGTTGTCTAATTTACAAATTTATATCACTAGATTTCTAGAATTTATTACTGTGTATTCTTTGGTTATCCACTATATCATTTAGTGAATCCTTTGGAATTCATAACTTATTTAACACTGTTTCTAAACACTTAAATTTTAGTTACAATTTTCAACTGTGTTTGCATTCACGTTTCCTTCATTAAACTTTCAAATCAATGTACGTTGCGTTTACGTTTCTGGCAGCCACATCATCGTTGGCAGAGCTGCCAGGACCTTGGAAGCAGCGGCCTGTAATTTGAAAAGATATGGAAAAAAAAGTTATGATAACGCAATCGGCAGATTAAAATATATTTGCTGATGTTTTCTTGAAAGCTTTAAGAATAAATAAGTTAGTCTCATAGTCCTAACATAGTACTTTCCAAGTTGATTTTTTAATGAAGTTTAAGAGCTTTTAAAACGGTTTAGTAAAGTCGATAATATTTAAAGGAAGAAATATTTTTGAGTTTCGATTAACGAAAATCGAATGCTGGAAACATTTGCCATATATTTCGATGAGCAATCTTGCAAGTTGAAACACCGAGAAAGTTCATGCGCACATTGATATTTATTTTAAATGAAGTTTTTGTATCATTCTTCAAGGTATCTGCTTGAAAAAGTTTCCGGTAAGAAATATTTATGCTGCTCTCGATTCAAGCGTCTTTATAGATGTTACTGCCAATATTTAAAAAAAAAAGTACAAAGCGAAAAGAAACTTTCTAAAGGATTCGGAATTCATTGTTGTCGTCTTAACATTGATGAACGCTAATCAGACTTGTTGTACACAATGTTTTACCTTAAGCAGGTTCTTCTCCGGTAGCAACAGAAAAAGCAGATACAGGGCTGATAAATCTTGACAACCGTTCAAGAGAGGAGCACCACGCATGCGGGATGCTAAATTCAGGTAAGCTAAAATATCTTGAAAACCTGTATATGGGTATACCATCGATCCGTTGTCATGTTCACTAGCTCTGTTTCTGCACTTTCTGTTGCTGCCAGGATTCTTCAGCGACTAAAATAAAAACTGGGACTTTGGCTTCTTCGGATTTTGGTGGTTTGGATTTTCATCATTATTTCTGACCAAAAATAATATTTTTCGGCTGGAAACTATCCAACTTTCCAACTGACCTAAGGAACAGTCATAATAATAAGAAGGAGCGGGAATGGTCTGTAAAGCAACCAATAACAATTAAGTATAAAGATAAATTCAATATTCGATTCCAAAGAGATTCTGAAGGATCACATAAGGAGAGCTAAGAATGTTTTCCTGAACACTTGAGATTACACACTTGTACAGGAATACACCCCACAATAAATATTACAGGTAGAACCATATAAATTCTGCGTGATGTGGACAGTGTAGTCGATGTGTCAAAGGAGTTCCCAGACAACCAACGCCTGAAGCGGCCGTTGTATAGACGTTATACAACTCGCAAGGCTGGGATTCGGATAGTTAATTCTATTCTGAATTAGATATCAGTGAAAACGAGAATGCCCTGTATTATGTTCTTTGCTGCTCACTGAAAAATTTCACAAGTTTTTGATAGACTTCGAGTAATCAAGTAGAAACGCATGAGCTGCTTTTTTGACGTTGAGCTTGCTGGCTGTTTTAGGAATAATAGTGAGAGGGTTAGACACTGACGACTCCAGACTAATGTTACCACTTTCATTAAACAAACTTGACCCTCATTCGTTGCTGATAGGCTGATATTTCCTAAACCACTTTCATTAACATCAATGGTGTTAATGAGCGTCATTTAGTCAACAGTCGCCGGATATAGAGCGCCGGACCACATTCCATTTATGGCTTTTAAATTCCATAGAACGGACGCTTCACTTTTTCAGACATGTAGGGCCATCGTTTCACAATAAAATGTATTAAATAAATAAAACTTTGTAAATACTAAAAATTTATTCAAAAATTGCGATTACTTACGATGAATGATCAATCATCCTCCTTAGCAAAACTTCTTTCAAAATTTATCAAAAATTCAAGGACGACAATGGCATTTTCTGTTTGTGGGCTTTCTCCATGTCTTCAGCATACAATTGAAAAATTTTTCGCCCTGCGTGCCAAAAAAAAGAAAAATATAAAATAAAACAAAAATATAACGATTTTCGAGTACCGTAGAAAAAAAAAAAAAATACATACATGACGAAAAATAATAAACAGTTTTTGTCATTATAAAAAGGTTACGTTACATTACGTTAGGTATGTGTTAAGCGCCGAAGCACCTAAGGCACAAAGCAAAGCATATTTTAGTATTACTATTAGTAATGGCCACATGGTGCAAGAAAGCCTATGGCTTATGCTGCACCAGCCAAAAAAAAAAAAATAAAAAAATAATTAATTAAAAATAATAATAAAATAAAATAACAAAAAATAAATAAAAGAAAATAATAAGAATAAAATAATAAAAATAAAATAATAATAAGAGAAAAGGAAATATACAACCTATGCGTTTCCCTCCTCCCGAAGGTAATTATCCAGCTGACTTTTGAATTTCCCCAAACTGTCAGCCTCAACCACCCACGTAGGTAACTTATTCCAGTAATTTATAACTCGCTGTCTAAAATTAAACTTTCAGCAATCCAGTCTAAACATCTCCCACTCCTATAACTTGAAATTATGGCCCCTTCTCTAGAATCATTTATAACCGTAAAAATTTCGTCCTTATTCATTTTGCTTATGCCTCTCAGAACCTTAAACACCTCAATCAAATCTCCTCTAAAGTGCCTAGTTTCCAAGCTCTGCAACCCACATATTCGAAGTCTCTTCTCATATACGTCCTTTTGCCGATCTCATCAGGCGAGTTACCTGTCTTTGGACTCTCAAGAAGGAAAAACTTTCATTTTGTTTGTAACTGCGTGCATTCTTCAGACGGTTTACTGTCTTCTGTACGGAAAATCGAGTTTCTGGGGGAAGGGGGAAATGACTGACAGACTATCTTAGCCACGTTATGAAATAAAAAAAAAAAGTCCAAAAAATTTCTCGTATCATTGAACGATTTGAACTCAGGCCCTTTCTACTTGGTGTGGGAGGATAGTGAATAAACCGACTACCCGCGAGAGCGTTATAAAAAAAAATAATAACAATACTTGAAAATTCTTAATGAAAACTTTTTTTATTATATAATTCTGTACATAATTAAATTACCGGTTTTTACCTCCATATAGCTGATAGATCAAAAAACAAATTCTTTTTATTCTATTTTTTATTATTGTTATTATTTTATTATTATTATGTTTTTGCCGAATCAGAAAAAGTCCACTTTTTTATCTTCGCTTTCTTGGCCTTACTAATATTAAATGAAATACTTTTGTTTTTTTTATAATATAAACTATTTGTGAGTTGCCGCGCGCTAGTATATTTTTCTCTGCATGCCACTGTTTTGCCATCCCTGGTGTGTGTGTGTGTGTGTGTGTGTGGTATCGCTGGTGGTTCCTAGGCATTTGCCTATCTCCACCTTGTTCATCTGTGGTGGTGAAGAACCTCTGCAGATCGGGTCCAAAAAAGTGTTGGCGCTCGTGTCAGCCTAATGTGCTGGTCTGGGTCCACTATCACCTGTAATGCTGAAACGCACAAAATCCAGCACCCACCGGAGACAGAGCAATACCGGTGGGCACCATCCCATCTATGGTATCTTATGTAGGACGGCACCTGTCTCCGCCTTTGTACACTGTGATGATTACAAAGCACTGTAAAAAGCCAGAAATGTGTGTAAACGTGTTTGTTGTCGTGGTTGTTTAGTTGTTTCTGGCCGTTTTGTCACCAGGCAGGCGATCACCTGGAGTTTGCATTTACTCTGGCAGGACCTGCCAGAGTAACTGCAAACTACTAGGTACCTGGTCTGCCTCCACGGGGCGAAAGTGGGGCAACGTTGGGCCTCAGCAGGGGCCTGGCGGCTAAATGGCCAGAAGAACAACGGTACACGACACAACACATTTCAAGATCCATACTCTCTGGCCTTTACAGCGAACTGTACGATCACACAAAGTAAACTACGCGGAGACGAGGGAAACACCTGGTGCTGTTTGACCCTAAATACACTTTATACTTTACCTAAACATCATCTGCACCAGGCAGGGCTACAAGCGAGATCCCTAAAAAACTTGGCCCCACCGTGGCCATCTATGACATTCATAAAAATATAAAATATGAGCAAATAATAAGTGATCTGTACCACAAAAATCTAAAGGATCATGAATACACAGAGGAGGAAGTCAAGCTGCAAATTAAACCTCGATTTTCTACTAGGCTCAAGGAAAAGCAAACAAATGTAATTGGATCCTCCAAGTAGCAGGGGAAATTAGAAGAAAGCTACTCACAAACGCCAAGAGGATCTACATTGGCTGGACACTCCATGCGGTTAAAGGCTACACTATGGTCCAAAGTTGCTTCAACTGCCTGTGATATGGTCATCAGGTAGCACAGTGTACTCAGGGATCCCCCACATGTGGCCACCGTTTGCAGGAGGGACACAGCCAGGATTGTCCCAACAAAGAAAAACCACCAAGCTGTCCCAGATGCACTAAAAGGAAACGAAATAATAACAATAACTTTAAAGATCCCAAATGCACAGAATATACCAAAGCAGTTGAATTCATCGGATCAAAAACCGATTATGAATAACACGCCAATTAATAAGAATAACACAAGAAGAAGAAACCAAAGCAATCTCAAAAACCTAAAAATTCTTCACTAAACTGTCAGTGCTCAATACCTGTCAACAATGATCTAACACAAACCATTAGAGAGCAAACAATACACATTGCAGCAATTCAAGAGCCATACTCATACAAGGGCCTGGTCAAGGGGGATACCCCTATCATATTGGCTAATCCAATCAAACCCAATAACAGTGGGACATAACAATGCCCGAAGATGGATCGGGGCTGCTATTGTCATAGCAGTTCCCACCATCACAGAAATCAAGGTCACTTCGCTGTACACGACGCATGCTGCTTGTGCCTGCCTGGAGGTCAGTTTTGGCCAGCTCTTTGTCATATCCCTCTACTGCTAGTAGATCTGATCCAATACAGCAATACGCTGACTACTTGGAGGAAGCACTCAACAAGCTTAGGAACAAAAGCGTGCTTATTCTAGCTGATATCAACGCTAACTCGACCCTCTGGAACAGTCCGAAAACGGATGAAAAAGGACAGACCATAGAAGAAATCATTATCACGCACAGACTGCAGGTACTCAATATGCAAGGACATCCCTCAACCTGTGTCACGCCGCGTAGTGCCTCATATATTGATGTCTCCTTAGTTACCCCAGCTATGGAATAACTAAGGAGACATTAATGCCATAACCTTCCACAATGCCATAACCTTCCTGTACTTCAGCAGACAAGGCGTACAAGGACAGACCACACGGATCAATACAGATTCCAAACAAAAACAGCAAACTGAGAGAAATTTGATAACACCCTAAAGGAAGAACTAACAGAGGAACAAGTAGCTGCCCTACAGACTCTGAACACAGAACAACACATACTGGAATTACAAGATAAGATCACCAAAGCATGCAAAGCATCAATGAAGCTGAGAAAAAGAAAAAAAAAGTATCACGTCCCTTGGTGGACGGTGATCCTCACTGAATTGAAACAACAATGCAGGACAACAAGAAGGAAGTATCAAAGAGCTCGACGAGTATCAACTAGGTCACAAGACGAACTCAATAACTTGCAGGACAGGTACAGACAGGCGAGAAGACGCTACCATCAAACCATAGAACAATAGAAAAAAGCAGCCTGGGAAAGGCTAATCCAAATGAAAGGAAACACAGACCCATGGGATCTAGTCTATAAACTGCTCAACAGCAAGATCCCATCACAGGAAATATATGCTACAATGAATGTCCAGGGAAATACCTCCACAAATGACTGGGCAGAAACCATCAATGTGATCCTGGACACGATCACCTATCAAGACCTGGATCACGAAGAGACATCATACCAAAAAGAAATGAGACGACGAAACAGAGCATAATAAGGACCCCCCCCCCCAGGAGGAACTGCCATTCACCTTGGAGGAAATAGGCCAAGCCATAGCCAATATGAGCAATGGGAAATGCCTGGGGCATGACGCCTTGGAGGTGAAGGTCCTGAAGAGGACGTGGAAAGTGGCCCCCTGTGCCATCTAAAATGCCCTCAACTATTGTCTCCTTTCTGGCACCTTCCCCAGGACCTGGAAGCTGGCAAACCTCAAAATCATCCTGAAAAGTTCCGACAAACCTGAGCAAGACACTACTTCATACCATCCGATCGCCCTCCTCCAGGTCACGGGAAAGTTCTGGAAAAGGTCATTGCAGCCAGATTGATTCACACCTATAAAATAAAAGGCCTATACTCATCAAAGCAGTATGGATTCACCCCCAGGCACAGCACAGAAGACGCTATCTCAGAATTGATTGCTACAAGAGATAACTCTAACAGCAAGTACCTCCTAGCCATCTTCATGGACTTTGCGGTGGCCTTTGACAAACTCTGGAAGCCGCCATTTCTGCTCCGCTTTTATCCTTGCTTTCTGATTACTTCTGTGACCGGAAGGTCATGGTTCGGAGCTGTGTTCACGAAATCAGAAGAAAAATCACAAGGGAATGCCCACAAGGCTCAGTCTTGGGTTCACTCTGTTGGAACCTTGTTTTTCGACACCTGGTTGCATCAGACCTTCCAATCAACAGCATTACTAGCTTATGCAGACGATGGCCGGCAACTCCAGGAGGGAAATAGAAAATAATGCAAACCAAATCCTAGAAGAGCTTGCCATATGGGCGGATAAACAAATATTCAATATCCACAAAAAAAAACGACGCAAATGCTGATCAAGGGGAAACTCGATAGAGAGCTCCCACCACTCGTCAAGTACAAAGATCAAAGGATCAAATATACACAAACAACTAGATACCTAGGCGTCATGGTGGATGAAACACTCAGCTTCCTCCCCCCCCCCACACAAAATACTTAAAAGAGAAGACCAAGACCTTCCTGGTGACCCTAAAACAAATAACCAGAAGAGAATGGGGCCTAAAAGCCCACACGATAAGGTTATATTATAACTGTGTTTTCCTTCCTATTCTTACTTAGGGAGCGGGTGCATGGGGATATAGAGCAAACAACGTGATAATAACCAAACATCTGGAACAGGCACAAAGATTGGCGCTCTTAACCATGTCAAGGGCATGCCGAACAGCTTCAACAATGGCGTTACAAGCTCTACTAGGAAAAATGCCAGCAAATCTAGAGGTATAATTCAGATACCTGACGTACAGAATAAACGACGGAATACTCACGACTACTGATGACATCACTGTTGACCTGCAGGCTGAAAAGAAAACGGAAATAGCAAAAATAAGGAATGTGATGAGGGAGAAATGACAAACACCTGGACAACCACGGAAAAGCAACAAGGCAATACATCCAGAATGTGCAAGAGCTAATGAAGAAGGAAAAATTATGGCTAGCGCCAGGCCTATATGCCTCCTTCCTAATGACGGGCCATGGCAGTATAAACGCCAAACTATACCAACTGGGCCTAACAGAGACACCACAATGTCACTGCGGCAAGCCTGAAATTGCTGACCACATACTCAACGATTGTCATTGTTACCAGGATTGTTACCTTTAGGAGACTGCACACCACCAATTGACAAGGCAAAGCTCACAAAAAGCGAGGACAATTTCAAGGCATTCCACACCTTCGCGATTAAGGCCATTAAGAGAAAAGAGAGGCCATTAGGAGAGAGAGAGAGGACAAACGGATTTGATAAATAACTACCAACCTTGACCATGACTGAAGACAACAAACTTTCCTCTCTCTCTCTCTCTCTCTCACCACCCGGAGTGAGAGATATTTTATCCTTATTAAAACTCTCATCACTTCTTCTTAGGGCGGTCCTACTCTTGGATTTGCCCCTTTTTATCACTCTTCCTTACTTCCCCCTAAATCAAGTGCCCCTGAATCTCTCAGGGACACTTAGTAGAACACTCAGGTTCTCTTAGTAGAACCCGGCACGCCTCCTCGTGGCAGGGGTGAAGAGTGGGATCTCTGCCCCCCCCACTCCTCACCACGCGGTGACCTCGTGTCTCTGTCCCCCACTCGCTAAGTTGCCGGTTAGAAAGAAGTCTTATAAACAAGAAGACATGAAGCGGCTAATGGAGAAACTCCGGGCTCCACTCAGGCAACCCAAACACAAACAAATCTAAACATCATTGTTGACCAGGTACACCCATTCATGGCAACGGTCTTCCCCTCTGGCGGTGCAGTCTTTCAGCAGGATAATGCGCCATGCCACACCGCCCGGATTGTTCGAGACTAGTTCGCGGAACATGAGGAAGATATTGCCCTGGCCTCCAAATTACCCAGACATCAATCCCATCGAGCATATGTGGTTTGTGTTAGAACAGTAACTCCGATCTGCGTCGTCTCAACCACGGACCTTACAGGAGTTAAAGGATCTACTGTTTATCGGTTACATGTTGGTACTGGATACCACAAGACAAATTTAGAAATCTTGTAGCGTCCATGCCTCGCTGGGTACGAGCTGTTTTGGCTGCACGTGGATCCTCCGAGGAAGGTCACAGGGACAGCGTGCCTACCTCGGTAGAGAAGAAAGAGATCGAGGGGCAGACAGCCGTTAAGGACCTGCAAGACAAGAGTAGACACTGTTCTACAGGCCCTGCTCGTCGCTAAAAGTGTTTAGTGTTTTACGTTGAATGCTATGAAGTTTAGTCTGAACTGAAACCTTCTTAACATGCGAGAATCTGGCGGCCGCGCCATAGGAACAAATTGGTAGAAACGCAGCTTTTTAACATAACCGTAGAGAACGAGAATTACGAGACCCAAAGACTGTTTAGAGAGACGCAGAAGTGAGAAGGTAAGTTTTTTGACTTTCTCTGAGAGATGTTCCAAGTGTTTAGTAAACGTAAGTTTACTATCAATGATCAGACCGACAAATTTTAGAGAAGAAACCATGGACAGCGACTTGTTTTGAAGTTTTACAACAGGAGGCCGTCAAATATTAAGCGAACCCTTAACCAGCATCATTTTAGTTTTCGTGGAGAATATGGATAATTTATTTATGGTGTACCATTGATGGAGATCTGACATGACTAAATTGGCAGTACTTTCAAGAGACGCACGGGAATTGCCCTGGATCAGCAGGGTGAAATTGTCGGCGTAAGCCAATTTGGAAGTAGAAGGAATAGTTTTAAGGAGTCACTCGTCAAGAACGATGTTCCAGACGAGTGGTCCAAGAACAGAGCCCTGAGAGCAGCCCCTAGTGACAGAGTGGGAGACGGAGTTAGACCCAGAAATAATAGAAACTGTACAATTTTCAAAATGACTTCTTAGAAGGTTAAAGAGAGGATGGGGACAATCGGTAGTACGTCAGCCCGCAAACAGACTAGACCACCATAAAAGATCAAAGACCACAGAGAAATCAACAACGTATTTAGAGTTTGCAGAGTTAACTCGAGAAAGGAATTCAACTACTGCTTCTTCAGTGCCTCGCCCAGTTCCAAAACCACATTGATCACTTGATACAAGAGAGAGAGAGAGAGAGAGGTGTTAGTGAAAAGAGAAGCGAGTCTTAATAGCAATCAATCTTTCAAGTGTTTTAGCCAAATGCGATAAGGGAGCAATAGGACGAAAGGACTTGCCACTCGGGGTGTTTAAAGGTTTAGGAATCAGTTTAAGAAGAGCTGGCTTCTAGATAACAGGGAAAGTGCTTTCATTAAGAGTCATCCCTCGTGTAAAGTGTAAAGTATATTGATGTTAAACGGCACCAGGGGTTCCCCCATCTCTGCGTTGCTTTCATTGTGGGTGTAACAGTTCACTGTAAAAGGCCAGAGATCGAAAAGTGTATGGATTTTGTAAGTGTAGTGTTATGTATCGTTGTTCATCTGGCCATTTAGCCGCTACACCCCTGCTGGGGCCCAACGTTGTCCACACTTGGCCTCGTAGAGGCAGACCGGGTACACAGTAGTTTGAAATTTTTACTCTGGCAGGCCCTGCCACCTGCATCCTAGAATTTTAGTGGCTAGGGCCTATGTGAAAAAAAAGGGGGGTGCACTAGAAGTAGGAAAGCCGAAAGTTGTTTTTATAATCTCAGTTTAAATTTAGGCGTTTTTAATTTTTGTAAGCTGTGTGTGGGTCTTGCGCATTGCAGGATAGACGGAGGAGGGAGGAAGACTGAACACTGGTAGGAAAAGCCAGAAGTGTGGGGTCAATGGGGAAGGCTGCCCTAGAACAGCAGTGAGGCAGGCCTATGCCTCACCAGACGAAAGAAGGCGAACGGCGGGAGCAGACGGGAAAACTGTCTCCCCCGCCAGGGATATGGAATAAAAGTGATTAGGGCTAGGGCGCCCTATTCAGATCGCCAAATGGCGTTTAGCAGCAGATCTGCGGTTTGGTGGTCTCAGTTCAATCCCACCAGGGATTTGGCCAGTTGTGGGTTGATTCATGGGATGAAATCTCGTCCAGTATTTAGTGGTCCATTTCCTAATCTGGATAATTTCTGGGTCGGTTCAGTCTCGATTTGTCCTATGGATAGCATTGAGTGTTCGTCTCCTGGAAAACAATTGTAGGGCGAAGCTCGTGAGTCATCCCTGGTATCAGATGCTATGATTTTGCGCGGTGCTTACGACCACGTCCTCCACACTTTGCCTTTGGGGATAGCACGGTGGATATAATCACCTCCCCCTCATCGGGTGGAAAAGGCTGAGTTCAAATTTTGCAAATGACGCAAGAAACTTTATGGAATTTTTTCACAAAGTGGCTGAGTTAGTCTGTCTCAGACGAGGAGTGTATGGTTTTTCGTTCAGCAAACAAAAAAGTCGACCACAGGATAAGCGCAATTTAGAAACAGAATACTGTATACTGACGACTCATAGCTTTAGTTGCTTCGGCGCTTAGCACACACCTTGTGAAAAAGGCTTGTATTCGAAATTAGCCTTTGACGGGAGGAAATTTTTATTTATTTTTTCACAACGTGGTCAAGATAGCCGGTCTTGGGCGAGGGTAGCATGGTTTTATTTCCCGGAACCTCGGTTGTTGTTGTAGCTAGTTTTCAGACACATCAGCAGCTTATGCCATACTACAACATTGTGTGTTATATCTGTACAAGCTTTTGTGCGTTCAAGGGCCAAACTGCATCTTCTGCTGGCTGAGAAATCCGGAATAGCCCTGAGGGGGAACCCTACTCCCTCCGTCTTAGATCAGCTAACTACATCCCCGATTGAAGAGGTCATTAGAAAGTAATCCCTCTAGTCATCGATAGAATCGAACCTAGACTTCTCCAAACAAATGACAAAATAACTACAGTCAGGAAAGACTACGAACTTGGATTCTTCATTCATTCCACACTGTACTGACGCCTCATAGCCTTAGTTGTTTTGGAGCTTAACACACACCTAACATATGCTGTGATCTCAGGAGCATAAATACTTACCATTCTCCAGTCAATTTCTCGGATATGACCGGAGGAGATCTGACTGAGAAGACTGAGCGGATAGCACAACAGTTATAACTGTCGTCCTCCAACACCGTGTGAAAAGGTCTGGGTTCGAATTACATTAATAACTCGAAGACATTTTATGGGCTTTTTTCAGTCGGTCTCGGGAGAGGGTAGCGATGTTTTTTTCCGTGAATAAACTCAGCACACAGAAGCAGAAATCACGTACAATTTACACACAAACTGCACTCAAGCTCAAACTGAGCTGGAGTAATCCACAACTTAATTTTTTAAATTAATTATTTATTTTTATATTTGCCTGAGAAGGCCACTACTGTAATAAGCTACCACGCGCACGCAGTGGTTTTCTTCTACGCTAAAATAATGCATGTAAACATTTTTAACGACGGTCAACAGAACAGTTGAAAGCACCCTCTCACACATATCCATTTCCCGACAATTCGGCCTCCAAAATCGTAACTGTTTGCTGTTTCACTTTGCAGATAAAGAGATCTCTTGAAATAACAACACAAAGACTAAATTTTTTACCTCGGAAAGGGTTTTCAAAGAGAGTCAAATAGAGCCCAAAAGAATACACCAAAAGTTGCTTAACTCCATGTTTACTGAAAGCATCTCGCAACAGAAAGCAATGGAAATGCGTGAGAAGGGCACAAAAGGAGATAAATCCTTCTTGTGGGTGTCTGAAAAACTAAATGAAATTCATATCAGTTATTTTATGGAACAGTTTTCATGAAAGAGGAGGGCAGTTGCTTATTCGTGTTAAGTTATTCTTTGCTTTCATATCATCCTTCGCAGATAAATCCTTTCTATCTCTCATAGGAAGGAAAAAAAGCTTGGCACTTCAAGTCAACAGTTCGCCTTGGGATTACTTCGAGGGGGGATATTATGGACTCACGAGGACAGTAGCCTTAAAGTCTCGGTACGCGGTTTAAATCGCAGCGATTTCCGCCGTGAAATTTACTGTACGTGCCCATATGCAGTGTCATGCAACTTGAGAAATCAAAGGTCTTTCCGTTTTGAAAAACGGTGAATTGGGGAACGCAAGGCTATTTGCCATCAAGCGCATTGTGACGTCGTTCGTGTACAAGGCATCAGTTACTGAAGTCATAATTAGTGTAATCTTAGCATTTTAATGGTATATATATTTTATTTTCACCACGAGATACGTTCAGTAGACCAAATCGTAAACCTTGAAAACCATGGCCAACTTGGAGCAGCTGGCATTTTGTGAATTGAAAGTTTTTTTTTTGTTTTGTTTTGTATTTTTCAAAGACAGGAAGGAAACGAGGTAGGAAAACACCAAACAACCAGATTAAAGAATGGATTCGCCCACTGGGTATATTTGTCCCTGCTTACTTCCAGCAACACGTAGTTGTAATTTTATAATAAAAATTTACCGTCCATTGCTGAAGTGTTTAGCTTCCTGCGCGTGCATCTGACAGACTCAAGAATCCAAACACTCGAGGAAATGGCTGCCCTCTTGTGATTATGGAACGTGAGATTCGCCGGCGTACATCCACGTTGAGAGGGCCATCGTATTGCTTCAGTTGCTTAAGGCAATCTGGCTTAGAAACAAGGGTCTGGCGTGAGGTCGCTGATCCTCTTAAGACATGTTCAGCAAGTCACTGTATAAAGTTGAGATTATCTGGAGAGTTCTCCTGCAAATTGATGCGCGCTTCAGGCATCGCAAAGCCAAGGGTAATTAGACTTCACTGGAGATGTCGGTAAGCATGACTTTAATCACGTGATTAATCAAGAACTTACGACTCCAGTCGTTGACAATGACGTCTTTTCAAATATTTACAGGTCATTCGATTGTGCTGAAAGTTATGTACTTAACGTACTACACGATTGTTTCGTGAAGATACTTCATAACGAAGATTTATTGCCCTTCTTATCTACTGGGTGGAAAAATAAATCAAAACAGCGGACGTTGAAGGAATATGCCACATACATCAAGGCACGCTCTGTTAAGTATCGCACAGAAGCAAATATTTTGATATTAAAATGTTGTTCTGTGAACATTTTTTTTTTTTTTTTTTTTGTGATGTTATTTGTGTTTTTTTATCGTGTGAGCGGCTGTGTTCACACGATAACGGCCGGCTGTCGATTTGTCCACATGCTTGTTAAAGAAAATAACATTCATAGCCTTGGACTGCATCCAATGGACTGAAGAGAGGGCTCTTTTACCAGAATTATTGCGGGGCGTAAGATAGGTGTCGTGAGGATTTTCTTAACATATTACTCCAAAATACTCACAAGCTGTATGTAACTTTTGTATCAATAAAGTGTTGATACAGAATCTAACAGAGTTAGGAAAGGACGTTACTTGGTATTTTCCATGAAATATTTCTCTCTAACCAACCATTCTTATAACACGTGTAGCAGACCTAAGCAGGAGGCTGTTAACAGTATATGACTGTACTGTTAACAGTACAGCATGTATGGTCTGATGATGGGTTCTGCCAAGGTTCCCGAAACGTTACCTAATTGTATAGTACATTAATCAATAGGCTAACTAACTTAAAAATCTTACTTGGTAGTGGTCATTTAGAGAGAAAATTTTCGTTGATAAAGAAGTTACATACACTGGATCTGTCCCGTTACTACTGCTCAGCTGTTCCACGCAATCGGACAACTTACAAAGGATCATCACTGTATGAAATATTTAAATCTGTAGTGACGAAAACCATGTCCAAGTAGGAAGGTGATGGAAAAAAAATATGGAGTGAACTAATGTAAGAGAGTAGCAGCATGGACCTCTCCAGACACCAATTAAAGAGGAGCCAAAACCATTTGGAAACATTCTGCTTATTAGTGCGAGAAGCTTGAGTAGTGTAAGGGTCGTGGCACACGTCGAGTTTTGGGTCCTATTTTTTGGCTTTTCCCCGCGATCCTCAGATTTTTCGCTGCGGCATAATTCGAGTATTTTTACAAATATCCATCACAACCAAGTTTGGAAAAAACTTAGCAGCGGAGTGGAAGACGAGATACAAGAGTAAACTCAAACGAAAAACATGCCACGGTGATTTTAAAGGCAAGATAATTTCATTAATAAAAAATAAAAATAAATAAATGTGAAAGTTATATACAAAATAGCATAAATTAATTCAATTTAAATATATATAATATCTAAATATCTCAATTGAAATCAGTGAAAATTTTAAATGCATGCCTGATGCAATGCCCATAACAGCAACAATGTTAGGGGTTTAACATAGAATGAAACTAAAACAAGAAAAAAACAAATATTGATCATATATGCATCATCAATACATGATCAACAAATATTGATCATGTATGTTGATGATGCATATATGATCAATATTTTTTGCAGCCGACATCAGATCGGGCACTTTTGCCTTACCTATATTCGACCGTTACCTAAATATGTTCCCCCCATATCTGATGACAGCTGTACCACTTTCTATTTTTATTTTTGTTTTTGTTTTATTGGTATTTTGCTGTAGTAATTTTTGTACACAGTTCTCCAACCTTCTATTGGCTTAGTAATCTAGCCCATAATTTTCTTAATTCATCATAACTTTTAGGATATTAACATTCTTTCACATATCTACTACACTTCTTTTTCAACTATCCTCACCCTTCTAGTTACTGGCACTTTGTATAACTTTCACATCCATTTATGCACACTTTATTCAATATATTAATACAAACTTATATATACTCTTGCATCCTTTAATGCTGCTTTGCGCTTTTAGGTGCATCTGTCATACCTGACTCATTAATCTTTCATTTACTGAAACCATTTCATCAACTGAATACCCTTTTTTTTGTCCTATGTAACTTTTTAAACATTACCTTTATGGGGTTACATATAATATTCATCTATATATATATATATGACAATTAGAATATAAAGCAAAGTTTTTTTTTTAACGCAACCTCTAACATAAAAGATATGAAAACCTATAGTATTTTAGCACTGTGTATGGGTTAAAGGTTGAGAAGACTGAAGGTACTTGGTAATGCTAGACTTCAATTTCTGCAGATTGTAATTTTAGGAAAATTATATGAAGAAAAATAGTTCGAAATAACAGAAGTAAAATGGATAAATGTGGAAGAGAAAAAAGTCACTTCTCTGATTCTGGAGTTTAACGGTTGACTAATCTG
This sequence comes from Mastigoproctus giganteus, assembly GCF_048544385.1. Lineage (NCBI taxonomy): Eukaryota > Metazoa > Arthropoda > Arachnida > Uropygi > Thelyphonidae > Mastigoproctus > Mastigoproctus giganteus. Next base: position 197,939,891 of record NC_143583.1, on the reverse strand, counting down.
AAAGACAGTGGTGGAATTACAGATGCCAGAACAGTGCCATAGAAGTATCTACAGAAAAGGCACGCTGCAGATACTGAAAGTCTGGAGACAGAATGTGGACAGACTTCGAAAGAGACAGATCTTTAATTAACCTGACTGGAATCTTTTGAATACAGTATAGAAGCTTGAGACAGGTTTTGAGGGCACCACCCCATGGTAGGACGTATTTGTAGTCAGTAGCTGTTTAAAAGAAAAGTAACGCCAAAAGCGAAAAAAAAATACAATATTTGTGATGTGCTTATGCCAAAAGAGAACAGAAGTCAGAGTAATCCCTAGTAGAGATATGTGATAGAGAAATCTGTATATAAATCGGAATGCGATATGGTACATTTTAACAACCATGTAAAATGTGAAAGGAATTATTACCTGGTAGCAGAGCTGTTGGGGTAAACCTGCTAGAAATGGTTGCATGAAAGTTGCACCGTGTGTGTGTGGCGAAAAGTGAATTTTTGCAAAAAAAAAAAAAAAATATCACTCTACAGAGTGTTTCAAAAGTGATGGTCAATAATTTAAAGGTGAACTACAATACGTAATAAAAGCCTAGTAAACATGAGTCCTTAAGCGAATCGTTTTCAAGATATTGCAATTTATAGTTGGGATCCACCACAGACTTTTTTGTTTAGGTTAGGTTATGCTTATTCTCCCCCTTTCCCCTCTTTCAATGCTCTGAGACGTAGCAGGCATGCTAATACTGTACTTATCAAAGGATAGTAAACATGGAAAGAGGTTAGGGCAACGAAGAGTATGCGGACATGCACTTCATGTATGGTAAAGCCAACGGCAGTGCACTCGAGGCTGCACGTTTGTACCAAAAAGCAGTTCTCCGCAGAAGGCAACCCAACAGGCGCACATTCATCAGGGTACATCAATGCCTTAGAGAACATGGGCTTCGCACATGGAGTACGAGCAGGTAGGCCCAGAAGCATCACACCTGATGTTGAGGAAAGGGTATTAAAAATAAAAAACCAAAAACCCAAATTATATTAGGGTACACTGTAAATGATTACATCTACCCATATATTTATTTTGTCCGTAAATTGGGTGTGTTCTCTGGTCGATTTGTCTGTTTGCTGGACGAAAAAACCCCAGTTTCTGGGGGTGGGGAAACCTTGCTATCTATGCCTGAGACCGACTAACTCAGCCACAGAGTGAAAAAAAGTTCATTAATTCCTCGCGTTATTGACGAGATTCGAACCCGGACCTTTTCCACTCGGTGTAGGGAGGACGATGACAATACCACTGTACTACCACGCAGAATGTTAGAAAGAATAACTAACTATTATGTTTAGGCCACCCGAATAATTAAATTTATCTGCCGTGCTGTGTCTTATGTCTCTTAATTGCGTGTGTTCTATGGTCGATTTGTCTGTTTGCTGGACGAAAAACCTGAGTTTCAAGGGAAAAAAACCTTGCTATCTACGCCTGAGACCGACTAATTCCGCCACGGAGTGAAAAAAGCCCATCAAAGTTCCTCGCGTCATCGACGGATTCGAACCCGGGCCTTTTCCACCCGGTGTGGGGAGGACGGTGACGATACCAACGTGCTACACGCGCAGACTGTTAGAAAGAATAGAACAAAATCCAGGAATTTCGACAAGGAGGGTTGCTCTGCAAGAGCGTGTATTGAGTCATAGCAGTGTGTGGCGAATTTTACATCGCCAATTATTGTACCCCTACCATATCCAGAGTGTACAAGGTCTCAGCAATATAGACTACTCTCCAAGAGTGAACTTCTGCCAGTGGATGCAACAACAGTGTATCCCGAACCCCCAATTTTTAAACATTTTGTTCACTGAAGCTGGGTTTTCTTGTGATGGAATTTTTAATTTTCATTACTGTCACGTTTGGTCCGACGAAAATCCTAATGCAATTCCCGAGTCACGACATCAGCAACATTTCTCATTGAATGTCTGGCAGGGCTACTAGGAGACCGTCTAATTGGCCCACACTTTCTGCCAAACAGGCTAACAGGAGAGCTGTACCTTCAGTTCTTGCAGAATGTTCTTCCAGACCTCCTTGATGATGATGATAATGTTCCACTTCAGCAACGCCAGAACATGTGGTTTATGCATGATGGTGCACCGGCACATTTTGCTCGAGTTGTGACTCAGTACCTAATTAGAAGGTATGGTCAACGGTGGATAGGTAGAGGTGGGCCTGTAATGTGGCCTCCCAGATCACCAGACTTAAAATCCTATGGATTTTTGTATCTGGGGTCACGTAAAAACTTGGTGTACACTTCTGACATTAACACAGTTGAGGAATTGCAGCGTCGGGTTGAAGGACCTTTCAGCAAATCAGAAAAGACCCAGGAATGCCTGGGACGATTCGCAACTCGACTCAATGCAGAGAAGACTAGAAAGCTGCGTACAGCTTATACAGCATCAGTAAAAATAAAACTTCTCACTTCATCGATCCATTTGCTCCAAACGTTTGTCCATTTCTTCCTTGAACTTAATTAAGCTATCAACTTCCACAACGACAGATTTCAGCAATCTACCACCCGCTGACTAAAAGCAAATTTCGGCACATCTATTCTATAACTGTCTTTCCTCAATTTGAATTTATTCCCCTTCAAGTGCGTAATCTGAGCAAGAGGAAGAACCCCATCAGCATGAGCTTGCTCAAACCCTTCGAGGCCTTATATACCTCAACCAGAACAAATCAACTCGCAGGTGCCTAGTCTCCAGACGCTGCAATTTGCAGAACTTAAGCCTTTCTTGATAAGAGCAACCCTTTGTTCCCCTCACCAATGCCTTCTGAACTCATTCCAGCAGCTCTACATCCTTCCTAAAACGAGTCCTACAGACCTGTATGCAGTACTCAAGGTGTGGCCTGACCACTGCCTTATACAAAAGGGATAAACACTTCCTTATCCCTGCAAAATTCCTGTATATCATTGGCAAGACCACATGAACTTCCATGAACTACTCTGGCAGCCTGCTCAGAAAACTTTATATCTGACTGCACAATTACCCCCAGATCTTTTTCATTCTCCACTATCATGAGTTTTTACGTTACCCTGGGGTTATATATACATATATAAACGTTACCTGCAACCATTATCGATCCACTGCAGGATGAAGCCTCCTCAACAATTCATGTTGAGGGAAATGGACCATAATCTGCCACGCTGGTCCAGTACGGGTTGGCAGATCGAGTATTTAGCAGTCAGGGGCTTGAACCCCGGTCTGCTCAAAGTGTGTGTGTGTGTGTGTGTGTGTGTGTGTGTGTGTGTGTGTGTGTGTGTGTGTGTGTGTGTGTGTGTGTGTTACTGCACTCGCGCTCCTGACCACTTGGCTACGGTGGCAGCCTGGGGTTACTGCTACCCATATACAGTATTTTATATTTGTCAATGTTAAACTTCAATTGCCACCTCTCAGCCCATCTGCCTAACTTTTCTAGATACTGTTGCAGTAGTGTACTGTCATTAACAACCCTGCCAACCTTCATATCGTCTGAAAACTTGGACATTAAGAGAAAAAAATATTCGACCCTTTGCCCAATACCGAATAACTCCATCACTATAAAAAAAAGATAAAAGTTCTTCCCCTCTATACAGGAATATAGAGGGAAAGAACTGTATTTTTCATACTGTGAGGAAGAACGGCCATCATAATTACTGTGCTAGCCGCGAAGGTAATAATGGTGCAGTATTTGAAGTCGTGGATATTTTAGGCAGGCATCTTCAACTGGCGATGAATATCTACCGCTTTTTCGCCAGGTTTTGTCAGCAACTGCACCATCTGTCTCCTTCTTAGATATATAAATTGGTAGTGATGGCCAGTTAGTGAATGACTCGATTTAGTGAGAGAGCTATGTAGCTCAATAAGTGACATAAGTAATCTAATCAGTCGAGTCATTGAGCAGAGCCGTAGCTACCTAACTATCTCTGTGCTGATATCAACAGCAACTGTTTGTAGCTGATATATCAATGCTCCGTTTACAACCATTCTTATATCAAGTGTAAACAGAATCAAATGACCAGATCCAACTACGTACATCATTCCAAACTTAAAAAGTATATGAACAAATCCAGCTCAATTCTGTATGAATGGAATTTGATTCTGTTGTGGCAAATCTTGTTCAAATAGAAAATAAATCGTAAAGTATACAAGCATTGCTGGAGTAGAACTGTTGTCAGCTGTTTTTGTAACGACACAAAGATCTACTAAATTCGTGGAAATAAAACAACATTCATTTATCTAAAGCTTTTTGAATTAGTCTACAAATTTTGCATAGCAACTTCAGTTCAGAGTGAGAAAAATTTCTCTAAAGAGGTGCATGTGGACGTGTTATTGTTAAGGGCAGCTCTTAGACCGTTAGTTCAAATCCATCTCGTGTCCCTGTAATTTTACAGACTGTAAAAACGGGCCAGACATGTAGTAGTGTAAGGTTTGTGTAGTTAGCGCGTGTTGTGTTGTTTGTGCTAGCCGCTTGGCTACCCAGGGACAGCAATCACCTGGAAAGCTACTTCTCTAAAGAGGTACAGATGGTTATCGAAAAGCGTAGCGAGTTGACAAGTGGCAAAGTTGTTGGATTTTAAGTAAACTGTAGTCTCGATTGCAGAAGACTTTAGAGATTCCTCCCGTCATAGACGGGAATTGAACTTCTTCAAACAAATGCCAAGTGAAGAAACCACCATACTGCCAAGGAGGACACAAGTATCAAGGTGTCTAAATTCCATTTTCTTAACCAATAGTGCCTGTAGATCAGCTGGAGATCCCCTTAGGCGCACTAACGAAGGAAATAAGCGGAGGGACATAACGCTGCCCAAAGAACACTTGTTCATATTACAGTATACAGGGTGTTTCAGTTAAACGTTTCAGAACTTCTAAGAGGGGTAGGGTACATCCTGACAACTCGAAATCATATAGCAATGTGGGGTCGGAAATGCTTTCCTGAAGCGGTGTTGTACACAGAAGCACCATAAAAAGAAAAGAGACCGTAAGTGAGAAATCGTTTTAATAATACATGAAAAGAAGCAAAAGGTACATGGATTAAAGTAAGTGTTCGAAGTTTCT